>NC_133327.1:322204580-322929802 GCF_042186555.1 Aquarana catesbeiana | reverse complement strand
TGAGCTCCTGCTGCTTCTCTGGTGTTGCTTGAGGTACAGGTAGTATTTCAGAGAAAACTACCTTGGAGGTCCTTTTCCTCAATCTATTCCCTAAGTTCCTGAAATAGTTTTTTAGGATTCTCCACCTTCCTCTCACTAGGTCATTGATACCAATGTGTATCATGACTGCTGGGTCCTCCCCAGCCCCTCCTAATAATCTGTCCACCTGATCCGTGATGTGCCGAACCCAAGCAGCCGGTAAATAACACACTGTTCGGCAACTCAGGTCTTTCTGACAGGTTGCCCTCTCTGTTCTCCTAATAATTGAGTCTCCCACTACTAGCTCTTGTCTGGCCTTACCTGTTTCATCGCTTCCCTCCTTATTGGAGCCGTCACTCCCCTGGCAGCTAGGGGAGGGCGCCTGCTCCAGCACTGCCACCCCTGAGCTTATTTCATCATGCAACTTGGCATATTTGTTTGGGTGTACCAACTCAGGACTGGCCTCCCTAACACTCTTCCCTCTACCCCCCCTGCTTTCTGTCACCCAGCTACCTACCTCTGGTCCCTGTGCTTTCATCTCTCCAACCTCCTCTAGGCTGGCCCCCGCCACCACCTGCTGGGTAATGTCCAAGCTCCTCTCCAGGTTGCTAATGTTTCTCAGTGTTGCTACTTGATTCTCCAGACCCAGGATCTAGGCTTCCAGAGAAACCACTCGCTCACATCTCGCACAGCAGTATGCGCCCTCGATTGGTTCATCAAGGAACGCATACATGGTAAAGGATGTGCACGGAGTGGCATCACCAATCCTGTTGGACATTTTACCCTCTATTCTTTTAGGGAAATTGAGTAGACTATTTCTGACCTACCCTATTCCTAGTGCACCCACAGCACACGGGCCCTCACAGCACACGGGCCCTCACAGCACACGGGCCCTCACAGCACACGGGCCCTCACAGCACACGGGCCCTCACAGCACACGAGTACTTTGCAATACCGGTACTCACAATACACAGGTACTCAAAGGGCACTCATGATTTCTATAATACTGGCCTTCTCTTCAGTTATAATACTGGCCTTCTCTTCAGTTTTGTACCACTGGCCGCACACCCCAAATTTTTCAGGTGAGAAGTATATGTGCGGATTGAACATATCACCTATTTGCAGCATAGAATGGTGTACACACTAAAGTACATCGCTGAAGGCTGACACCGGAGAAGAGGAGGAATGATCCAGTTTGTCAGTTTAAGATATGTATGCTGGATTTTTAAGTTATGATGAGAGGGCAGGTACAGAAAGATGGAGTTGGTTTTTAATCTTGTTTCTGCATACACAGTATATGATAAAACATGTTACTGATTGTGCATGCATTACAGATTTACTTTTCTGTGTGCCTACCTTTTGTATGTATTTTCATAAAAGACTCTACATGTTGTCATAGAACATGCTTGCCATACTATTTAAAGTGGTTTTAAAGGCTCAAGTTTTTTTGTTTTTTTTTACCTTCATGCACCTGAGCTCCCTCTCGATCCAGAGAAGCTGAGCTTCTCCTGGGTCTGTCTTTCCTCATTGGTTGAGACAGCAGCGGGAGCCATTGGCTACTGCTACTGTCAATCACATCCAGTGAGCTAAAAAAGAGAGCGTGGGAGCCATGCCAAGCTGCGGGGCTTGGCCCGGAGGACGCACCAGTGCCCCCAAGTGGCTAAAGAGGAGGAGCCAGGAGCGCTGGAGGGGGACCAGAAAAGAGGAGGATCAGGGCTGCTTTGTGCAAAATCACTGCACAGAGCCGGTAAATATTACATCTGATTTTTTAAATTTTATTTGTAAATTAACCTTTTATAGTCTGAATTAATAAATATTTAGTTGGGGCATACAGTGGGTATAGAAAATAATCACATTTTGTTGCTTTCCAGCCTGAAATGAAGACGACAGTTTTTGTTTTATCCCACTGTATTTACTGATTTAACATCCAAGTGAAAGATATAACACCAACATGTCAGAAAAAAATCAAAAACAGAATCACTAGTTGGAAAAAGGATCACCTGAAAAAGGATGATTCACACACTGTATATTATTTGCCAATCGTGCTACAGCTCATATTGTCACTTTATTTGTTTTTTTAAGAGCGCAGCTCCCACATTTCATTGCTTTATTTTTTGTGTATATCTCACAATAGAGCTGCGGCCCTTTTATTTTTTTTTTATTTTTTTTTTTTTAGGGATTTATAGGATACAGCACAGTTATTTTCTTTACATATATATTATATATATTGCTGCTTTAAAACCGCTATACATGTATTTGCAAATGTATACAAGAAAAACTTTGAAAAGTGTGCTAGGGAATTTTTGTATCAACTTTCCATTAAATACACAAAAGTTAAAGCTGATGTTTTATTTTGCATTTTAGCCTTTTTGAAGTCCCTATGGTGTCTTCCTCAATTTTTGCAGAAGATTTCGATAAACTGCTTATAGAGGTAGATGAGATGGACAACATTCATGATGTGACTTTCTTGCTGGGTTCCCAGACTTTTTCTGCACACAAGTACATATTGGCCATGAAATGTGACTATTTCCGTAAGCTGTTTTGTTCTGGTGACAGCAACCTAGCTGACTTTCCAGAGCTCTACCATAATGGAGAGGATTCAGCAGGGTGTGATCAGTTTGTCCTGGAGAAAGTCCCCCCAGTGCTCTTCACCTACATCCTGCAGTTTGTCTACACTGACACATGTGATATGTTGGTCCATGGTCACAAATCCAGATTTATCCCCAAAGAAAATATAGAGCAACATCAGGATACCATCATTTCAGATTTCCAGAAGATTTGTTTTCATGAGGATGTTAAAGGCAAATCTGCCTATCAGGTGTACAAAAACAGCCAGATCTGCACGGACAGTGACAAGAAAAAAGGCAAAACAAAGCCGCCCAAAAAGAGCAAATATGTTAACGAAGAAAATAGCCCTGTTAAAATGCTGCAAAATCTAGCCAAGAGGTTTGGCCTCAGCAATTTGAGTTCAAGGTTTGTCTTTATCCTTTTTATTGACTGTTTAAATCATAGGCTTTCCTTATAAAAGTAAACAGATCAAAAATGTAATTATTATTATTATAGACAACTGTTTTTTCTTTAGATGGGGGAAAAAAGAGAACTTTTTTTCAGGTTTTTATTGCTGGCTCTCATTTCATGTTTGATGCATGGGTGTCAAAGAGATAGGAAAATATTGGAAATCTTGCCAGTTGGGATGTGTAAAAACTCTTTGCAAAGAAATTGTTTGCATAAATTATTAGAATAACATTTAGATAAGATAAAAAAATATGTTTTGTGATTGCAACAATGGTGAATAACATTTGAGTATTCTTGCATGAGAATTTTTCTTTTAACACTTTTTTATTAGATTTTACAACACAAGTACATAAATGCGCCTTAGAAGGCAGAGTATAGTTGTTTTTTTTTTGTTTTTTTTTTTAAATCAGAAAATTTTTTTATTAAGAAAAAGAAACAAAAACATAACAGTATGGTACAGAGCGTTTTTCCAAGACGGCATCTATAACTTCCATAGATATTGACAAATTACATCATATAGGTCATGTACCTTAAAGTGTTAATGTGAAAAAAAATTTCTACAATTCCTGCTGATATATAACAGTAAGCTCCCCAGTGGATGTAATTTATAAAAAATATGCTGTATAATAGCTTACTGTCTGGCGCTCAGCTGACTGCCCGCTGGTCTCCTGTCCCGATGTGATAGCTGCAGGGGGAGGTGCTGGGAAACCCCCACTGACGTCAGCCGAGACAAGGAAAGGAAGAGACCGGCGGGCAGTCACATGAGCGCCGAACAGCACTGTAAAGTAAGCTATTATACAGCACATTTTTAAAAAAGACATTCACTGGGGGGCTTAGTGCGCTATATCAGAAGAAACTATAGAAGAAAAAGTCTGTTTTGTTTTTTTTTAGAGCAGAAGAGGATCGGGGTGCTGTCAGACAGAGAGGGGAGGGGGGAGAGCACACAGGAGACACAGGCCTGCGGAAGATGGAGGCACGTACTGATGACTCGGGTGTCAGAGCTTAGCAGCCCTGATACATCAGAGTCAGCGCAGAGAGGGGAGGGTAGAAACTGGCAGGATCATTTGGGTTTTTTAGGTGTCACAGAAGGCCAAATGACACCGCACAAGCACTGTGCTGTATAACATGCTCTAAGAGAACAGGATCTGTTTTTATTTTTTTGGGTTAACAAACACTTTAAAGACAACGATATATGCATAAAAAATTAAGGGGAGCAATTCCTCTGCTGTCAGTATTGTTGGTGACCAAAATACAAATAGTTCAATGTAGGCAATATCTGCCCTATATTCAAAGGTATGAAACAAATGAGTTATCCTCGGCCTATTAGTAGTCTGTCCAACACCAATTCCAACTGGCTCAAACCTGGTGTGTCCAGCCACAGACCCCACAAGTTATCAAATTTATGGGGTCTACCCCTGTGCTGGTAGATATATTTCTCCAATCTGAGCGATTCTCCCATACAGTGCAGCCATTCCTTATAGGAAGGGGGTCAGCAGACTTCCAGTTTCTAAGCAGAACCCTTCGGGCTTGAAAAAGCGCTCTAGTAGCAGCTTCTCTCGTATGAGCCTGCAACTGAAGGTGTCCAAGATGCCCAGAAGACATGGGGCAGAGTAGAGTTTACAACAAGCATTCAAAATACATGGCAAATAATGATCTCAGTAGCACAGGGTCTACAAAATGTAATACAGTCCACAAAATCCAAGGTTTCCAAGCTATTTCAAATGAAAGAAAGTTGTCAAGTCTACCTTTCAACCATATTATTATTATTATAATACAGGATTTATATAGCGCCAACAGTTTACGTAGCGCTTTACAACTTGAGGGTAGACAGTACAAATACAATACACTAGGAATCAGAGGGCCCTGCTCCTTAGAGCTTACAATCTAAAAGGAAAGGTCAAGAGATACAAGAGGTAATAACTGTGGGTGATGTGCTGATTGAAAAGATAAATGTACAGTTGTTAGGTGGGGGCCAGATAGGCTTCCCCGAAGAGATGAGTTTTCAGGGATCGTCTGAAAGTGGATAAAGTAGGAGAAAATCGGACGGATTGGGGTAGAGCATTCCAGAGGATGGGAGAGGCTCTGAAGAAGTCCTGAAGGTGAGCATGGGATGAGGTGACAACGGAGTTTGAGAGCAGGAGGTCTTGGGAGGAGCGAAGAGAATGATTAGGTTGGTATTTTGAGACTAGGTTAGAGATGTAGCTGGGGGCCAGGTTGTGGATGGCTTTGTAAATTATAGTTAGGATCTTGAATTTAATTTGGTGACTGAGTGGCAGCCAATGGAGGGATTGGCAGAGGGTTATGGCAGACGCTGAGCGGTTTGTGAGGTGGCTGAGCCTGGCAGCAGCATTCATGATGGACTGAAGTGGGGATAGCCTATTTAAAGGTAAGCCAGTGAGGAGGGAGTTGCAGTAGTCGAGGCGGGAGATGACCAGGGAGTGGATTAGAACCTTTGTGGTTAGGAAGGGGCGTATCTTGGAGATGTTGCGGAGGTTGAGGTGGCAAATTTTGGATAGTGATAGAATGTGGAGCCGAAAGGTTAGTTCAGAATCCAGGATTACACCTAGGACTTTGGCGTGGGGAGATGGGTTGATAGTTGAGCTGTTGATATTGACAGAGAAATCAGGGGAAGTGGCACCTGAGGGAGGAAATATCATGAGCTCGGTTTTGGATAGGTTGAGTTTGAGGAAGTGATGTGACATCCAGGCTGATATGTCTGCTAGTAAGTTGGTAATGCGTGAGGAGACAGATGGAGAGAGCTGGGGGGTGGAGAGATAGATTTGGGTGTCATCAGCGTAGAGATGATATTTAAAGCCGTGGGAGGCAATCAACTGACCCAGGGAGGTGGTGTGGATTGAGAAAAGGAGAGGTCCAAGAACAGAACCTTGGGGGACACCAATGGAGAAAGGAAGACGAGAGGAGGAAGTAGGGTTGTAGGCGACACTGAAGGAGTGGTGGGATAGGTAGGATGAGAACCAGCGAAGAGTACAGTCACGGAGACCAAAGGAGTGGAGTTTATTGAGGAGGAGGGGGGTGGTCCACTGTGTCAAAGGCAGCAGAGAGATCCAGGAGAAGTAGTACAGAATAGTGTCCACTGGTTTTAGCCGTTAGTAGGTCATTTGAGAGTTTAAAGAGAGCAGTTTCCGTGGAGTGTTGAGGGCGAAATCCGGACTGAAGGGGATCAAGAAGTTTGTTCGTGGTCAGATGGTCACTTAGTCGGTTGTAGACCAGTCTTTCAAGAAGTTTGGAGGAGAAGGCGAGTAAGGAGATTGGATGTAGGTTGTATAGTAATTTTTGACCAAATCAACAGATTTCAGATGGATTAGGTGCTAGCTGTTGCTTCCAATGCCTGATGGTTATTATTACTTTAGCAACTAAAAGTATGAATAATTATTGTACAATAGGTAACAGGATATTTATCATATATTTGAAATAGCCAGTGATGGTGTCGGGGGAAAAATATTCCTGTAACCTCTGATATATTTGAAACATTGTTTGCCAGAAACTGTTGAGGATTCTACATTTTCATAAAATGTGCATTAAACGACCCACATCCTTTCCAACAAAGAGGGGAACCTGGGGAAGAGAATTGGCCACTCGAAATGGGGTTAGATACTGTCTCAGTGTACTTTTTTGGGTTACTTCCCAATGATTAAAGTGATTGTAAACACTTTTGTCTTATTTTTTTAAAAAACCAAACAGCAGTTCCATTGCACAGAGCGCCCCCGATCCTCCGCTTCTCCAGTCCCCCGCCGGTGAAATTGGCTCCTCTTCTTCTTGATGTGCCACTATAGGAATCCACTTCCTACTGTGGCACACCTGCAGGATCATGCTGTCTGCATCTATAGACATAGACCGTGCATCTTGACCCTGCCCCCTGCTCCCTCATCACAGGATTTGACTGACAGAAGCTAAAACCAGTGGCTCCCATAGCTTTCAGCCAAGCCAGTGTGAGCTGGGAGAAGAACAGCAGATGTGCACAGCGGTGGATCGAGTGAGGGCTCTGGTAAGTGTAAGGGGGCATACTGTTACCTAAACATTTTTTACCTTAACCACTTCCCGAACGCCCCATTGGAGATTTACTGCTACAGGGTGGCCGCGCTGTGCAGGATCACATATATACACATGATCCTGCACTTCCAGGTATCAGGCACGAGTGCGCTTAGGCGGCGGCTTGCTCCTGCTGTGATTTTACACAGTGGGAGCTGATCAGCGGGTCGCGCAGACCCGATGTCTGCCGGGACCTGCTGATCATTCAGTACACTGACAGATGTAAACAAGGCAGATTGCCATTCTGTCAGTACAGAAGGCATGGATCCTGTGTTTCTGTAAAGCAGAAACACCAATCCATGCCTTCCATTAGTAAAAGCACCTCTCCCACTACAATGAAACATTAGCTAGGCACACAGTTAAGCCTTTGCTTGCCCCCGATGTTAACCCCTTCCCTGCCAGTGCCATTAGTACAGTGACAGTGCATATTTTAAGCACTGATCACTGTAATTTCACTGATCCCCAAAAAAGTTAGATCGCAGTCCTGATATAAGCTGCTGATGGCCACCATTACTAGTAAAAAAAAAAAAAAATATCCCACAGTTTGTAGATGCTATAACTTTTGCGCAAACCAATCAATATACGCTTATTGGGATTTCTTTACCAAAAATATGTAGCAGAATACATATTGGCCTAAATTGATGAATACATTTGATTTTTTTTTTCTTTTATTGGATATGTTTAAGAGCAGAAAGTCAAAACATTTTATTTTATTTTTTTAAATTGTCAGTCGTTCTTTTGTAGCGCAAAAAATCAAAAAAAGGCAGAGGTGATCAAATACCACCAAAAGAAAGCTCTATTTGTGGGAAGAAAATGACATTTTATTTGGGTACAGTGTCACACACACGCAATTGTCAGTTATAGTAACGCAGTTCTATATCGCAAAAAATGACCTGGTCAGGGAGGGGCATAAATCTTCCTTAGGTGAAGTGGTTAATGCAAACCTAGCCCTAACCTTAAGGTAATGTTTAGGCTTTAGAACCATTTTAACACAACTGGTTGTGTTACAAAGTTTACAGTAGGTAGTGGTTAAGTCAAGCTCCCATTTCATAAATGGTGTTTGTCAAAAGGCACCTTTCCATGTAAGATGTTCTAAAATAGAGATATGCCTCTCCTGTTAGGTTTGGTGAAAGTGTAATATTGCCACACCTTCCTGCAAATAAGCAATGTTCTATCCAGATATTTTAGTAGGTAATGTGCTATCTGCAAATACTTAAAATATTTTTAATTTAAGAAGCCAATTTCCAAGCAGAAGTTCAGCCCCTCTTCTTCCCCCCCAAGCCTTCTGGGACATGTCACAAAGCCACACTGCTCACGCATGCACAGTGGGAAGCCGGCTGTGAATTCGCAAACAGTCTGTCGGCTTCCCAAAGTAAACATGCTGGCGCCTGGATCCAAAGACGGTTGAGGAGCTTGCTTGGTTAGGACCACACTGGATTCCTGGACAAGCAAGGGTCCTATTATTAAAAGTCAGCAGCTACAGTATTTGTAGCTGCTGACTTTAAATTTTTTACTTCTAGGCTAAATAACCACTTTAAGTCTCAGGTTTCTGGAGTACTTATCTTACTGCTCACACAAGCTTTGTAATTCATGCTGAAGTTTAGTCAAGGTAGGTGATATTGCCTTGTCAGGCAATTCCTTGTTCTGTTTATCTTCTAAAGCATGAAATTCAGAAAGGAGATTGTCAGTGGTCTGATTTTTTTTCCTATTAAACTGTGTACAAAATTATAGAATTATACCACTTATAACCACGTTGCGCGTATTCCAGGGAACCAAAGGGTCAGATATATACTATAGCATGTTGGCATCTCCAGACATGAATGGTGTACCGCCTACATGTGAAAAAGAAATTCGAGTAAGGGGAAAGGTCACTTATGAAGAGCTGTAGAGCCCATTTGGCAGTGGTAGTAAGATTACAATGGAAGTCCAAGTTATTCCTAAGCTTAAAGTAGTTGTAAAGGCTGATGTTTTTTTACTTTTGTACATTCTATGCATGAAGGTAAAAAACCTTCAGTGTGCATCTCCCCCCTCAGCCCCCCTGATTCTTAACCAAGCCCGATCTCGATCCAGCGATGTGCATGAGACCCGAGGCTCTCCCAGGTCTCTCCCTCCTGATTGGCTGAAATACAGCAGCAGGGAGCCATTGGCTCCTGTTGCTGTCATTCACAGCCAGTGAGTTTGGGGGCGGGGCTGAGCCATGCTCTCTGTGTCTTATGGACGCAGCGAGCCAGCTTGGGAGTGAGCATACATGAGTGCCCCTAAATCTAGCAGCTTGCTATGGAGGTACTTGGCAATGGAGAGGGGACCCGAGAAGATCTGGGCTGCTCTGTGCAAATCCAATGCACAGAGCAGGTAAGTATAACATGTTTGTTTATTTTTTTTAATACATTTTTTTCCTTTACAATCACTTTAAATCTGCTTCCATCCCCTTCTAAATCCTATTCTAATTAATAAAGGAAGATGCTTATACTTTCCTATTCTCAGAGCACTCTGGTCCAGTCACATGATCTCCCCAGCGGCCAGGTTAAGGGGAGAGGACAACAGCTGCAATGCCTGTGTGGTGAAGTCAGCCATAGACTTGCTATGGGATATCTGTGATTGACTGTCCCTTCTTTTCCCTGAAGCCACTGTTAGGAGCTGATCATGTGTCCAGACCAGAGCACCTTTAGAATAGGTAAGTATAGGCATCTGCCTTTCACAAGGTAGTTGGAATAAGATTTAGAACAGGGGTGGGAGCAAGTTTAAGCTTAGTTCGGAATAGTGTGGACTTCCATTTCAAAGTCTCCACATACTGTAAGAGAACCCTGCTTAACAGAGGTAATTTTACAAAAGAACTGAGGTTGGTGTGAGTTGGGAGCATAAAGATCTATCATAGCATAGGACTTTGACTCAATCTCACACAGAAGAATAATAAATCTGCCATCAGGGTCTAAAATTGAATCCAACATAATGGAAATCGCATTTTTAAGACCCTTTTCTCACATTCCGATCAGGTCCGCCTGTCAGTTTTTCAGGATGTGTTCATATATCTGCAAAGCTTCTAGCATTTTTTTTTTTTTCTTTCACATGATAAAAATGAATGTGTGGAAGCACATCACATGGAACATTATCTGGTAAATGAGGCAGCTTGGGAATGTGGTGTAATCTATCACCAATTCCGTTTCTGTGATAGAAGATAGAACACAGTGCAGAAGATCATGAACATATTTATGTAGTTGTGCTGGCTGTACAGATTCAGAGATGCCAGGAATCTTAAGGTTGTTATGGTGAGACCTGTGTTCCAAGTCTGTCATTTAAGACTTTAGCCAAGACAGGTTCCCCTCTTTTTCATTATGTGCATCTACCAAAGTTTTGAATGGTGAGGCAAACCACCCCATTTTTTTTATTCAATATACTCGACCTGATCTCCAAGCTCCTACACTTTCCACTTTAAATTGACGCAAACATGACATCATATCTGAGTGCAGGGATAAACGCAAAGATACAAGCATATCTTTCATGGTGGTGTCCAAAATGGGCCGATTAGTAGTAGGAAAGGCTGTAATGGGATATCTAAATTCTCTCATGTCATCCATAGAATCATTAGGTGTGCTCACGTCTTTGTCATTTCTCTGTGCTGTGTTGGTGTCCTGTGTCCTTCTGGGTTTGGATTAAAATGGGCTCCTAGTGGAAGGAGTGGATTTCCATGATCGCAGGGATGATTGGAAGGCACTGCAACATTGGGTGCCCTGGTTTTAAAGCCTGGGCTTTGAGGTTTGGCCAGAGTGCTGGCTGCAGCTTGTAATAAGCTATGGCCACCACCAGCATCATTTTGTAGGCTGGAGAGAAAAACTGTGAGTTTTTGCACTTGCACTGGGCTCTGTCTTTGGCCTTATGGATCATATTGCCTAGTATTCAGATGACAGTGAAGCCTTATGTGCTATGGATAATTGCTGGGAAGCGCCGCTGCTGCTAATGATTTCCTGTGCTGGAGAGAAACTTTCTCAATGAGCTGCCATTTTTTGTGAGCATTTTTGATGCTTGCCTAAGAAGTGTTTGAGTGCTTAGTGAGGTTCCCAGGTTAACCATTTCCCTCCCGACCATTGCACATAAATGGCTGGACAAGACAAGCGGCAATCTAAGGGGATGTACCTGTACGTCCTCCCAGATCTGCACCTTGTGTGCACATCCCAGGGACTTGCATCTGTGCAATCGTTTGTCCACTGCACACAGTGGATTAGAGGTCGACCGATATATCGGCCGGCCGATATATCGGCCGATATTTGGCGTTTTTTTACTTAATCGGCATCGGCCGATTGTGCTGATAAAAAAGGCCGATTGTAACTTCAGCTGTGACTTGCAAATGACTTCTGTAATAGAGTCAATGCAAGTTGCCTGAAAGTTATCTTCTCTCCTCCTCTGGGCAGCCTGCCAAGTCTGATAAGAAGATACATTGAATCTCTTCAAGTTCTTTTTTTATCAATAGACTGAACTCCGTGTAGAATTTCTCAGTTTAACCATTTAAAGACTAAATCTTTTCTGACACTTGTTGCTTACAGGTAAAAATCCTGTATTTTCTGCTAGAAAATCACTTAGAACCCCCAAACATTATATATATATTTTTTTTAGCAGAGACCCTAGGGAATAAAATAGCGGTTGTTGCAATATTTTATGTCACGCGGTATTTGCGCAGCGGTCTTTCAAACGCAATTTAAAAAAAAAAAAATACAGTAATGAATTAAAAAAAAAAAAACTAAGCAGTAAAGTTAGCCCATTTTTTTTTCGTCCAAAAGTTTTGATTACCTGTTTTTGTGTATTTAATATTTAAGATAGTTTTTTTTTTTTTCTAAATTCTACATACAAGTGAACTGATTGGAGGTTTGTTTTGTTTAATGTTTAAATGTAAAAAATTGTCTGTATCACTTAAGGTTGCTTTCACACTGGAGCGGGCATGCGTTGATGGTAAAACGCTGCTAGTTTTAGTGGCGCTTTACCGTCATTTTAGCGGCGCTATTCGGCTGCTAGCGGGGCGCTTATAACCCAGCTAGCGGCTGAGGAAGGGGTTAAATGCGCCCCTGAAGCGCCGCTGCCAAAACGCTTTGCAGGCGCTTCGGCAGCGGTGCGCATTCATTTCAATGCGCAGGAGTGGTGGAGGAGCGGTATACACCGCTCCAAAGATGCCGTTTGCAGGACTTTTTTTTACATCCTGCCAGAGCATCGCCTCAGTGTGAAAGCACTCGGGATATCACACTGAGACTGCAGGGGAGCCGTTTTACAGGCACTTTACAGGCGCTCTTTTTAGCCCAAAAGCGCCTGAAAAACGCCCCAGTGTGAAAGGGGTCTAACTGTTAGATTTTATGAGATGAAGGGAAAAAAAAAATCGGCCAAATATATCGGCCCAAAAAAAATCGGCATCACATATCGGAATCGGCCACCGCGATTTCTAAATATCGGCATCGGCATCGGCCAGAAAAAAACCCATATCGGTCGACTTCTACAGTGGATCACTGATCCAAGTACCGAGCGGCGATGCTCCATCCTGGTACCATATGATCACTGACCAATCAGTAGTCCAGTAGTAAAGACGACTGCCATTCATAGAGCCATTCAGAACTACTGTATATGTGATTAGTCACAGTGATCACATGGAACAGGGCCAAGCATCTCCACCCTGTACCATGTGATAACTGTAGCCAATCACAGCTTATCAAAGTAATTCTCAATGGCTGCAGGAATCTGACAACTGTCAGAAATGATTGCTTATACAGTCATCATGGCTCTATAAGCAGTCATTGTGCAAAAATGCAAAAAATCCCAATTACTTCCATAGAGTAGTGCAGTGTTACTATGGTAACACTGCACTGGCAGTGTTACTATGGTAACACTGCACTGCTCTGGGGACTGGATGTAATAGAAAAAAGTGTAATTAAAATATGTAATATATGTGTAGTTTATTTTTATTTTTTACACTATGGTGACATCGTACCACTGTGATGGTGATAATTTACAGTGGTTGGCTATTCTGTTATTGTGTGTCAGTGCTGCCGCCAGCCATTACCTCTGATCACCACCAGACCAGTGCTGCCAGTCAGTGCCCCTAATCGCTGCCGCACCAGTCATTATCCCCAATCACGGCCTTACCACTCAGTGTCTCTGATCACTGCCATACCAGTTCCAGGATCTCTGATCACTGCCAAACCAGTTACAATTTTTCTGATCCCCAAGTGTAAATATTTTAGAAATGACAGTGTTCCTGAACCACTTAAAGTGGAAGTCCAGTCAAAAATTAAAATGTTTCTATTAAATATATGTTAAATATAGTTCTAAGACATTATTCTTTTTCTGTATAGCTGATTGCCAAGCTTAGACAGTCTAATCAAAGCCAGACAATCAGCTTCTTCCTGTTCTTCAGGGACAACCTTACTTCCTTATTTCTGAATTCTGCATAGGGGCCTCTCACTTCCTGAAAAGTCCTTCTCTTCTACACGCCCAACCCCCATCCCTCCTCTCCTTTTTAGACAGACACGCCTAGACCTGCCCAGCCCCACCCCCATCTCTCCTCTCCTTCTCAGATCTCCTCCTGTCTTCACAGCCTCCTTTTTGGATAGCAGTTTCTCCTGAGAGAGAGAGAGGGCAGGCATTGGAAGTATGTCATGTTTGTTAGAAACTGTAAGATAGATTACAATGCAACATGCTGCAGATTTTCTACAGTGTACAACCACATAGTTGTTTCTGCATGGCACTGTGAGCATGGTGAGGCACATGCCCAGCTGAGGGAGCTACATGTGAGTAAGTTGGCTACAAATGCGTTTAGGGCTCAGTTTCCACTAGTGCGACTTGTCATGCGACTTTGGACACATAGTCGCATGACAAGTCACAGCCTATTGATTTCAATGGCAAACGTTCCCATCTATGCAACTTTGAAAAGGTGCCTGCACTGCCTTGATGTGATTTTGATCCAGAGTGTAACGTTGGATCAAAGCTGCACTCAGACGCACTCTAAGTCGCAGAGCTTTGGAGTCGCACTAGTGGAAACATAGCCTAAGGCTAGAGTGCGACTTTGGAGTGTGACTTTGATGCGACTGTGGAATGTGACTTTGATCTAACTTTACTCTCTCTGAATCAAAGTCGCATCAAAGCATTGCAGGTACCTTTTCAAAGTCACTGATTTTCAAAGTTGCATCGATGAGAATGGGTACCATTAAAATCAACGGGCTGTGACTTGTCATACGACTATGGACACATAGTCGCATGACAAGTCACGTTTCTACTATTGTACTACAAATTTGCACGATTTAGAGTGCAGCTTTGATCTAACTTTACACTCCATACCCAAGCATTGCAGGTACCTTTTTCAAAGTCGCATAGATTGGAACGGGTACCATTAAAATCAGTGGGCATGACAATTCATACTAGTGGAAACAGCGCCTTAGTCTAGGTTTCCATTAGTGCGACCCCAAAGTTGCACGATTTAGAGTGCGATTTTGAGTGCAGCTTTGATCCAACTTTACACTCTGGATCAAAGTCGCATAAAAGCATTGCAGGTATCTTTCCAAAGTCGCTGACTTTCAAAGTTGCATAGATGGGAACGGGTGGCATTGAAATCAATGGGCTGTGACTTGTCATGCGACTTTGTGTCCAAAGTTGCATGACAATTCATACTAGTGGAGCCTTAGTCTACGTGTCCACTATTGCAACCACAAAGTTGCACGATTTAGAGTGCGACTTTGAGTGCAGCTTTGATCCAACTTTACGTTCTTTGCATCAAAGTCGCATCAAAGCATTGCCAGAACTTTTTCAAAGTTGCTGATTTTCAAAGTCGCTGATTTTCAAAGTCACATAGATGGGAACGGGTACTATTAAAATCAATGGGTTGTGACTTGTCATGCGACTTTGCTCACAAAGTCGCATGACAAGTCAGGCTTCCACTATTGCAACCACAAATTTGCACGATTTAGAGTGAGACTTTGAGTGCAGCTTTGATCCAACTTTACACTCTCTGGATCAAAGTCGTATCAAAGCGTTGCAGGTACCTTTTCAAGTAAACAAGGCAGACCGCCATACTGTGAGGGAGGAAAATGAAGATCTTGTGTTTCTGCCAGTGTCAGCATTTCCCCCACAGTTAGAAAGCACTCCCTAGGAGCAAACTTAACCCTCTGATCGCCCCTAATGTTAACCCCTTAGCTGCCAGTGTCATTTATACAGTAACAGTGCTTTTTTTTAGCACTGATCACTGCATTGGTGTCACTTAGTGTCAGATTTGTCCGCCGCAATGTCACAGTCCCACTAAAAAAAATCGCTGATCGCTGCCAGTGAAAACTCTATTGGGTGTGTTTTTATAGCAGAAAGTAAAAAATGTTTTTTTTTTTTCAAAATTGTCGTTATTTTAATGTTTATAGCGCAAAAAATAAAACCCACAGAGGTGATTAAATAGCACCAAAAGAAAGCTCTATTTGTGGGAAGAAAAGGACGTCAATTTTGTTTGGGTACATCACCACACGACCGTGCAATTGTCAGCTAAAGTAACGCAGTGCCGTATCGCAAAAAATGGCCTGGTCAGGAAGGGGGCTAAAACCTTCTGGAGCTGAAGTGGTTAAAGTGACATAGACCTCATGGGAGTAAACCTTTCTTACACAGCACATTGTAATGAAAAAGTGAAAAAATGTTTGATTAGCGTTCTGGTGTATATCATAACAAATGTTTCAAACTAGTGACCTTTTTAGTGAATTTTTGTGAGGAATTCTGCTGTCAGATAATAATCACTGAATAACTAGTTTTCTAATGTTATATTTTGCTTTCTAGGCTGGATGGCGTTCGATATGAAAATGGAGCAATTAATGTTGTAAACAAGAAAAGTGGGAACAAGCAAAGATTCAATCAAAAGAAATTGTATGTAGTTAATGATAACCCTAATCATTCTATAAAGCGTATTTATCAGTTTGTAGATTTGACTGGTCTAGATTATTACAATATAGTGGTGCAGGTGGTAAAGTGCAGAGTGAGGTACTTGGAGCAAGCAGTAAGAATCCATCTTCTGCTACTTCTTGTACATTGAAAATTGCATAAGCCCAATTAACAACTTCTGACATCTCCATTGTATATGAACTGAAGGCCTTGTTCACATGGGCGTAATATATAAATAATATAATTTATTTAGTGACAGTGAGCATTTGGGGTTGTGCATCCACACAGCTGTCAGATTGGGAGCAGGGGCTATTTCTGTGCAGCTGCTGCATCCCAATTGACAGGAATGGGACTGTCTACACAGGGATGCACAGTTCACCTGTACATCGCTGTGCAGGCAAATGCGCCCCTCACATGAGCGTACATTCTAGTACGCCAGTGTGAACAATTGATAACTCTTAGTTTTATAGCTTAGTAAGCACCCCCTGCCTTACACATTTCTGCTCCCTCTTACCGCTGCAGTTTTGTCCCAGGTGAAAATATTCAGCAGCCCGCGGGGGTGAGGCCATCAAAAGAAAAAAAAAAGCAAAGTATGTGTGTATATATATATATATATATATATATATATATATATATATATATACATATACATATTTACAGTATCTCACAAAAGTGAGTACACACCTCACATTTTTGTAAATATTTTATTATAGGTTTTCATGTGACAACACTGAAGAAATGACACTTTGCTACAATGTAAAGTAGTGAGTGTACAGCGTGTATAACAGTGTAAATTTGCTGTCCCCTCAAAATAACTCAACACACAGTCATTAATGTCTAAACCACTGGTAACAAAAGTGAGTACACCCCTAAGTGAAAATGTCCAAATTGGGCCCAAAGTGTCAATATTTTGAGTGGCCACCATTACTTTCCAGCACTGCCTTAACCCTCTTGGGCATGGAGGTCACCAGAGCCACTGGAGTCCTCTTCCACTCCTCCATGACGACATCACGGAGCTGGTGGACGTTAGAGACCTTGCGCTACTCCACTTTCCGTTTGAGGATGCCCCACAGATGTCCAATAGGGTTTAGGTCTGGAGGTATGCTTGGTCAGTCCATCACCTTTACCCTCAGCTTCTTTAGCAAGGCAGTGGTTTTCTTGGAGGTGTGTTTGGGGTTGTTATCCTGTTGGAATACTGCCCTGCGGCCCAGTCTCTGAAGGGAGGGGATCATGCTCTGCTTCAGTATGTCACAGTACATGTTGGCATTCATGGTTCCCTCAATGAACTGTAGCTCCCCAGTGCTGGCAGCACTCATGCAGCCCCAGACCATGACACTCCCACCACTATGCTTGACTGTAGGCAAGACACACTTGTCTTTGTACTCCTCACCTGGTTCCCTCCACACACACTTGACACCATCTAATCCAAATAAGTAAATCTTGGTCTTATCAGACCACAGGACATGGTTCCCGTAATCCATGTCCTTAGTCTGCTTGTCTTCAGCAAACTGTTTGTGGGCTTTCTTGTGCATTATCTTTAAAAGGGGCTTCCTTCTGGGACAACAGCCATGCAGACCAATTTGATGCAGTGTGTGGCTTATGGTCTGAGCACTGACAGGCTGACCCCCCACCACTTCAACCTCTGCAGCAATGCTGGCAGCACTCATATGTCTGTTTCCCAAAGACAACCTCTCGATATGACGCTGAGCATGTGCACTCAACTGCTTTGGTTGACCATGACGAGGCCTGTTCTGAGTGGAGCCTGTCCTGTTAAACTGCTGTATCGTCTTGATCACCGTGCTTCAGCTCAGTTTCAGGGTCTTGGCAATCTTCTTATAACCTAGGCCATCTTTATGTAGAGCAACAATTATTTTTTTCAGATCCTCAGAGAGTTCTTTGCCATGAGGTGCCATGTTGAACTTCCAGTGAATTTAACAAAATATTACAGTGCACACATGCAAAAATGACATTTACCTCCTACAAGGCTATTTAAAACGCCTAAACATTTTCAAAAAATATGGGGATTTAGTCACACCCTAACACCATATTGCTATATGGTGCTTAAAGTGGTTGTAAACCCTTTAAAAAAATTCCAACAAAAAAAAAAAAACCTGCAAGACAAAGGGCTAGTATGCATAGCAGGATATTCCCTGGATCAGCTTTACCTATAAATGTCAGTACCGTTATATTATGTACATTTAGTAAAGAATCCAGGCCTTTTTAAAAGCTATAAAGCAATCTACTGAGCTAGACAGAACCACCTCCTGAAATCTTTTTCCCTCCAGACGTTAAGTCCACTGGGAAGACCTTGTACTTTAAAGTGGTAATAACCCCCCCCCCCCAAAAAAAAAAACCCCTGCAAGACAAAGGCATAATGAGCTAGTATGCGTAGCCTTAGATTGAAGCCCCTGCAGAGGTCCCAGCATACTGCTCTGCCCAGTGACATGTCTCTCTGAGTTATTTTCAGGTATCGCAGGGATCTGGCGCTGTGATTGGCTGTATCTGCGATGATGTCACTCCCGCGCATGTGCGCAGGAGCTGCCGGTAATGGCACATCAGCTGAAGCAACAGCACGAACGAGCGATTGGTGACGGCACATGCTGATATAGTGGATATCTCCCAAACTGTGCTGTAGTTTAGGAGATATCCTGGGTAGCTACAGGTAAGCCTTATTATAGGCTTACCTGTAGTGAAAAGCGGTCTGTAAGAGTTTACAACCACTTTAACTGTAATGATCAAGTTTTAGGAAAATAATAAAGATATCAGTTAGGCTGGATAGTGTAGCATTGTCTGCAGACATGAAAATTAAGAACAAAAGGCAAATCTTTTTTTCGTTACTTTGGGAGGGTTATAACATGTCCTTTGTACGGTTTATTTTTGGCATCTGTGTCTCGTTGGGGAGATTTCCCTTTACTCCCTGTTCCATAGCCAAAACTGGAAGAAAACCCCCTGTAAAATGAGGTAATCCTCTGACACCAGGGTTACCAGAACTAGTGTCCCCATTGGAAGAAATTTCCACTATTCCTGTTGTGGGACAACCCAAAATTCAGAATTTTCTTTTACTTTCACTTTTTGTAATAATGGTAAACAGGACTAATAGGGACAGAGACAGCAGTAAAAACCTGACAGATGTTCTAATCCTTCTCTACTCTATCCAAAAGTTAAAAAAAAAAAGGTTTTGCCTTTAGGTATACGTTGGCATACTGTCCTTACTCAAATGACAGTGCTGCAGCTAGTGGAAGAGAATTAGGAATAGACGGAAATCCAAAAAATGTGAAAAGTAAACGACTTGTTTTTGTTATTTGCAGCACCTCGTTGTGTGATGTAACAATGAGATCAGAAGATGGGAAAGAATTTAAATGCCATAAATGTGTTCTATGCGCAAGGCTTGGTATGTGTTTATACTTGTTTGCAGAACTATATTATTTTTATTTACATTATCCAATTAATTTGATTCTAATCCTTTGCTTTCATTCTCATAGAATACTTTCACTCCATGCTTGGAAACTCTTGGATTGAGGTATGATGAATTTTGCAATTATTTTTTAGGAGAAATTGAGTCTATTTACAGTATTGTTGAAAGGTCACCCAGATAGAAAAGGCATCTGAAGTAAATGAGTGTTGTACAGCAAGCAAGCAGTGTTTATGGAGTGACATATTTAGTGATGTGGGCTAGAATAGGCAGAACTACAGTTAAATAAAAAGCCTTTGTACTTAGATTGCAGTGTTGCCAACCCCCCCCCCCAAGTGAAATTTACTGGCAAGATGCCAAAATTTTCAAGCGGCACCAATTTTTTTCTGGCATTGCAAAAAGTATCTAAAATGTCTGTTTTCGGTGCTAAACTGTGCAACTATTCATATTTAAACTATAAGCATGTAGCTAGTGCTATCAGCAATGTGTTTAAGTTGAACAAAAGTCAAAAACCAAATTTCTCTATTTACATGAAGGTCAGGTTAAAATACCCCAAATAGCACAGAGTTCCCCCTTACAGTGCATGGGAGAACTGTGCGGACCTTGGTTCAAAGGACAATGCCACAGATCATGATCTAAGGGGGAACTCTTAGGTAGCCTAAACCTGGTAAGATTATGTATTTCCATCCCTATGGGACTTTAAATGAAACCGTGGCCCGGTAAGGTCACATGTTTCTATCCCTATTAGTCAGACAAAAAGGGGAGTGGAGAGGGTGGGACTTTAATTGAAGCACATGAAAGCGAAATAATGGTAATTATGTGGAACAGAGAAATTTTATTGTTACAATATGAATGTACAAAGATTGTTGGTACATGATAACAGCATTAAGAGGATAATATACGTATCTTGAAACAAAACCGTAGATGTCAAGGTACAGGTAAAATACAGTACACAATAAAATGATAACAGAATAACAATTGAAGAGCGTGGTGATTGAATGAAAAATTCCAAAGTTCCACAAAGACATGATTTGATAAAATAGTAAATATAAGGTGAAATCTGCAGGGCCTATGGCCTCACTAAGCCTGTAAGGGTATTGATTGTGTAAAAACTTGAGCCAGATATAGAGTAGGTGGAAACACGGCATCATGTAGCTCTACGCGTTTCGTGGCTGAGCGCCACTCGTCAGGAGCATACACGTGGTAGTCTAAAAAATGGATATAAGGATAATCAATGATCATATTTCCATGGATAAGGGTAGAATACCATCACCAGCAGCACGTCAGTGCATACTTACTGGTTAAGGTCTGCAGGGTAATGGAACAATGTGAGACGCCGAGGCATCCGGAAAGACCTCCAACCGGGAGCCGCAGTGGACAGCTCCACGGAAACCCCCCACACAGGCCGTCAATGGGGCAGGCATGAAACCACAAGGAATCACTGTGAATAAGTGAAAATAGTTGAATAGAAGTGAAGGAGTGACAACAAAAACTGAAAGTGGGATGAAAAGAGGGCAGGAGGCTGTGCCACAAGTGAAAGAAGGAAATTAAGTTGAGACCAGTGAAAAGACTGGCAGAAAAAGAAATGTGGAGCCAGAAAGAGAAGGAAATGGTAAAGGAGGAAAACACAGACCAGGATGGAAAATATGCACATGAAAAGGGATCAGTGTAGAAAGGAACCCGCTGGGGACAGTGGTAGAGTGAGGACAAGGTGACTAGTGGTAAGGGGTATAGATGCGTATATACCTGAAGGAGTGAAAGACCCATTGCAGAGAAAAGATGGGTGTGAGGTGTAGTATCCACAGAGCCTCGAGTGTCAAAACCGTCCGGCAAGACGCCCATATAGGTGCCGTCAAAGCTCCACCCACCGCCATCATGCTGCGTGGCATGGGATTGGGGGAGGGCAAGTGCCGCTGATCGGAACACTCCGGCCAGACGGCACCTACATAGCTCCCCCATTGCTCACGAGTGTGGTATCAACCAGCAAGTGCGTGATGACGCCGAGGGCGTCACACGCACTGCATGGGAAGCATGACGCCGACGCGCATGACGGCCCGCCGGCCCCCCCCCGGCATCCAAGAAGCAAGGAAGGGGGCGGGAGCCCGTGATGCGCGTCACGGCCCCCAGAGGAGGAGAGCGGACGCCGCAGCAACCACAATGACCAAACCAGCACCAGCGTTGGAATTGATAATAAAAAGATAAATGGTGCTACACATGGTAACAAGCATAAATACTATAGATGACAAATAACAAAAGATAAAAAATAATAAAGCGCAGGAGGGGCTTAACATAGGATCATTGGTTACAGGGGAAATTTTTAAGGGTAATTGCAGTAGGACTTAAACATGTGCTTCCATCCCTAAATATATTAATACAAAAGAGAGAAGGGGATTATAGGGACTTTTAGGAAGCCTAAACCTGGTAAGATTATGTATTTCCATCCCTATGGGACTTTAAATGAAACCGTGGCCCGGTAAGGTCACATGTTTCCATCCCTATTAGTCAGACAAAAAGGGGAGCGGAGAGGGTGGGACTTTAATTGAAGCACATGAAAGGTCTTTCCGGATGCCTCGGCGTCTCACATTGTTCCATTACCCTGCAGACCTTAACCAGTAAGTATGCACTGACGTGCTGCTGGTGATGGTATTCTACCCTTATCCATGGAAATATGATCGTTGATTATCCTTATATCCATTTTTTAGACTACCACGTGCATGCTCCTGACGAGTGGCGTTCAGCCACGAAACGCGTAGAGCTACATGATGCCGTGTTTCCACCTACTCTATATCTGGCTCAAGTTTTTACACAATCATTACCCTTACAGGCTTAGTGAGGCCATAGGCCCTGCAGATTTCACCTTATATTTACTATTTTATCAAATCATGTCTTTGTGGAATTTTTCATTCAATCACCACGCTCTTCAATTGTTATTCTGTTATCATTTTATTGTGTACTGTATTTTACCTGTACCTTGACATCTACGGTTTTATTTCAAGATACATATATTATCCTCTTAATGCTGTTATCATGTACCAACAATCTTTGTACATTTATATTGAAACAATAAAATTTCTCTGTTCCACATAATTACCATTATTTCGCTTTCATGTGCTTCAATTAAAGTCCCACCCTCTCCGCTCCCCTTTTTGTCTAAGGGGGAACTCTGATGTAAGGGGGGACTCTGCGCTCCCCTTTACATCAGAGTTCCCACTTACATCAAAGTCTGCAGCATTGTCCTTTACATCAGGGTCCGCAGAGTTCTCCCTTGCACTGTAAGAGAAAATCCTGCAGACTCTGATGTAAAGGGGAACATTGGAAACGCTAATAAGGGGGTGACTCTGGTGACCAGAGATTACCTTCCGCAGAGTAAATACACTAAGGTAGGGGGGAGGGTTACTGATATAAGGGTGAATCTTTATTTTAGTGCCCCCTTACATTATTGTGTTCAACACCACCCCCCGGCTCAGTCAGGCAACTCCAGCTTGACGGCTCTGGTTCTATCCTATAGTTTCCTCTAACAGTCCACACACATCTGACTTCTCTCGTTATCCCCAATCTGGCAGCGTTACCATTTAGAGATTGCAGACATGGTACAGGAGATGGTCAGAGATCGCAGATATGGTGCAGGAGATGGTCAGAGATTGCAGACATGGTACAGGAGATGGTCAGAGATTGCAGACATTGTACAGGAGGTGGTCAGAGATTGCAGAGATGGTACAGGAGATGGTCAGAGATTGCAGACATGATACAGGAGATGGTCAGGGGATACAGACATGGCACAGGACATGGTCAGAGGATATGGACACAGCACAGGACAGGAACAGGGTACAGATGGTCAGAGGATATGGACATGGCACAGGTGGTCAGAGGATATGGACAGGATACGGGAGATGTTAGAGGCTGCGGACAGGATACAGGAGATGGCTAGAGGCTGCGGACAGGATACAGGAGATGGTTAGAGGCTGCGGACAGGATACAGGAGATGGTCATGCGGACAGGATACAGGAGATGGTCATGCGGACAGGATACAGGAGATGGTCATGCGGACAGGATACAGGAGATGGTCATGCGGACAGGATACAGGAGATGGTCATGCGGACAGGATACAGGAGATGGTCATGCGGACAGGATAAAGGAGATGGGTCATGCGGACAGGATAAAGGAGATGGGTCATGCGGACAGGATACAGGAGATGGGTCATGCGGACAGGATACAGGAGATGGGTCATGCGGACAGGATACAGGAGATGGTCATGCGGACAGGATACAGGAGATGGTCATGCGGACAGGATACAGGAGATGGTCATGCGGACAGGATACAGGAGATGGTCATGCGGACAGGATAAAGGAGATGGTCATGCGGACAGGATAAAGGAGATGGTCATGCGGACAGGATACAGGTGATGGTCATGTGGACAAGTGATGGTCATGCGGACAGGTGATGGTCATGGGGACAGGATACAGTTATGGGGACAGTATACAGGAGATGGTCATGCGGACAGGATACAGTAATGGGGGCATGATACAGGAGATGGTCATGCCGACAGGATACAGTTATGGGGACAGCATACAGGAGATGGTCATGCGGACAGGATACAGTTATGGGGACAGCATACAGGAGATGGTCATGCGGACAGGATACAGGAGATGGTCATGCGGACAGGGTACCGGAGATGGCCATGCGGACAGGATACAGGAGATGACCATGCGGACAGGATACAGGAGATGGCCATGCGGACAGGATACAGGAGATGGCCATGCGGACAGGATACAGGAGATGGCCATGCGGACAGGATACAGGAGATGGCCATGCGGACAGGATACAGGAGATGGCCATGCGGACAGGATACAGGAGATGGCCATGCGGACAGGATACAGGAGATGGCCATGCGGACAGGATACAGGAGATGGCCATGCGGACAGGATACAGGAGATGGCCATGCGGACAGGATACAGGAGATGGCCATGCGGACAGGATACAGGAGATGGCCATGCGGACAGGATACAGGAGATGGCCATGCGGACAGGATACAGGAGATGGCCATGCGGACAGGATACAGGAGATGGTCATGCGGACAGGAGATGGTCATGCGGACAGGAGATGGTCATGCGGACAGGATACAGGAGATGGTCATGCGGACAGGATACAGGAGATAGCAGAGAGACAACAGACAGAGATTGCATACAATGATTTTGTACAATCTCACCACTGCCAGTGTCTGGAAACTGCTGCCTGTCTGGCAGCCAGTCAAGCAATGGATGGATGTTGCAGCCAGGCCAGGGGTCCAGTGGTGGGACTCAGTTCAAGACAAGTTGGCTTGTAACTATGCATGCACAGCTGCACACCACACACTCACCAGGGGGCTGCAGCCAGGGCAGGATGTGGCGCTCAGTGCTGGCTAGTGGCACTGTCAGGGGGTCGGCCCGGCCAGGTCCGCAGCACCCTGCACTGTCCATCACTCGTCTCGCGGTGCTGCTGGAGCCTCCACCTCCACTGCACTGTCCGTGTCCACTCCCTCTGGCTCGGCTCCTGGCATTTTAGGCCAGTGTTTGCTTGCGGCAGGACATCAGCGGGCGCAGGTGCGAGCCAAGCGGCGCGGGCTCGTGATCGGATTGTCTCAGGGATTTCCGGAGTTGGTGCTGCGCATGCGCAGTTCTCACCTGAGCTTGTCGCAGCCATTTTTACTGGCACCGTTCGGCTCCTACAGACATTTACGGGCACCGAAAAAGTGCACTGTTTTTACGGGCTGCCCGCAAATCTATGGACTGTTGGCAACATTGTTAGATTGTAAGGTCTAGCAAGCAGGGCTCTCTGATTCCTCTTGTACCAAATTTTATTGTAACTGCCTTCATTTTGTAAAGTGCTGAGCAAACTTTTGGCGCTATGTAAATCCTATATAATAATAATAGTTTGCAGTTGATCTTTTAATTATGACTTTTTTCTCTTTTTAACAGGCATCATGCTGTTCAGCTCTAGAAATGCCTGTGCACTCAGATGTGTTACAGGTTATTATTGATTACATCTACACTGATGAAGCGCCTACAGTAAAAGGCAAGTGTGTTTTTATTCCCTATGTCTCTGAGGCTGCCCATACAGGAACAGATTTCTTATCATTTAAGGTGAAACATCAGACAGCAATTTCTAGACTTGCGAACGGTCTAAACTCCGCCGGCATTTCCGACGGAGAGATTTAGAACATGTTCTATATCTGAGTCCGTTGGAAATGCCGACAGCAAAAGTCCAATGGGGCATACACACGGCTGGAATGTCTGACCGAAAGCTCCCATCTGACTTTTTCTGTCGGGAAGTCCGGCTGTGTTTACGCGGCATTAGTTGATGATTCCCGTCCAGTTTTTCCAGGATCAACATATATTAAAAAAAAAAAAGTGTTGAAGGATTTCTGCAAACACTGCTACTCTCTTTGGCATTTTCATATAATGGCTTTATACACTACAAGCCAGTTATTGGCATCGGTTCATGTATCCGTCATTTCACTTTTTAAACTGCTTGGTGTATGGCTAAAACAAAGTATCTAATTTAGATGTATTTCGGTTTTACTTTTCCATCAGTGTATGTCTGTAACCTACAGGTGAATTGAACATTGGCAAACAAAAAAACTGTAGGCGAGCGGAGGATAACCCCTCTTATTTAATCATGCCTCAGCTCTTTGGTAGTGTCCTAGATGGAGAAATGTCTTTTCTTCAGCTCGGCTGACAAAATCTAACCTGTTTTGCTAGCCTTTTTCATTAGATTTTTTTTTCCCAGTCAAGATTCCAGCTACATCACTGCTAGAGCTGGTCTCTACATGGCAACTATCTGGCCTTTCTTCAGCCTAGCTATGGAGTGCTGTACCCAGACCCCACTAGACCCGTCATTGTGTGGCTAGCCTGAAAGTGACCTTCAGACTTGTGGTGCTTTCAAAACATCAAGTACTCATAAAAGTTAGCTGTGTAGCACTTTCCAACTCCATTACTGTGGCATTGCCTAAATGCTTGCTTTTTCTGTCTGAATACCCATTTGAGTGTAGGCTTTTGTGGTTTAGCACCAGAAGCTGACTTCTAATTTGGTTTTCTGAGCCCCTCTAAACTCCCACCTCAGCCTTCCGGAGAGGGTTAATGTTAAAGGATTGAGTGTTGATGATCTTTCACAGGGTGGATTGTCCATGTTCTTTTTCCTGCAATTCAGCATTGTGGAAGTACCTTCCCTCTGCTGCTTATGCTTGCAAGGGCCATGTTGAATGCCAATCCTCAGTCCGTTCCCACTGCCTGCCTACAGTAACTTTGTCACCTACAGTCATCAGACCATACACCTGCTTCCAGCACTTGGGTTCATGAGTATCTAAGGCCTTGCCTTGTAACTTGATCTATGTTGCATTCTACCTTAGAGTGCAACATATCTGGCTCTAGACAGAGGGGCCGGTCTGGCTGTACTGGGTGCCTCTAGCTTACACTCCACTGGCAGCTCCAATGCTGCCTACTGATGAGGCTGACATTTGCTTTCCAGCAATTTGCCCTTTGCCAGAGTTTTGGTCATCTTCAGGGTATTCCCTAGCTCCATCATTTGTGGCTGTCTCTTCTACTCTTTCCAGGGAGCCAAGTAGCATAGTTATTTGCTGACTCTTACTGCAGAAGCCACAAGCATGTTTCCATGCCTCCTCCACAGATTCTCTGATCTGTCTGCGGCCTCCAAGCTATTTTGTCCTTGTGGGATAAGTCCTTCCATTTCCTGGACAGAGGAATTGATCTGCAACCAAGAACCACGTTGTCCCTGGTTTGATGGCTCAGGAATCCAACTCCGGAGTTGGGAAGTCCTTTCCTGTCTTCTGGAAGATCCTCGCAATGGAAGCCAGCCTTCTCGGCTGGTGTGGAATCCCGGGCCCTTTGATAATGCATAGGACTTGGTTGTCAAAGGAATCTCATCTGCTAATCAAGATCTTAGAGCTTGGGGGCGATTTGTCTATGCAGCATTGGACTGGACCCTGGGGGAGTGGTCTCTACACCAGGAGGTGTTCCAGGTTTTGTGTCATAGGTGTGGGACACTGTATATTTGACTTCAGATACAAGGATCCTCTTGAGGAAGCAGTGGTTTCTCTTGTGACTTCATGGGATGAGTAGAGTTGGATTTATGCCTTTCCTCTCCTTAGGCCTCATGCACACTGGTTTATTGTAAAATGCTGTTTCTCCTTATAGGGAACATTAGTGTTAAAAGCGCACCTAAGCTGCTTCTTTTTTCAAACCAGTTTACCAGAGACTGGTGTTTGGGCATTTATTTAATTGGCATGAGGTTTCATTTATTCTGGCAATTGAAATTAATAAATTCTGAAGTGCTAAACGCACCTCGCTTTTAGATGTATTTAGTAGCGTCAAGCCTTTTACATAGGCTAACATGCAGGGGAGTTTAGAGGCACCAAAAAAAAACACCAGGCGCCCCTAGGAGCAGCTGTAAAAAACGTCCAGTGTGCACAAGGCCTAAAACTGCTCCAAGATGGAGGGCATTTCATTTGCTCCAAACTGTCCCAGGCAGATTTAGTACTTTGACCTGGTAAGATTTCTGACAGATGTTCCATGAGTTTTTTAGATTGTCTGACTCTCCTGTCTCAAGGACTGATTTACCATCTTGCATTTAGGGTCACTGGCCTTAATGGCATGACTGTTGAAGTCTAGTTTTTAAGAGACAGGGGCCTCTCATTCCTTGATTTAAGACATTTGTGAGGATGTGGACTCCTTCTTTCCTAAAGTAGTTTCTGACTTTCACCTCAACAAGAATGTCGTTCTTCTAGACCTCTGTCTGGTTCTCGTTCACCAAAAGTAAATCTCCCTTCATGCCCATATGCGATTGAGGCTGTGAGTATCAATCTGTCAGCAGCTGCTTCTTATGGGACTGATACTAGATCCAGTGAGTGCTTCTTGGGCTTTGGTGTGAGGCTGTCGCTGAGTCTTTTTACAAGTTCTACTGGGTGGATGTTAGGCCTTATCTGATTACCAGTTTCAGGCAAATAGGTGGCTATTTGAGCTGCATGCAGTGCCCAGTTGCTGTTCTTTTTCTTGGGCTTCTTAGCATTCATTTGTTCTGTTGCCCATCCTTCAGTTGGACTGCTTTTGGACATCCCAAAAGTGAATGACATCTGTGTCTTGGTGTACAAATAAAAATTGATTTTTACAAACACCATAAAATCATTTATTTGTCCCCTGAGGGACACAGGTCCCACACTTGGTACTGCTGTGCCAAAAAAGAATGATAGGATTACCCTGGGCTCGCCTATAGTTTTTTTTTTTTGTATGCCAGTGTCTAATTCTACTGTAGGCAGCAGTTACCTACCTAGAGGATTGGTAGGCACTCCTTTGTCCTGTGTAAGCTCTGAATAGAGCACATTAGAACATTATTATTACATAACTCCCAATGGCTGAACTGAGTGTCAGGGGAGCAATAAAAAGGTTGTGGTTCTGTGGGTATTAAAGCAAAACCAGGTTTTATTTAGGCTTTTGGTGGATGAAGTGGGGTAGCTAGCACATCTGGCACCCCGGGTTGGTCATTTTCTTTATCGTACATCATGGGACACAGAGCACCATAGTAATCACTATGTGGGTATATAGGCACCTTCAGGTGATGGACACTGGTATACCCAATACAGGAAGTACACTCCCTGTATAACCCCTCCTCCTACCAGGAGTACCTCAGTTTTTTCGCCAGTGTCTAAGGTGTTGGTCATGAGTGAAGATGTGCTCTGAGGAGCTCCAGGAGGGATCCATGTTGGATTTATATAGCCTCCACAGACCGGATCTATCCAAAGGACCACTGAGGCCAAGATGGATGGTACCTGGGCCTCGTATACGAAGCACGAGGTTTTGCCTGTAATGCCTCTCTTTGTAAGACTGGACCCCGGAACCCAGGGCTTTTTGGTCATGCTCACATTACCTAAAGTTTTTCCTAAAGGGTGCTATACAGGTCCAAGGAAGTGGAACCCAGATAAAAAGGGACCCGGTCCTTGAAGGTTTACTAAACGCAGCACGCTGTGATGGGTGAAGTTCGGATCTGTCTGACTTCAGCAGTATCCTGCGGCGAGGATAAGGTAGGGGAAGAAGCCTAGAAACTGTAAAAAGTCCACCTATGGTTGTTTCTTCGATGAGAAAAATGTGGTCATGCCTTAAAGTCTCCACTAGAGGGAGTAAATGCACATACAGTACCTTAGTACGTCGCTTCTCAGTCAGTTCAGTGTCCTAGCTAACAGCATGTGTGCGGTCTCAGCAAGCCAGGGGGGATTCCTCATCCAGAGAACAGCATGTTTGCCTTCCCCCCCTTTGGGAAGGGAGGTACAACAGTAGTTTGTACTCCCCCCTCCCCCCCAACACGGGGGGTGCGGCGGCGGCTTTCCTATATGCACTTATCCCCACAGAATCTCATAACTTTTTTAAAATCCCGCCTCCCTAGCCCTCCCTTCCTTCCCTCTCGCTGAGTCTCCACTGATCAAAGCAGCGATGCTGTTAGCGCACGCGCAAACTATGGCTAGTTTAAGCAGAGGGGAGGACGTGTTGAATGACAGGGGCGTGGCTTAAGGTGCAGAGCCGTGTGTAGGACGTAAGTCCACGAGCACACGGCGCTGGGGACAGAGACAGGCACAGACGCTTCTCAGCTAACAGCTGCGGTCTGGCACACAGGACACTGGAGCACTGGGGGCACGTAAGGATGCATACAGACATTTCCAGTACAGGAAATAACATTTATACTCAGCACCAAAGCTGAACTTTATTAGCAGTATTGTTTTTGCTAGACTATTGCTCAGCGAGTTGTACATTTACTTAGTGCCTCTGCTTTTTGTGCTCAGCACTATGGCTCCCAAAAAAGACACCACAAAGGTACCAGAAATCCCACCCCCAGGCGCTGGGAATTCCAGCCGTGCCTCCACACTGTCATCCTCTAGCTTTTGCATGCGTTTCCTGTCCATGCATTACTATAATAGCTTATTTATGCTGAATGGGATCACCCAGATAAGCATTTTCTCCCTCCAAAGAGATTCACAGCATTCTATCACATGGAGGAAAAATTCACCAAAAAATGGAATGTACCAGCAGTTGACGCTGCGATTTCCAGTGTGTATAAAAGGCTAACTTGTCCAGTAGACAATGCACAAATGCTTAAGGATCCAACAGATAAAAAGTTGGAATTCCTGTTAAAATCCTCTTTTTCCTTGGCAGGTGCCGTTACTCAGCCTGCAGTCGCTGCAATAGGCATCTGTCAGTCCCTAAAGGACCAGTTTAGACAGGCCCTTAAGGAGGTTCCTGCAGAACAGGATTTGGCCGAACTGCCAAGGGCATTATGTTTTGCCAAAGACACCATGAAAGATTCTATTCACCAGGCGTCCTGCCTTGCGCTTGTGCTAGTACACATGCGTAGGATCCTGTGGTTAAAATGTTGGTCAGCTGAAGCACCATGCAAAAAGCACCTGACTGGCTTTCCTTTTCATGGGGATCGGCTATTTGGGGATGATTTGGACAAATACATCCAAATGATTTCTAGTGGGAAAAGTTTTGCCAGTCCAAATAAAGTATACACGCCCTGCATTTAAGCGGACTCTTTCTCCTGTGCCAGGGGCATCCGCCTCTATGCAGTGGCGATGGCCTCCACCGTCAGACTCTAGAGGAAAACCTCAGGCCCGGGCACAAAAGAAGTCCTGGGGACGGAAACCTGCAAAGCAGAATTCCAAAGCCTCATCCGGAATTGCGCCCCCCCTCGCCAGAGTAGGGGGGAAGACTGCAATACTCAGAAGTCTGGCAAGAGGAAATTCAGGACAGATGGGTCATCTCCAAGGTGTCCCTAGAGTACAAACCAGAATTTTGGGAGTTTCCACCGTCTCGTTTTCTGAGGTCAAACATTTCCAAAGATCCAGGGAAAAGGCAATCTCTGTTTCGGGCACTAGACTGATTACTGGCTCAGGGGGTAATCATACAAATCTCCATAGAAGAGCAAGGTTTGGGGTTCTATTCAAATCTCTTTACGGTACCAAAACCAAATGGAGATGTCAGACCCATTCTAGACTGGTGTCTATCAACATCAGGGATGCATATCTGCATGTCCCTATATTTCCTGCTCACCAAAGTTTTCTGCGATTTGAGGTAGAACAGCAGCATTTCCAGTTTGTAGCCTTGCCCTTCAGGCTAGCTACAGCACCCCCCCGGGTGTTTACAAAAGTCCTGGCCCCACCTCTATCCAGGTTAAGGGCACAGGGCATAACAGTCTTGGCCTACCTAGATGATCTATTGCTAATAGACCAGTCGGTGGCTCGTTTGGAGCAAAGTGTGCGCATTACAACCAGTTACGTGGAAAGTCTGGGTTGGATTCTCAACCTAGAGAAGTCTTCCTTAAAATCGCTACAAAGGCTGGAGTCTGATCATAGACACAGCCCAGAAAAAGGTTTTCTTGCCTCAGGCAAAGATCAACTCCATAAGATGGCTGATGCAGATGGTCAGGTGAAAAGGCGATCCCTCCATTCTCCTTTGCATGAGGTTGTTAGGAAAGATGGTGGCTTCATTCGAAGCGGTTCCCTATGCCCAGTTCCATTCGAGACTGTTGCAAAACAGTATCCTGTCTGCTTGGAACAAAACGATTCAAGCTTTAGACTTGCCAACGCAGCTGTCTCCAAGGGTGTCCCAAAGCCTCAGTTGGTGGTTACTAACCCAGAATCTGCTGAAAGGAAGATCCTTCAGACCAGTTATCTGGAAAGTGGTAACGACAGATGCCAGCCTTTCAGGCTGGGGAGCAGTACTAGAGAAGACAACTGTCCAGGGACAGTGGTCAAGAACTGAAAGAGCCTTGCCCATCAACATCTTAGAGATTTGGGCACTGCGTCTGGCTCCGAAGGCCTGGACTTTCAGGTTACAGGATTGTCCTGTCAGGATCCAATCCGACAATGCCACAGCTGTGGCCTATATCAATCACCAAGGGGGCACCAAGAGTCTTGCAGCGCAGACAGAAGTGAACCATATTCTGACAGGGCAGAAAGGAATGTTCTGTGCCTATCGGCAGTCTTCATTCCGGGAGTAGAGAATTGGCAGGCGGACTACATGAGTCGACAGCAGTTATTCCCGGGGGAATGATCCCTTCACCCAACATCGGTCGGGCTGTTTGCCAAAGACCTACCTTGATTAATACAAGGAAGCCAGCTTCCAGAACTATATAGTGGGGACGGAAAGTATTCAGACCCCCTTAAATTTTTCACTCTTTGTTATATTGCAGCCATTTGCTAAAATCATTTAAGTTAATTTTTTTCCTCATTAATGTACACACAGCACCCCATATTAACAGAAAAACACAGAATTGTTGACATTTTTGCAGATTTATTAAAAAAAGAAAAACTGAAATATCACATGGTCCTAAGTATTCAGACCCTTTGCTCAGTATTTAGTAGAAGCACCCTTTTGAACTAATACAACCATGAGTCTTTTTGGGAAAGATGCAACAAGTTTTTCACACCTGGATTTGGGGATTCTCTGCCATTCCTCCTTGCAGATCCTCTCCAGTTCTGTCAGGTTGGATGGTAAATGTTGGTGGACAGCCATTTTTAGGTCGCTCCAGAGATGCTCAATTGGGTTTAAGTCAGGGCTCTGGCTGGGCCATTCAAGAACAGTCACGGAGTTGTTGTGAAGTCACTCCTTCGTTATTTTAGCTGTATGCTTAGGGTCATTGTCTTGTTGGAAGGTAAACCTTCGGCCCAGTCTGAGGTCCTGAGCACTCTGGAGAAGGTTTTCGTCCAGCATATCCCTGTACTTGGCCGCATTCATCTTTCCCTCGATTGCAACCATTCGTCCTGTCCCTGCAGCTGAAAAACACCCCCACAGCATGATTCTGCCACCACCATGCTTCACTGTTGGGACTGTATTGGACAGGTGGTGAGCAGTGCCTGGTTTTCTCCACACATACCGCTTAGAATTCTGCCAGAGGGTCCTAAGAGAGGACAGGCAGCGTCGAAATCCACTGTCGCTAAGTGGATTCGGCAGGTTATAATTCAGACTTATGATTTAAGGGGTAAGATTCCACCTTTTAAGTCAAAGCGCACTCTAATAGGGCGGTTAGTGCTTCTTGGGCAGTGCGTCACCAGGCCTCCATGGCTCAGATCTGTAAGGCCACAACCTGGTCTTCAGTACATACATTCACCAAGTTTTTTCAGGTGGATGTAAGGCATGAGGATATCGCCTTTGGGCGCAGTGTGCTACAGGCAGCAGTATAGGTCCTCAAGTCTGGAGGTGCCTGGGTTGTCTCTCCCTCCCCTCAAATAGCATTACTATGGGACGTCCCACATAGTGATTACTATGGTGCTCTGTGTCCCATGATGTACGACAAAGAAAATAGGATTTTTATAACAGCTTACCTGTAAAATCCTTTTTTTTGGAGTACATCATGGGACAAAGAGGTCCCTACCCTCTTTTGGGGTTTAGGTATATTGCTTTGCTACAAAAACTGAGGTATCCCCGGTAGGAGGAGGGGTTAATAGGGAGTGAACTTCCTGTATTGGGTATACCAGTGTCCATCACCTGAAGGTGTCTATATACCCACATAGTGATTACTATGGTGCTTTGTGTCCCTTGATGTACTCCAAGAATATGATTTTACAGGTAAGCGGTTATAAAAATCCTATTTTTTTGCACCCCTCCCCCCAAGAAAAATGGTATGTTCTATTGCATATCCTTTACTACAGACAGCTAACCATAAAGTGTCATTTTTAAAAAAAATAACAAACATGTTATACTTACCTGCTCTGTGTAGTGGTTTTGCACAGAGCAGCCTCGATTCTCGAGTACATGATGGTAAAAAAACCTTGTGCCTTTACAATCACTTTAACAAAGAATGTGCTGTACTTAGAATGCAGTAGCCAAGAGTAAGAAATGTAAAACACAGTGAGGGGAATTTATCAAAACTGGTGCAGTCAGAATCTGGAACAGCTGCACATGGCATTAGCTTCTATCTTAAGCTTGTTCAGCTTTGCAAATGAAAGCTATGAGCTGATTGGTTGCCATGCACAGCTGCTCCAGATTCTGTCTGCTCTAATTTTGATAAATTCCCCTAAGGGCTCATTTAGACAGGCCCTGAGACAGGTCCTGTATGCTGAGCCACGTTTTGCTGCATCCGCATTCACCAGAGAGCTTCATCTATAGAAGTGGGTGCACAGATCCGAATGCAAACACTGCGTTCGCATACATGCATCCCTTCCTGTCTGCGTGTCAAATTTTGCTGCTGCATACCAATTGACTTTGACTGGACTGCCTGCTTAGGGATGCACAGAACACCAAGTATTCCCATGTGGTACACGGCCATCACACTGTGCATGGACGCATATGCTCCATGTGAATGAGGCCTCATTGTCATGTGGGCCAGATAGCAGGAAAGAGGAGATGTCGGGTAATTAACCACTTCAGCCCCGGACCACTTGGCTGGCAAAAGACCATAGCACTTTTTGCGATTTGGCACTGCTTTAACGGACAATTGCGCAGTCATGCGATGTGGCTCCCAAACAAAATTGACGTCCTTTTTTTCCCACAAATAGAGCTTTCTTTTGGTGGTATTTGATCACCTCTGCAGTTTTTATTTTTTTGCGCTATAAACAAATAATAGCGACAATTTTTTGAAAAAAAACGCATTAATTTTTACTTTTTGCTATAATATCCCCCCAAAATATATTAAAAAATATTTTTTTCCTCAGTTTAGGCCGATACGTATTCTTCTACATATTTTTGGTAAAAAAAAAATCGCAATAAGCGTTTATTGATTGGTTTGCGCAAAAGTTATAACATCTACAAAATAGGGGATAGTTTTATGGCATTTTAATTAAAAATTTTTTTTACTAGTAATGGCGGCGATCAGCGTTTTTTTATTGTGACTGCGACATTATGGCGGACAGATCGGACACTTTTGGCGCTATTTTGGAACCATTCACATTTATACAGCGATCAGTGCGATTAAAAATGCATTGATTACTGTGTAAATGTGACTGGCAGTGATAAGGTTAACTACTAGGGGCGCTGTAGGCGTTAAGTATGTCCTAGGGAGTGATTCTAATTGGGGGGGGGGGGCTATGTGTGACACATCACTGATCACCGCTCCCGATTACAGGGAGCTGTGATCAGTGTCATTAGGCAGAACGGGGAAATGCTTGTTTACATCAGCATTTCCCCATTCTTCCTCTCCGTGAGATGATCGCGAGTATCCCCACGGACATCAAGTCCGCGGGACGCGCGATCACACGGAGCTCACATCACACCCGCAAGCCGCTTCTTAAAGGGCAACGTACAGGTATGTTAATATGCCTTCACGTGCTCTTCTGCTGACGTATATCGGCGTGATCTGGTCGGCATAATTAATTTTTAATCATACTTTCCTAGATGGATGCTGCATCTGTCCCCCCCGCCGGCTCTAAGGCTGAAAACCGAGTAATCAAAAACTCAGTTCTCAGTGCTTCCTGAGCAGAGAGCTGTTGACTGTACCCCACACTCACTGAAACACTGGGCTGTGGTGGGGGCGGGAGCGGCTGGCTCAAGCTCTCAGCAGCCATCTGAGAAACTGAGCTGAGTGCCGGTCCAGGCATGTGAGCGGATCCCAACCATATGGTTGCGATCTTTCACAAGCCTGGACCGCCTCTGTGACGTCAGCTGACAGCCCGCTGTCAGTTGAAAATGGGTCACAGGAGTGCAAAACAATCTGCACTGCTGTGATCCATAGAAGTACATCCAAATAACCAATAAATCTATCACACGACCTGTCTCTCTGCTCCTGTTTGGCAATACTTGCGACAATTGATAAATGTCCCCATTTATGACGTGAACTCACCCTCCAGGGCCCAAGCAGGCTCTTCCTCAGCCCAGGCTTTACATCCAGGCTATTTCTCCCTGAAGCTGGCAGGTCCTTCAGGCACCCTCTTTCCTAGTCCAGAGGGCCTCCACTAGCCCTCTCCTATGGTCCAGGGCCTCCAGACACCTGCTGTCTTAGTGCAGGGCCTCCAGGCACCCTTGTCCAGTATCTCCCTCGTACCCCCCTCCCCCATCCAGAAGCCTTTGCCACACCAACCCCCATTTCCTAGTCAAGGGCCTCTTCTGCACCCCCCCCCCCCAGTCAAGAGCTTCCTCTGCATTCCCCTCCTAGTCCAAGTTCAGAGCCACCCTGTCTTCCGAATCCAGGTCATTTGCAACACCAACCCCACTTTTCAAGTCCAGGGTCTCTCCTCTACTACACCTCCCAGTCCAGGGCCTCCGGTGTACTCCTCTCCTCTCCTAGTCCAGGACCTCCTCTTCATCACCCAGTCCATTGCCCCCTCTGCACCCCCCAAGTCCAAGGCCTCCTGTGTACTCCCCTTCTAGTCCAGGGCCTCCTCTGCATCCCCTAGTCCAATGATGGTGAACCTGGGCACCCCAAATGTTTTGGAACTACATTTCCCATGATGCTAAGCTATACTGCAGAGTGTATGAGCAACATGGGAAATGTAGTTCCAAAACATCTGGGGTGCCAAGGTTCTCCATCACTGCCGTAGTCCAAGGCCTCCTCTGCACTCCCCTGCTAGTTCAGGGCCTTCTCTGCACCTCCCAGTCCAGGGCCTCCTGTGTACTCCCCTCCTAGTCCAAGGCCTCCTCTCCTAATACAGGGTCTTTGCCACACCAACCCTTTTCTAGTCCAGGGCCTCCTCTGCACCCCCTCCACACCATGGCCTGCTCTGCACCCACCCAGTTCAGGGCCTCCTCTGCACCCCCCCCCCCCAGTCCAGGGCCTCCTCTGCACCAGTCCCCACAGCCCAGGGCTTCCTCCGCACCCCACCCCATCCCAAGTCTTCCTCTGCACCCTCCAAGTCCAGGGTCTCCTCTGCTGCCCCCCAGGTCAGGGCCTCCTCTTCAGCCCCCTCAGTCAAGGGCCTCCTCTGCACTCCTCCAGCCCAGTGTCTTTACCCCCCCCCCCATTCAGCCCAAGGCCCCCACTGCACCCCCCCTGTCCAGGGCCTCCTCTGAACCCCCCCAGTCCATGGCCTCCTCTGTACCCCCCCTCAGCCCAGGGTTTCCTCTGTACCCCCCCTCAGCCCAGGGTTTCCTCTGCACCCCCTCAGCCCAGGGCCTCCTCTGCACCCCCCCAGCCCAGGCTCTCCTCTGCACCCCCCCAGCCCAGGCTCTCCTCTGCACCCCCCCAGCCCAGGCTCTCCTCTGCACCCCCCCAGCCCAGGCCCTTCTCTGCACCCCCCCAGCCCAGGGCCTCCTCTGCACCCCCCCAGCCCAGGGCTTCCTCTGCACCCCCCCAGCCCAGGGCTTCCTCTGCACCCCCCAGCCCAGGGCCTCTTCTGCACCCCCCAGCCCAGGGTCTCCTCTGCACCCCCCACCCCAGGGCCTCCTCTGCAGCCCAGGGCCTCCTCCTCACCTCCCCTCTGTCCAGGGCATTCTCTGCCCCCCATCCCCCAGTCTTTTGCCATACCAACCCCAAATTCCTAGTCCAGGGCCTTCTGCACACAAACTTCTCTCCTTGTCCTAATAAATACCTTCCAGGAATGCTCTCCCATGCTGAAGCGTCACTCTGGAATGCCTTTCTATAGTGATGGCGGATGGGAGGAGCAGAGTGATTCAGCACTAGTGCGCCTGTGCAGTCTCCCTCCTATTTGATTCTCCGGTATTTGGCAAGCTATGTGGCGGGCACTGCCTGTCCATTACACTTGTTCTGGCGGCAGTGACACCCTTAGAGCAGCGCTTCCCAGTGCGGGTGGGAGCGGAACCCCTGGCGGCGCCCCCCCCCCCCCCCAAAATGCGTCACCCGAGGCGTGTGGCCCCCCTAGTTTAGGCCCTGTTGAAGACTACCTCTTAACATTGACAAGGTTGACATTCTTTTTACATTATGGACCATAAAGGATAAGTTCACATTTAAAAAAGTAATAAATACACGTCTTTGCAGGTAAAAAATTGTGCATTTATTTTTTCTCAGGAGCCTGCAGAGCATTGCATCCGTGATCAGCAGATCGTGAGTGCAATGAGCGGCTTCTGCAGACACTACATACAGCTTTCTGCCTGTACCTCTGTACTGTTTTTTTGTTTGAAAGCTGTAGGAAGTGTAATATATACAGGTGAACTTAGCCTTTAATTGTTTAAAGCGGAGGTCCGCCCACGGCTGCAAAAATTAAAAGCCAGCAGCTGCACATACTACAGCTGCTGACTTTTAATAATAGGACACTTACCTGTTCTGGAGTCCAGCAATGTCAGCACCGCAGCTGATGTTTCCATCAGCTGTCAGGTGCATGCTGCCTCCATTGCGAGTAAGGGAACCCGGCAGTGAAGCCTTACGGCTTCACGCCGGGAACCCTACTGCGCATGCGCGAGGCTCTGCTCCTCTCTCCTACTGGCCTGGCGGCCGGGAAGGAGGAGGAGGGAGCCCGGGCTGAGGCTCCCGGAAGTGGGAACAGGATACCTGTGAAGGACAGTTATCCTGTCCCCCCCCGGAAGGTGCCAAATGTGGCACCGGGGGGGGGGGGGAGTACAACGAGTGGAAGTTCCACTTTTGGGTGGAGCTCCGCTTTTAGGTATTCAGTAAAGATATGAAAATGCAAAATGTGTGTTGTGTTTAAAGTATTATTACAGTTAAGATGAAGATCTGAACACATTATCAGAGTATATTATTCAGAAATCAAAATGTTTTCTTGCAACTTTATAAGTATAGAACGTGCACTAGAGGGCACTCCACTGGTTTTACCCATCTTCATATGTCTCTGAGAGAAAACACTGGATGACGCTGCTTCACGTTTTGTAAGAATATATGCAGTATAAGCAATTGGGCTACTGACTGTGCTTACCATTGCACCAGGTTATTTAGAAGATCTTCCAACAGGTCTTCTAAGATACAGGATGAGCATAGAGCTCTGTCCTACTCAACCCAGATTTGCAGTATCTATTTTGGTTAAAATTACTTCTGAATTAAAAAAAGAAAAGTTGCCCATGAATATTGTAGTATTGAATACACTGTCAAGCAGTTTATGATTATTTTTGTCATTGACTATTAGTGCACTGCTTGTACCTTTAGCTTAGTTGACCAGAAGATGTATTTGTTTCATGTTGCACAGATGTAATATGTGTAATCTTGCCTGTTTCAGATGTATAATGCAGAACTTTGTGGATTTAAAGTTCTTGCAAAATGAAATCAGCCATTCTATCAATTAACTGATATCTGACAATATCCTACACATAGGCCTTGGCTGTGCATTCTTTTTGTCAGAGATCTGCTGTAACAGAAGTATATCTCAGGTTCGCCTGGAACCTGAGATATTTTATTTTTTTGTAGTTGTGTTCATTCTCATTATAATATCTCTTGAGAACCCGCATCTTTCCCTGTGTATTTATAGTATACACTTTCTTTACAGAATCTGCAAACGTGGAGTTTATTTGTAATGTCCTAGTAATGGCAGATCAGCTACTTATCATTAGACTGAAGGAGATGTGTGAGGTCACACTTACTGAGAGACGTAAGTAAAAGAGCAGTAGTGTTCAAAAAAGGTTATATGCCATATATTTCCTGTTTTCAGCAGATGGTGAGTTCCAATATTCACAATGCTTACACAGTGTGTACGTTGATGGAGAGCAACGCCTCTGAATGACTTGCCTCATTAACTGAGAACAGTGTGCTGGTCAGCTTGGTGGAAACATGATAAAAGATGACTTTTGCGTTGTCCATTTGCTGTACTGTGCTTAGCACATTGCACTTAGTCACTGAAATGCTTCATATGTAAACATTGTTCTGACATTTGTGTTATGGCCTGATTTCAGACATCTCCGTGTGCCTGTATTGCAGACTGTGGCTAGACTTGGGCATATAATTGGTAATTTGTACCCTATACACCAGTAGTTCAGTTCCTTAACTATATAAAATCAGTCTCGGCAAGAGTACCGTATATGGTGCACCTTATTGGAAATATCCGTCCATTAATTTTTAACATTAAAGCTAACCAGTCAGGAGCTTTAGGAGGAGGGGAAAGCTGTCCATTAACAAAGCTTTTATTAACAAAGTCTTTAGTATTTCCTTGTCATGTAATCCTGGAAACACCATTGTTATGAAAGCTGTTTTGAGCGTCTGTTATCAGCACTGAGCTCAGGCAGGTGACAGGATGGCTTTGCAGCCTGACACTTTTCTCCTGACATACTGCACATTAACGAATATAATCTAAAGTCGCTTAATTCCCATAAAACCCTGACGGTAATGCTGCACTGTAATCAGTTTTAAGAGTGGAGATTTAGATTATTACAAATGGCCATTGGTGATGGGTTATTTAAAGGCTAAGTTCACCTTTGGAACATGTAACATGTTCCAGCTCCTGCATCCCCACCCTCGGATCCCCCTCTCCCTGAGACAGCCTGTGGGTGACCCTCTCACCGCACCCAATGTCACAGTTTAAAACAGTGCGGCCATGTGGGGCTCTGTCCACAAGGCCGTGTCACTTATTCACAGAGTTCTGTAAATAAATGAACTACAACTACGGCTTAGTTGAACTACGGCTTAGAATGAACTGCAAGGCCACTGGTGAGCGTTCTGGTAGTTCATTGATTCCTCCTGCACTTCAGTAATTGCCTGACCGTATTGGAGGTACAGGCAGACAGTGTACTCAGAGTCCTGGCATTGCACTCACGATCAGCTGGTCACGGGTACAATGCTCTACAGGCACCAGTGTAAAACAATAATTAATGCACATTTTTTTTACTTAAAAAAAATGTGCTTATAATAATATTATTACTATTATTATTATTTTTTATAAAGGTGGACTTATCCTTTAAAGTAGGACTCCAGGTAAAAAAAAAAAAAAAAGATAATCACAGGATCCTAAATAAATGTCCCACGTATAATGCCTTCATTACATGGTAGTTACATGCATTACATTATAACCCATCCACACTGCTCCTGCTCCATTTGGCTTGCTGATTAGACAATGAAGGAGCCGAAACCTAATGATATTTACAGTGTGACTGACAGCACTGCTCAATGCAGTAGAATCCTGATTAGGCCAGGACGGATCCTCCCTCTCCTGCTGCTGTACAGGAAATTACAGAGAGCTAATAGACAATTCAAGTATCTATTCTATTTACAGTGAGGGGAAAAAAGTATTTGATACCCTGCTGATTTTGTACATTTGCCCACTGACAAAGAAATGATCAGTCTATAATTTTAATGGTAGGTTTATTTTAACAGTGAGAGACAGAATAACAACAAAAATATCCAGAAAAGCGCATTACAAAAAAGTTATACATTTATTTGCATTTTAATGAGTGAAAAAAGTATTTGATCCCCTATCAATCAGCAAGGTTTCTGGCTCCCAGGTGTCTTCTATACAGGTAACAAACTGAGATAGGGAGTGCTCTTAATCTCAGCTTGTTACCTGTATAAAAGACACCTGTCCACAGAAGCAATCAATCAATCACTCAGATTCCAATCTCTCCACCATGGCCAAGACCAAAGAGCTGTCCAAGGATGTCAGGGACAAGATTGTAGACCTACACAATGCTGGAATGTGCTACAAGACTATCGCCAAGCAGCTTGGTGAGGGGTTACAGTTGGTGTGATTATTTGCAAATGGAAGAAACATAAAATAACTATCAATCTCCCTCGGTCTGGGGCTCCATGCAAGATCTCACCTCGTGGAGTTTCAATGATCATGAGGATGTTGAGGAATCAGCCCAGAACTACACGGGAGAATCTTGTCAATGATCTCAAGGCGGCTGGGACCATAGTCACCAAGAAAACAATTGGTAACACACTACGCTGTGAAGGACTGAAATCCTGCAGCGCCTGCAAGGTCCCCCTGCTTAAGAAAGCACAGGTACAGGCCCATCTGAATGAAAGCGATCAGTGATACCGATATCCTTCCTTCTACTCCCGCTCAGCACTGCTGCAGTATTATTTTCCTGGATTTCCCTAGGGTGGAGCAATAGGTCTTGACGTCATCACGCATCAGCTGGCTGGCTGAAGCTGCGGCTGCTTTGAATTTTGTATCCCACTTGTGTTGGATGTCAGTGCTGATGGAAAATTGTCTTTGGAATATAAACTTTCTTGAGTACTACTCCATGAAGCCACTCTCTTCTATTCCATAAATTATACTTTTGCATGGAGTGTTCCCCTCAAAAGATCCAGGAAAATAATACTGTAGCAGTGCTGAGTAGGAGGAAGGATATCGGTATCGCTGATCACTTCATCTGTTGCTGAATCTACTCCTCCTGTGTGTGCTCGCATGATCTCTATAATTTGAGATCGACCTGATCTGGTAAGCGCCATTGTTTGCTTCAATTATTGAGAAACAAAACAAAATCCTTTTGATGGAAGTTTCTGTGTCCGGGTGCTACAACTCATAGCAGTTTATGGACTATATTGCATGGGATTGTTCTTTCTCAGAAATTGTCACTAAGTGTTTAATCACAATTACTAGTAGCGCATTGCTACATTGTTGGTAATACGTAATATATAATATCTTTTTTCACATCACCTTATTTTAGATTCATTTTTTTGGTTGCGCTTTTTTTTTTTTTTTTATACATTTCTTTGTGATTACCAACAAGGGTTTTGCCACCAAGTACTAAGTCATGTTTTGCGTAGGGGTCAAATGCTTATTTCACTCATTAAAATCTAAATCAATTTATAACTTTTTTGAAATGCGTTTTTCTGGATATTTTTGTTCTGTCTCTCACTGTTAAAATAAACCTACCATTCCAATTATAGACTGATCATTTCTTTGTCAGTGGGCAAATGTACAAAATCAGCAGGGGATCAAATACTTTTTTCCCTCACTGTATATGTTAAAAAAAAAACGATATATTTAATGTTAATGACTACTTTTAATTGATTAAAGGGCGTTTTTAATTTTTCAAATGGATGATTGTTCTGATGGATAATTTATAAACATTAGAGTTTTACCCACATGTCTGATGTACAGTAACAACATATTTTTTTTTTTTAATAGTTACCCTGAAGAATGCAGCAGAGTTGTTGGAGTTTGCTGCTTTGTATAATGCTGATCAGCTGAAGCTCTCCTGTTTCCAGTTCATAGGACTGAATGTAGCGGCTTTATTGGAAGCAAGGTACATATGCTATAATTTATTCATTGTTTTTCTAAATGCTATTATTTACAATTGCTTTCTATTGGAGTCCTGCACTTTTCATGGAAAAGCTTTTTCTGCATCCTAAAAGCCTGGATCTCTAAAAGGGTATGTCTGCACAAAACCGTTCACTTATGTATGTGTGCTAATGGAAAACCCACTCTGCCTATTTAAAGTGCAGTCAAGTGTGTATTTATGATTTACAGATGGCTGCAGATCACATTCATTAATTAATTCAGCTATAAGATATAAACAATATGTTCTTCAGTAGAAACATGCTTTTGCTGTTATGGTAATGAGTTTTTGTTTTCTTAGGTCATTGGATGTTTTGAGTGATGATGTCCTGAAAGACCTGGCAGATTCTTATAGAAAGATGGTGAGGAGAAAGTAAAGGTGTAGTTATGTGTCATTTCTGTGTGCATTGCATGTAGGGTGGATCTAATATTTTTTTTTGATGATTTTAAAGTATTATGAATGGCTGTGTGATAGTAATGTTTGTCTTATCAACCTTTTTAAAAGCAGAGGAGGGGAGTTGTAGACACAGATCTAACAGATATATGTGCATCATCTCTGCTTTTTGTTTATGTCCTAAATTGTTGATCGCTTTTTCCTTATTTTAGTATGATCGCTGCATTTTAATTCTATCATTTTCCTCTATTCTTCAGATTCCTGCCATGGACAAGAGATTTATTACACCATATTTGGACGGTCCTGATATAAGCACTTTAGAGGCAGAAGATAGTGAAAGCTTCATGTCCGTCAGAGAAGACAGTTTTTCTGAACAAGCCACCCCGTAAGCCGATCTTTTGGTTTTATTATGGCATTTGATCCAGTTTTTATATGTGCCTAAGGGTGAATTGGTGTTGCTGTATACTGCACCATATAATTAAATTCTATAGCTAGATAAAGCATGGATGGAGCAATCTGCAGTGCCAGCTACACATAGCTGCCTGAATATCCCAACAGTGACTGCATCCGATAGGAAGCACTCACTGTTTGGCTGATAATTTTTGGCTAAGTTGATTTTTTAAATTGACTTTGTGGAGTTGGGTGGTGCCAGCGGGATCACCTATGGCTCTAATTTTCACTAATTCAGCAGGAATTTACTGAAATTAAAGCAGTGTATGGCTATCTTAAGTTTTACTTCCCACCTTTCTTAATCCAATTAAGGCTTTAATCTTATTGTTTGTCATCAATCAGTAGTAACAGTCAGAAACAATGTTACCTGCAGAAAGTTTGATAAAGACCAGCTGTTAATATCCTATAAAGAGGGGATCACCTGCTGGCTAGACTATTTGTGCATGTAGATTTCCTTTAATGCTTAATACTATTTAATTGTTTTGGTCATTCCCAGATTTTCCCATAGTTCTCCAAACTTCTGTTCAGGTTTTTAATGAAGGTCTAAAAAATCTAGTTTGTAGCTCTTAAAGTATAACTAAATGAAGAGGGTTTAGAACACCTGTCAGATTTATATTGGACGGGAAATGAAGTGAAATCTCTCCAATGGGATACAGATAGCAAATATAAACCTTACTTATGAAGTTATAACCCTCCCTTGCTATATACAAAATGAAAAAATAAGTTTTGCCTTTAGTTCTTCTTTAATCTGAGTGTTTTTTTTTTTTTATCTTACAGATGTGTAAACTTTTTACATATACGTATCTGATTCATTCATGACAGTTTGTGATTAACATCATTATTTCTTAATGGTAAATTAAGGGACACAGGATGAAGAAATTCAGGTGCATTTGGTTATGCTGCCGCTTTCAGGAAATTGGACAGTGGCATGGCTGTAAGGACAGCTATATATATAGTCTCCCACTCCCATCATGCTTCAGTTTTTGCTAGTGTGCTACAAGAACAGGCATCTTCTCTCCTCTTAGAAAAGCAACGTCTTTTCATTACTTTTCCTCCTCGCAAGTTCCTTTAGGGGCTGTAGAGCCAGGGCTGTTTTCCACCTTTCCGGAGCAACTGATCCTATACCCCATGAGATTAAGAATCAGAGCCCACCTTCTGTAATGTGTCCTTGAGCATTGGGGTCTGCTCAGCTAGACGTCTGTATGTAAAATGTGAGTCATCTATACAGCACTTTACAGGTCCAGGGCTGTTGTGCATCCAACTTCACGTCCCTAAATATGCCTTAATGGGTGTGCCCACAGTACAGGTCAAGACCAGTGGAAACAGCCCTGAATCCTGCCTCTCTATCTTCAGTTTGCCTGTGTGGGAACCACATGACCTCTTAGGACCTTAGCTCCAATGGGCTTGTGCGTGTGTACATGTAGCCTGATGGTGCTTACATTGCTCTGACTGTGACACTGTTGTTCACACAGCTTGCAGTGGAAAAGGGCGCTATGCCGTGGTTGAATTTGTTACTCTAGCAGCTCTTTACTGTGGCCTATGCAGACTTTTTGGCCCTTCTGCTCCTGCACAAATCTCCTCCCGGGGCTCTCATAGGTGATGCATGCACCATTTTCGAGCCCTACTGCTACTGGCGATCCACAATCCTTTGGATGTTCACCTGGGCTCTCTGCTGCCCTACAGTGACCCTTCCTGCTCTTGCGGGCAATCCTTAGCTGTATACCTAGAATGGCAAATCATAAGCACAAGGGCAACAGTCTTGGGGGGCCTTGCTAGCTTACAGTCTTCTAATAGTGCCATGGGGTTTTGCAGTGTACTCCCTTAGAGACCTGACATTGATAACCCAGACCACTGTCCCTTGCTTGAGTTGCAACCATCCTTAGAGTCTTCCCTAACTCTTTCAGGGGTAACTCCCTCCTCCAGAAAAAATTTCTGTTACTGTGTATAAGTTAGGAAGAATTAGCACACTCAGAGTGCAAGGGCCACAAGGGTACTTCCATGCCCTCTTCTCTGGAGTCTTGGAGCTTTCCCTGGGGCTGCAGCTGCTTTTGCACAGGCAGATGAAGATCAAGAGGAGTCTACCCTATCCTCTGTCGCAGATGGAGGGGATACTGGACTTGGCCCACCTGGATCTCAACCTGGTTATGTCCGTTCTTCACAAACTGACCTTTGAACCTCGCAAGGATAATTCTCTGTTTGCCCTCACACAAGGCTGCCTGCTACAATTTGCAAGTCTGCCAGCTGGTTTTTGTTTCATGCGTTCGTTACAGTTTACCAAATGGATTTTCAGTTGTAAGGTTCTTCTAGTGGTTCTATTATCTCTGTGGGTTTTCATGGACCTGTTAGTTTTTTTTTCCCTGTTTTGCACACCCTTCACTTGGACTGCTTTTGGATGTTCCAAAGTACCTGAGATACATCATTCTGTGGCCCCTAATGTGCAATTAAGAATATAGGATTTTTCACCTACTGTAAAATCCTTTTCTTGGAGTATATTAAGGAACACAGGTCCTCCTGTTGTTCTTCTATCCTATTTTACTTCTTGTTATGAATATGTGAATACTTGAATACCCAATGGCTACTGGTTCACTTCAAGTTGGCACTCATCTACTGCTAGCTGACATGGGTTCTAACCCTTCCCCACTATAACCAAAACCAATGTTAAAGTTTATGTTCAGCCAAAACCTTTTTTTTTTTCTTCTTACATACCCAGTCGTGGATATTTTTCTACCATGCAAATGTCCATTGTTTCTAATTGCTCTTTCATTTCTACAGTTGTGTAATTTTTACTTGTTACAGTGCCCAGTTTTAGTCAGCTATATTTAAAATGTTTAAATTTCATTTGTGGCCTCATGTAGTTTATTGCAGGAGGCACGTTCATCGAGAGGTCTTGTAAACATAATCCTCTTTTATGAAGGCAAAAGTACTGATTATAGTGGATTATAAACCTGTTTTTACAAAATTTTGTGTGTTCTTAGAGAAACAATTTCCAAAAAAGCTAAAACTAAAGCCAAAAAGAAGCCAAGGAAGCGTTTGGACAGTTCCGGAGGATACAACCTTTCTGACATTATTCAAAGCCCACCTTCAACAGGTCTGTTTGCCATTTCCTGTATTTCGTCATTCGTCTCTACTATTCCTTTTCCTTTTCATGCTTTAATATGTAGTTTTAACTAAAAACCCTTTTACTGATCTGGACCTGTTTTTGCATTCCCCATGCCCCTTGAAATATACAGTGGAGGATTGGAATATCATTAAATTACCACTAAATGATAACATTTTCTGAAAGCAGAGAGACGTTCAAATTGGTATAGGAGTTAATTTTTGTATGTTCTATTAATTCCTGCAGATGTTTACCAAAGATATGTCTTCAATGCTTAAGATAGATCCTCAGTAAAGAAGCACTGTACCGGTTAAATGCTCCGTATTAAGCATGAGCGTGAGTTTGAAAATACCTTTCATAACCATGAAGTTGGTGATGTGTTAATAGCAGTGAACAAAGTAAAGTGTATGTCAGGACAAAGTAAAAAAACAAACCTATCCAGTACATCTCTGATATACATGCATATATTCCCATTTTTATTCCTTTCTAGACTCTGCAAGTACAGAAGAACACTTGCTTATCTGCCAAAAATGCGTAATTGAATCAAGAGAAATTGTGTCAGCCCTGTCTAGCTGTACTATTAGGCCCCTTTCACATGGACGGATAGAATGGTGCTTTTAGCTGCAGATTTTCTAGTTTTCTACCGCAGCTAAAAGCACACAATGCTTTCCTATGGCCCCATTCACACACTGCATTTAGCTGCGATTTAGTTACATGCGGTTCTGTGCGGATAGAAAAAATAGAATTGACTGCGTCCAGGAGCGATTTAGCGCAGCTATCTGCACATAACTGCAGGTAATCGCAGTGTACTATTTCTCCTGCGGATAGTAGGAAGAAGGAAAGAAAAGCAACAGGAAGCACATCAGAAATGTCAAGAATGTTCCAAACGCAGCTAAACGCAGCCACACGTAAACGCAGGTAATCTAACTGTACAAATGTAGCTGATCGCAGTGCCTGGAGTCTTGAATTTCACAGAACATATTATATGCTTTTACCTGCGGCAGAACAGCCGTCCGTGTGAAAGGCGCCTTACACTACTGAACCCCTCCCCTTCTCTTTTCTTTAGTCCATGATAGTAACTGGGTGGGCTGTATAGGTTTCTTGAGATGACACAGGAACAGTAAACAAGACCCAGTGCTGTTCTGAATTTCTGACAAGATCAAGGTTTTTTGTGCACTTATCAATCAGCTATAAAACGGTTTGAATTGCAAATTTAAAAAAGGAAAAAGAGAAATTAATTGTAATGGTTGACATGCTTTAAAGATTTATTAACTATGTTTCTCAAATAAATATATTTAACACCTTAATTTGATCATAGCTGAATATTGACACTTGGAGCCTGCAGTCAAATTTGCTTGACTTAAAGTAAACCTGTCTTTAAAGGAGAAGGCTGGACTTCTCCTATGGGTCACAGGTGTGCAATTCGTTTTGCACTCTTGTGACCCGTTTTCAGCAGAGAGTGGGCTGAAGTCCGCTCTCTGCTGACCTCACAAATTTCAGTCTAGGCACTGCATCATTACGGCAATGGAAGTCAGGATCCACCAGGTGCCTGGACTGACACCCTGCTCAGCATCTCAGTGAGCCGCTGAAATTCTGAGCCGGCCGCTCCCTGCCCCTCCACAGCCCAGCTCTCCAGTGAGCGTGGAGGGGCAGAGAGGAGAGATGCTGATTGATAGTCAGCAGCTCTTTGCTCGGGAAACTGTCAGAACCGAGCGATCAGGGCCAATCGTCCCTGTGCCCTTTCAGAAAGAGTGTCAGGGGTCCTGCAGCCTCATAGGACAGTCAGAGGAGAATGAAGACTTCTACTACAAGGTTAGACCAGACACTCATAGAAGTCATAAGACTGCTATATACTGTTGATGAGAAAAGGTATTATATTTACTAAAATAATTGCATTTCTATGTTCTTTCTACTGTGGAAGACCAGATATAGTGAATGCAGGGTCCTGGGTTTAGTAACACTTTATCTGGTAATTCAAAGTGAGTGTATGATGAAAAAATGCATAAGAGGTTCACTCCAATAAAAACCACTCTCTCCCAAAACTATATGCAAGTCTTTTTTTTTTCTGCAAGAGCCTGTCCCTCTTGCCCTCTAAGCATCTTTTTATTTTAATAGCCTTGTTGTTCAACATAGATCCTTGGTAGATAGAGCAAAGCTTATCTTTTACAGGAAACTTTCTTGTGATATCCACTTGTAACTGAAAAATGTGCATATATCTTCAGCTGCCTATAGCTCTTAATCTACTGATTGCTTTAATGTGGTTTTTCATGCGTGTAACCCCTGCTTATGTATATTTTCATCATATGCTCAGTTTGAATTGACCAGGATTGCAAATAAGTTTTTTGTTTATGCAGCATTTATAAGCATGCTATAATACAGTAATTATGTTTTGGTGGCACAGAGCTTTGCACATATATCTGCTACACTGTTGGTTTAAAGTGGTTCTAAAGGCAGAAAGTTTTTTCACCTTCATGCATATTCTATTCATGACGGTAAAAACTTTCTGCCAGCAGCTTCCCCACCAGACCCCTCCTTTTACTTACCAGAGCCCAATCTCAGTCCAGCGATGTACATGAGAGCCGAGGCTCTCTTGCTCTTGCTCTCCTCATTGGCTGAGACACAGCAGTGGGAGCCATTGGCTTCTGCTGCTATCAATCACAGCCAGTGAGGAGAAAGCGAGGCTGAGCTGCACTCCGTGTGTCTTATAGGTACACAGAGCCGACTCGGGAGCAAGCATGCACAAGTGCCCCCCCCCCAGCGAGCGGCTTACTATGGGGGCACTCGGGGGAGGAGCCCAGAGCACCTGCGAGGGAACCTAGAAGACGAGGAACAGGGCTGCTCTGTGCAAAACCACTGCACAGAGCAGGTAAGTAAGTATAACATGTTGTGTTTTTATTTTTTGTTATTCTTTCCTTTAGAATCACTTTAACGCTGATACAGTGGAATGCGTATATTTGTGTTTTACATTGATCAAAGTACACTTTTTTCCTAATTATAGGATATGAATGTACTCCTAGTTATTTGATTATTTTTCCCATACCATTACTGTGTCAGGTTTCTGTCTCTTCATGGTCTTGTACTTTATTTTTCATTGGCTATAATTGTGTATTTTCCTTTGATAGAGTAGAGTTCATGTTTTAGTGATAGAAAACACATTACATTTTGGCATGTTTTCTTTACAATCTGGATAATATTTCTGTAATGGCACTGTTCACTAAATAACAACGCGCTATCACCTGTGTTTTCCTGTGGTTATTGTATTTGGGCTCCTAAAGCAATATGTACCTTGAACAAGATTCAACACTTTTACCATGTTCTAGTTTACCAGTTTTGCCCTTTACAAGAATGTGATTAGCAATGTATTGCATCTGAAAGTTCCTAATCCTTACCCATAATGGGTCTATATGAGAATATGCAGTCTGCACAACTTATATATTATGTTTTTTTGAAGCATGATGGCATTAAATCAATTATATTGTCCCTGTATGGGATATCATTGATATACAGCATTCTACAGAGTTTCACATTCATCGTCTACTCTTTTACAGGACTACTCAAGTCAGAAAAAAACAATTCTGTTGAGTCACTACAGGACTTGCTGACTTCAGATTCTGAAGGAAGCTTTGCAGGTGCAAGTAGCCCAAGAGAATTGCAGTCACCTGACTTGACTGCCGCATTTAGTCCTGTGAAAAAGGAGGTATGTGAAGGTTTCTGCTTACCCTTGAAATTAATTATTCGTTTTCCTTTACTCCATAGGCATTTTTTTTATTACGTTTATGCCAGTATTAATATAAGGATAGAAACATTCGTGGTTTAGGGAACCATGATAAATAAAAGAAGATATGCTCCTGTAGCAATTGTTTCCTTTTCATAAAACAGAATTAATATAGCATATCTGTTGGCTTTTTTCCCTATAAATTCCTTGTCTGCGTTTACTTTTGAAAGTGTTCCCCAGCTGCACTGACACATTCGCTGTTCTATATGTTCCCCCTGTGCGCTATGGAGTCCCCTTTATTTGCATGCTCTTGCTCTGTACTAAACTGTGCCTGAAGCGCTCTGAGCACAGCACACATAGCGTGAGAGGGTGAAGCCGCTGTTGACCACTTTAAGTTATATGCAATAAATGAATGCATCCACACACCATACAGCATGGTAGAACATTTGCCTTCTTCCATTCCTGTAGTATTTCCTTCAACGTGGTCCTGGTTGGCCCCTCTTCATACTGGGCAAGCAAACCTTATCTCCTTTAATTCCTTTAGATAGCTGTACTAATGGCAACCTCCAGTGCGGCTTGCCCATTGATGTTGAAGGAAAATGTGCTTTAATTGAGGGGGATACAAGCATATGAAAGACTAATCATTCAATCTGGTTCTCCCCATTAGGATATTAAATAGTCCCACTTCTCCAATTAAGTGGTTCTAAAGTCTTAAGGTTTTTTACCTTAATGCATTCTATGCATTAAGGTGAAAAACCTTCTGTGCTGCAAAATACCCCCAGCCACCCCCTTATACTTACCTGAGCCCAATCCAATCCAGCGATGTGCATGAGAGCAGCGGCTCTTGCCACGGTCTCCCTCCTCCCTGGGCGGATTGATAGCAGCAGAAGCCATTGGCTCAGGGGACGTGGCCAAACTTCCCACTCTGTGTCAATAGACGCAGACAGGGTAGCTCGGGAGCAAGCACGCATGGGTGCCCCCATTTAAAACCGCTTTCCATGGGGGCACTTACTGAAGAGGAGGAGCCTAGAGCGCTGACGGGGGACCCCAGAAGAAGGGAATCAAATTTGCTCGTTGAAAAACCATTGCACAGAGCAGGTAAGTATACCATGTTTATTTTAATAAAAAGCTTTAATGTTGCTTTAACTAAAGAGGTATATAGCTTTTACATTTTACAGGATCAGTTAAAAAATGCATCCAAAATATGAAAAAAAGCATTTATGGTTTTTCTTCTCTGTTGCCATATGTCTTGGCAATTGCTCCAGGAAAATAGTTTTTACTGTGAGTAATTTGATTGGCCTACTGATCACATAATCCTGCGTTGCACTGAATGGAAGTTGGTATATGAGCATAGTCGTTTAATGGCATTACAATAACATGCTACAGGTGTTTTACATGGTACTTACATGTGATGCCCAAAAAGACCTTTTTCTTTTCTCGGACATCACGGGACACAGAGCCACAGTGATTACTGATGGGTTATAGGGTATCACTAGGTATTGGACACTGGTCACACCCTAATCAGGAAGTTCAACCCCCTATATAACCCCTCCCCTTCCAGGGATACCTCAGTTTTTACACCAGTGTCTTAGGTGTTGGACGTGCATGTCCTGTGCTAAGGCTCCAAAAGGAATATCCTAAGATCCTATACTGGGGCAAGCCAGGCGACCGGATCCATTCAAAGTGTCTTTTCATGGCCGAATTGGATGGTACCCGGGCCTCGTGTCCGAAGAAACGAGGTTTTACCTGTAACGCTTCTCTTTTTAGAGAGCTGGACCCGCGGATCAGAAAATGGCTTTAAACTTCCTAATTTCTGGCGAGGTGCTTTACAGGCCCAGAACTGAAGGATCCCCCTACTGATGGGGGCCCCAGTCTCTGACGGTTTTTCCACAAACGGAGCCCACCGTGAGAGGCGAAGGCTGGGTCTGTGTAAACTGAACCCTGCGGCCTGGATAAGGTAAGAGGAGATTCCACAGAATTTTAATTCTAGTGGCTTTTCTCCTTTAAGGTGAATGCATGCTGTGCCTATTGTGACCACCGGGGGCTGCCAAGAGCACAAACCTTCTCATGTTTGATCTGTCTCAGCGTCCGCTGCATTGGCTCTTCCTCCAGCTCCAAAGGTAGATGGTGGGGGGTTTTCTCTGCTGGGATGGTCCCCCCAGGCTAGGGAAAGGCTCAGGTATGCTGTAAGGCGGGTGAGACCGCACTGTCACAGCCGCTACCGCCGCCGCCACCGAAGCCGCATTGCGATGCAGGGCCCATCACTGCCGGCCTCCTCCTTATTCCCCCAACCCCAGCCTCCCTTCAGGCTTGTCAGAAAGGGTCGGCTGGCGCGGGAAGCGCTCGTTTTTCAAAAACGAGGGGGGGGGGGGGGCGTCAGCACAGCGTCAGCGTGCCCAGACGCCCACAGTGCCAAAAAGCATGGCTATTTAAAGCACACTGTACAGGTGCTCTGAGCTTTGGAGAGACACAGAGCTGACAGTCACATGTAAGGTGGGACACAGGCATTCCCCTAGGCTGCATTCACTAAGGAACACCGGATTGGGCATTTGGTAGCAAGGCTTTTAGCCAGACTATATCGCTCAGCAGTCAGTGTTCGTTTTTGATACCTCACACCTTGTTGCTTTGCACTATGGGTAGAAGAGGTTCAAGCACCCCAAGAACCAGAGGCACTAGGGGGTCTCGTTCAGGTTCTGAGGACCCCCTTTCTGCTACACCATCCCCTCCTGAGGGACCAGGGGCAGCTGGACAGGGAGAGCCATTGGGGTTAGGGGCTACATCTGCTGCCGGCACTTCAGCCCCTGTGTACATTACACAAGAAGTTTTTTCCTCAACCATTTCTGGATTAGAGAAAAAACTAATGGCCGCGATTACATCTTCACTCAGTGAAAGAAAACGCACAAGGCCTTCCTCTGCTCCCCAAGACCCTCAGTCAGAGGAGCTCTGGGATAAAGGAGATGAATCCCTTTCAGAGGATCGGGATGGGACAGATGATTCCTCTTCGGAGGATTCAGGTGGAGAGCGACCCTCTGCAACTTCCCAAGAGGAGAAAATCTTAGTGCAGATCCTCACTGGTTTGGTCCGCTCCACATTTAAGTTGTCCCTACCTGAAACTACTACAGAAACCTCTTCTGCTTTGGGCTCACTGAAACCTTTCCAAGCAGCACATGCTTTTCCTGTTCATAATTTACTTGAAAAGCTGCTTTATTCTGAGTGGGATCACCCAGATAAGCGATTTCTTCCACCGAAAAAGTTTTCTACACTTTATCCTATGGAAGAAAAGTTTATTAAGAGGTGGGGAATACCGGCCATTGATGCGGCCATTTCCTCTGTAAATAGTAATCTGACTTGTCCTGTAGACAACGCTCAGATGCTCAAAGATCCTGTGGATAAAAAGATGGACTTCTTATTGAAAGATGTGTTCTCTTTAGCAGGATCAGTGGCCCAACCTGCAGTAGCAGCGATTGGAGTCTGTCAATACTTAAGAGACCATGTTAAACAGGTCATCAAAGTATTACCTGAACAGCAGGCCCAGGGGTTTGCTAACCTTCCTGCGGCTTTATGTTATGCTGTTGACGCCATTAGAGATTCTATCGTGCAAACCTCTCGCCTCTTGCTTGGGTTGGTGCATATACGTAGAATCTTATGGTTGAAAAACTGGTCAGCCGAAGCACCATGTAAGAAGCTTCTAGCTGGGTTTCCCTTCCGTGGTGAAAGGTTGTTTGGAGAGGACTTGGATAATTATATCAAGACGATCTCCTGTGGGAAAAGCACTCTCTTACCTGATAAGAAGAAGAGTAAGCGTCCCTCTTTTAAACGGACTCTTTCCCCAGCGCCAGGGGCATCAGCCTCCAGGCAGTCACGACGGTCTCCTCCGTCTGGAGCAAGAAACAAGAGTCAACCCCAGGGACACAAGAAATCCTGGGGGAAAAGGTCTTCTAAGCAAGACACTAAGACCTCTTCATGAAGGGGCGCCCCGCTCGCTCGAGTGGGGGGAAAGACTGCTGCAGCTCTCAGGGCCCTGGCAGAAGGACTTTCAGGACAGATGGGTGATCTCCACGGTAACCTTAGGGTACAGACTGGAGTTCCAACAATGTCCCTCTCCTCGTTTCCTCAGATCAGGTGTTCCCAGAAAGCCAGAAGAGAAGCAGTCGCTCCTTCTAGCGATAAAGCGACTTTTGTCGCAAGAGGTCATTGTGGGGGTTCCCACAAAGGATCAAGGATTGAGACTCTGTTCCAATCTTTCTATGGTCCGAAAACCAAATGGGGACGACAGACCCATTTTGGATTTGAGAGATCTGAAACGATTCCCAAGGATGCAGTCCTTTCGTTTGGAATCAATTCAGACAGTAATCTCCGTCCTGCAGGGAGGAGAATTTCTGATATCAATAGGCATCAGAGATGCAGGCCTATATGTGCCCAGTTTTCCTGCTTAACTGAAGTGTCTGCAGGCAAAAATCACTGCTCTAAGGGAGCTGATTCTGACAGTCAGGGCCAAGAAGGGTCTTTCTGTCCGCCTTTGTATGAGGCTGCAGGGGAAGATGGTGGCTTCATTCGAAGCAGTTCCCTATGCCCAGTTCCAAGCAGAACTGTTGCAATACAGTATTCTGTTGACCTGGAACAGGAAGGTGCAGGCATTAAACTTTCCAATGCACCTATCGCATGCGATGCGTCAGAGCCTCAGTTGATGGCTCATACCCGAAAACCTACAGAAGGGGAAATCCTTCCTACCGGTTGCCTGGGATCCTCTTGCAGGCAGGACGGATGCGTTGGTGATTCCGTGGCATCGGCTCTCACCGATTTATGCATTCCCTCCCATTCTGCTACTGCCACGGCTCCTTCGCAGACTCAGGCAAGAAGGGAAGTCGGCACTTCTGGTGGCCCCCGTTTGGCCCAGAAGAACCTGATAAGCAGAAATAGCAAGGATGATGGTGGGTTCCCGGTGGACCCTACCGATACACCCAGACCTGTTAGCTCAGGGTCCGGTGTTCCAGCCTGCCTCACAAATGCTAGATTTGACGGGTGAGCTATTGAATCCCACGTTCTGAAAAATCGTGGGCTTTCAGGTCCTGTCATATCTACCTTGATCAATGCAAGGAAGCCAGCTTCCAGAATGATTTATCATAGAGTCTGGAAAGCCTATGTATCCTGGTGTGAATCCAGGGGTTGGCATCCCAGGAAATATGTCATAGGTAGAATTCTGGATTTTCTACAATTAGGATTAGAGATGAAGCTGGCCTTGAGTACCATCAAGGGCCAGGTGTCGGCCTTATCAGTGTTGTTTCAACGGCCGCTTGCTTCGCATTCTCTGATCCGAAACTTTATACAGGGGGTGATGCGTCTTAATCCTCCGGTTAAGGCGCCCCTAAACCCCTGGGACTTGAACTTGGTTCTATCGGTATTACAAAAACAATCTTTTGAACCAATACGTCAGATTCCTTTGGTCTTACTGATGAGGAAACTAATTTTCCTGGTAGCTATCTCTTCTGCTAGAAGAGTATCAGAAATAGCAGCTCTTTCCTGTAAAGAGCCTTACTTGATTATACACAAGGATAGAGTGGTACTGCGCCCTCATCCTAGTTTTTTACCGAAGGTGGTTTCAGATTTTCATCTAAACCAAGACATTGTGCTACCTTCCTTTTTTCCAGAACCTTGTTCTTCGGAAGAAAGGTCATTACATTCTTTGGATGTAGTAAGAGCAGTCAAGACCTATCTGGAGGCAACTGCTCAGATTCGCAAGACGGATGTCTTGTTCGTGCTGCCGGAGGGTCCCAATAGAGGACAGGCAGCGTCAAAAGCGACCATTTCTAAATGGATTCGACAGTTGATTATTCAAGCTTACGGTTTGAAACGGAAGGTTCCCCCGTTTCAGATCAAGGCACATTCCACAAGGGCTATTGGTGCTTCTTGGGCAGTGCATCACCGGGCCTCTATGGCTCAGATCTGCAAGGCCGCAACCTGGTCTTCAGTTCATACATTCACCAGATTCTATCAGGTGGATGTGAGAAGGCATGAGGATATCGCCTTTGGGCGTAGTGTGCTGCAGACAGCGGTACAAGGTCCTCAGGTCTGATAGCACCCTACTTGGTTGTGATTTCCCCCCCCCCTCAGTTGGCATTGCTTTGGGACATCCCATCAGTAATTACTGTGGCTCTGTTTCCCGTGATGTCCGAGAAAAGAAAATAGGATTTTTTATTACAGCTTACCTGTAAAATCCTTTTCTTTCGACGGACATCACGGGACACAGAGGTCCCGCCCCTCTTCTAATACACCTATACTGCTTTGCTACAAAACTGAGGTATCCCTGGAAGGGGAGGGGTTATATAGGGGGTTGAACTTCCTGATTAGGGTGTGACCAGTGTCCAATACCTAGTGATACCCTATAACCCATCAGTAATTACTGTGGCTCTGTGTCCCGTGATGTCCGTCGAAAGAAAAGGATTTTACAGGTAAGCTGTAATAAAAAATCCTATTTTTTTGAGAAGAATGCAAACTGAAAAAGCAACCCATTACAAATCAAACAGTTTAATGTTATATCTATGAATGTAAAATAATTACATTGAATGTGTAATATGTTAAAGTAATGCACTTTTAACCTAGACATTTTTTTTCTACTGTAGTCAAAAAATAAAGTTGGGAGTATTATCACCAGCATCTCACCACCTTCAGTCAGTGTGTCAGCTCCATTAAGTGTGCCAAAACCCAAAGCTTCCTCTCCTAAGATGATTCCAAACAGCAAGCCTGCTCCTACCACTTCTCCAAATTGGGTCACTGTGTCTTTCAGGTACATGTATGAAAAAGTCATATCTGTTTTACTGAAACAAAATTGTGAAATATTGCAATCAGCGTATTACAAGATTGAGGAATGGTAAATACATTTAGCATTCCTCCCTCCACCACACACATACCACACACACGCGCGTGCAGTCCTGCTAAGCATGGCACATATACTGATGGAGACATCACTGTTATGCTTTGGCTCTCTTTGTGGCAGCCCACCATCCAATTAATCCTTGTTCTTGTAGTCATGGGTTTAAATGGGGCATTGATACTGGAATTTCCCCCACTGCCCTTGCCCCTTTGCCATTTGATCATAAACTTTTTATCTCGGAGCAAGTAGAGCGCCCAATTATCACCTCTTTGTTAAAGTGGTTGTAAACCTCAGTCAGGAAATCTGAACAAAGCACAAATATCTGTAGTGTTTACTTGTCTGTCTCCAAAGCTCTGAGTGCCATTTCTCTGCTTCGTTCCTCTGTTATCAGTCACCACTGAGAAGTTTTCCTCACACATAAGATACATTTGTGATGAGGTCTATCCTTTCTTCAGTTCATACTAGCTCATTATGCCTTTGTCTTGCAGTTTTTTTGGGGGTTTTTTTGGGAATATATTCAGAGGTTTGCACACCAAACGTAGATTAAAAAGATGGTATTTTTATTATTCCAACAAAAAAAAAATTGCTAAAATCCCACAATAAAGGTAGATTGCACATTTGACAAGGACTTGTCCTCACAAATTAAAACCTCCAAGTTTCATAGTGATTTACCTCCAAAGTAGATGCCTTACAGTGTCTTCTTGAACATTTCTTTAATGTGTTTCGTAGGACAAGGCCTGCTTTCTCTGGAAGAACAAAGCTTTCTAAATGTCTGAAAGCATGAAAAAAACATTAGCAGGCTTTACAGGGAAAAAATGTAGTTGGCCACCAGGTTTTTACACATCTCAGGAAGGATTTTGTCCCAATCTGCTTTGCAGATTCTCTCCAAGTCATTAAGGTTTCGAGGCTAACGTTTGGTACCTTGAACCTACAACCCCCTCTACATATTTTCTATGAGATTAAGGTCTGGAGACTGTCTAAGCTACTCCAGGACCTTAATGTGCTTCTTCTTGAGCCACTCCTTTGTTGCCTTGGCTGTGTGTTTTGAGTCATTGTCATGCTAGAATATACATCCATGACCCATTTTCAATGCCCTGGCTGAGGGAAGGAGTGTCTCACCCAAGTTTCCACCTCCATGGTTGACGGCGGGGATGACGTTCTTGGGCTCATAGGCAACATTCCTCCTCTTCCTCCAAACACAGCGAGTTGAGTTGATGCCAAAGAGCTCGATTTTGGTCTCATCTGACCGCAACTCTTTCACCCAGTTCTCCTCTGAATCATTCAGATGTTCATTAGCAAATTTCAGGCTGGCTTGTACGTTTGCTTTCTTGAGCATGGGGACCTTGCAGGTGCTGCAGGTTTTCAGTCCTTCACGGCGTAGTGTGTTGCCAATTTTTTCTTGGTGACTATGGCCCCAGCTGCTTTTAGATCATTGACAATATTCTTCCGTGTAGTTCTGGGCTGATTCCTCACCGTTCTCATGATCATTGAAACTCCACGAGGTGAGATCTTGCATGGAGCCCCAGACCGAGGGAGATTGACAGTTATTTTGTGTTTCTTCCATTTGCAAATAATCACACCAACTGTTGTCACCCTCTCACCAAGCTGTTTGGCAATGGTATTGTAGCCCATTCCAGCCTTGTGTAGGTCTACAATCTTGTCCCTGACATCCCTAAACAGCTCTTTGGTCTTGGCCATGGTGGAGAGAATCTGATTGCTTCTGTGGACAGGAGTCTTTTATACAGGTAACAAGCTGAGATTAAGTGTACTCCCTTTAAGAGAGTGCTCCTAATATCAGTTTGTTACTTGTATAGAAGACACCTGGGAGCCAGAAATCTTGCTTATTGATAGGGAATCAAATACTTATTTCACGCTTTAAAATGCAAATCAATTTATAACTTTTTTGTTTTTCTGGATATTTTTGTTGTTATTCTATCTCTCACTGTTTAAATAAACCTACCATTAACCACTTGCATACTGGGCACCTAAACCCCCCTCCTGCCCAGACCAATTTTCAGCTTTTAGCGCTGTCACTCTTTGAATGACAATTGCGCAGTCATACAATACTGTACCCAAATGAAATTTTTTTCCAACAAATAGAGCTTTCTTTTGGTGTTTTTTATCACCTCTGGGTTTTTTATATTTTGTTAAAAAAATTAAAAAAGACCGATTTTTAAAACAAAAAAAAAAACAAAACCATTTTATATTTTGTTAATAAATTTTGCAAACAGGTAATTTTTCTCCTTCATTGATGTACGCTGATGAGGCTACACTGATGGGCACTAACAGGCTGCACTGATGGGCACCAATAGGCTGCATTGATGGGCACTAATAAGGCAACAGTGATAGGCACTGATGGGCACTAATAGGCGGCACTGGTGGGCACTGATGGGGTGGCACTGGTGGGCACTTAGATGTGGCACAGAAGGGCATTGATAGGTGGCACTGAGGGGCACTAATAGGTGGCAGTGATGGACACTGATCGGCACTGGTAGGCGACACTGATAGGCAGCACTGCTAGGCGGCACTGATGAGGCACTGATTGGTATTGATAGGTGGCACTCGTGGGCATTGATAGGTGGCACTGATGTACTCGTGGGCACTGATTGGTGGGCACATATGAGGCCGCTTCACCGCTCCCTGCTCGGGACTGATGTCCCTTCAACAGAAGCCGGTGATGGGCTTTTTTTTCTCCTCGCGCTGTCAGCGTGAGAAGAAAAAAAAAAAACGATTACCGATCCTCTGTTCCTTTGTTTACAACACGTGATCTGCTGTCAAAGGCTGACAGCCGATCACGTGGTAAGGGGTCGGGATCGACCCCTTACTCCGATCTGTGATCACCCGAACCTCATTGACTCGGTGATCACAGTGCGCGACGGGGCGTGGCCAGGTGTTTAAGGGGAGGACGTCAATAGACGTACTCACAGCAGAGCACATCCACGCTGTAGCCGTCATTCGGCTATAGCGTGGATCTGAAGTGGTTAAAATTATAGTAAGATATATAAAATCAGCAGGGGATCACATACTTTTGTGCCTCACTGTATATACAACTTTTCATGGGTACAATGTAAATATACGTATTCCATTCATTATATGATACTACCTGTTCTAGATGTTTTTATAGATGTTGATAAAATGTGCAAGTCAATAAGAAACCGTGTAAAGCAGCAAGCTCCATTAACAAATGGACTTCAAGACCCACTGTCTCCTGTCATGGTGCGGGAATGGTTCAGTGGACAATATCTTACAGTCATCCAAAAAAAAATCGTCAAGTTGGTACCCCTGGGAACAACTGTGCCCATATGAAAACGGGCTACATAGTGTTCTACTGTTGGTGATCTGCAAGGGCAGAATTGGATAAACCCATTATAAGGCAGAGTGTATTAAGTGGGTATAGGCCCATTATGGCTTGCTTTAAAAAAATATACAGCAAGTCCCCCCCCCCCCCCCCCACTTTTACCATCTATTCCCCTGTTACCCATAAAAGTTATTTTATGGGGTATAGGGGTGTAGATGGTAAATGGGTGGGGGGATTGCTGTATATTTGGCATTATCATGGGAGAAATACCTAGGACACAATCTACCTGAGAGAGCCTGGGATAAAGCCTTTTACTCACCCACTTCACAAGCATCTCCAGTTTAGTTCAAAAACAGAATTTCAAAATATTAACTAGATGGTAAAATTGCCATGTCACAATGCACAGGATATTTCCTATGATATCCAACCACTGCTGAAAGTGAAGAAATAGTTACCTCAATCTGTCAGATCTATCAACAGGTCCTGGTTTCATCCCTATAACGCCAGAGATTACCCTTCTAGTCTTCATACCTGGGAATTCAGTCACTGTTCAGAAAGACATCTTAGGTTTTCCTGTGGCACTGAAAAACTTGAATTGAGGAATTCAGTGCACTCATTAAACATATTTATTGAATACGTATATCTGTTTGGAGCAACTGGATTAGCTACCTGCACTCTGGACACCTTCAAACCCATGTCAGACAATGATGACCTGATAGTCTTCTCAATTCCTGCAAATGCAGATGCATCTTGGTGACAGGGTGTGGGTTCCACTGGTGGAACTCCTGATCCCTCTATTCCCCCAAGTCTTCACCCTGTCTTGTTTTTTTCCCTTTACTTAATTGCACCCTCTCCCGTCTCGACTTTACATCTGTTCTTCTTTTAGCACTCACGCTGGAGCACTTGATACAGTCATAGAAGGCCACTCATGAAAAGTTCAGTTCAGTACAGGACACTATAATAGATCATTTATATTTTTCTCTTGTATTTCAGTCCCATCAGTCCTCCTGCTGTAGATCTCAGAAGAATCATGGAGATAGAAGAAAATAATCAAAAATGTGGAGCTACACCCAAATTGAATACAGGGTTGGTTCAGATATTTCTATTTCTTGTTTTATGTTACACCTCCATTCCATAGATTGTAATGTCTGACACTTGAAGATTTGAATGAGTTTGTTAAATACTATTTGCTTGAAACCTGGCAATGCAACAAATCCTACTTGCAATTTAAGAAAACTGTGGGAATAACTTTTGTTTATTGGGACGTACTGCCTCCAACTGTCATACACATGTTAAAGAATTAAAATTGAACTCCAGCTTTTGTTAAACATTACATGGCCAAGCTGGCTCAAACAAACTATATCCCTCACTAACATGTGAGGCCGCTGGATGTGCGGTATAAACTGTATGTAACTATGGCTACATACAGCATATCGCACTGTGTTCTAGGATCGAGCCGAGACCTTCCTGTCTCATTCCTGGAACACAATAGAGTCTATCTGATCGGTGCTTAGCCATTCATAGAAAGCAATGTATACTAGCAATAAATACCAAGCTTCCTCTGATTGGCAGAGGTTGGGACATCATCAGCCTGCCTCTCTGACTCAGCTAATTAGAGGAAGCTTTGTATTCGTTGCTAGAATGTATTTCTTTCTATGAATGGCTGAGTGCCAATCAGATAGACTCTACGGTTTTGGGACTCCAGACAAAACATTGACAGGAGGAAAGAGCAGACAGTTGAACTCTTGTCCAGTCACTGGTTGGGGAAGGCTAAATTTGCTCAACTTAGGCCTGTTGTCACAGACTCTTTGGGGAGAGCAATGTGTGGGGTGCCTGGTTCACAAGATTAAATAGACAATTTTAAATCCTTAGGCAGCAATAACAGTTGCTATGTATTATTATTATTATTTTTAACAAGTAAAATGTGTATTATTTTAATTGTGCATTTAGTTGTTTGCCTGGAGTTTAGCTTTAACAAAAAGACAAAAATAACTTGTGTGTGTGAATGTATTCATCATACAAATTACTTTTTTTTCTGACTCTCAAGACTACCAAGGTTTTCATTTTTAAAACCTTATGATTATTTTACAGGGTACAAAAGCCTACCATTCATGGTATAAAGCTGTCTCAGAAGCAGCGGAAAATGATGGCAATGTCTTCTAAAGAGATTGGCAGCACAGAAAGTACAGTTAACAGTGCAGCGCTTACAAATAGCAAGAGTGCACCAAAATCATGGTTAGTATACCTTTGAATAAAATGTTCCTTTTTTAGACCTGCTGCCTAAATGTAATTAATTGCTATTTGTAGTTTTGCTTTGCTTATATTTAATCCTGAATTTGTCTTAATAAAAATATATATATACAGGGCAAAGCTTTTGGACATGCTCCCCTTGAGTGTACCCCTTTAACTCCACTCTGTGAGACCTCAGCTCTTTTACTAGTGTCCTGTAGGTAATAGACCTCTTCACCCTTATGAGGAAATTACTCTGCTTAACTAGTTCCTATATAATTTAAATTCTCCAGTCAACTCTACGCTGCCTTCTACTATAACAATAGAAAACATGCATCTGGATCAGTTCAACCTTGGTAATTTTTTGGAAACGTACCAGGAGGCTATGTAAGGGGGCATTCTGTTTTGTTGCTTTGAGTACTGGATCCTGCTTGCTTGCTCACCTCAAAACTTAGTGTAATGGCTGTAGTTAGCTGTAGGGTGCTATACAACTCCATTCCTATGGTTCCCAGGCTCTAAAGACCCCTCCAGGGGTATGCCCACTGTGATGGTTCAAGCCTGGACCCATACAGGGACCAGACATTACATTGGTTCCAATGACTGTCTAGACATTACAGTGGTTCAAATAGATACTGCAAAGGAGTCAGTTTCAGGATCTAAGTCTAGTACTGGACTCAGCTCAGGCTAGAGTGTTTCTTCTGTAGAGGAAGTGAGTAGTGCAGAAACTTTAAACTCTTTGATCTCAGATTTAAGCTCTACAGTCTATGAGTTGTCTGACTCTCAATTTTTGAATGAGAGTTTCAGGCATGATGGTAGCTTCCTTTCAGGCAATCAAATTTGTCTAGTTACATTGCAAGACCTTCCTTTACATGCTGTTGTCATAGAACAAGTCAGTCAAGTCCCTGGACAGATCAAGCTATTTGACACAGAGGACCAGGTTGTCCCTCATAGCTATGAGTAAGCATCAGTAGATTTGAAACGTGTTAGCTGTTGTTCCTGTATCATCCACCTCTGATGTGACCTATTTTGGATTTTTACTCTTCTTTGTTACAATAAAGGTGCTTCATTTTTCATTGAGTGCGGCCGTCCAGGATTGTCTTTCTTCACATACCATGCAGAGCCAGCACCTGTGAGGCTGAGTAGGGCGGGGGCTTTTATCCAGGTGTTGCGGTCCTGGGAACGGCATTTCCTTTTGTAACATGATAAATACACGCAATGCATGGTATAGGCGAACAAAATTCATGATTATGGGCAAGCTTGACTTGGCACCCTTGAGTGAAGACTCGACATGTTTCATGGCGTTTACAGACAATCATCAGGAGTAGGATGCATAAATTAAGCTACAGGGTTAAAGAGATAGCAGAGCAAAATCTGGCATTTTTATTCATTTCCTATAGAGTGGATTTACTGCTGGCTTGGAGGGAACTATCTTGTCTGGGGTTGAGGCGGGAGACACTCCCCTTAGCTTCTCCCCCCTCAAAAAAAAATCCCTGGTAAACTGGGTGGATCGGACAGAGGACCATGGGAACAAGCAGCCAAAGAGCGGGCCGGACAGCCACAGCACAACTCCAGGATTTGAGGTGTATACACATAGGACATGTGCCCAGTCCTGTGAATAAATAAATAAATGAGTGGGTGAAAACAAATTGGCCAAAAGGTGAAAAAATATTTAAAAAAAAATAAAAAGGGAAGAAAATTAAAAATTTAAAAATATATAAGAAAATGGAAAAATAGAAAAATGGCGTGGCTCTGAATAAAGCAGCAATGTGTTTCCATAATGAACGTGTGTTGGCCTTGGGTGATGTGTGTGTAATTGCACCCAGGATTGCACTTGGGCGCATAATGTGTGTCAGCAACAAGGTGTGTGTAACTAAGGGTGAAAGTGAATATAATTTAATGATATGGTATGGACACATCCAAAAATGGAGTGCCAGTGTGCTACCAATACAAATAAATAATATATATATATATCCATAATAAGCATGTATGTGGATGTGTGTTTGTGTGCGTGTGTGTGTGAGTAGTCCTAGGTGATCCCCTCAATACCTGTAATGTGAGCAAGAGATACAGAGATCCTCTCCTCATGATATAATCATGTGCAGTGAGCCGCCGGCCCGCCCCTGCCGATTTATCCACGGCCCGGGGCGTGTCTCCGCCAACGTCATGCATCAACGTGATAGCAGTGTGCAGGGCGAAAGAGACTTCTGCTTCCGGTACAAAGACCACAGCGGGAGTCCGCCTGTCCCCACTGCAGCGTGAGATGGACAAAGCAGGATCACGCACCACGGTGTCAATCGGCTCTTCGTTCGGGAACGGGCTGACATGACTCCGATGCGCAAAGGTCAAGCTACCATCGCCATAGGTGATGGGTGGGGGGGAAAGAACTGGGCGCATCGCAACCCCAGAGTGAGAAGACCAATAACCAGAGCCACCACCCATGGGATGTGTCCATACCATATCATTAAATTATATTCACTTTCACCCTTAATTACACACACCTTGTTGCTGACACACATTATGAGCCCAAGTGCAATCACACATACATCACCCAAGGCTAACACATGTTACTTATAGTTAAAAAGAAAAAGAATTGCGCTAGGTGCATATAAGCTGTGAATAAATGTGAATGAAAGAGGGTCCTGCTGCTGTGCACTATAACCCCGATATGAGGGCACAAAAAACAAAATGCAATATAGAAAGTGCAGCACTGGACAGGTGAATAAATGGTGAAATTAATAAACCAATTATTATAAATGGTGAAAAAGCTCTCAGAATCAAAATGGTGACAAAATCACAATCATACGTGATAATTATATAGAGTGCTTCATAATACATGAACACATAAACTATAGATAAGTGAGAAAAATTGAAGACTTATAAAAAACATAAACGTCCATAACAGTGTATTTGATGCAAAATGTTCTATGCAGATTTCAGGGATAAATCTTCACTGTTCAGTGTTAGCCCACCACCGAATAAATACATTGAAGGCTTACCAGAAAGCCTGTGACCGCCCTTATTCAGGGGGGTCAAAACAAGCGTAGCAGACGTGGGTGAACCATCACAGGGATACTCCAAAGGACACCGTTAGGCCGATGCGTCAGGACTCCTTGCCGGATAGCCGACCAACCGACAGCGGCTGTGGATGTTTTCCAAAATCAAATCTTGGGGTATCCTCTCATGGGGCAAACTCAATAGCTCCTCTGCTGTTACTTCCAGCAATGTCTCCTCTGAAAGAGTAAGTAACAGCAGAGGAGCTATTGAGTTTTCCCCATGAGAGGATACCCCAAGATAGGATTTTGGAAAACATCCACAGCCGCTGTCGGTTGGTCGGCTATCCGGCAAGGAGTCCTGACGCATCGGCTTAACGGTGTCCTTTGGAGTATCCCTGTGGTGGTTCACCCACGTCTGCTACGCTTGTTTTGACCCCCCTGAATAAGGGCGGTCACAGGCTTTCTGGTAAGCCTTCAATTTATTTATTCGGTGGTGCGCTAACACTGAACAGTGAAGATTTATCCCTGAAATCTGCATAGAACATTTTGCATCAAATACACTGTTATGGACGTTTATGTTTTTTATAAGTCTTCAATTTTTCTCACTTATCTATAGTTTGTGTTCATGTATTATGAAGCACTCTATATAATTATCACGTATGATTGTGATTTTGTCACCATTTTGATTCTGAGAGCTTTTTCACCATTTATAATAATTGGTTTATTAATTTCACCATTTATTCACCTGTCCAGTGCTGCACTTTCTATATTACATGTTACTTATAGGAATAGATTGCTGCTTTATTCAAAGCCACACCATTTTTCCATTTTCTTATATATTTTTTAACTTTTTATTTTATCTTTTCACCTTTTAGCTCATTTGTTTTCACCCAGTCATTTATTTATTCGTTTACAGGACTGGGCACATGTCCTATGTGTATACACCTCAAATCCTGGAATTGTACTGTGGCTGTCCGGCCCGCTCTTTGGCTGCTGGTTCCCATGATCCTCTGATCCACCCGGTTTACTTGGGATTTTTTTTGGGGGGGGGTTAAGGGGAACGTCTCCCGCCTCAACCCCGGATGAGATAGTTCACTCCAAACCACCGGTAAATCCCATTTTGAGAGCTGCTGGGTCATACCTATGGGTCACCTTATAAGTAATGTATAAAACTGCCAGATTTTGCTCTCCTCTTTCCTTTAGAGAGCATAGTAAACCTTTTGATACTCTATTTGCCCATTTATTTAAACACTGTAGCTCAATTCATGCATCCTACTCCTGATGATTTGCTGTAAATGCCATGAAATTGCCTCCCCCATCCTCTGGAATGCTCTTCCCCAATCCGTCCGATTTTCTCCTACCTTATCCACTTTCAGACGATCCCTGAAAACTCATCTCTTCAGAGAAGCCTATCTGGCCCCCACCTAACAACTGTACATTTATCTTCTCAATCAGCACATCACCCACAGCTATTACCTCTTGTATCTCTTAACCTTCCCTCTTAGATTGTAAGCTCTAAGTGAGCAGGGCCCTCTGATTCCTACTGTATCAAATTGTATTGTATTTGTACTGTCTACCCTCAAGTTGTAAAGCGCTATGTAAACTGTTGGCGCTATATAAATATTGTATAATAATAATAATAATAATGAAACGCGTTGAGTCTTCACTCAAGGGTGCCAAGTCAAGCTTGCCCATAATAATGAATTTTGTTTGCCTATACCATGCATTGCGTGCATTTATCATGTTAATTATATGTATTTGATTCATGTGTTTATTATATTCATTGTTATTGCTTGTACCAATCATGTCCATCTATCATTGATATTAAATATGTTATTATTATTTTTATATTTATTATCGTTTATCCGTTTACCCTATGCATATTATATTATTTAGACTATGCATTATATATCATAGTTATTAATTTGTCAAAATTATTATTGAATTCATTGTGGATCTGTGGACTCCCCATTGGGGATTGTGACAATCAATTTTAACTAGGTATTTCATAAATTATCATCAAAAGAAACATACCTCATGTAAAGTCCCATATCCATTCCTTCCTTTTTCTCATAAGCAATCATGTAACTGCTGATCACTCAGTCCTCGGTCTGCTCTGAGTGTAGAGCATTGACTGTGAGTCACCGTTCTCTGTTCTGTCCCTTCAGTACTCACTGGAACTTTGTGCTGTGGAGAGGGTGGGAGCTGCTGACTCAGGCTCTCTGCGGCGTGCTAAGAGGCTGAGTCAGCTGCTGGTCATGCATCTGAGTGGATCCCAACATTATTGTTAGGATTCCAGAGCCTGGAGCCACTCTGACAGTCGGCATTCATGCACTATTGTTATCCATAAGGGAAGTATGGCCAAAAAAGCATTGCCATACTTCTCTTTTAATTATTGAGGAAGAAAATAGGATTTTTGTACTCACTGTAAAATGTTTTTTAGGGGCCATTGAGGGACACAGGTTCCCACCCCTTTGTGTTTATGATCATGCTTTTAGGACTGCTTTGCTACTAAACTGAGGCATGCTGATGGTGGGAAGGGTTATCGTGGACTGGCCTATTTTTTTTTTTTTTTTTTTTTGTCTGCCAGTGCCCAATCCCCCTGTAGGCAGCAGAAAAACCCCAAAGGTGAAAGACTTCATGTGTCCCTAAATGGACTGCAAAAAAAAAAAAAAAAGATCTTACAATTAGTACAAAAAAATCAATTTTTATTCCTTTTTTGTACAGGTTAGCCGGAATAGAGATTTAACTGTGCAGACCCTGTTTAATCGGTTGAATTAGTGTGTGCATTAACAATCAGTGGGTTATTCTGGCAGGGAGCTCTCATTTCCATTCATAACTTAAGTGCTGTGCAACTTGTGAAATCCATTGAAATGAAATACTTGCTATGGAAATCCAGCAGCATTTCTGGCGCTGTTAAGTGCCAGAAGGGTGGGAACTTTACTGGCTTTTTATTTAAGATGAGTAAGAACACCGAATACCTCAGACTTCCCATTCCAGGAGAAACCACTGTTTTTCTTCCATCCTTTAAGTTCAGAAATAAATTCCTCCATGACTGGTTAGGCAGAGATCAGTCATTTTAGGTGAAATTCTGAAGTTTCCATCTCTGTGTGAATTCCAGGGGACCTTTTTTAGTTTCTCTGGAAAGGCTGATAATGTGCAATTGTACTAGTTCTCAATACTTTACACATCATATTCACTAGGAAAGCTGTTAAATAAAATGGAATACTATGGGTCCTCTGGCTATAACAACATTACACAAAAACTGATGGAATACAATGGCCCCCCGGCTATAACAACATTACACAAAAACCGATGGAATACAATGGCCCCCCGGCTATAACAACATTACACAAAAACCGATGGAATACAATGGCCCCCCGGCTATAACAACATTACACAAAAACCGATGGAATACAATGGCCCCCCTGGCTATAACAACATTACACATAAACTGAATAGCTGCTAGCATATAAATCTAGTTTTAAATACCAATGTCAGAAAAAAGATCAGTAGTCTATTGCTTGCTGGTGCATGGTTAGCAGATAAGTGGTTATGGCTTAAATAATCTGTCTACCCAAAGCTGATATTTCAATGCTTGCTAGATGCTTGAAAGCTAAATAAAACCAATTAATTGCTTATATATTATGTCTCAAATACGTTATTGGTGAGTTACTGGGTATTCCCTCTTGCTTGTGGCTGTTATGAAGGGCAATTTTTATTGATTTTATATTATGGAGAATGCATCAGGAGTTTCTGGAACATACAACGTTGGATGGGAACACTCACAATTAACCTGTGGGATCATTGGTTAAGGCCCCTGAATTATTGTCTATGTACAAGTTCTACATATATCATGCTCTTTTGTTTAAATTCTTTCTTATTTTAAGAAAGCACATGAAAATAATTTAAGATCTAGCTAGCCAAATAACACAAAATAACATTTAAAGGGTTTTTGCTTTGTCTGCGGCATTAACAGACATATAAGAAAAAGAAAAACTGCGCTAGTATATAACACTAAAAGCCCTATGGAAAAAAAAAATCCTAAAAGCTATGATTAAAGCAGCAATTTGTGTGCAACACAAACACCAACACTATATATAAATAATACAGTTAGCGCAATTCTTATTATTTATATATTAAGACATCTGCCAGACAACGGCTCTTTGGGAAGACATGATTTCTTTGACCCTTTTTTGGTTGCTATTACTCGCTTCGGCAGGCTCCTCCTAAACTATGACTGTCCCCCAAAGTCACTTCTCTTCAGCCCTCAATCCGTCAGTCTCATTCTGGTGTCATCTCTCATAATGTAGGACCAGCAGTTCTGCAAAGTAAGTGAGGACTCTGAGGACCACCCCACAAGGCAGTGTAACCAAGGAGACATTTTAAATCTTTACAGGGCCTCATCTGTACAGTCTGCAGCAGAACACAAATCATTCCGTGACCTCCTTTTCGAAGAGCAAAAATCTGTCGTCTCTACAAATTCTCTGGGCAATGTTGGCAAAAAAAACTTCCAGCAGGAGGAAATGGACCCTCGCAGATTAGCAAAGTAAGAATGTTGTGTTTTTTTTTTATAAACTGTATAACTAATTATTGCTGTTTATGCAAGGAAAAGAAGAAAACATTTGCTACTGTTTAAAATATTCAGTAGTTCTGGTAATTAAAAAATGATTTACAAACAAGCAATTTTCCAGTTTTTCGGGGTTTATATATACACTGGCTATTGGCTAATTGAGTAGTATAAAATAACATAGCCTTTAAAAATGACGATTCTGTAGGAAAAAACACATGTTGCACAAGCTTGTGTCTGCACTAGTTTGGTGTTACCAAGCATTTGTTAAACCAGTGCTTTAGAACTACTAGCATTGTTTTGCAGCTTCCTTCACTATTTATGGGTGACATAAAAAACAAACATTAAAAACATTTGTTTAACAAGTTGTGACTAAGAGTCTTACCTGGGACACTGAGTTTTTTTTTTCATTCAACCCATCAGGTTGAACGAAAAAAAAACTGTCAGCTCCAGTCGGAGCCGCTGTACTACCTTTTGTGAAGTTAGTATAGCGATCCTCTCTGCTCCGCCAATGGCTGAATGCTGAACGGGAGGCTGTCGGCTGTTGGTTTTCCAGCGTGCCTGTCCGACAGGAGTTGGCCAAGCAGCCGGCTTCTTTCGAACAGGGTGGCATACACACAGGCCAAATGTCAATCTTTTTTTTTTTTTTTTTTTTAACCAGCCGATGTCTCCTGACATTCAAGCCCAGTGTACGGGGCTTAAGGCTAAGAAATTTTTTCAGCAAGTATTTTATTGTTTGCTTTAATTTAATTTGTGCAATTCCTCTAAATGATTTATGCCACGTACACACGAGCGGACTTTACAGCAGACTTAGTCCGGCGTACTGGATTTCGTCGGATAATTCGATCGTGTGTGGGCTCCAGCGGACTTTGTTTTCTCAAAAGTTGGACGGACTTAGATTTGAAACATGTTTTAAATCAATCCGTCGAAATCGAGTCCGGTTGATTAGTCCGCTCGTCTGTATGCTAGTTCGACGGACAAAAAGCCACGCTAGGGCAGCTATTGGCTACTGGCTATGAACTTCCTTGTTTTAGTCCGGTCGTACTTCATCACGTACGAATTCGACGGACTTTGGTGGATTGTGTGTAGGCAAGTCTGTTCATTCAGAAAGTCCATCGTAAAGTACGACGAAAAGTCCGCCGGGCAAAGTCTGCCGTAAAGTCCGCTCGTGTGTACGCGGCATTAGTATGAAAAATATGCATTGTTTGTAGTTTCTTTGAGTTTTTTTAGGATATGGTTCCATACTGACCCCCAGTGTAACTTAGGATTTATTTTGGACAGGTAAAAATTAACTGAAGCAATTTAGTTTGGTTTCTCTCACAAACTTTTATAGCAGAAATTTTTTTCTTGAGCCAGCTTCCTCTCCACATCTAGAGAAACCTGTCTGGGTGTGAGTATAGTGCTTAAACAGACCTTAACTTAACGTATTAAGTTGGGAGTGCTTCTAGTATACTGTCAAACTAAGGAAACATTAGTGTTCTTGTTTTTCTGGTTGCCTGTTTTAATTTCTTACAGATGGATGATTGTATCTGTATAATAGGGTGACTAGTTTTGCCTTGTGATTTTTGGGTTTGCACTCTTAAGTGTAATAGCTGAGGAGACCAAAGACTGACCATTTTTACAGCACCCGGCATGCATGTGTCGATTCTCAATAACATATTGCAGGCAATTGAACACATCATTTGTATTATGACCATCTATCAACCTTTATCTTCAAGGCTGACATATGTATTTAGGAGAGAGATAAATTACTTCCTTGAAGAAATTCTACAGCTGTGTTCTTTAACCACTTAAAGACCGCCTACTGCAAATAAACTGTGGAAAGGGCAGCTCTATTGCACAAAATCACATAGCTGTACATCATTTTGTGCAATAGATACTGTCGGTATGCGCACATTGGACAGAGGGGGAACAAATCAGTGGGCCCAGTGGACCCGATGTCCGCCGGCCACCCACGATCGTTCCCCAGAGAGGCAGAATGGCGATCTACCTATGTAAACAAGCAGGAACACAGATCTGTGTTCACCCAGTCAGTCCACCCCCCACACAGTTAGCAAGCACCTCCTAGGGATACACTTAACCCTTTGATCGCGGTGTTAACACCTTCCCTGTCAGTGTCATTAGTACAGTAACAGTGCATATTTTTAGCACTGATCACTGTAATAATGTCAATGGTTCCCAAAAAAGTGTCAAAAGTGTCAGTTAGGTGTCCGTTGGTCCACTGCAATGTCGCAGTCCCACTAAAAATCACTGATCGCCGCCATTACTAGTAAAAAAAATAAATAAAAATGCCATAAAAATATCCCATAGTTTGTAGACACTATACCTTTTGTGCAAACCAATCAATATACGCTTATTGGGATTTTTTTTACCAAAATTTGTAGCAGAATACATATTGGCCTAAATTGATGAAGAAATTCAATTTTTTTTTTACATTTTTTTATTGGGTGTACTTTATAGCAGAAAGTAAAAAAAATGTTTTTTTTTTCCTCTTTAACCACTTCAATACAGGGCATTTTCACCCCCTTCCTGCCCCAGACCAATTTTTAGTTTTCAGCGCTGTTGCATTTTGAATGACAATTGCGCGGTTGTGCGATGTTGTACCCAAACAAAATTGATGTCCTTTTTTCCCACAAATAGAGCTTTCTTTTGGTGGTATTTGATCACCTCTGCGGTTTTTATTTTTTGTGCTATAAACAAAAGAAAAGCGTCAATTTTGAAAAAAACACAATATTTTTTGCTTTTTGCTATAATAGATATCCCAATTTTTTTTTTTAAACAAATTTTTTTCCTCAGTTTAGGCCGATATGTATTCTTCTACATATTTTTGGTAAAAAAAATCACAGTAAGAGTATAGCATCTACAAAATACGGGATAGATATATGGCATTTTTTTTTTTTTTTTTACCAGTAATGACGGCGATCTGCAATTTTTTTCGTCACTGTGACATTGCGACGGACATATTGGACACTTTTGACACATTTTTGGGACCATTCACATTTACGTAGCGATCAGTGCTATAAAATTGCACTGATTACTGTGTAAATGTGACTGGCAGGGAAGGGGTTAACACTAGGGGGTGATCGAAGGGCTAATTATGTATCCTAGGGAGTGATTCTAACTGTAGGGGGCGGGGACTTACATGGGGAGGAGACCGATCGGTGTTCCTCTGTACACAGAACACACCATCGGTCTCCTCTTACCTGACAGGACGTGGATCTGTGTGTTTACGGTCCTGCTCGGTTAACGGGCAATCACAGGTGCCCGGCGGACATCTTGGCCGCCGGGCACGCGCACTGGGTCCCAAGCAACGCAGAGGGTGTGCACGCGCCCCCTAGAGGGCCGGGAAGCCCAGGACGTCATATGACGCCTGCCCAGGAGGGGAGATCCCTCGTGCGGGCGTCATATTACTATGGCAGGTAGGGAAGTGGTTAAATTGTCGCACTTTTTTGTTTATAGCGCAAAAAATAAAAACCGCACGGGTGATCAAATACCACCAAAAGAAAGCTCTATTTGTGGGAAAAAAAGGGCATACATTTTATTTGGGTACAGCGTCGCGCAAGCACGCAATTGTCAGTTGAAGTAACTCAGTGCCATATCGCAAAAAATGGCTTGGTCATTAAAGGGGTAAAACCTTCCGGGGCTAAAGTGGTTAAAAGAAATGCATGCAGTCAAAATTAGACGATGCAATGGCCACAGCCATCATTGCCAAGAATTACACAGCCACTCTTAGTATAGGTACAAAAGCATACTTTACTGGTATAGAGAATTTCATCACTGTTTGCTTTCAAAGATGTATATCCATGTTTGCTTTTTCACTTAAATGTACTGTGCCCATGCTCATAAGTATTTTAAGCACTACTTTCCTTTCAAAGAGGACAAAAAAAAGAAAAACATTCTAAAGCGACCAAAAATAAAAATAGAATTCGAAAGGAAAAATAAGCTAGTCTAAGATTCCAACAGCAACAGCCACAAATACCTTTTGCATTCTTGACGTTTTCTTGCCTTTATTCTTATGCATTTCATGAATAAATGTTATTACAACATTTTGCCATTTTAATGTCATCCCTTTCAAAAATTTTACCAGGAAATGCATGCTGTTTTATTGAATGGTAGATATAGAGGCAAGGGATATGGTTGTGTACATTGGGAAGGAAAATATAACATTATTTTAAAATAGTTGTGTGATATACACTGACTGGCCACTTAGGTTGGACCCCCCCCCCCCCCCCTTTGCCTTCAGAACTGCCTTAATTATTCGTGGCATAGATTCAACAAGGTGTTGGGAACATTCCTCAAAGATTTTGGTCCATATTGACATGATAGCATCACACAGTTGCTGCAGATTTGTCAGCTGCACATCTATGATGCAAATCTCCCATTCCACCACATTCTAAAGGTGCTCTATTGGATTGAGATCTGGTGACTGTGGAGGCCATTGGAATACAGTGACCTCATTGTCATGTTCAAGAAACCAGTGGTGAGATGATTTGAGCTTTGAGACATATGATGCATTATCCTGTTTGAAGTAGCCATCACAAAATGAATACACTGTAGTCGTAAAGGGATGAACATGGTCAGCAATAATACTCAGGTAGGACGTGGCGTTTAAATGATGCTCAGTTGGTACTAAGGGGTCCAAAGTGTGCCAAGAAAATATCCCACACACCACCACCACCCGCCTGAACCGTTGATACAAGGCAGGATGGATCCATGCTTTCATGTTTTATGCCAAATTCTGACCCTACCATCTGAATGTCGCAGTTGAAATCGAGACTCATCAGACCAGGCAACATTTTTCCAATTTTGGTGAGTCCATACGAATTGTAACCTCAGTTTCCTGTTCTTATCTGGAGTGGTCTTGGTGTTCTTTCAGAGATGGTATTCTGCATACCTTGGTTGTAACACGTGGTTATTTGAGTTACTGTTGCCTTTCTATCATCTCTTACCAGTCTCCCCATTCTCCTCTGACATTAACAAGGCATTTTTGTCCACTCAACTGCCGCTCGCTGGATATTTTCTCTTTTTCGGACCATTCTCTGTAAATCCTAGAGATGGTTGTGCATGAAAATCCAGTGCATTAGCAGTTTTTGAAATACTCAGACCAGCCCTGCTGGCACCAACAACCATGTCACGTTCGAAGTCACTTAAATCCTCTTTCTTCCCCATTCTAATGCTCGGTTTAAATGTCAGCAAGTCGTCTTCACCACGTCTAGATGCCTAAATGCATTGAGTTGCTGGCATATGATTGGCTGATTAGCAATTTGTGTTACCAAGCAATTGAACAGGTGTACCTAATAAAGTAGCTGGTATATACTGTGTGTGTGTGTGTGTATATAGTGTGGGGTTACTAGTGTCATGCCATTATTTCAGGCATCTGAGGATGAGAGCTAGGAAGCAAAAAAGGAAAAAAAGATGAGGAAGGTTATCGTTATGCGAGTTGGAAAGGTAAGGGGATGGGTATGTCAACTAGGGGTGTCTTGAATGGAGAAGCATCAGCGTGTGCAAGTTTGGTAGAGGAGCTTCCTTTGAGTGGGGAAGGGAATGTATTTCATCTTTAGCATTGGTCGTTTTTAACTTGTTGCTGAATATAGGTGAGCATATGTTTTGGGGGGATTACAGGGGGTCCCCGGGTTACGAACAGGATAGGGACTGTAGGTTTGTTCTTAAGTCGAATTTGTTTGCAAGTCGGAACAGTACCTTTTTTAAGTGCAAATCTAGTCTCAGAAACAGGATGTAAACCCAAATCAACAGAGAAAGGCAACCGGATGGCAGGGGCGGCATGGTTAGTTCAAATATGTTTTTGTTTCTTTTATTTTTTTACTTTTTAATCACTTTTTTTATTTGTATTTATTTGTAGCTTGTCGATTACTTTTTTTTTTTATTTTTGTATAATTTTCTTATTTTTAATATTATTTTTCTTATTACTTACTTTTTTTAATTATTTTTTTTATTTTATTAATTTAATTATTACTGTATTTCTTATTTTTATTTTTTTTTATCAATTTTTTTTTCACTTAACTTTATTGCTATCACACAGGAGGAAACAATTCCCTGTGTGATAGCAATTGGAGGTGACAGGTTCTCTTTATTGACCCTGTCACCTCCAAAACAGGAGTCCAGGAGCGCAGCTGAGCACAGCTCTCCCCTCTCACTATTTTCATGGTGGCAGCGACAGGAGACAGCAGAGAGAGGTACACTGTATGGCACAGCAGGGAGATGGATGGTGAAAGCAGCCATCAGAGGCCAGGCAGGCCGGGTGCACCCTCGCGGGGCAGCGGCGCAGGAAAGACCAGAGATCCTGGAGGCTTCGTTAGGCCGCACTAGGCCGGATAAGGCCTCGGCCACGACGGGCAGTTATAGCGGCCTGGCAGGCCACCGGACCATACCACGCCTGTGGATGGGCAGGCAGGAGGACGAAGGGGACCCGCAGCCAAGCCAGGAATGGAGGAAAGGCTCAGGAGAGGAAGATTCGGCCAGCAGTGATGTCATTCGTGCCCCGATCGTAAGTAGGGGTTGTTCGCAACACGGATGTTCGTAAGTCGGGGACCCCCTGTATATTAGTCCAGGGGGGTTGATGATGATGGGTGACATTCTAGATGTGCGACAATGCCAACAGTCCAAGAGAGTTTGGAATTTACACAGATGCCACCCTTAGTCTGCAGAAGGGGTCTTTTTACAATGACCTTTCCCCAAAAAACTGCAAAAATGAGCACAAGAATCAGTAAGTAAAACTTACTACAGACAGCCCAGTCTCCTGCAGATTGTGTTACTCAGTGCAAGGGCCAGGACAGTCCACATCTATAATACAGCTACTTCAAACTGAAGAGACCACAGGGAACATCCTCCAGCGAGTGAAGTAAAAACACATCTAACAATATTCAAAATTGCTGCCAACGCTAGGCCAGTCATAGATCACAGTTTGCTTCAATTGGTTACCGCTTTCATTCTCCAGCAATAAATGCTGTATTGTAGCTGAGCTTAGGTCTGTGTTGATGGACTTTTCCCATCAGAAATGCTTCTCTCACCATACAAGTCAATAGAAACCCAGAAGCAGGTTGACACAGTTTAGGAGGTCAGTTGCACCTGTCAGTGAAATCTGAATGATCTCAGAAGTGTCCCAAACTGATTTTAACGTTGAACTAAACTAAGAAATACCTCATTCCTGCGATGCAGCAGTTACATCCCTTGCTGGCTGATGTAATCTTCTCCCTGGCTACTTCCAGATTTCCAGATACTGTGTTTTCAGCCTTTTGATTGGCTGGTGGCTAGGAGTCCATTGTTCAGGTACAGCTGGAGTGTCACAGGAATGCCCAGCTCAGTGTGTATTCAGTAGAAGGCTGTGAGTTGGCAGGCAAGTGCTAACATTGCATGTCTCTTCTGCAAAAAAGATCTGCCTGCTCATAATTTTTTATCAGTTACCTTTTAGACTCCTTTCATACTGAGGCAGTTTTCAGACATTTAGCGCTAAAAATAGTGCCTGTAAAGCGCCTGAAAACTGCCTCTCATGCCTTCCCAGTGTGAAAGCCCAAGTGCTTTTAGGCTACTTTCACACTGGGGCGTTGAGGGCGTCGGCAGTAAAGCGCTGCTATTTCACACTGGAGTGAGAGGAGAGGCTCTATGCAGGCGCTATTTTTAGCGCTATAGCACCTGTAAAGCACCTCAGTGTGAAAGCAGTCTTATACCTGGGCGGTGCACTGACGGGAAAAACAGTCCTGCAAGCAGCATCTTTGTGTATACATCACCCCTACCCATTGAAATGAATGGGCAGCACTTCGGAAACGCCGCAACATGGGCGCTTTTAACCCACTTGTTAACCCCTTCTTGGGGGTTAATAGTGCAAAAACTAGAGGCGCTTTACCGCTAACGGACCTGCTGGCCCAGTGTGAAAAGGGTCTAAGTTCCACTTTAAGTGCAGGAGGTATGTACCTGAGAGCAAGCGCATTTGCCCTTTGACGCAAACCCAAAGCCTGTAGACACAGGCCCTAACTACTGAAATACTTTCTTGAGTCATTAAAGTACCCTAGTTTGAGTTAATTATTTAACATGTTCCTTCCTACACTTTAATTTCTTTGAGGATTATATTACAGCTATAACATTTGATTGAATAAACTCAGAAGGTGTATGTATTAATTATTGCCTGTTTTTTTTTTTTTTTTATTTCCTTTTTTCTTTTGAGTATCATTATCAGGAGGGTAATTAATGATGGTGCAAATATTTCCCTTCAAATTGTTTCCCTAGATGGGGGAATACAGAGTTCCATTGTGCCATTATTTTACTGAGGAAATAATATATATGATCACCAGAGAGTGCTGTTGCATAAGACATCATACTGCAGGTGATCTTAATCTGGAGTCTAGGGCTGTTTGTGATAGTGTACACACACACACGCTAACATACAAAATAGATTTTTTTTCCTATTTACTGTACCATCTCCTAGTACAGGCTTTTAGATATGCTAATAGCATTGATCCTTAGAGTAGACTGATGCATTAAGGCTGCTTTCACACTGAAAGTGCCTGCCCTTAGCACTAAAACGCATCTCGTTTTAGCAGCACTTTAGCGTTTAAGCAGTGCTTTTGTGCCGCTTTTTGTCTGCTAGCGGGGCGCATTTAACGCCAAAAAAAACTCATGTTTTACGGTGCTTTCAAATCGCTTTTTGGAGCTTCCTGCAAACAAACAGCCCCAGTGTGAAGACACACTGGTATGAATGGGGGGTGGTTTTCAGGCACTTAGCAGAGGCTATTTCTAGCGCTAAAGGGCCTGAAAACCGCCCCAGTGTGAAGCTGCTCTAAAACGCTATAGCTTGTTTTGGGGTAAATTAAAGGAATTATTGGCAATGGATATAATCTAAAGTATAATATCCCCTTCTTAAAGTGGAGCTCCAGGCAAAGCTAAAGAAAAATATAAGCCATTGATGTATTCATAAAAAGTCATTAAATGCATGTTAAATATAGTTGCCATAAATGATTGAATAATGGGGTTTAATTTTTTTTTTTATACAATTCCCTGTACAGAAGTATACCATCCAACTTAGAACTTAAGAAAGAGTTACACCTAGGTGAGGGGAAACATCATGCTAAATATTAGGTGTGGCTTTATGAGGCATGGTTAACTAGAATCTGAGACTACTCAAAGTATATAGTGCACACATTTGTTACAGTCATTGCATCTACAAAATACTTACTAATTACTGTGTTATTAGTGAAAGCCTCACAAACACAGATAAACCTAAAGAATATAGACCGAGAAACTAACCCTTTTTATTCATTAAAACAGATGGAAACTAAATAATCAGTGAATGTTGAAAGAATAACCAAATTTCTCAGCAGTATGTAACGTACAGCAGAGCTTACAGAGTACAGTGGTTAGCACGATGTAAAATTTCATATAGAGGTCAGTGGTTAGGACGTGTATGTGCAGCAGTCAAGAGTATGTGTCATAGTGCCCCTTATATAGCTGTACAGTGGGAAAAAAGAGAATGCCTAGTGTCAGTGAAAGTAAAAAAATGCCTCGTGTTAGTAGTCAGTGGAATTAAAACAAACTACTCTGGTGTCACTGGTCAGTAGGTGAAAAAAATGTCCCAGTATCAGAGGTCAGTGGAAGGGAAAAATGACCTGCCACCATTGGTAGGGGAAAATGCTTCAGTGTCCCATCATTGTCAAGTGAAAAAAATGGTTTGGGCACTATGGGGGTGTACCTTTTTAAAGCTGTAAACTGTGCAGAACAGAGGAAGAATAGCAGCTCATGTGTTTCCCTGGTCTGCTCTGCTTCTCCTGCCTTTTCTCTCCTTCTAATTCCACCTGCTTCACTTATGGTGATCTCCTATGTTTTTTTTTTTTTTTTTTTTTTTTTTGCTGCACATCTTTTTCCTTTCTGCACAGCTATGGTTCAGTACCACTGACTATCTTCCCTTTAAATCCACAATGTGCTCCAACTGACTTCTGCCTTCCAACCCTGACCTGGTTCCTCTGGGACTATTTTAAAGGATCTGTCCTCTCTTGCTCTTCATTCCACAGGTCCTGTTTTCCTCGTTTTTGATCTTCTGACTCCACCTTTTGATTTTCAAATCATGGCTAGTTATACAGGAGCACAAATGCACAAGGAAAGTGAGTGCACATGCAGGGAGAGGAGAAGCCAACTTGCAATTATTGTCTTTGTCCCTGTCCATCTTGCTAACTTTGCCAGTTAGCATTCGCAGCCAGGTGCAAGGGTTCCAGCACCCAGCAGCGGGATATCAGAATTTTGGTCAAATCCTGGGACATTTCCTTGGGTTTGGAGATATGCAGAAGCACTCAGACTGGGAAAGGGATGACTAACTCTTAACCAGTCAGGGTTCTATTGCTTTGCAGTTTTGTCAAACAGTGTAAACATGCTCACAGAGCAGAGCACAGGGATAACCTCATCAGAGTGCTGCTGTGACTTAATTGTCCAATAGGCAGGCTGGAGAAGAAGAAGTGACTAAATGAGGAGAATGTCAGCAGCAATCTTCTCTCCTATTGCCCCCCATCAGATGGATAAGTAGCAGTTACTATTTATGTGGAGGTGACTTTATAGAAGATGTATGGAAAAGATGATTTATGGAGGTTGATTTTGCTAGTGTCCTGCTATAACAAATTTGCATTATGATAAAAAGTTTTTGATCCCTGTATTTGTGACAAGATATGTTCCATCCTCCCTTTTTTTCAAAAATGAATTTACCATGCATTCAGTAAGCATTGGTTTGATGCTTAAAAAAGCAAAAATCCATTTTAATGCGAGCAAATTATTGATCACACTATACCAAATCCAGTGTCATCTTTTCTGACTATGGACACACAGATTATAGCAAACCTTTGTTTACTAACTGTTCTGGTGAGAGTTGTTTAGGCACAGCTCTAAGCAATGTTTTCTTAGAGGTTTTATTGAGAAATTGATAGCAGACAAAAACAGTTTTTCTGGAAGGAGTAACATATCACTATTGAGTAATACTTGGTAGAGCTTACTTTATTTTAGGTATGACTATTAACATTTTATGTGATTGTACCAGTGCAAGTGCTGCTTATATATTGGTAAAGTACCATATTTTGTTTAGAAACAATACATAATGCTTTCTTCATATACAATTTTTTATCTTTGTTGCAAATTGATCACAAGCTCTAAAGAAGGTTTTATAAGGCATCCTACGTGTCATACTGGTTTATCTATTGCAGAGATCCCATCAACACTGCTACTGCCAAAAACTTGCTAGGGCCGCCCCTAGAGTGCACCTATATAACCCTGACCACTCTGAGACTCCAGTAAAAGAAAACGGGCTGAGACACACAAGGGGGGGCCTGTGTACTGTACTGTATTCCAAGATAAGGAATTTACAGGTAAGTCAAACCTCCTGTTATCTTAATTGTACAGTACAGGACACAGGACTTGTATTCATAGACAATGGCACTTACCCAAAGGGTGGGTAGCAACATAAAAAGGGTTAAGGAACGCAAACAAGAACCTCAGATAACAGCTTGAAGCACCTTGTAGCTGGAGCTTGCATTATTAGAGTCCTGAACATCCACCTGGTAGAAATTTGAGAATGTGTGAACAGAGCACCAGGTGTCAGCCTTGCAAATCTGAGAAGCAAATGCTTGATGTTTAAAAGTCCAAGAGACAGCCTTGGAGAAACTGGCTCTAATAGGGACCGAAGGAATTCTGTCCCTAATGGAGATAAGCTGTCTGATCAAACCTGGCAATGGTGGAGCAGGAAGCAGAATGCCCTTTACAAGGGGCCACAGGCAGAACAAAGAGAGGTTCAATTTCCCTGTCCTGTTTTGGAGAAGGACAAAGGTAAGGAAGGTTACTCTCCTTATCAGGTGGAAAGAAAAAATCACTTTAGGTAGGAAGAAAGGTTGTGATCTCAAAACCAATTCTTTCCTTGTGCAAAACAAGAAAGGGCTCTTTACACAAAAGATCTGTCAACTCGGAAAGACACCTAACAGATGTACTGGCCTCTATGAAGGAAACCTTACAAAAGAGGCCTACCAATGGATGTGCCTCTAATTGGTTTGAAAGGTGGGTCACTAAAGAACATAGTACCAGGATAAGATGCCAAAGTGACATAGGAGGTCCAATTGGGAGATTTATATAAGCAACGCCCTGGACAAAAAAAAACTCTTGAATAGGCATTGCAGAGAAAAAGATTTCTGGAATAAAATGGATAAGACTGGTACTTGTCCCCACTCAGGGCCAGATGCTGGTCAATACCAGACTGAAGAAAGGCTAAAATACAAGAGATAAACCATTTACTGGGAATTAGCGTCTTGCCATTGCACCAGGCAAAGTAAGACTTCCAAATGTGATGGTAAATCTTGCAGGAGTTAGATTTTCTTGCTTTGATTAAAGTGGGAATGTCAGAAATGCCTCTATTTAGAACTTGGGTTTCAATTATCATGCTGTTCAAGCCAGTAACTTTAGAGCCAACTTGGTGTGATGACAATCACCAGTACTGTTTCCTACTCTTATCTTGCATAGCAGTCAAGGGAGGATCTCCATTGGAAGGAAGGCATAAATCAGCTTGAATGGAGTCCAAGAAATCACCAGAGCATCTACTTTGAATGTTAGAATATCCCTGGTTTTGGCCTCAAATTTATTCAGGCTTGTTGGATATTCACATCTCTATCCCCCCTTTTTGACAGAGATATTAAAAGATCTCTGGGTGCAACGACCACACTCCCAGGTCTAGGCATTGTTGGCTTAGCAAGTCTGCCTGCCAGTTGTGGATGTTCAAGAGAACTGAAATGTGAGTCTGTGCCAAGAAGAGTATCAAACTTTTTTTTTTAAGGGCAGTTTGACTTCTGATACCCCCCTTTGGGTTTATGTAGGCCACTGCTGTGGCATTGTCTGACTGTGTCTTGGCTGATTGACTTGGCAGAAAAGAGGTCCAGTGTTGCAGAGAAAATCTGATGGTTTTCCGTTTCAGAATGCTCATGGGAAGTTTTGACTCCTTTTGGAACTAGGTCCCGTAGACAGTGAGGAGATTGTAAACTCTACACCAGCCTGTAAGCTTGACACCATCATCACCACCATCCAAGGCATGTGAAGGAAAGCATTTCCCTACTACAGGACAGGAGATCCATCATGTTGGCGAGCGCTTTGTCTAGCTGGACAAAAGCATTGGGTAATCTGAGAATTAGATTTGCTTGTTCCATGTCTTGAGTATGTTGTAATGAAGATGTCTGTAGTAAAACTGGGCAAGGGGAACTGCCTGGAAGGAGGATATTATCAAGCCCAGAGCCCTCATGCATAATCAAATTGAGGTGTGCCAATTTTGATCTAAGGATCCTCGTGTGGCACCTTAGGAAAGCAACTTCTTCCTGAGGAAGGAACATTTTGGGTTGGGCTGTGTCCAAGATTAGGTCACCTCAAATAAATGTACATATATAATTATTCATAAAAACACAATTTTTGTTATTAAACGAGTCCAATCCAAAAGTTCATCAATAATTCTCATATGCAGTGCTTCTGAATCTGTTCTCCATCAATAAGTGAAGTACTCCCCCACCAGTAGGAATGCTCGCTCATCTGACCAGTGAACCTATTTAAATATACAGGTCACATTGCGCTTTGTCCAATCGCCTGGTAATGCCTCCTCTCATATAATCCAATATCTCCAATAGATGATGATTAGACAGGTGCCCTTTAAATTATCGGCAGGTCTCCTTTAAATTGTAAGCATCCTTCCATACCACTGTATAGAATGCTCAAAGAGGAAAGAAGAAGCCTTCAATAGTGCAGTACCTTTTATTACTAATTTAAAAAAAAATCCACAATTTAGCATACTCACATATTAAAATCGAGTCACAGACTCCTTACCAGCATTAAAAACACACACTTCTGGTTTAGCTCCAGACTGGAAAGTGATGTCACCTGGCTCCGCCCTACGGATTACATCACTTGCCCACGTGACTTCCTTGGGGTAAGAGTCATCATCAATTGGACAAAGTGGAGTATATGAAGAGGAATTACTAGACAATTGGACAAAGCGCAATATGACCTGTATGTTTATATAGGTCCACGGGTCAGGTGTGCAAGTATTCTTACTGGTGGAGGAACACTACACTTTTTGATGGAGCATCGATTCAGAAGCACTGAATATGAGAATTATTGATGAACTTTTGGATTGGACTCTCAATTAAAACAAGTTTCTGTGGTGTTTCTATGAGTAGTAAGCTCTACACATTTACTTAATGTGATTACAGGTAATGGTGTTATTCATGGTTTTGATTGATATCCATTTTGGAACTTACTATATATTTTTGGAGTAGTGCAACACGGTTGTTTATTGATGGTTTGGTGTGGGAACACAATACTGATGTATGCTGCAGCTCTAAAATTTGTATTTTCTTTTGTTTTTTTTGGTGGCGCACAAAGATTGTTTATTACGTGTTTAGAGCTGGAGAGTAGTCTATAGAAAGTTAATTATTAAGCCAAAGGTTTAAAGAAACTGAATCATTCTTTTGATGTTGGCAAACCAGGTTGAGGCTAAGGAATCCTTTAGTAGGAGGTCATCCAGATAACCTGTGATATTAATGTTCTGGGCTCGAAGAAGAGCAGGGCAAGCACCTTTGTGAACTTGGGGTGTAGAGGCCAGCCCCAATGGTATGGGTCTCCCACAGCAAAACATGCAAAGCATTGATGTAAGGGGAAGATAAGAATGTGTAGATGGGCATCTTGTATGTCTGCTAATGCCAGAAATTCCCCTTCATCCAGAGAAGCGATGACAGATCTTGTTAATTCCATCTGGAATTTTAGATCAAGCATTGGGCTAATGCCTCTATTTGGTTTTGGAACTGTAAATAGGTTTGAATAGAAATCTTGAATTTATTCTAAATGAAGTGGTGCAACCACCCCTTGTGCCTGAAGTTGGTGCAAGGCGATAATAAAATCTGCCACCTTCTGGTCTAGAGCTGACAAATTGGAAGGCAAAAATCAAGGAGGGGTAGAGATAGAAATTCTATTGTGTGCCCCTTTGAACTGATAGATGTTACCACAAAGGCCAGCAGACGTCCCCTCACTCCAAGGAATAGGGGGGGCACCTTTGGTGTGCAGAGGGATTGTGGTCCTGCTCAATTGACTTAAGTGCCCAGGGCCTGCAATAAGGTCCTATTCACTAGGTAAAGGTAGGAGTCATAGGAGATTCAATCTTTTTATGGGGTAGGGCTACCTTGAAGAGGTCGGGAGATGATAAGCCAACAAGAGGAAGCCTTCTATTCATTGATAATATACAAGGCTTTCTATGACTAAGCCTTGCCCAGCCCGACTCAATTTTGTTTCAGGAATGGGAAGAAAAGTCCCCCGTACTACTGCCGGAACACAGCACTGTATGTAGCTACTGCTACTTACAGCTTATACAGCACTGCGAGTGGCCACAGTTAGGAAATGGTTTGTTTGGGCCAGCTTGGCCAAAACTATTTCAAGTAAGTTGGGCTTTGATATACAGTATGTTTTACATTTGAACTTTAAAGGTATTGTATCTTGCATAAGGTTTCTAACTGGTACCTTTTAGTAGCACTACTAGATCTCTGTTGGCACCTTCAATTTTAATACCTCACTGAAAATTTATCCATGTCAAAAGTCGATTGCAGCTTATATTATACAGCATTAAAAGGTATAGGGGCATATTTATAAAGCAGTGAATCTGACAGCCAGCAAACATTCTCTACCAGAGAATAGTGAAAATCACACTCGCTGCTTTAAAAATGGACCCCATAAGTTTTCTAAACCGAGCGAATTGACAGTGAATTTTGTATACAAAAAAGGATAAAAAAAATGTTATCTGCAGAATAGGTATGAACTTTCCTCAATAAATAACACAAATCTTTCTCTCATAAACCCATTCATAGGAAGCTCTGACACTCGTGAATTATAAGATGCGGCTAACTTAAAAGTTTCAAAGCTTTAACTGAGCTCAATTCTTTCCAAACCACAGCCTGTCTGGCCTCAAATATAGCCTTTTCCACAGTAAAATGAAGGACTGTGTAACAGTTTCTAAATTAAACAAAATGAAACTCCAGTAGGGTCGTGTATAAAAGTACAGTTGGAACAAATATAAAATAATTTTTGTTTCTGAATCTCGGCGATTTAATTTTTGCCTCATTTAGCTTGCAAATTCAGAATATAATGTAAATAAACTCATTTGGTAACTGATGAGTTCTTGTGGGCACTGTAATCTGGGCATGATTACATATAATCAGATCAAATTGTTGCCATGCCTTTCTCTCATCTTGACTGTGTGGGTGGAAGTGCTGTAGGGTGCACTGGCAATGACAGCAGATTGGAGCATGCAGGGCCCCCTATCTTTTTTTTTATATCACACCCCATGGCTATGCTGGGAGCCCCAAAAAGGTTTCAGCAAGGCATTACCTGGAGCTGCAAAATGTAAGAAAAATAAAATGAAATAAATCTATCACCGGTGAAATACCAAGCTATCGCTGCTTTTCTGAAAAGGCTGGTTGTCTGGGTATTAGGCCTCGTTCACATGGGCGTACTTAAGCATACGCCCGTGCGAGGGTCATGCTTACATGCTTGGGATGCACTGGTGTTCTGTGCATCTGCAAGCAGGCAGTCTCTTTCATGTCAGTTGGGACAAAGCAGCTTCATGGACACAGGCACTGCTTCCAATTCCACACCTGTATGGGTGCGTGTCTCCAAACTCTCACACTGTCGTTCGGGGACATGCGCCCACACAGATTTCAAATTGGCAGCAGCAGCTGTGTCTGTGCAGCTGCTGCATCCCAGTTGACATAAATGGTACTGCCCGCGTGTGAATGCATGGAACACCTGTACATCCCTTGCGAGCAAACACAGCCCTCGCACAAGTGTAAGCCCCATGCTGACTTCAGTACATTAAATCACTGACCCATAAGAAACATGCACTCAGAGAAAGCCTAAATATTCCTAGGTGTTCAGGGAAAAGCGTAGCTCCAGACTACTTCAGAAAAAATTGTCAGCAGCTACAAATACTGCAGCTGCTGACTTTTAATTTTAGGACGCTTACCTGTCCACTAATCCAGTGGTGTCCTCACCCAAGCCGATCTTTCTTTTACAAAAGGTTTTATTAATATTCATTCCAACATAACAGCACATCACAGTGATGGTCACATCTCAAATAACATACAATGGTACACTGTGAGAAATCAGAAATAAAGTAAGTAGATATGTTCAAGACCTGAAGGTTCCATGAAGGGCATACATAATATTTGGGGAAATTAATAACACCATCTGGAATCTCAGTGTTCTGGAACCTGCTGCGTCTCTTGTTTAGTTAAAACGTCTTCACCAAGTTATGAATGCAGCTTGCTATTAATCAAAAAAGCTAATATGTAAATGATCAGAAATGAACCATATAACAATGTTATAAGTGTATGTATGTCAGCCTGAGCCAATTTTTCAATTGGCTCTCGGATATTGTTGCTACCATGTCAGCTAAGGGAAACCGGCAGTGAAGTCTTGCTGCTTCACAGCCGATTCGCTAGTGCGAATGCGTGAAGCGCGCTGCACGTTGTGAATGGCCCAGTTTGCAGGGGAAGAAGGAGGGGGCCAAACTTACAGCTGAGTTTGCCACTCCAAAGTTACCTGGAAGTGGGAGTGGCTATGTGCTCCTCCCGAAAGGTGCCAAATGTGGCGGGGTTGGGGGTAGATAAGCAGAGCTTCTCCTTTTGGGTGGCGCTCCGCTTAAACTCGCAGAACTTGACAACTTGTAGGTATGAAAATCTTATCTAAAAATTTGCTACTTACTTTATGTACTGGAGTGTAGAGTTTTTAATTCAGTTCTGTTCAATTCTGCCCCAGCACCTGTTGTATTTGGGCAGTCAGTACTTGTGGCTGTCGGAATACTGAACTGTGACGGCAGCTGGTGGCTGCTTGTAAAGACCAGTTATTGTTAGCATGAGCAAAGCCTGTGGTCTGATAGTGTTCCTTATGTTTGAGCTTGTCATAATGGCATTGCTGGGTGTAAATATATGTGTTTAAAGATTTATTGTGTAGCCAGTTTGCACTATTGAGCTTCACGTCCAACTACAACAAAGCCAAAATTTTTTCTTTAAAACAGAACTCTGGCCAAATTTTTTTTCCATGTCCTTTTTGCTGATCTCCTACCTTCACCTACTTTGCCATCCATGTTCTTCTGAGCTCTGTAGTTCCTCTGTAATAGGCTGCGGAACTTGCTGAAAAACTGTTATTGCCTGCTGACATCCTGTTTGTAAGAGTGCTGGCTTCTATCCCTCTCCTCAGCAAAGCCAGCAGTTTGACGCCCCCTTGTAGTCCTCAGAAAGCCAAGCAGGAGGAAGCAGACATGTTGTGGGTGGAAGGGGATCTCACAGCCCCCGGTCTGTGCCGCCCATGGAGGAGGTGTCCTTCTCATCTCTCTTCCCTTCTCCTCCTCCTCACTCCAGGGGCCAGCAATCCGCCCCCATTCCACCTCTACTCTGTCCCCCTCCACTCTATCCCTGCCGCCCGCCTGCTATCTCCATGCAGAGCAAGGATTATCATCAGTAATTACTTGTAAATTACCCAGCAGGGATCTCCCACGGTGTCCGCTATTGTTATATGAGAACACCGATGCTGATGTGTCCCCCCCCCCCCAGTGAGCTGTCAGTTATAACGATGGGGGGGCATCATCGCTCGGCGTTCTCATATAACAATACCAGACAGCGCGGGAGATCCCCGCTGTATATATGCAAGTAATTACTGATGATAATCCTGTTCTGCACTGGTGGTCCCTGACAAGTGGCACTGGTGGTCCCTGACATGGTGGTAACTGACGAGTGGCACTAGTGGTCCCTGACATGGTGGTCCCTGACAAGCAGCACTGGAGGTCCATGACATTCGGCACTGGTGCTCCCTGACAGGTGGTCCCTGACATTCGGCACTGGTGGATAGTGATAAGCTGCACTGGTTTGCATTTATTAAATGCATTAAATTAATATTATATTAATATGCATTTATATGAAAATGCTTTGCATTTATAGGGCTGTAACCTATCATACCGTGTGTTATGTATGGCTTGCTGCCTGCAGAATGAGGGGTGTGATTTATGTTGAAGTGGGCGAGTTTACAACTACAAGCCTAGTATACCTCCCACATTCACTCCCATCCCAAGGATTCATGGGAAATGTAGGCTGATTACAGTTAGAGAGAGAGAAGAGGATATGATTCAGAATACAGGCTGCCTTTTTGAATCACAAAACTGACTTCCTGAAAATTCAATCAGTCATATCTCTTAAATGGTAAGAAATTTCACAAATGTGATAACTGTGTTTTGTGGGGAGGGTGTACTAATGGGGGATTTTTTGAAAATCCTGGAGTTCTACTTTAATATTGATTTACTATAACTAAAGCTGGCCATACACTGATTGAATTTGGTGAACCAGCCACATTTCAACAGAAGTTGATCTTTTATTCATTTATTTTTTGCCTGCTGGCTGAAAGAAAAAAAATGAAGTGTATGGCCAGCCTAACCCTTTCCTGCCACCTCTACCAATATGTGGTACCTGTGGCATATATGTCGAACCTGCTCAACCAAATTTCAATGGGTATGTGACCTTTGCTAAGCAAACAGAAGGTGATCAAATGATCAACTTCTGTTGAAAATTGTTCCAGTTGGCTACATCCGCTGATCATTGTATTAGGTGTAGCCTCTGATTGGCTATCAAATGATCAATCACTTTATAGTCACCCATGTATTTTTTTTTTTTTTTTTTGAATAGACAAAAAAGATATATTGTAGTAGATAATATTGCAGTAAAAAAAATAAACAAAGGTGTGTGTACAAAACATAATTTACGTGTATGCCCAAAGCAGTTGTGATGATATCTACAGTTTTACTAACACTTGTCAAAGTTGCAAAAATGTGTTCAAGTGTTGAGACTTGTTTTACCCTCCGTCATGAAGGGGTTAAAGAGAAACTTGACCCCCTCATTCACTTTTTTTTTTTAATCTCTGCTTACCTGATCTTGGGTTGTGCACAATTCAGATACTTACCCAGATCAGATTCAGCGTTGTCCTGTTGAGATCCACTTCTCTGCAGCCACCACTCGGCTCCCGTATTGCCATTTTTTTCTGTTACATTGTTAGGCTGCTGTCTCTTCTGGATTCAGGCCACTGCCTCCTGATGATTCGCCACTTTGGGCTGCTCCCTCCTTTTATGAATGGAAGACTATGTCACATACTAGGCATTGAGAGCACTGATCATTCGCCTAGGTGGGAATCGAGCATGGGGGCTAGGTCGAAACCTGTTAACTAAAAAAAAAAAAAAAACAAAAAAAAAAAATGTAAATGAGAATAGGGAGATATTTAGGTAACAAAATAGGGGAGGGTTGGCGAGGAGGAAACTTTATTTTCGGGGGTGAACATCTGCTTTAACCACTTGACCTCCGGAAGACATGATACGGCACTGTGTTACTTTAACTGGCAATTGCGCAGTCATGCAATGCTGTATGCAATGCTGTATCCAAATAAAATTTGTGTCCTTTTTTCCCCACAAACAGCTTTCTTTTGGTGGTCACCTCTGCGGTTTTTAATTTTTTTTTGCCCTATAAACAAAAATGACTGACATTTTTTACTTCCTGCTATAAAACTTATCCAATTAAAAAAAAAAAATAGAAAAAAAAATCAAATTTCTTAAGAAATTTATGCCAATATTTATTCTGCTACGTATTTTTGGTGAAAAGAAATCCCACTAAGGGAATATTAATTGGTTTGTTCAAAAGTTAAAGTGTCTACAAACTATGGGATATTTTTATTCATTTGTTTTTTTACTAGTAATGGCTCGATCAGTGACTTATATCACTGGCTAGGCTGTGTGCCTAGCCAGTGTTTTACTATACTGTGTTAGGTGCTTTAATAGGGGAAGAAATGTATTTCCTGCTTTGCCGGGACACCATCTCCATCCCTTCTCTCCTGTCAGAATGACGATCTGCCTTGTTTACATAGGCAGATTGCAGTTCTGTATCTCTGCTGATCAGTGAGTGCCAGAGAACATCGAGTACCCTGCACTTGCCGATCGGCTTCCGCTGTGTGTAATCGCACCAGAAGCGAGCCATCAGCGGCACACATGCACGCCCCCTACCCAGGAGTGTCAGATCACGTAAAACTGCAAAAGGCGGGCTTCAAACAGTTAAGCTTAGGTTGGTCAGTATTTAAACCAGTTGACTTTTTGCCTGTCCTTTTCTTCATTGCTTCCTTTTTGTTTTCTGGGTGGTGCATGGGTAAACAGAAAATAAGAGCATGTTTCCCCAGTGGGAACATAGCAAAAAAAAGAAAAGAAAGTATTTCTAGTATGGTTGGGAAGGTCTAGAACTGTCAGATTTGTATAACATCTGTGTCTACTCATGTCTACTCATGCTCTTCACCCATACTGCAATATAAACCTCTTATTGCTGTCTGTGTCTTCATTAAGATGATTTCCCCTCACTTCCGTTGAGGTGACTGGTGTCAGAACTCGAAGTGCGGTGAAATCACTTCAGTGGGGAGATGGTCAGGATATTAAGGCTGATGTTTAAACCCTTCTACTCTATTCAAAATTAAAAAAACCTTTTTGCCTTGAGTTGGGATGAATATTTTATTAAAGAAATATTGAGGGCCATGATTGTAGACTTCCTCCTGAATAAAGCTAGCTTGTGTGGATGTTGCGACCCACTGGCTTCAAAGCTTTGAGTCGCTGACCCAGAGTAAGTGTGCAGATCGAGAGTCAGAGAAAAGCTGGAAGACCTCATCAGCATGACAACCAGGCAAATAGCATTTTCAGAGAGAGATTAAAAAATGGCAGCCTTCTTTTTCGCATGACAGGTGTCCATTAAAACAAGAGGTAAATGCTACCCTTTAACATTGGTGAGTTCTGGGTGTTAAGCAAGTTTCTAAGAATTCACTTACTACAAGCTAGAATGCTGAAAACCCGTAAAATATCCGTATTGAAACCAGCATTTTATTATTTTCTATCGTCAGGAGACCCCCTGAACCCGTGACCCAGGAAGCCAAGCTGAAATGTGACGTGCCACAGCAAGACAGTTCAAAGTAATTCAATTTTACAATTTATTTCTACTGTAAAACATAACTGATGCATATACAGACACAATTGTACCAATCTATGTTCTAGACTCAGTATAGGTAAAATAACTCATTAGCCCTAAAATAATAATGTAACACAAAAATGACATGCCTTTTTTATTTATTTTTTTGGCCTTGTTAATTACCGTATATACTCGAGTATAAGTCGTTCCGAGTATGAGTCGAGGCCCTAATTTACCACAAAAAAATGGGAAAAACTTATTGACCCGAGTATAAGACGAGGGTGAGAAATGCACAGCTACTGTAAGTGGAAAAGAGGGTCAACAATGCCCATTTGCAGCCTCACTGTGCCCATTTGCATGCCTCACTGTGCCCATTTGCATGCCTCACTGTGCCCCTTTTGCAGCCTCACTGTGCCCCTTTTGCAGCCTCACTGTGCCCATTTGCATGCCTTACTGTGCCCATTTGCAGCCACAACATATTTAAAGCTGGGGTTTCTAGCACCAAGTGGCCCCGAGATACAGGGCCCCAAAAATCGGTTCAGAAAATGTCAAGCACTTTTCTGCAGCAGAGAATGACATTTTCTGAACCGATTTTGGGGCCCCGTATCTCAGGGCCACTTGGTGCTAGGAACTCCAGCTTTGGATATGTTGTGGTACCAGTTCCACTGGGTTTGCACACCAAATTTGGGGTTCCTAGCACCAAGTGGCCCTGAGATACAGGGCCCCAAAGTTGGTTCAGAAAATGTCAAGCACTTTTCTGCAACAGAGAATGACATTTTCTGAACCGATTTTGGGGCCCCGTATCTCAGGGCCACTTGGTGCTAAGAACTCCAGCTTTGGATATGTTATGATACCAGTTTCACTGGGTTTGCACACCAAATTTGGGGTTCCTAGCTCCAAGTGGCCCTGAGATACGGGGCCCCAAAGTCGGTTCGGAAAATGAAATTTTTTGCTGCAGAAAAGTGCTTGACTCGAGTATAAGTCAAGGGGGGCACTTTCAGCACAAAAAAAGTGCTGAAAAATTCGACTTATATTCGAGTATATATGGTAATATGTTTAAAATAAGAACTATCTCTGCTAGCCGACAGCCTATAGTCAAGGTTCAATTAGATGTTACCCCTAATGCAATGACAATCTGTTTGTTAAATTACTTTGCATCATAAATTGCTTTCTCTTTTGTTTCATTCTTTCTTGCATCGCAGTGCTGCTGATCACCTGCAGCCTCATTGCAGTTACTTCTTGTCTACATGCATGCAGTCCAGCAATGGCTACATGACATTACTCAGGGTGGGTTCCCTGATGTGACAACAAAGAACCATGCCTGCTAAATGTGTGTTGAAGCAGCAACTTGCAGCTTTAATTGGATGTCCTGATGACAGGGTAATAACTCAAGAGCACAGTTTTAAATCAGGAGCAGAATATTGTCATGCTAAAAAAGAAAAAGCCTGAACAAGGTGCTACATGGCAGTATTACCAGGGTGTCTTAATTGCAAACCTGCAGATTTTAAATTATTTAATCTGACCTTTGAAATGACATCAACAATTTAATGCTTATGTGTTTAGTATTTTAGTAATTGTGTTTACATCTACTTTGAACCTGCCACTGAACATTATTGGAGAGTGAAAGTTGGAAAACACAGTTAAAGCTGAAATTAACCATATTTGAACACCACAAGCAGAAAACACTATTTAATTCATTTTTAATATTCTAAGCAAACTCCCCCATTCATCCATGTTTCCATGCTTTATTTTATTGAGAAATAACTTTGAACCCCCCTTCCTGGCATTTCTAGCTGCTGCCATCTTGAGTAATGGCAGATGATTTATGTAGCATTTACTTCTTGCAATCCCTCTGCCCTTAGCTCAAGCATGCAGGCAGGAAGACGTGCTTAGCTGAGAAAACACCTACCTCCAGATGAAAGAAAAAAAATGCACAATGAAGACTCCTGGGATGTATGACATCATTTTGGCCTAGGCCAGAAACCAGAAGGCAACTAACGAAATAATAAAAAAAAAAAGTTTAAAGCAAGTAAATTTAACATACTTTCCTATGTATTTACTAAGGTTAGCAGAATAAGGAATAAAAATGGTTAATGTTGATTTAGAAAGTAAAGTTCCCCTACATTTTTTACTTGAGATATGTTGATAAATAAGAGCAATTCTGAATTCTGTTTGGATACAAGCATCATTTGAGATCTGTGTAGGAAAAGATGTGTGCTTTGCCTCTTAGTTGCTTCCTCCCCTGGCTGTGCTTAATGCTGTACCAAGGCTGTCTAAGTGGGTGGGGGCTTCAAGAGAGACGCCTATGATGCCCTCGTGATTATGGAAATGTGATGGTCTTGGAGGCATGTATGCATTCTGGTAGTGATAGCTATCTACCATGAAAACTGTGGACCTTTAAACATTGGATGCCAGGGTTATGACCCTCTTTCTTAACACCTTTGCAGCCCGTGGCTTTCATCGCTAAGCAAAAACAAATCATCAGTGGTCCCTGTCACTTTTACTGACATTGTTGAGGAGGAAAAGCAACAGGAAGCTGCTCTTATAAGGAGTCGGGAGAAGCCTTTGGCACTTATTCAGGTACTAAAGATGTCAATATTAATTAACTGCAGTTTTATGGCTCCTCATAAACATATTTTCACACTTGTTTTAATGCTGGTCATTATGTATTCATGCTGGATATTATGTGCCTAGGTATGTCCTTGCTTTGCCTGATCTGAATCCATGAATGTGCTCATCTCATAACAAGTACAGCCAGAAAAATGTTTGCATGCAACAATTGTTCTAAACAAATCTAATCATGGGTATAAAGTTTATGTAAAGGCAAAAAAAAAAAATTGTCCATTGATGGACACAGGAAGTCATTTATTGTCGTGTTATACTGCGGCCTACAGGAGGATCAGATGCTGGCAAAAAAAATAAAAAGCTGTAGGCCCAACCCAGCATAACACCTCTTCTACCCATCATGCCTCAGTTTTGCTAGCCTCCCAGGAGGAGGGACATTTGTATTAGAGCTTCTTTTTCAAACTTTTTTCTTCAGTCAGAATTCCTCACTACACCACTGTCTGAGCTTGTCTCTATATGGCAGCTATCTGGATCTGTCTTTCCTCAGCCTGTCCAACCATATCCCCCCTCCTACTGGACAGAGTCAGCATGGAAGTGATCTTTGGATACTTGGTTCCACATAAGGTACTTTCTAGACTTTGGGTAACAAGTTAGCCATCGAGTGTATTCCAGGTCCAGATGTTGGCATTGCCACAGTGCTTGCCCTGTGTTTGAAGACTCTCTTTGTGAGTAGACTGATGGGGCAGAGCACTGGGAGATAGCTTGTTAATTGCACTAGTGGGTGCTCTTTCAGTTTCCCCCTGCCTCTAGCTTTACCACAATAGGCATTAAGGTTAAGAAATTAAGTGCTGATGTCATCCACTGAGTGGAGTGTTGCATGCACACTCTTTTCTGCTATTTAGCACAGAAGAAACATTGTCCCACTGCTGCCCCTGATTTGCAAGAGAGAGACATGCCTGCCTTAGTTTGAGGGTACCTGAGGCCTTGCCCTGTACCCTGAGCTTAGTTGCATTACTGCCACCCAGTCGCAACATGCCTACATCTAGACACAAGGGGGACTATCCAGCTGCAATAGGTGACCCCATATCGTAGTCATCTTAACAGTTCTGGGGACGTGTATTCCGTACCCTCTGAAGGCACTGATGTCTGTAATCTAGAATCCAGTGATCCTGTGGTTAAAAGTCCCACCCCATTGGAGGTCCATCAGGTGGAACTGCATCCCCTGCCATGTCATCCGGGGCCTGTACTGCAGTCACAAAAGTCTTTGTGGTGATATTCATCCAATTCCTCATGCATGCTAACTGTAGAGATACTAAATGTGCTCCCACTCTCTCTTTTATAGTCATTCTCTGATCGCCCTGTGGCCCTAGAAGAGACTGGGCAAGCAGTTGCTGTAACCATCTCAGAATCTGTCTCTCTCTGCTCAGATTGTTCTTGAAGAATAAGTCATCTACAGTTTGTCTTATGCCCTGTACACATGGTCGGACATTGACCGGACATTCCGACAACAAAATCCATAGATTTTTTCCGACGGATGTTGGCTCAAACTTTTCTTGCATACACACGGTCACACAAAGTTGTCGGAAAATCCGATCGTTCTGAACGCGGTGACGTAAAACACGTACGTCGGGACTATAAACGGGGCAGTAGCCAATAGCTTTCCTCTCTTAATTTATTCTGAGCATGCGTGGCACTTTGTGCATCGGATTTGTGTACACACGATCGGAATTTCCGACAACGGATTTTGTTGTGGGAAAATTTTATAGCAAGCTCTCAAACTTTGTGTGTCAGAAAATGTGTGATGGAGCCTATACATGGTCGGAATTTCCGACAACAAGGTCCTATCATACATTTTCCATTGGAAAATCCTATTGTGTGTACAGGGCATAAGACTTACAAGAGAATATTTCTGCTCTTATTTATGCAGCACTTACAACTCTGCATCTGAAGGATCAGCCCGCTGTCTCCAGCCTTGGATTCTTCAGAGCACCTACGATTGCAAAGCCCTTTCCACTACACCTGCTATTCAAGGAAGAACCACAAAGGGTCCTGGACCTCAGTGTGTGTGGAAATGTTCCCCTTTGAGGGGGAGTTTGTTAAACAGTTGTCTTGATCCACTTTGATTCAGCCAGTGATTCATCTTAACAGGAAGACTAGGTCAGTAGATGGAGTGCTTACCTTTAAAAATCCTACTGAACAACAGTACTCCTTAAAAGAGAAGTATATATTTTTTTATATATATATATTCATACTTACCTAGGTGAATGCAGCATCAGATCGATGTAGCTGTCCCCAGCGTCTCTGCACTGAGAACCGAGCCACAGAACACAGCAGATGGCTCGGTTCTCACTCCTCCCCGAGCGGAGAGATGCTGCCTATCAGTCAGCATCTCTCCTGCTCTGATCCTCCACGCTGATTGGAGCGATGAGCTGTGGAGGGTCGGGGAGCGGTTCAGGATATTCCCTTACCTCTGGCACTCTCACTAGCTATTCAGCCTATTCTGGCCTTTTCCATGACCCAGTCAGTTCTACCTCTAGAGCTGTATCCCTTGCTGGCCACCAACTTTTCCCAGTGAGTAGTCATCTATTCTGTGGCATGTAAGGTTATTGGTGGTACCTGGCACTCCTAAGTGTCATCCCTCCCCTCCTCCACAGGGACCCCGTGACTTGATCAGACATTTGGGATTTTGAATCCTCATTGTCACTGCTGTGCACTTCGTACTTCTCAAAATGACAGTTCCAATGTCTGTACTAGTGCCTTTTCCTGTTATCCCCATTGTGAGACCCACAATGGGAATGAGTTTTCCAGTTTGTTTGGGTCCTAACTTCATCTCCTACCCACCCTTGTTGTTATTTCCCTTGCAGCTTGCCCTTTCAGTCATACTGACTTCATGAGATCAAATCTTGGGTTATCTGTGTGATTTAGGAGTCATTTTCACACCATTCTTAGGTTGTGGTTTCTAGTCAATATCCGGGTTCTTAAACCCTGAAGAGTTTCACCTTGGTGAGGTAATGGTCTGTTTCACCAAACCCTTGAGGTACAGAGTTGGTTTTTCTTAACCATTATTGGGGCAAGTGAGTAGAGGCAAAAACGTTCCTGTACAAGGACCTTTCTCAAGTCCCTTGTCTGGTACCTGTTTCTAAAAAGGACTTCTTCCCTTTTCTTGCTTAACCATGTTTGGTTGGCTTATTGGGGGAGGAGTTATTGTTCTACCCCTTGGTGGGTGCAGGTTGCCCAGCTTCTTGCTTGGTCTATGGTTAGATGATGTTTTGTTGAGTCATTCCTCTCATTTTGTTCTTGATGTTGATCACAGGTTTATTCTGTGTCTTCACAATGGTCATTTGACAAGTCCTCTATCCAGTAGAGGGCTTGGTCCTCTTTGGTATCAGATTTGAGTGTGTTTCCTTCAGGTGGCTCTTGAGCTGCAGGCGGTCCCCAGTTCTGTCTTGTTTGGCCGGGTTAGTGGTTGTTGCTGTTTTGTCTATCCTTCAGTTTTATGCTGTTTTGGGGCATCCCAACAGTATCCGAATTCCTGTGTCCCTCGATGAACAAGGAAGAAAATTGGATTTTTGTCGACACAAAATCCTGCCCTTGTAGTCCATTGAGGGACACATGCCCTTCCCCTCTGTTTATGATTCAAGCTCTTGATACTGCTTGTTACAAACTGAAGAATGTTGGGTAGTGATTGGGTTATCCTGGATTGGCCTACAGTTTTTTTTTGTTTGCCAGTGCCCAATGCTCCTGTAGGCAGTGGTGTAACCTGACAGTATCTGTGTTCCTGTGTCCCTCAATGGGCTCCAAGCAAGAGATTTTACAGGTAAGTACAAACATACTATTTCTGCTTATACATAAACTTTAAAATGTCAGTCCATCCAAATTTGGAATTTCAGGTAAAAGTAAGGTTTGATGACTGGAATCTCCCACTAGACTTGTGTTTGTTGGGGTGGTAAGATATCGCTGTTGCGGGGTCTTTGCAATGTTATTGCCCATCTAGATGTAGAACAGTACAGCTGAGTCTTATAACGTCACCAAGTGTAGACTTGGCAACTCAAGATGCCTCACCTCTCGAATTCCTGAAAGGCACTACAAGCTGTTACTTCAATGTACACTTCTCTGTTTTGGTTGTTTTATGGGGAGGGGGAGTTGAAAAAAAAAACAGTTTTTTTTGTTAGGTAAAGATTAAAAAGGTTGCAAAAGCATACTTTTTTTATAGATAATAAATATATTATACTTGCCTGCTCTGTGCAATGGTATTGCACAGAGCTGCCACTTAAAGCGGTACTAGACCCAAAACCAAAAGTGTATCATAATGCAGCTTACCAATCATTAGATGTCATTGGATGAGCACAACACTGGATCGAAAGAGGAGCCAGGTAAGTGTTTAGGAGAGGGTGGGTGGAGCTGATTTTTTTTTTTTTTTTTGCCACTTTAACCACTGTCAGGTTTTTTTTTTTTTTTTTATGTCATTTGTCAGGATTTCTCTGTATCTCTTTGGGAAAATTTTACTTGACTTCCTGTTCTGGAGATATGATAGGTGGAATCTTCCCAAAGTGTGGAGAAAAATCCCCTTTTAGACAACTGTCAACGAAACAGGTGCCCTCACCTATTTTAGTAACAGCCATAAGGTTTTGTACACCTCATCAATATCTGTACTGGTGACAGTGGGTAAGCAGGACATATAGAAATGGAGTCTATTGAGCATTAAAAACATGATTGCGATGTTTACCTTTTCATTCCATATCCAAAACAAAAAAAAATTCTTTAGATATACCTTGATCTACAGTATATAGCTGTACAGTGCTAGAAAAAAAAATTTCTAACTTTTTTTTTTTTTTTGACGAATTGCATGTAATGTTACTTGTTTTAAGATTTTAACTCATACTTTTTTTTTTACTTTTCTTTAGATTGAAGAACGTGCAATTCAGGATCTTTTGATACATTACCAGGCTATGGATAACCCAGAGGAATATATAACTATTGAACGTGCACAACAAGGGCCAATAGCAGCTCCAATGTGGAACAAGCATTAATTATAATGTGCACATGTAAACAACTTGGTGCTGTAAAGATATCCCAGGAGCCTTAGTTATGTACTAAAGTCCCCTCAACAGAAAAAGCACATTATCTGTTTTAATTCTTAAAAAACATTGGTGAAAACCCAAAAAAGGCACAGGTTACAACTATATGATGTTAACCATATGCTGGAATACATGCTTTTCTGACATTTCAGATGACATTTAAATGTCCTATGTGTTTATTAAATATCATTCTCGGTTTAATACAGAACAGAGTATTTGGTGTAGAAAACGGATACATTTCTGTTTTAAACATAATGAATTTAAAATAAACTGGTTTGGAAGAATTTTCTTTTTTTTTGCGTAGTTATTTTATAAATATATTTGCATGTACAGTGCATCTGGAAAGTATTCACAGCGCTTCACTTTGATTAATTTCCTCAAAAAATTCTACAAACAATACCCCATAATGACAACGTGAAAGAAGTTTGTTGAAATCTTTGCAAATTTATTAAAAATAAAAAACGAAAGAAATCATACATAAGTATTCACAGCCTTTGCTCAATACTTTGTTGAAGCACCTTTGGCACCAATTACAGCCTCAAGTCTTTTTGAGTATGATGCTACAAGCTTGGCACACCTATTGGCAGTTTCTCACATTCTTCTTTGCAGGACCTCTCAAGCTCCATCAGGTTGGATGGAGAGCTTGGTGCACAGCCATTTTTAGATCTCTCCAGAGATGTTTAATCAGGTTCAAGTCTGGGCTCTGGCTGGGCCACTCAAGGACATTCACAGAGTTGTCCTTTAGCCACTCCTTTGTTATTTTGGCTGTGTGCTTAGGGTTGTTGTCCTGTTGGAAGATGAACCTTCATCCCAATTTGAGGTCCAGAGTGCTCTGGAGCAAGTTTTCATTAAGGCTGTCTCTGTACATTGCTGCATTCATCTTTCCCTCAATCCTGACTAGTCTCCCAGTTCCTGCCACTAAAAAACATTCCCACAGCATGATGTTGCCACCACCATTCTTCACTGTAGGGATGGTATTGGCCAGGTGATGAGCGGTGCCTGGATTCCTTCAGACATGACACTTGCCATTCAGGCCAAAGAGTTCAATCTTCTATCAGAAAAGAACATTTTGTTTCTCATGGTCTGAGAGTCCTTCAGGTGCCTTTTGGCAAACTCCAGGTGGGCTGTCATGTGCCTTTTACTGAGGAGTGGCTTCCGTCTGGCCACTCTACCATACAGGCCTGATTGGTGGAGTGCTGCAGAGATGGTTGTTCTTCTGGAAGGTTCTCCTCTCTCCGCAGAGAAATGCTAGAGCTCTGTCAGAGTTCTTGGTCACCTCCCTGACTAAGGCCCTTCTCCCCGATTGCTCAGTTTGGCCCGGCAGCCCGCTCTAGAAAGAGTCCTGAGGGTTCCAAACTTCTTCCATTTACAGATGATGGAAGCCACTGTGCTCAATGGGACCTTCAATGCTGCAGAAATGTTTCTGTACCCTTCCCCAGATCTGTGCCTCAATACAATCCTGTCTCTGTGGTCTACACAATTCTTTGGATTTCATGGCTTGGTTTGTGCTCTGACATGCACTGTTAACTGTGGGACCTTATATAGACAGGTGTGTGCCTTTCCAAATCATGTCCAATCTACTGAATTTACCACAGGTGGACTCCAATCAAGTTGTAGAAACATCTCAAGTCTGTGAATACTTATGAACATGTGATTTATTTAGTTTTTTTATTTTTAATAAATTTGCAAAGATTTCAAACTTCTTTCACGTTGTCATGGGGTATTATTTGTAGAATTTTGAGGAAAATAATGAATTTAATCCATTTTGGAATAAGGCTTTAACAGAACAAAATGTGGAAAAACTGAAGTGCTGTGAATACTTTCCGGATGCACTGTACCTTAGACTAAGTGCACTTTCACTAACCCCACCGTAGCCCACCCCTACGCCTCATACTCATTCTTATAGACCACAGATACAAACATAATGTTAGCTGACTGCCACAACCTGCCAAGATCTATGGCTTTTCTGTGTTTGCTCCTCTGCTGTCTGTAGAGACAGTCTATTCTTCTCTGCGGGTGACATCATTGCATGTCTAATGTAACAATTCACTTCTGAGCATAATGATGATGTGTAAAGTCTAAGAACGCATAATGGCCCATAATTCCTTGATTTCAGTGAGAGTAGAATATATTATTGCTCATTTTGCTTTATTTAAAGTGGTTGTAAACCTTTACATATACCCATTGAAGTGAGAAACCTCAGATCCATGTCCACAGCCAAAAGTACCTACAATGAACATGTGAGCATCATAACCGGACCACGGAGCAATGGAAGAAGGTATCCAGGTCTGATGAATCACATTTTATTTTACATTAGGTTTGGATGGGAGTGCGTTGCTAAAGAGATGACGCCAGGATACAGTATGGGAAGTATGATGCTTTAGGCAAGTTCTGCTGGGATACCGTAAGTCCTCCCATTTATGTGAATGTTACCTGACATGTACCACCTACCTAAGCATTGTTGCTGACCAAGTACACCCCTTCATAGAAACTGTATTCCCTGATATCCAAACAAGAAGACTCTCTGCTCCAGGTGAGGTTTTAAAAGCCTGATGATCTGGACAGGTGCCTGGCTCGGCTCGCCCATGCATATAATCAAAAGAAGAAATGGCCGCACTCTGTACTCGAGCAAAATTACTTTTATTCAGAACATCCCAAAGTTTTGAAGGAAAGCTGGTAGATGCATTTCACACACTGCAAGTGTGCTTGGTAATGATTAAGCGCACTTGGAGTGTGTGAAATGCATCTACCAGCTTTCTGTCAACACTTTGGGATGTTCTGAATAAAGGAATTTTGATCGAGTACAGAGTGTGGCCATTTCTTCTTTTGTATTCCCTGATGCCAGTGACCTTACAGCCAGATAATGTGTCCTGTCACACTGCAAAAATAGTTCAAAAATGGTTTGAGGAACACAAGTTACTTCTCTAGATCTCGATCCAATCAAACATCTGTGAGATGGGCTGGAAATTAAATTATATATATATATATATATATATATATATATATATATATATATATATATATATATATGTCTTGAGTTGTTTACTGCTACAAATCAAGCCTGAAACACATCAGCCATTTCTATGTTCCTCAATTTCTAAAATATAAATTGAGGAAACTGAATGCAGTTTGTTTGCTTGGTTCTTATTGCTTATTTAGCAGATTATATTCCTAATGATGCCCATTTACTTTACAATATGAATTATGTAGTTTAAAGAGATGTGTGTAATTGCATTTAAATTTGATTTCTGAGTAGCACACATTGTTCCCTGCTTTAGTCTATTTGAGGCCAAGAAACTATAAAAACAGTCTGCCTGTAGTGTCCTTTAGTAGGATTACTAGCAGGAAGCTAACTGTGTTAAGAAAGATAACTCAGCTCAACATAAGACCTTTATCTCAAATATCTTTGGTTCCGATAATCGCCTAAAACTTTTAGGCCTCATACACATTTAAGCTCAAAAACCCTGCTTTTACAGGCATTAGAGTTTTTTCCTTTTTTCTCTGCCTCTAAACTAACCTGTGTATCTATAGGAACTTACAGGAGTTTCAACCAAACAAAAAAAAGTGTGCTGTCCTTGTGCTAGGTATAAGTTGATAAATCATATAAGAGACACAGTAAAAGTGCATTAAACATATGATGAACTCATCCTATATTGACATCGCTGTGCAAATAAACTCCATATAAAATGTGCAAACACTGTGCAAAAAAATATATTATAAAACAAACAAAAAAAAAAAATATATATATATATATATAATATATAAAAGGTGCTCAGATTTTCTAAACATCAATAGTCTCTCTTTCTTTGCTGTGAAGGAATGACAATGTGCTCCACCGAAGAAAGAGTGTTCCCAAAAGGAATCACCACAAGCGAATAAATGAGCTCCTTATCAGCTGCTTTGATCCCACAAGGAGACCATCAGATGCCTTGCTGCATAGCAGCCATATACACCACAATCTTGCATGCAAAGGTTTCATGATCTCCTAAGCCAAGATAGACTCCATCCATGGAGGAAGTTAAAGTTTTAATAAAATGATAACATCATACTTACAATTTTGAAGGAATTACACAGCATGTGTTACAAACAACCAGCAGGTGCAAGCGGTCAGACCAACTTATGGAATAACACCACGTGTAAGGCCCCTCCCAACACACGTAGTTCTCTGTAACCAGCGTCATCTGGAGATATGGAGTTTTTATTTTTTTTTTGCAAGCACACGAATATTATCTTGGGTTTAGTAAATTTACAGAAGTTTAGATGCAAAAAAAAAAAATCACTTGTGTGTTCAGGAGAGAAGCTTTTGAGCATAAAAAACACCTGACGCACCTAAACGTGGGTTAACGCTAGGTGCTTTTAGCACGTAATCGTTTTTTGATTTCAGAAATAAATATATATACGCTGCGCTTTCAAATATACTCTTCACATTATATATATATATATATATATATATATATATATATATATATGTATGTATGTATGTGTATATATATATGTATGTGATAACCAAAGTGCAAATATGCATGTGAATCACACACCGTGATACATCCAGTAACTAGTGACTGTAAAAAGTGACAATAGTGCAACAAATAGTTATGAACACTTAAAATGAACATATAAATGAAAATAAATAATCATACTAGTAAAAAGTGCTATAACGTGCATCTATATGGTGATTGGTTGTATCAAAATTATTGTTCATAAAATCATATGGTGTTCATAAAATCATACAGTGTTCATAAAATCATATAGTGTTCATAAAAATATATAGTGGATTCAATCCACTAAAACATATAGATGAATAAAAAGTGCTTCTATGTGCATATGTGTCATGCAAATATTTTGATTCAAAAGTGCTTCTAAACTCCATACAATTTGGAAACTGCTGTGTAGATAATCCAAAACAAGCCGCAAGTGATCCATGCGATTTGGAAATTGCTGTGTAGATTATTTTGATACAATCAATCACCATATGGATGCAGGTTATAGCACTTTTTACTAGTATGATTATTTATTTTCATTTATATGTTCATTTTAAGTGTTCATAACTATTTGTTGCACTATTGTGATTCACACACATATTTGCACTTTGGTTATCACATATATATAATGTGAAGAGTATATTTGAAAGCGCAGCGTATATATTTATTTCTGCTTTTATCTGCATGTTTTTATGAGACGTGTTTAACGCTTGCAGCTGTTTCCATTTAGGCAATTTATAATCAGAGGAGGCTCACAGGATCTTTTATACATACTAATAGTTTTTTTCACTTCAATGGCCAGAATAAATTTATTGTTCTGTCCAATTTAGGCTAGGTTTCCACTAGTGCGTCCCCAAAGTCGCGCGATTTTGCCGCGATTTTTTACCGCGACTTTTTACCGCGATTTGAAGCAATGCCTGTATCTATGGACCTCAAGTCGCATCAAAGTGGGACCAAAGTAGTGCAGGGACTACTTTGAAGTCGCTGCGACTTGAAGTCGCACAGATATGAACGGTACTCATTGGAAATCATGGGAAACAATTTGTCATGCGACTTTTCAGTCCCAAGTCGCATGAAAAGTCGCACTAGTGGAAACAGAGCCGAAAAGAATAAATGCCCAAGCGCTCGACGTGCCTAAACACGCTTGAAAAAAAATGCGGCTTGGGAGCATTTTTAATATAAACAAAAACAGAAGTAGGCACTAGCCTTGTGAAATAGAAGGTGAAATCACAAACATATAATATCATACATATTTGATCATGTATAATAATGTGCAAAAAAACCCACAAAGTCCAAAAGTCAATTTATATGGCCAAGCACCGTGTCCATAAAAAATGTACAATTTCTTCTTTAAATCAATGTGCTCCACCATGTACAGATAAATTGTGCATTCCCCAGATCAATATGGTCAATATTGCAGCCCACAGATACTCAGATTTGGGTCCAAACTCACAGAAGTTTTCAGGTTTTCAAGTTTTCTTATGAGAATCCACAATGATTCACATAACCAGATATTCAGAAGAAACCAAAAGATAGAAAGTATATAGTATGTTTTATTCAACCTCAATAGTTAAAAATATATACAGTACCACTTACATGATAAAGTGCCTGGAAAGGCATCGACATGAACAGCTCAATGATCACAGGGAATAGGAACCGTGCCACCGCCAGCAAGCCACAGAACCGGCATGCGTGCGTTCCACAGACCCGGAAGTGACGTCGGCAGCTCCAATCAACCGCTATGCAATTTGCGCATTAGGAGTGTTTTTACAGCTGCGGAGAAAAGCATTTAACCACTTGCCAACCAGCCGCCGCAGTTTTACTGTCGCAGAATGGCACGGCTGGGTGAAAAGATGTTATGTAACGTCGCTTCGCCCTGTGGCCACTAGGGGTGTGTGCGCGCCCGCTGCTTGCCCCCGGAGCCGATGCGAGTGCCCGGCAGTCTCGATGACCGCTGGGCTCCCACGATCGCTCGTGACACACTGAGAATTGGGATCTGTGTGTGTAAACACACAGATCCCAGTTCTCTCTCTGAGGGGGGAAGAGACAGATCGTGTGTTCATACAGAGTATGAACAGCGGACTATCATCTCCCCTAGACAGTCCCATCCCCCCTTCAGTTAGAACACAGAGAGGGAACACAGTTAACCCCTTGATCACCCCCAAGTGTTAACCCCTTCGCTGCCAGTGACATTTTTACAGTAATCAGTGCATTTTTATAGCACTGATTGCTGTATAAATGCCAATGGTCCCAAAAAATGTGTCAAAAGTGTCTGATGTGTCCGCCATAATGTCGTAGTCATGATAAAAATCGCAGATCTCCGTCATTACTAGTAAAAAAAAAAAAATAACAAAAATGTTATAAATCTATCCCCTATTTTGTAGACACTAACTTTTGTGCAAACCAATCAATATATGCTTATTGCGATTTTTATTACCGAAAATATGTAGAAGAAAACATATCGGTCTAAACTGAGAAAAAATTTGCTTTTTTAAAAAAAAATGGGGATATTTATTATAGCAAAAAGTACAAAATATTGTGTTTTTTTCGCAATTGTCACGCTTTTTTTGTTTATAGCGCAGGAAATAAAAAGTGCAGAGATGATCAAATACCACCAAAAGAAAGCTCTATTTGTGGGGGAAAAAGGACGTCAATTTTGTTTGGCTGCAGCGCCGCAGTTAAAGCGACGCAGTGCCGAATCGCAAAAAATGGCCTGGTCATTCAGCAGCCAAATCTTCTGGGGCTGAAGTGGTTAAAGAGCCCCGGTGTGCATGAAGTTTTACACTGAATTTTTTTAAAGTTCTGCACTTATGATGATTCAAGCTATAAATTCTTCTGTTTTTCTATTTAAGCACACTTTGCTGCTACTAGACAGGTGTCTGAGCACTGCTCTTATAAGGTGATGACAGTATTTATGTTCTTCCTATTGAAAAAATTAGCCTTAGGATATTTTAATTATAAGAGAATGAAGTTATTAGATCCTAAGGCAAACTATCCAAATTTGAAAGTTCATTACAGTTTTGAGTGCTGGAAGAAAATGTACTTAGAACAATTTTGAACATCACATCTAACTCAACCTTCCTCCTTTCTGAGGATTTTTATATTGTAACGCGGAGTAGTGATGATATTAAAGGCCAACTACAAGTAGATACAAAATTCTATAATACCTACAGTAATTGTTGCTTAGCTGTGTCTGTTGCTATATAGAAACATTGTTTGGTAGAAAAGCTAATGATCCCCATCAGATTTGTCCCTAATAATAAAGATAATTCTTTGTAGGTACAGAATGATACTGTAACATATACGCCTATATTAAAGTGGTTGTAAAGTCAGAAGGTTTTTTACCTTCATGAATTCTATGCATGAATGTAAAAAAACATTCGGTGTGCAGCAGGCCCCCCCCAATACTTACCTGAACCTCATCTCTAGCGATGTGCACGGGGGGGGCAGCTCTCCTGGGTCTCTTCCTCCTCATTGGCTGAGACAGCAGCAAGAGTGACTAGCTTCCGCTACTGTCAATCACAGCCAGTAAACCAATGAGGAGAGAGTGGGGGGGGGGGGTCGAGCTGCGCTCCATGTGTGAATTATCACACACAGCAGCAGCTCAGGAGCCCCAGTAGCAAGCTGTTTGGGAGGGGACCCCAGAAAAGGAAGATCGGGGCTGCTCTGTGCAAAATCATTACACAGAGCAGGTAAGTATATCACTTTTGTTATTTAAAAAAAAATCTGCCTTTAATATAGCTTTAAATTGTGTGTGTGTGTGGGGGGGGTTGTAGTTTAAACAGGAGCTCCAGGCTCCGCCAGAAAAAAAAAGTCAGCAGCTACAAAAACTGTAGCTACTGACTTTTAATATTAGAACACTTACCTGTCCATAAATCCAGCAGTGTCTTAACCTGAGCCGATTTTTCAATCGGCTCTTGGGTGCTGCTGCCGCCATTTCGTGTAAGGGAAACCTTGTGGCTTCACAGCCGGTTCCCTACTGTGCATGCGCAAAGCACGCTGAGCTTTGTGAATGACCCGTCAAAGGGGGAGGGGGGGGGCGAAGTCACCCGGAAGTAAGAGTGGGTACCTATCAAAACCCGGTACCTGCTCCCCCCACCCGAAAGATGCCAAATGTGGCAGCAGAGGGGTGGGGGAGGCAAATAAGCGGAGCTTCCCCTTTTGGGTGGAGAGCTGCTTTAAGGACAGTCATAGGGGAGCAAATGTGTTTCCTTGAAGCCCTCACTTGAAGAATCACATTGACTACAAAGATGTTCTTAACACTTATAGAGTACATTTAGGACCGAAAAATAAACACTGACTGCTGGCCAAAGCAACCAGCCACATTCCTTATTTGCTTTTCCCTCACTGCAGTTAATATGGAACTCTGGCTCTGTTCTCACTTTGGATGCATTGCAGACACATTCAATTCGGAGGAATATCTAATTTATTTTTAATTTAAATCACATGAAAGAGATCAGATAAACGTACATCTAACAATACGTGTTACAGTACATCTTAGAATCCTTCTTTCTAATATACAGTATAGTATTGTGTGGCCATACCTGCTCATGCATACATATGCAAGCTCTGCTTCCTGCTTTTTAGTGTTAAGCGATGGTTGAACATTACTGCTCGTTGTCACGAAACAAGCCTATTTGTCAGCCAGCATGTTGCAAACAATGCACCTTTTTACCTATTTAATCAGTTAAGAAGGAAAGCAAAATGACTGTAAATTCAATGCTTTAATGACGTATCCTTCACATTTAATAAAATAGTAAAAACATGGAAACACAAAAAAGTAAACATAAGAAAGCCAGTTAAAAAAAAAATATTGTATATTGACAAGTTTATTGAAGATTTGTTAAAGCCGTAGTAAACCTAAACAAACAAAAAAAATTTCCTCCTGCACGGTAAAGCCATAATGTGCTTGTTTGCATTGCATACTAGCACATTATGAAAGACTTACCTTGAAACAAAGCCCTCCAGCGGCGCTGTGTCACTGCTACAGAGGCTGTTATCTTCGCCCTGTCTTTCTTCCAGGTTTGTGAGTTGGCCAAGGCGCGATGACACGTTCTGAAGGAATGGCACGGATATGCAGTTTGTTCAGAGTGCAAGCGACGGTGACATCACCGCTCACTAGAATATCTCCTAAATGGTGCACGTTTAGGAGATATTCATTTTGCCTACAGGTAAGTTTTATTATAAGCTTACCTGTAGATAAAAATAAAAAAGTTATGTTTACTACCACTTTTAAAGGTTTGGAACCACTGCCAGGTTTGTAGCCTCATTCAGATTTCACCTTCTGTCCTGCAATAAAGTGGAAATTAAAACTCTTTCTAGTAAAATTGGAGAAACCTAGAATCCATGTTAGTTTTTTATTTAAATCCTTGCCCATTGGATTTTTGTTTTTGCTACAGTGAAAATGATGTCACCAGGACAGGATTCAGACATAATCCCTGCAGCGAGACACAGCAACAACAACATGAATAAAGAAAAAATGACAATATTCTGTCAGTAACTAGAAAAAAAAAAGATACACTTTAAAGCGGTTGTAACCGTAAAACAAAAAAACAAAAAAATCCTGTTCCTTTAAAACATGTTAAACAGCATAGTGCTTGTGCGGTGTCATTTGTCCCATTCTATGCTGTAAAATATCTGGTTGATCCTGCCTGTTCCAGTGTCCCCTTAAAGCGGGGTTCCACCCAAAAGTGGAACTTCCGCTCATCGGACTCCTCCCCCCCTCCAGTGTCACAGTTGGCACCTTTCAGGGGGGAGGGGGGTGCAGATACCTGTATAATACAGGTATCTGCACCCACTTCCGGTCACGCCCCCTCCCGCACTCCCCCGTTGTCTCCTGGGAAACACACAGGTCCCAGGAGATAGCGGGGACCATTGAGAATGCGCAGCGCGACTCACGCATGCGCAGTGGGGAACCGGGAAGTGAAGCTGCAACGCTTCACTTCCTGATTCCCTCACTGAGAATGGTGGCGGCAGCACCCGAGGACCGAGGGACAATTCGGTCTCGGGTGCCGACATCGCTGGACCCCGGGACAGGTGAGTGACCTTATCTTAAAAGTCAGCAGCTGCATTATTTGCAGCTGCTGTCTTTTAAAAAAAAAAATTTTGCGGGACTCCCGCTTTAAGTGTACTGACTACGGTAATCGTGGCTGCTGACACATTAAACCATCGTCAATATACATGCCCCCCCCCCCCCCCCCCCCCCCCCAATCCCGCTGTGTTTGAAGTCTCTCCCCCTCCCTCACTACCTGTCAGTTCCTAGTGTGAGAGACAACCTCCTCCCCACCCATTCCCTTCCCTCCTACTGCTATTCATGTGGCTGTAAAGTTTATGAGTACTGTAATGGTCATGCATATCAGGCTGTGTGTGCAGCAGCCATTTTGTTCACGTCACAAGTCTCCCCTGCCATTTTGTGATTAAAATGCATAGCCACAGTGACTTTTTCCCCCTCCTTCCTTCACTTTTTTCCACTACGCAAAATATTAACTGATACCAGGACCTTATTAAAGAGGGAGTCCACTTGAAATTAAATTATTAAAAGCCAACAGCTGCAAATACTGCTGCTGCTGACTTTAAATAAACGGGCACTTACCTATCCAGGAGTCCAGCAATGTCAGCAGGCAAAGCCGAGCAATAGCTCGGCTCTCGGCTGCTGCCGCCGCCATTCTCGGTGAGGGGGTAAGGAAGTGAAGTGTCCTAAGTGGTCCCCGCTATCTCCTGGGACGTGTGTGTTTCCCAGGAGACAGCGGGGGGGGGGGGAGTGCGGGAGGGGGCGTGACTCCCTCAGAAGTCTATTCCCGGAAGTGGGTGCAGATACCTGTCTAATACAGGTATCTGCACCTCCCTCCCCCCTGAAAGGTGCCAATTGTGGCACCAGAGGAATCAGATGAGCGGAAGTTCCACTTTTGGGTGGAACTCCGCTTTAATTCATTGATCAGACACACCAACCTTTCCATTACCCAATCCACAATTTAAGGTTAGAAACCCTAATAAAACTGTCGCCCTCACAAGCTGAGCAAATCAGAGAACTAACAGATACTGGTCGTAAATAGCTCAGTTGGGGGGGATGGCCAATACACATCTCTGCAGACAGGTTAGCAGTTATAACTCTAAAACTTTAGCATGTTTTATAACTCATGAAATAATAATAGAACAGCCAGAATATAGACATATGTACCTCCCTCTGTTAATTTATAGCGTTTTGAGCCCAAACATGGCTACCCTAGAAGTACTGGAGGCAGAACCAGCCCGATTCATCTCCTAGGCAAACTGAGCATCTGAAACCCGTCATATCTATATTCATTTCAAAGCTACATTCAAGTTGGACAACAATTTGCATGTTAGCAGGTGGGTATAGTCAACCATAGTGACATCCCAGAAACCACTCCTAAGATGCTTAATTGGTCAGATGACCTCTGTCAACCCCTTTAGATCCCAGAGAAAAAGGGAATGCCAGGAAAGTTTGATAGCTCTCGTTAACATCAAACCAAGCAACATCTAACAGGACTTGTGAGAGCCACTGTACCGTTTTTGCTTATTCGCTGGACTCTGCTGAAACCAAGATTTGCAAGTATTCTTCCTTTTCAACTCTTTTATTTCTCTGTTGTTTTATTGTCTTTTTATTTCTTTGTAACACCCTTTTTCTGTAAATATTTTATTTCCACCATTTTGACCTTTTCATTAGTAAACCCTATTTTAAAAAGTGTTAACCTTTTCTCTAACGCTTTTAATGCAAACTAAAAAGAATCCCTGTCTCTTGAAGAGCGCTACTGTATAGTATAAATCCTCTGAACATACCTGTCTGTGGTGACAGTGTGTGTTACAGTTGTTTATTCTAAAATCATAGCTGGTATTGCTAATCTTGTGGAGGTTCCGACTTTTCGGTAAAAGTTAGTGGTGGCAGTTAAAGGGTTAATTGCTTAATTAAAGCGGTATTAAACCTAAAACCAAAAATGTAATATATTGCAGTTTATCAATCCCTAGATGTGGTGGCTGTATTCATTTTTTTTTTTAGGCTTTTTTACTTTTATTTTTACCTGGTGATCCTGCCAGTAACACACTACCTGGTGATCCTGCCAGTAACACACTACCTGTATTAGGGTGCCCACACTCTGGATGGAGGAGCAACAGAAACACCTTTGGACAGCAGCATTGTCAGTCTGGGGGGAGGGTAGTGTTAAGGCCCATACACCAATCGGACTTTTTGACAACAAACATACAAATTAGCTGTTTCAAGGCAACATCCGACCGCGTGTACACTCCATCGGACAAACTTTTTCGGTTTTCATCGGACAAATGCTGGCTGTGCGAACAGACAAACATGGCGGCAACAAAAGTCTGATCATGTGTACACAAAACCATCGGACTTTAGTACAAAGTACAAACACACATGCTCAGAACCAATGCAAAAGATCAGACAATACAGAAGTTGACCAAAGGGTGGCGTCGGAGAATTGAACGTCCACTTTTGAAGTGTCGTCAGTACGTTGAAACGTCACTACGTTCGTGTTTGTTGCCTAAAAAGTCCTGCCGTGTGTATGCATACCAAGTTTACGGCCAACGCCCTTTGGGCAGAAATCCACGGAAAAGTTTGTTTGAAGTCCAATCGTGCATACGAGGCTTTAGATAAACTACCAGCTAACAATTTTTAAGCAGTTACAGTTTTTTTCCTTTTGGGATAAAGGTTTTACATAAAATAAAAGCTGACCATAGTAAGCACCCCTGTCAGTGTTAAATGGTTTGTCTCAACCTAACTGCTTTATTTTTACCTGGTGATCCTGCTAGTAACACACTACCTGTATTAGGGTGCCCACACTCTGGACGAAGGAGCAACAGAAACACCTTTTGACAGCAGCATTGTCAGTCTGGGGGGAGGGTAGTGTTAGATAAACTACCAGCTAACACTTTTTAAGCAGTTACATTTTTTTTCCTTTTGGAATAAAGGTTTTACATAAAATAAAAGCTGACCATTGTAAGCACCCCTGTCAGTGTTAAATGGTTTGCCTCAACCCTCTAACTGCTTCATCTGCAGGACAGTTTGTTCTGTTGAAAATTAACAGACTTACTGGCAGGATCACCAGGTGAAAATGAAAGAAAGAAAGTCTAAAACGGAAACTAGTACAGCCATTATATCTAAGAAATATAATAAATATTTGCTTTAGGGTTTAATACTGCTTTAAACTTGAAGACTTGTCCTGAGGTTCAGAGCAGTAGGCCAAGCATAGTATCTTGATATTTGCTAGATGTGTTTGCTTGGTGGAGGTTATTACAGGTCAGCTCCATACGTAAGCTGTGAGTTCATCGATGGCTAAGTAGTGTCAGACACATCTCTTGGTGATGTAGGTTGTCTGTTTTCCCATAAGCCTGTGAAATGAGACACACACATCAATATAATAGTCTCTTCGCTGTTAACTCTTTTTTAGAATTTATTTCAGTTTATTTCTCCGTACTATTCATTGTTTATAGGCTGACAATACACAGAGGGATGTCACTGTCCATCTCTGATCAACCTGACTGTCATAAAAATGAAATAGTAAAAGCCCTGTTACCTGTAAAAGAACAAAATAAATACTCACCTTCAAGAGGGATCGTTCTCAATATCTTCTTCTGAAACCGACACTTCTGGGAGTGTCAATCTCCTGGTCCCCCGCAGAACACACTGTTTTCACCTGCTGCTCTACACATCACTGCTCTGTCTTGTAGTTAAATGGAGGTCAGAGGAAGAGATTCAATGAGCCCTGGAGGGGATCCATTGCATTGACACTAGCAGAAGTGTTGGTTTCAATCATATCCAGTATTTTACATACCTGGTGACTGGCCTCAGCTGATACACGGAGATGAAAAAAATCCTCCTAAATACGTTGTGCCTGTTTATCTGCAGTCTTCTCTTCTCTATATCTGTTTAAAGTGCAGAATTTATACAGCTTGTCTGAGCCGTCGGAAAAAAGAGAAATTATACATTGCAGAGCTCAGGGAAGAGAGCTCTAACAGCTGATTGGAAAGAAGGGACACACCCCCTTCACACAGGCACAGAGCTGAGGCTGTCAATCAACTGGGGATCCCTCCCCTGTCACCTTTTTTCTCTTGGTGTCAGGAAAACTTGCCAGAAGTGATTCATGCTGATAGTAGATGAACAAAGCAGCAGACAAAAGTGACACTGGGGGGGGTTTACTAAAACTGGAACACACAGAGTCTGGTGCAGCTGTGCATGGTAGCCAATCAGCTTCTAACTTTATTTTCATCTGGTGATCAGGCCAGTAACACATTTCCTGTCTCCATACTGGATAGAGGAGAAGCGGGGAAACTTTTGGACAGTAGCACTGGGGAGAGGGTAGTGCTAGATGCACTAGTTGATTCAGATTGAATGGACTAAGAAATTAAAGCCAAACTCCAGCTAACACTTTATAAGCAGTTACAGCAAAAGTTTAAGGTTTTACATAAATGAATAAAAACTAACCATTGTAAGCACCCCTGTCAGTGATAAATGGTTTGTCTCAACCCTCTAAATGACACTGTTGCTGGACAGCTTAGTCTGTTAAAAGAAGTTGAAAATAAACAGATTACTGGCAAGATCACCAGCTAAAAATAAAGGAAAAAAAATATATATATATATATATATATATAAAACAAAACTAATGCAGCTACTATAACCAAAAATTGGTAAACTGTCATTTACAATACATTCGATTTTAGTTTTTGGGTTCAATTTCGCTTTATAAACTAGTGTATACAAAATTGGACTTTTTTTTTACTTTACTTTTAAGAAGAATCCCATAGCCTTCTGATTCAGTCTTTTCTATCCTGAATATGGTCAAATTGTTGGGTGACAGTGGTAAAATTCTGTTGGGGGAATTTACTAAAACTGGTGCACACAGAATCTGGTGCAGTTGTGCACCATAATCAGCTTTTAGGTTTTGTTGTCAAAGCTTAATTGAACAATCTTTAGTTAGTAGCTGATTGGTTACTATATACAGCTGCAGCAGAACCTGTGTGCACCAGTTTTAGTAAATCTCGCTCTTTGTGTCATGCGGTAAGCTCTCCTGTACTGACTGTAATGGCGGAACCTTTCAGATACAAGTCGAATGACATAATAGACCCTACTTTTCAGATTTATCTATATGCTTACAGCTGTGACATCAATGGAGTAGATTAGATAGATTAGGCTATAATGAAATGTTAAGAATCCTGTTTATTCAGAAAATTATTAAGGTTTTTGTTTTTGTTGTACAAGCTTTGATAAACTGACAGCAACACATGCTCAGAACATCAGCCTTATCTAGGCTTTCTCAGTGAGATATATACTGACTATGGGCCCTGGCTTTTAAGGGAACACTACTCGTTGGGAGGTGTGTGCCTGGGGGATCCTTGGAGGGGTCATGCTTTGGATTCAAATCCATGTCTCCCCAAAACACACAGGCTCTGGGAACTGGAGGACCCAGATACATATTTGGATCCTTTATGTCCAAACCAGCATTGACTGCTTTAGACTGTGAGACCCAGAGTAGATGTTAATATAATCAGCACAAGCAACCTGTTACTGAGGACTACTGCTATAGTCTGTTTATTACAGTGTTATGTGTTTATTAAGTGTGTCTCTCCCATTGTGCGCCTCCTAGTTGTGCATTCCCATTGTTAATTTAGTTAGTTGAGTCGCCTATTGTTTCTGTCTGTTGGCTAATTTGGCTAACTCTTGGAGGTTCCTACATGATGGGATTAGCCTTGTGTCAACTCTACCTCATTATCCAACCGTGATGTTTAGGGTAACATTTGGTTTTATTGTTCATGTGGTGACTGACCTACTTGTGCAGTGTATACAAACCTGTATTTCTGTTCAATAAACAGTCATTCCTTCCTTAGTTCTTATCCCAACATCTTGTCTTTGTACAATGCTTGGGGGAAAAGGGCTGGTATGAAAGGGTTTTGAGGGCAGGAGGCACTTTTTGATGGACGCACCCTATTGGGGTGCCAAGGGTCCGTCCCAGGGTTGTACTGGGAGGTGGGTAGGGGGTGGAACCAAGGGTCGGTGCTTGGAGTTGGGTAAGAGATGGAGACATATAGCGACTCAGAAGGGGAGAGTTTCTGCACCTGTTCTCTGAGAAGAAAAGCCACATATATATATATATATATATATATATATATATATATATATATATATATATATATATATATATATATATATACTGGAGATTATAGATTATATATACTGGAGATCAAAATTCGAGAACAATTTATGAACATTGATTTTTGAACATTGATTTTTTTCAAAAATAATGCAATCTTCATTGTTCAACATTTGATGGGATTTTTTTGTTGTGGCTTTACCATGCTAATAGAACAGTGTTTTTCAAAATAACCAAGGAACCAAAACACATTGATCAAAATTAGAGAACAGCAATGACTATAGCAAGGAGAAAGATTACAAATAAAATTCCTGAAGGTTACAATCAACAATTAGTAGGAAGTGTACAGTCCCTTGCTTTGAATGACTTCAGCACATCTGCGGCCACAGGACATCACTAGTCTCTCACACTGCTCTGGTGTGACTTTGTTACACTCTTCTTCCAGCCTCTTCCATGATGCTTCCCCGTCCACCTTTCACTGACTTCTCTACACACTTTGGGTTCAGTCTTTCCCCAGTTTGACAACAAACTTAATGTTTCCAATCAGACCCAAATAAATTAAACTTGCTTTCATCACTAAAATTTACTTTGGACCAGTTCTTCCCTGTCCACACAACAAGCTCCTCAACAAAGGTTAGTCTAGCAGTTTGATTCTTTCTGCTAATGAGAGGTTTGGTCACTGCAGAGTGGGCTTTCAGTCCAAATTCTCTTAAATGGTGAGACACTGTCTGACGAAACAGATCCTTACTCTTTGTAAAAGATGCAATATTCTAGAAATCCCAGATTTGGAACAACACACTTCTCTTGCTATGGCTGAAAGGATCATCCTTTTGGCCTTCATCTGGACAACCTGCTACCGGAGGGTTTCAGTCACTTTAGAACGGCTCACCAGCACTCCCCTGGGTCTACTGGGAGCAGAAAGGTACCTCCAGCAAGCTACCTCCAGCAACAGGGAGCATTCACCTCAAGGCCGAGTCCTTTTCTATAATGGGAAGTTGAACAGAATTTAGACGCCAGTCACTTTAGGTATTTTTCAATGCTTTAATTAGAACTTAAGAAAGGTTGTAGGAAAGAGGTTTAGGGGAGGTTTCAGATACACTTTTTAGCAGATCACTTACAGACTCCTTGAATCCAGAGGACAAAACAGAGAAGATCTTGAATACCTGGATAAGTCCCTATCACAGACTTAGCAGCCAGGAGCTAGTTACCTTGATTAGATTGTAGAACAGCTTAACAGTACCAGAACCTTTGAGCCGACCCGGCAGTACTGTAAGGGTAGTTTGGATATAGGTGCGTCCTCCAAATGACTCACCAGGCCCTTCTGAGAAACCAGCCTTCATCCTGGCTCTCTAGAGCAAGGGTCCTCCACTGGATCTCCTCGGCTTGGCTCGGCTTCCTTCACATGGGCAAGACAGCCTAAGGACCACCTCAGGATTAGTAGGCCCCAGACAGGCTTCTGGGCCTACTGCAGAAGATGCAGCAGCACAGCCTCAGGCCAGAAGGGCCCCGATGTAAGAATGACTAAGAGCACATGGCATCTGTCCAATAAATACCCCTTCCCAGAATGCACAGCGGCCAGGAATCTCCTACTGGGCTGTTTCCAGAAAAAGAATATTTATTACAGCTCAACCTAGTTGTAATTCTCGCACTGTCCTGTGGTACCAGAGACACCTACTGGCAACAGTGGGAAATGCCCATTCAAGAGTCAAGTTTAGAACAGAACCAAATAAACTATGTACAATCAATCTGAACTATTTACACTATAGCCCCATTTTTAGGAACAGGGGGCTACATTTATATATATATATATATATATATATATATATATATATATATATATATATATATGTAGTGCCCTCTAGTGATGTAGATAGGTTTGTTGTTAGTGTAGGTAAAAATTAATTTAGCTTATGAATATGGGTCAGTGTTTAGTGACTTAGGACTGGGTGACTCATCCTAGCAGCTTCTCTGGTGCCTCCCCCTGTTTTCAGGGACATTGGAGAATGTTCTAGACATAGTGGGTGCAAGTTAGAAGGAGCTGCTTGGCATATTTATGAGTGCTTCAGCAAATCCCCAGTAAAGGGCTGGCAGGAGTCAGGTCACCTCATAAACAGGCTAAAGTCATGCTTTAGTTGTGTGCAAGATGGAGATAGAGTGCTGAGTAGGCTGTTGGTGGCCCTTGAGGGTGCCCCCTAGTCTGCGGGGGGGAAGGTGACCTCGGGCTTGGGGAAGGATCTTAGCAAAAGGAGGAAGCCCTTCCTTTAGGCACGGGAACAAGGAGAAAGGACAGCGGGAACAGGTTAGAACATCTGGGAGATCTCCTGAGAGTCAGCCGGAAATTCAGTGTGCCTGGCTGTGCAAGGTGGGGGATCCCAATTTACTTGCGGCTATATATATATATATATATATATATATATATATATATATATATATATATATATATATAGCACAATTGTAGTTTTAGGACAGCACTCACTTAATAGACTATCAACATTGATCAGTGCACAGCAGGACTTGGAGTAAACCTAAAGTCTAAATATATAGAAAAAGCAGCACCACGTCCATTTATTCAATATCCAATATTCATCTGTACAACAGTTTTGGATCAAAGAGGACCCTTTAGGTACATAGTATCCTATCCCAACAATCCGCTGGGATCTGAAACTGTTGTACAGGTGAGTATTGGATATTGAATAAATGGATAAGGGGTTGCAGATTTATATATATATATATATATATATAATGTTTTCATAAATGTTGCTAATTCATAATTTACAGTTACTAGTCTAGCATTTAGTTCTCTATGACTGTACAGAGCGTTTCATCTGTGTGTTTCCATGCACAAAGATTAGGTGTTTAAGCTGAAAACGCCCAGTATGTTTGCAGTAAAACTAGCATGGCATGTCTGTAAGTAATAGCAAGACTCATGTCACGAAAAATCTGTTTGCCTTCATTACTGAACAGAAGGTTTTTTATGCAGACTTAAGACTTATCTGACGTTGTTAGGTGGATAAGTGTTTGTCCAGGCTTTCTAAAGTTCATAACACATTTGTGTGTTTAGGAACAACTTTTTTTTTTGTAATTTGCAGCTAGTGAAATAGAAAGCATATCTTCTGCCAGGCTACAAATATACCGTTTTCTCAGCTAGTGAACAATAAGAAAGCACTCCTAAAACATATTGGTGTAAATTTACTAAACAAAAGTAGAACATTTTTAATTTGTAAAGTGAATATTCATAAAACTTAATGAATAAGGTATAACTTTTATCTTCCAATACTGTGTTAAAATGTAAGTAAAATGTAAGTAAATGTAAATGTAAGTAAATACAAATACTGTCTTTTCAAATCCCATTGGGCATTTAAAGTAATCACAGTGTCACAATATACACTTCGAATTATTGGTGAAGAAAACATTTTTTATCCATTTAGTAAATCAGCCTCAGCATGTTTAGTTTAAATGGCAGGTTAATTATTTTTCTTTTACAGGGTTTTTAATTGAGAATATAAATAAACCAGTAGGACAATATAGTATTACATAGGGGCTGTCACACAGAACTAAATAGTTTCACATAAAATATAAAACAAGCCATAGCATGTTACAAAGGAGTCAAATCAAATGAAGAAACAAGTATTCAGCATACAGACGTTATAATCATAATGGAACATTGATCTGAATCATTGGAGGATGGTATAAGTAGGGTGGGAATGCAGTAAGCAGAATATAGTGTGTGTGTGTGTGTGTGTGTGTGTGTGTGTGTGTCAAGCGGTTAAGAGTGGTCTAAAGATAAATTGAGAGGAGTTTGCAGAGTGGGCCCAATGGGAGTTGCCTGGGACAGACGAAAAAGACACCCATTTCTAACGATAAGCTAAAGCCTCAAGGGGGTGTTTGTTCTTTGTGAAGGTTGGTAATCGGATATGGTGGTACCTAATCTGCCACTTCTGGCTCTGCGGCACTCCGCATCACTTCCCCCCTCGCCTGTGCTCCTGGGAAATGTGAGTCATCATTTCCCAGGAGTCAGTGGGCAGGACTGTGTGCAAAAATTGCGTTATTTCCTGACAGGAAACAAAGCGATTTAAGGCGGATCACAGTGCTATTTTTAAAAAAGGGAACAAAGCCCTATCTTGGTTGCCATCACAATGGAGCAAACACTTCTGACGCTGCCGCCCAATTTGATGACAACCCGAGAAGTTTCCTGCACCTCTAGATGTCCTTACTGCGCATGCGCGAGAACGGGCAGTGCATGCTGGTTATACAGCAGCACCCTATCCCAGAAGTTTATGCTCGTGGGCTTCGCCTGCCCACAAGTAAGATGGGAATGCCCAAGAAACATTAATATAAGGTAACTTTTTAAATACAATATCAAGAAATGCAGTGCTATTAATGAGACTAACCAATGCTAAATCCACATAATGTGATAGTAAGAAATAGCTTTTAAAAAAAAAAATCATTTATGTGGTTGGAACTCCACTTTAGGAAGTGCTGTTAATCTTTCATTTATGAGTGCGCCTTGTAGATGATTTCTAAAATCCAGGGACTTCCAGGCATGAGATATAGTCTGTCTAGTGGCCATACAGATGTAGGAAACCAGTTTGTTCTGTATGGCTGATATTGTCTATAGGTTTATAGAGGAGTGCTTCCCATGGATTTTGAGCTTAGTTGATGCACAATACTGTGTAGATTATGTTATAAAGCTTTATCCGTAGTCATATAACCTTAGGGTATGACCACCAGATGTGGACAATGTTTACCATTATTGGCTGGGATGTCAGAGATATGTTGGCAGACATTTGGCAATTCTCACCAGGGTAAAGTACTAGCATATGAGAACTTCTGTATGAGTTCTCCAGTGCTGGAACATTTCTGGAACTTTTAGGCATGCCTCGCAGCAATAAAACTTGAGAAAGAGAAAACCTGGGAGGGGGGGAAACATGCATAATGAGTGGAAGTTTGCCCCCCCATTTTCCCGCAGCCTTCTGGGACATGTTACAGGTCCCAGAAGGCTGTGGGACCACTCACAACGCACAGCATGGTTTGCTTATGCACAGTGGGAAGCCGTAAATATGCCGGTGCTGGGGACCCAAAGACTGGTGAAGAACCGGCCCGGGTGAGGATGACACTGGATCCTTGGACAGGTAAGTGTCCTTTTACCAAAGTCAGCAGCTACAGTATTTGTAGGTGCTTAGTTTTAATTTTTTTCATACAGCCTGAAGATCCTCAATTTTCATGGTACACTAAATATAATTTATTTGTATGAATTTTAGTATTGAAACTCTGTGAAGCCCTCAGAGGTTTGTTAGAGAACCTTAGTGAACAAACAGCATCATGAAGGCCAAGGAACGCATCATGAAGGCCAAGGAACACACCAGACAATATTTAAAGCAGGGTTAGGTTATAAAAAAAATCCCAAGCTTTGAACATCTCATGGAGCACTGTTCAATCCATCATCCGCAAATGGAAAGAGTATGGCACAACTGCAAACCTACCAAGACATGGCCGTCCACCTAAACTGACGGGCCGGGCAAGGAGAGCATTAATCAGAGAAGCAGCCAAGAGGCCCATGGTAACTCTGGAGGAGCTGCAGAGATCCACAGCTCAGGTGGGAGAATCTGTCCACAGGACAACTATTATTTCACTCCACAAATCTGGCCTTTATGGAAGAGTGGCAAGATAGCCATTGTTGAAAGAAAGCCATAAGAAGTCCCGTTTGCAGTTTGCGACAAGCCATGTGGGGGACACAGCAAACATGTGAAAAAGGTGCTCTGGTCAGATGAGACCAAAATTGAACTTTTTGGCCTAAAAGCAAAACGTTACACCATCCCCGCCGTGAAACATGGTGGTGGCAGCATCATGTTGTGGGGGGTGCTTTTCTTCAGCAGGGTCAGGGAAGCTAGTCAGATTTGATACTAAGATGGATGGAGCCAAATATAGGGCAATCTTAGAAGAAAACCTGTTATGCCGTGTACACACGATCGGAATTTCGGCCCGCAAAAGACCCATGAGAGTTTTTCGTCGGAAAATGCGATCGTGTGTATGCTCCATCGGACTTTTGCTGGCCGAATTCCAGCCAGATTGAGAGCATGTTCTTAATTTTTCGGTCGGAAAAAGTTCCTATCCGAAAATGCAATCGTCTGTGGCAATTCCGACACGCAAAATTCCTACGCATGCTCGGAAACAATTCAACGCATGCTCGGAACTTCATTTTCTCGTCTCGTTGTAGTGTTGTACGTCACCGCGTTCTTGACGGTCGTAAGTTCAGCGAACTTTTGCGTGACCGTGTGTATGCAAGGAAAACTTGAGCAGAATCCCGTCGGAAAAGCCGTCATAGGTTTTTCCGACGAGAAGTCCGATCGTGTGTACGCGGCATTAGAGTCTGCAAAAGACTTGAGACTGGGCAAGACTTGAAAATTGTTGTTCACAGACACTCTCTATCCAATCTGACAGAGCTTGAGCTATTTTGCAAAGAAGAATGGGCAAAAATATCACTCTTTAGATGTGCAAAGCTGGTAGAGACATCCCCAAAAAGACTTGCAGCTGTAATTGCAGCGAAATGTGGTTCTACAAAGTATTGACTCAGGGGGGCTGAATACAAATGCACACCACACTTTTCACATATTTATTTGTAAAACATTTTGGAAAACATTTATCATTTTCCTTCCACTTCACAATTATGTGCCATTTTGTGTTGGTCTATCACATAAAATCCCAATAAAATACATTTACTTTTTTATGTTATAAGATGACAAAATGTGGAAAATGTCAAGGGGTATGAATATTTTGTCAAGGCACTGTACATAGTCAGTTATGTGGGAGCTCTCATGCAGGAGGAATGAGAGTGTGCACAGATGAGCAGCCCCCTGCAATGACTGCCCTTGTCCCCAATCATTAGGCTAACATTGTTAGCAAACATCCACAGTGCGGTGTTGGACCTGCTCCAGTACATGGTAGCAGACATGTCATGGACTCGCGGGAGCTTATGATTTTGGCCTAATGGGATAGTCCCATGGGATCCATGGCAATTGGGAGGTATGGTTTAGGTATTGCCAGGACTCAAAATACTTTCTGAAGAAAAGCTGCCACTGTGCAATGGAGGTAACTATGCAGTTGGGGGGGGGGGGGGGGGTTGCTAGTATAGATGAGCTTATTATGACTGGGGTGTTGTGGGGCAACTGGGAAAAGTTACAAATGATCTGCTGCAAATTGTTGAATACATGGTCTGCATTATTAGATAAAGTCTACTTTTTCCTATGTAGTAGCTCAAATTTCAGCATCATTATATCATTATATAACAAGGGAAGGAAAGCAATACCAGGTAGTACCAGCTAATCTTTTTCAATGGTATGATGCAAACATTTAAATAGACTAGATATTCTCAGGAAAATGACAATGAAATTCACTTATATTTACATACTGTATGTGGCATAAACTGCCTTTTTGTATGCAGATCAGTGAAATGTGTCATCCACTGATGCGTTATGATTCTATTGCTACTATAAGTGTCACATGGTTCACCAAAAGTATCTAAGAAAACTATAAAACAAAATATTTTAAGGGCTCATGTTAATGGGCATTGATTTCCTATGTTTGAAATGCGTTTGGAACATAGGTCAAATGCAAGTCTGCAAAATCCCAATTCCCTAAACTGAGCAGTATACATGGCAGTATATAGGATGCATTTGATCTGCTTTGTATTGCTCTATGTTTCTTTGGGTGTAGCATAGGCTTGCACAGAGGGTGTGTCGGATGTGCCTGGGCACACCCCAATCACCCCTTGCACTAGCGCCACCCAGTGTATCATTCAGTGTACAATACAAGTGTGCAGGGCACATGGGCATGAGTAAAGGGGGACCAACTGCCCAGTACAATGTGTGCAAACAGGATAGAGGAGGCTGAATCTGCTCCGCCTCCCATCCTATCCCTGCTGATTCTGCCCCGCCCCACACTCCACCCCCTGACTTGCACACACTGCTATGAAAGGGCTTTTAAAGAAGGTGGCAGATTTAAATGTGAAGGACACACACCCTCTCTCTCCCACCTCCTCTCTCTCTCTTTTACCCCTCCTCTCTTACACCCACCTCTCTCTTACACCCCCTCTCTTTCACCCCCTCTCTCTCCCCTTTCTCTCTCTCTCACCCCTCTCTCTTTCTCTGCCCCATCTTTCTCTCTCCCCTCTCTCTCTCACCTCCTCTCTCTCTCTCTCTCATTTCCATTCTTTCTCACCCCTCCTCTCTTTCTCTCATCCCCATTCTTTCTCACCCCTCCTCTCTCTCTCTCTCTTACCCCCCTTGCTCTCTTACCCTCCCTCTCTTTGACCCCCCACCTCTCTCACGCCCCTTTCTCTCTCTTACCCCCTTTCTCATCCCCTCTCTCCCCTTTCTCTCTCTCTCACCCCTCTCTCTTTCTCTGACCCCCTCTTTCCAACTCCCCTTTCTCCTCTCTCTCTCTCTCTCTCTCTCTCTCTCACCCCCTCTCTCCCATCTCCCTTTCACCCCCTCTCTCTCTCACCCCCTTCTCTCTCCCACCCTCCTCTCTCTCTCATATGTATACGTGTGTTTGAGTTTTGGGGTGCTGTCAGGGCTGGCCTCAGCCCTTCCTTCTCTAAACTGGCCGCTCAGCTGTCGGCTAATTGCCAGCTCCCATCTCTCTCCACAGTTACCCAGCTGTTGTTGATTCTGCTCGTCAGTCCTGCCTACTTAAAGCTGTCCAGCTCACTTGATCTCTGCCTTCGCCTTTGTCAACATCACAGTGACTTTCTCCTGCGTTCCTGTTGAAGACTTGCTTAGCTGGCGTTCCTTCTGGCGCCTGATCCTGCCTGCTGTACTACTACGTTTATCTCTGGCTCTCTGACATTTGCTTGGCTGACTACCCGATCCGGTTACTGAACTCTTGCTTGTTTTGACTATGTTTACCTTATTATTATTATTATTATTATTATACAAGTGTGATTTAACTATACTTCTGTCTCGGTCTGATTCATGGTTCCTGATAGTAGGCGAAGGCCATGAATTCAGAAGATACAGTCAATCCACTTGTTAGTAATATTTTGTCCAGATTGGATGAGCAGGATCACCGCATGGATCAGTTTGCCATAGCGTTACAAATGCTCCTGAGTCACACGGCTCACCTGGAAACTCCCACTGTGGCTGCTCCGGTACAACCTGAGTTGCAGGCCCTCCCTGCTGCTGCTTCAGTCTCTGTGCAGGCACCTGCCTCGAGTATTACCTCTATAAGAGGTATGTCTGGTTCCACTCTGCTTCCCCAGCAATTTGGGGGTAATCCAGTTCAATGCAGAGGGTTTCTCAACCAGGTTGAGATATACTTTGAGATGCTTCCCCAGGCGTTTCCCACGGACAGAAGCAAAGTAGGTTTCGTGATATCTTTGCTTTCTGAGAGAGCCTTGGCCTGGGCAAACCCTCTATGGGAGACACAAAAACCTGTTGTCTTGAGTTACCCTGACTTTTGCGGCCTCCTTTAAAAGGGTATTTGAGGTTCCCGCACACGCCGCTTCTGCTGCCAAGTGCCTCATGTCCATCAAACAGAGTAGGAGAACTGTTGCCAACTACACCATTGAATTCCATACTCTGGCAGCAGAGGTTGCTTGGAACAATGAGGCCCTCGTGGCTGCTTTTTCTCATGGTCTCTCGGATTCCATCAAGGATGAGATAGCAGCCCTAGATATACCCACTGAGCCTGGGGAAGTTGATCACGTTTGCCATTTTCATTGACTCCAGACTCAGAGAAAGACTCTTTTTTAAGGAGCGCTTGCGAAAGCCTCCTGTACGTTTGCCTCCAAGCTTTGCAGTCCCACCCGTGCCTCCTTCACCTCCCATGCCTCCTGGTACCGAGTCGGTCAGTAAAGATGAACCCATGCACTTGGGCTTCACACGGTTCTCTGCGGATGAGAGAGCCTTTTAGGAGGAGGGAGAGATTGTGCCTTTATTGTGGCCAGGCAGGTCACTTTTTGAAGTTTTGTCCTACCCCTCCAGGGAACGCCCGAACCTTGAGGTCCTGTCATGGACAGACCTTAGGTGGCGTTGTTTTGTCCCCAGTTATCCAGAAGGATAAGCCCCTGGTTTCGGTCACCCTTTCTTGGGCTGAGTCGTCCATCGAGATACAGGCTCTAATCGACTCTGGGGCTACAGGCCTGTTCATTGATGCTGCCTTTGTATCGCAGCACTTGATTCCGCTGCAGCTGCGTGACACTCCACTTGCCATTGAGGCTCTTGAAGGGAGACCTCTACAGCCTGCCCATGTGACTCATGAGATGGTTCCATTGTCCATGGCCGTAGGGGCTCTTCACCATGAGATAATCCAATTCCAAGTTATTTCCTCACCTAGGTTTCCGCTTCTTATTGGTTATCCTTGGTTACAGAGGCACAACCCCTCTTTTGATTGGCTCCGTGCTGAGGTTCTCTCCTGGTCACCACAATGCAGTGAAACATGCTTCCAGAAGGTAGCCAAGGTCCTGTGCACCTCTTCACTCTCCTCCCTGCTGTAGGAGTACCGCGATTTTAGCGATGTCTTTGACAAAGGTCAAGCCGGTAGTTTGCCTCCACACCGGCCTTATGATTGCGCAATTGACCTTCAACCTGGTGCCATACCCCCTCATGGCCGGGTTTACCCTTTGTCGGTCTTGGAGGATAAGGCCATGGAGGAGTATGTTGTAGACGCACTTTCTCAAGGTTTCATCCACAAATCCTCGTCTCCTGCTGGTGCTGTTTTCTTCTTTGTGAAGAAGAGCTGTGAACTGAGACCTTGTATTGATTATAGGGGTCTCAATCATTTCACGATTAAGAATGCCTACCTGATTCCGTTGATTACAGAGTTATTTGACCGCCTAAAGAGAGCAACAGTTTTCAGGAAGCTTGATTTGAGAGGGGCATACAATCTCGTGCGGATTAAGGAAGGCGACAAGTGGAAAACTGCGTTTAATACCAGAACAGGCCATTATGAATACCTCGTAATACCTTTTGGCCTTTGTAACACCCCGGCAGTTTTCCAGGAATTTATTAACAATGTCCTCCGAGATTTGTTGCAGTTATGTGTGGCGGTTTATCTCAATGATATCCTCATATTTTCCAAGTCCCTGGAGAACCACCACACAGATGTCTGCCATGTGCTTCAGAAACTAAGAGAAAACAATCTCTATTGTAAACTGGAGAAGTGCGAGTTCCATCGTGAACAGGTTAAATTCCTGGGCTATGTCATTTCTACTGCTGGTTTTTCGATGGACCCAGAGAAGCTTTCGGCAGTTCTACAGTGGCCCCGACCCGTGGGTTTACGTCCTCTGCAGCGTTTCCTGGGCTTTGCCAACTATTATCGGAAGTTTATTTGTAACTTCTCGTCTCTGGTCAAGCCCCTAACTGATATGACCAGAAAGGACGGTAACCCACAGAGTTGGTCTCCGGAGTCCATTAAGGCCTTTGAGAGTCTCAAGGCTGCCTTTGTTTCTGCTCCTGTGTTGGCACATCCTGATCCTACGTTGCCTTTTATCCTAGAAGTTGATGCGTCTGAGACTGGAGTTTGCGCCCTTCTGTCTCAACGTCCTAAGCGCTATGCATCCGTGTGGCTACTTTTCCAAGAAATTGTCACCTGCAGAGTGCAATTATGAGATTGGTGACAGAGAGCTGTTGGCGATCATTTTAGCCCTGAAAGAATGGAGACATCTCCTTGAAGGTACCACTGTGCCGGTTCTCATTCTTACTGACCATAAGAATCTCACATTCTTGTCTGAGGCTAAGCGCCTCTCTCCCAGAAGGGCGCGATGGGCTCTTTTCTTGTTGAGTTTTAATTACATTGTCTCATTCTTACCCGGTACTAAGAATGTAAGGGCTGACGCCTTGTCACGACAATTTTTCTCCACTTCCAAGTTGGAGTTGGTTCCGGTTCCTGTGATTCCTCCTGATCGTATTCTGGCTACGGTTTGCACCAGTCTTACTTCTCCCTTAGGTGACAAAATTCTTGCTGCTCAGGTCCATGCTCCTCCTGAGAAACCTTGTGACCGCTGCTTTGTCCTAGAGAGTCTCATATGCATTTGCCATATGTTTTTGAATAGCAAACAAATAATTTGAAAAAAAATACAACGCATTCTATAATATGAATCAGTGATTGTACTAAGTTATATAATAAGACAATCTTAAAGATAGTCAAGCTTTCTTGATTTGTGTTTGGTACTTGTTCAAGTAAAAAATGAAAGTGGTATTAAACCCAAAACAAGCATTTATTATATTGCAGCTTTACTTATTAGATGTGATTTGCTGCATTCATTTTTTTTAGGCTTCCTTTATTTTATTTTCACCCGGTGATCCAGACAGTAAGTTTGTTGTTTTTCAACATTTCATCATAACAAACTGTTCTGCAGGTAGCATATTATTATTATTATACAGGATTTATATAGTGCCAACAGTTTACGCAGCGCTTTACAATATAAAAGGGAGACAATACAGTTATAATACAATAAAATACAAGAGGATTAAGAGGGCCCTGCTCAGAAGAGCTTACAATCTAATAGGGTGGGGCAGGTGGTACAAAAGGTTGTAACTGTGGGGAATGAGCTGTTGGAAGTGGTAGGAGATTAGTTGGAGACGTGATATGCTTTTCTGAAGAGATGAGTTTTCAGGGATCGCCTGAAGGTAGCAAGAGTAGGGGATAGCCGGATAGATGGAGGTAGTGAGTTCCAGAGGATTGGAGAGGCTCTGGAGAAATCCTGGAGAAGAGCATGGGAGGAGGAGATGAGAGAGCTTGAGAGTAGGAGGTCTTGAGAAGAGCGGAGAGGTCGATTTGGGTGATATTTGGAGACAAGATTAGTGATGTAGCTCGGGGCAGAGTTGTGAATGGCTTTGTATGTTGCGGTTAGTATTTTGAATTTAATTCTCTGGGTGATTGGGAGCCAGTGTAGGGATTGGAGGAGAGGGTTGGCAGACACTGAGCGGTTGGTAAGGTGGATAAGTCTGGCAGCAGCATTCATGATAGACTGTGAGGGGAGTTGCAATAGTCAAGGCGAGAGATAACAAGGGAGTGAATGAGGAGCTTGGGGCGAATTTTAGAGATGTTATGGAGGTGAATTCTACAAACTTTTGACAACAATTAGATTTGAGGTTGAAATGACAAGTCAGAGTCTAGGATTACACCGAGTACCCTGGCATGAGGGGAGGGACTGATGGTTGCATTGTTGATTTTTATGTAAAAGTCGTGGAGGGGGGCACGGGCGGGGGGGAATATTAATAGCTCAGTTTTAGAGAGATTTAGATAAGGGTAGTGGTGCAACATCCATGCTGATATGTCAGTTAGTAAGTTAGTAATGCGAGAGGAGACTGAAGGAGTGAGGCGAGGAGTAGACAGATAGATCTGGGTGTCATCAGCGTATAAGTGGTATTGGAAGCCGTGGGCGGTTATCAAGTGACCAAGGGAGGAGGTGTAGATAGTACACCTAGGCATAGTATATAGGGTTGAGACAAACCATTTACCGTAATACTGACAGGAGTGCTTACATTGATCAACTTTTATGTATGTAAAACCTTTATCCTAAAAGAAAAGAAAACTGTTGCTGTAACTGCTTAAAAAGTGTAAGTTTGTTAATCTATCTAAATCTGCTAGTGCATCCAACACTCCCCTCCTCCCCAGACTGACAATGCTGCTGTCCAAAGGTTTCTCTATTGCTCCTTCACCCAGAGCGTGGGCACTTTAATATAGGAGGTGTGCTACTGGCCAGATCACCTGGTAAAAACAGATGGGGAAAAGCCTAAAATAGAAATCTAATGCAGCCACCACATCTAATGATTGGTAAGCTGCAATGTATGACATTTTTGGTGTTTGGTTTCTTATCGCTTTAAGTGTTTGATGTCAAACCTTAAAATAATCTTGTTAAGTAAATTTCAGTCAGGGAGACAAGGAATATCACTTCCAGGCTACCAAACCTTGTAAATCAATATAGTTATTTAATTTATTGGCAACTCATGCATAAGCTGAGCTTGGCTTCTTTCCTTGAAGCCATTAAATATTTACTTTGATTAAGAGCAAAGTGCAGTTTTCCTACTTGCCTGTTTTATAAGACAAATCCCATACAGACACATATCATGGCATATGTCTGTACATCTAGAAAGGAATTTCAGTGTTACAAATCTGGGGGAGACATCTTGTACAGAATTGCGTGTGTGTATAAAATTATGCGCGCACAATATATACCCACATACAGCTAGTAATATATACCCTTTAAAGTGATATTAAAAGGTACAAATATTTTTTAAAAAGAAATAACAAACATGTTATATTTAACTGGTCTGTGTAGTGATTTTGCACCAAGCAGCCCCCATCCTCCTCTCAGGTCCTCCGCCAGCGCTCCTGGCTCCTCCTTTCCTCCGAGTGCCCCCATAGCAAGATGCTTGCTATGGTGGCACTCGTGCATACTCGCTCCCTAGACCCGACCTGTACATCCATAAGACATACAGAATGGGGCTCAGCCCCACCCACTGCTCCCTCCTCACTGGTTGTGATTGACAGCAGCGGGAGCCAATGGCTTCCACTGCTGTCTCTCACCAATAAGAATGAAGAGACCCGGGAGAGCAGCTGTACATCGATCACAATTGGGCTAAGTATTAGGTGGGATGCATGAAGGTAAAAAACTGTCAGCCTTTATAACTATTTTCATGTAGGTATCTTTACCTACAGATAAGCCTGTAATAAGGCTTACTTGTAGGTACTGTGAATATCTCCTAAACTTGCACTGTTTAGGTGATATTCAGAGTGCATGTAGCCAGTGACGTCACTGGTGCATGCGCTCTGAAGGTCCGTATACTGTGCCGGACCTTCAGAGCCCCGTGCAGTAAACGTCGGCTCCCGCGTGCATGTGCGGGAGTGACGTCATCGTGCCATTGGCCATTCATGAAGCCGGAGGCTACGAACCCGAAGGAAGACTGGGTGAGGATGGAAGCCCTCTCAGCAGTGACAGTCCAATGCTGGAGGGCTTCGTTTTGAGGTAAGCCTCTCATAATGTGCTAGTATGCAACACATACTAGCACATTATGACAATGCCTTGCAGTTTTTTTGTTTTTTTTCTTTAACTGCGGTTTACTACCACTTTATTTACAATGGAAGGCTGTACACTGCAGCCATCACCCTGGTGTAGAAATATGTCTGCAATTTACATTGAAAGCCTCAAGCTGCCTGTGTGCACAAGGCCCTCAATACACACAAATCTGACATTTTACAGTGCCTTCAAAAAGTATTCATACCCCTTAAAATTTTCCACATTTTGTCATGTTACAACCAAAAACGTAAATGTATTTAAGGGGTATGAATACTTTTTCAAGGCACTGTAAACTTTCAAGGCACGCCTGGCACCTCTATGAATCTAATGATAAGAAAAAGCCAGCATGCCAACTGTAAATCCAGATGAACAATTTACTGAGTTCCCATATCAGCAAAATACTGGTACTTGGTGTCATTGTTTTGCTGATGGGGCTTTCATTTTCCATCTGGATATACAATTGACGTGCTGTTTTTTTGTTATCATAGTACCTTTTATGGTACCACTGTATAGTTGTGCACCCACCCCAATTGGGGTAGCTTAGAACAGTGGTTCTCAGCCTCAGTCCTCAAGTATCCCCAACAGGCCATGTTTGCAGGTTTTCCTTTATCTTGCACAGGTGTTTTAAATCAGAGTCAATGGCTTGGTATTTTGGACAGCTATTTTATCTAAGAGAAACTCTCAAAACATGGCCTGTTGGGGGTACTTGAGGACTGAGGTTGAGAACCACTGGCTTAGAAAACAGTGCAGTATTTTTTATGTTCTTTAACCTCTATAAACTTGACTAGTCTTTCAGAGAGAGACCAATGGGCCGTACACACGATAGGATTTTCCGACAACAAATGTTCAGTGTGAGCTTGTTGTTGGAAATTCCGACCGTGTGTATGCTCCATCGGACATTTGCTGTCGGAATTTCAGACAACAACTGTTTGAGAGCAGGTTCTCAGATTTTCCGACAACAAGACTTGTTGTCGGATATTCTGAGCGTGTGTACACAATTCCGACGCACAAAAGTCATAGTTGCCAACGTTGTAAAAAAAATTTTAGGGACACTTTTTTGGCTGTAGGCGGAGTCTTGTTATCATTAGGGGGCGGGGCATGCATTTGTGGGCGTAGCACAGGGGAAAAGTAAAAATGCGGCACGAGGCGCGCCACGGCGAAAAATGTGCGTGGTTTACGTGAAATAGTGGGCGTGTCTTAAATGGGCATGGCTCAAAGGGGGTGTGGTTAGAGTCTGAGATGAATGAGGGATGGAGAGGGAAACGGGGGGAGAGGGATGAAGGGACAGCAGCCCCAGATCCTACACAACAATTGAAATATGCGTATTCTAGAAAGTTTAACAATCAGCAGATAAAGATACTCCAGACACCTGGCGTTAGCACTTCAACCATCCTGGCATCATGGTTGTTATGGTGTCAGGATGATTGAAGTGCATTATTTCTATTATTACATTGTAGTATGAAATTAAATCATTCAACTCACCATAATCCTGAATCAGTGGGATCCCTGAGCGTGTCACCTGCCACGTCGCCTGCCATCAGCCGTCCGTCCTTGCATCAGGTGTCCCAGCAGAGTTCGTCCTTGCATCAGGTGTCCCAGCAGAGTTCGTCCTTGCATCAGGTGTCCCAGCAGAGTCCGTCCTTGCATCAGGTGTCCCCAGCGGAGCCCCCCCTCACATCAGGAGTCCCCAGCGGAGCCCCCTTCACATCAGGAGCCCCCCTCATATCAGGAGTCCTCAGCAGAGCCCCCCCTCACATCAGGAGTCCCCAGCGGAGCCCCCCTCACATCAGGAGTCCCCAGCGGAGCCCCCCTCACATCAGGAGTCCCCAGCGGAGCCCCCCTCACACCAGGAGTCCCCAGCGGAGCCCCTCCTCACACCAGGAGTCCCCAGCGGAGCCCCCTCACATCAGGAGTCCCCAGCGGAGCCCCCTCACACCAGGAGTCCCCAGCGGAACCCCCCTCACACTAGGAGTCCCCAGTGGAGCCCCCCTCACATCAGGAGTTCCCAGCGGAGCCCCCCTTTACATCAGGTGTCCCCAGCGGAGCCCCCCTCACATCAGGTGTCCCCAGCGGAGCCCCCCTCACATCAGGAGTCCCCAGCGGAGCCCCCCTCACATCAGGTGTCCTAGTAGGAGGGGGTATACACAATACAGTCTCCCTCCGCCAGCCGCATGGCGGAGCGGGGTGGAGGGTGGGCAGTGACGCAGGAGCTCCATCTATCCCCCCCAACCGTCCTCCTGGTCTTCTTAAAAATGGCGGCCGGCGGCCGCGGACCACTAGCAGCGTCGGCGAAAATCCGTGAAGAACCAAATTTTTGGGGACATTTCCCGGGAAACTATAAAATCGGGAATAGAGTCTAAATCCTGGGAATGTCACAGGAAATCCGGGACAGCTGGTAACTATGAAAAGTCCACGCATGCTCGGAATGAAGCAGAAGAACACTGGCTATTGAACTTCATTTTTCTTGGCTCGTCGTATGTATTGTACGTCACCGTGTTCTTGACGATCGGAATTTCATTTGTGAAAATGAACATTTACAACATTTGTGTGACCGTGCGTATGCAAGACAAGTTTGAGCCAACATCTGTCGGAAAAAAATCCAGGATTTTGTTGTCGGAATGTCCGAGCGTGTGTACATAGCATAACTTCTATGCTTGCTGACTCTTGTGACTCCCCAGCTTCCTAAAGATCACATCACTGTGATAGGAAGGCTAACTACCCAATAGTAGAAAACATGGAGATGGGTGCTATGCATTGTAAGTGTCAGTTTTGTAAATTACGGATGTGAGTTTGCTTTGAAGTCTAAAATTGAGATTAAAATCTAAAATGAATGGAACCTCTGTTCTTCATTGCTGTTTGTGTTTAGGAGATTTTTCCTAACTTATTGCTTGCTGTGGTATTGCTGAAAAGATTTGACCCTACTTACTGTTGATAGGACAAGAAGTAAATCTGTCCACCCTGCACAGTGATACAAACATAACATCTACCCGAGGTTCTAAACTTTCTGTACTATATTTATAACAACAAAAAAAAGCTTTTGTTAGTGTTCTGCCTGTAGCAGGGTCTATTAGTAATATAAGGGAGGGGGCAGACGATAAAACTAAGTTTGTTCAGGGTCAAAATTAATAACATTTTAAGTTAAAGGATTGTTATCCAGCATCACCATTATTGTTTAACTTGGCATGCACGTACTGTAATAATAATTTTAGACAACATCTTAAAGTTGTTGCTGGACAGGGTTGTGTAGATATTTTTTATGTCAATGATGCAATCAGTGCATCTGGTGCTAACAGTCCTGTTTAAATAAAGCCTATTTACGCTGGACTTGCCTGATCAGCACCCCATTACTTACACTTGTGAATTTATGGTACTTGTATATACAATATTATTCCCTTTAAATATGACTTGTTACGTTACTGACCAACTGTGTATCCATTTGATATTTAATAAATGAAGCTATTTAATCCATAAAAAAATTAAAGCGTATGTTACCACAACATTTCATATTTCTAATACGTGTCTGTGTTACCAAGTACTTAAATGAAAAAGTATCCTGTTCCCTGTGCATTGCTTCCTTCTTGTGACATACTTGGTGATCCCGAAAGTCCTATTGCTTTCCTATTCCAAACTGACCACTCCAGGCATGGAAGCACATCCATCTTAGCATGGTCAGCCCCTCCACACAGCTCTTTACTAGGAAGATCAGTGAGTGTACCGCTGTCTCTCTGCCTCCTGCTGACACACCCTCTGTCCTGCTCATCCCAATGTACTTCTGTCTTTGCATTCTACACAAGATCTTGTTCCGTTTCCTGCTACATTTCATCACAAGGAGTCTCCACCCCAACCTCTCTAAGTTCCTTATGTAGCTAAGAACAGCAGGTATATGATTATTCATTAAAAAAAGAAAAAAACTTTTTTTTTTTGTATATACATAATGCTAGAAATTTACTTTTCTTCTCTTGTCTGATGGATTACTTGTATGATATAAAGCAATGTGTAGGTAGGGTTTGCTTCCCTTTTAATTGTACATTCCACCCTATAAATAGACAGTGAACATTTTCCCATACTTAAGGGATGGCGGGGGGCGCTTAGAAGAGAGGAAAGGCCTGCAGAGAGTTAAGAATATAACAAAGGAGATGTGTGCTCTCTCATTTGAGGATAAGCCTGGCTAGGAAATGAGGACTGTGACATTTGAATGGGACTTTAGGATTAAGTGTGGACATGTTACAGAATTGTGAATGCAGCAATTTTCCCTCCTTCACCTTGCTGTAGTTTACTCAAGCATTCATTCCTTTTAGGACTATTACCATCTATATGGACTGTTAAGGTACTAATACCACATTTCTGGAACTGCATTAATCCCACTGTGGTGGACTTTTTTTTACATTTATCTCTGATAAAAAAAACCTGAAGAATAGAGTAGCTGTGAGTAATAGTGCAAAACTTGATAAGACTAGGAGCTGGTGGTGGGTAGGGAAAGAAGTCACCTTCATAGAGCATGCGCCAGGTGACCCAAGCTCCCATATGCCATGGGCCCAGGGTGCTCGGATGGACTTCCAGAGCCCTAACCTGAACCACGGCAAATCTCAGGCACTACATGAGAGGTGCTCCAGGCATAAGGGGGATGTTGTGGACTTGGATCAGGAGATGGGATGAACTGGTCTCAAACCAGCATCCATGCACATGTTGGCAGACAAGCAGGTCTCTGTGGGCTTGGGTGGTTACATAGTATAGAATGTGCCCTGGTCTGCTCTGTTTACTGGTAGGGCTCCAGCTGCAGGATATGGCCATGTGAAGCAGCTATGGGGTCCAGTCTTCAAATGTCCTTATTTACATCTTTATAATAGTGCAACAGTAATTATAAATACATTATTGGTTTCACAGCAAGAAATCTTTGAGCCCCAAAAGATAGGGATGTGGTGTTAGTAGAGGCCCCATATGTAAAGGATTCTTCAGAATATTATAAAAACACACATTTTTTTAGCACTGTAATGCCCACCTCCTCAGGATGGTGCAAAAAAAAAACACTCATAAGAAATATATGTGTGCGTGTGCCTATATATATAGTGTATATACTGTATATGCTGTATATATAGATATATACTGTATATATACAAAGTCTTTCCAGAAGTTATCCAGCCATGTAATATGAAAAATAGAGACATTTATTGAAGAAAATACAAGAAACATTGTACATAAGGTTAATGACACCTCAGTACCCTTCAAAGTAGGCACCTTGGGACCGCATACAGTTCTCCCAGCATCTCTTCCACTGTTCAAAACACTCTGCAAAATCCTTTGTTGGAATCTTCATCAGCTTCTAGATCTCGCACTGTCAGTTGCTGATCTTTGTTGATTGCAGCCCGTACACATTCAACATTCTCAGGTGTTCTGCTTGTTGTAGGCCTTCCAGAACGTGGATCATTTTCAACAGATTCTCTACCATCTTTGAAGCGTTTGTGCCACAATTTTATTTCCGCTGCACTCATTGCATCGTCCTCGAAAGCCTTCTGAATCAACCAAATAGTTTTTCGCAGAAAATGTTCAATCCTATTGCAAATTTTAATGCAGAATAGTTGTTCTACTTGCATAGTCATTTTGAATGTGACAGCCACATAGTACACATGATCACTCAACGGCATCTAGCACCCCCTGACTAGTACAGTGAACAATACAGTACAGTGAGTATAGAAAAGAATCACTCCCCTTTAAAATAATCACATTTTGTTGCTTTGCAGCCTGAAATTAAGTCAGACACAGTTTTTGTTTTATCCAGTTGTATTTACTGACACAACTAATAACATCCTAGTGAAAGATATAACACCCACACATCAGAATTTTTTTTTTTAATTCCAAAAAGAGTTGGAAAAAGGATAACCCCCCTTATGTCAGTATTTTGTTGGACCACCTTTTGCTTTAATTACATTCTTTAGTCTGTTGGGATATGTCTCTACTAACTTTGCACATCTATACTTTGCAATATTTGCCACTCTTCTTTGCAGGACTGCTCAAGTTCAGTTAAATTTGATGGTGACCGTTTGTGGACTGCAGTCTTCAAGTCATTTCATAGATTTTCAATGGGGTTTAAGTCTGGGCTCTGACTAAGCCATGCAAGGACATTCACCTTTTTCTCTTTTTCTCCTTCAACCACTGTATGGTCATTTTTGCTGTGTGCTTTGGCTCATTGTCATGTTGGAAGGTAAACCTTCTTCCCATTGACAACCTTCTGGCAAAGGGCAGCAGATTTTCCTTAAGAATTTGACGGTGTTTTGCCCCATCCATTTCTCTTCTATCATGACAAGTGCTCCAGTCCCTGCTGCAGAGAAATACCCCCATAACAGGTTATTACCACCTCCATGCTTTACTGTAGGAATGATGTTATGTGGATGGTGAGCTGTACTGGTTTTCCACCAGACATTCTGTTTGGTGCTGAGGCCAAATAATTAAATTTAAGTCTCATCTGACCACTTCAGTTTTATTGTTAGGTGTAACATTTATGCACTGAGCAGATAATATCCCATGCTTTTGTGTACAATTGTTCATATTTTGTCTATAGCACAAACTTTAATCACCTAACATATCCAGTCTGTAGTATCCATCTAACACATGGCTTGACCAATCAGAATCAGTACACGAGCAGCAATTATCAGTCATATATCAAAAGTCAGACAAACATTATATAGAAAAGTATTGTAGAATTGGATGTTATGCAGCAAAAGACAAGAAAATTGAGTTTGTTAATGCAAATAAACTATTAAAATTAGCACATACAATATTTGAGCAAATATAAGTGATGATCCTTCCATAAACATGTAATCATACTGTTTTCTTCTTTAAAATAGGTCTGTACCTTTGGTCCTAAGCCTCCAAACCAGTGCAAATTTATGTAACGGTGACCATTCACTACTATTGCTTTTCTTTGTCGTGGGTGACCAATCAATGTCTGGTCCCTTGTATCTTATACATGTAATAATGGCAGAGCTGCCAGATTTAGGTATTTTCCATTGTAATGCTGAGTAACCAGATCTTCACTCAAAGCACCGCCATTGCCCTGCGAGTGGCTTATGGGGGATGTAGCTTGCCTCCTTACAAGAATGTGTCATTGGGCTGCCTGGAGGACACTCCTCCAGTCTAATAGGATACAAAAATGGAAAATTGTATATTCACCTTTCCGTAATTTGCCTTTCCTGATGCATCTTCATGGCAGCACACACTGGGTTGTGTCTCCGCCCCCACAACCTGACAGGATTGGTCTAGCTATAAAAGTTGAAGAGAGATGACCCCCACCATTCTCTGTATATATCATCTAAGACGGGGTGGGAATTTGTGTGCTGCCATGAAGATGCGTCAGGAAAGGAAAATTACGGAAAGGTGAGTATACAATTTTCCATTTTCCTGACGCCTTCATGGCAGCACACACTGGGAAATAACTCGCCAGTCGGGAGGGTGCAAAAAATTAAGGTTTTATTGTTCTAAAGAGCTGTGGAATTGGCTCTAATAATGGATCTGCCAAAGTCCGCTGTTGTTAGTTGCGCAGAGTCAATTTTGTAGTGAGAAGTAAATGTATGTCTTGACGACCAGGTTGCTGCCTTACAGATTGTTTCCGGTGAAACCCTGCAGTATGCTGCCCATAAAGTTGCCAATGCCCTGGTTGAGTGTGCCCTGATGCCTTCTGGGACTGCTGAGACGAGTATGCCTTTTTTATGGTGTTGACCAGCCAGGATGCGATTGTTCGGGAAGTTGCTGGATGACCCTTCCTAGGACCGTGAGGGATTATGAGAAGAGTATCCGACTTTCTGAAAGAAGCTGTAGCTTCCAAATAGCTGGTAATGATAGTTTTAACATCCAATGCATGAGGTTCGCCCTGGTCGTTAGTAAAGGATGGAAGGTTGATATCCTGATTATAATGAAAAGAAGATGATACCTTGGGAGTGAAATGTTCCGAGGGTCTCAATACCACTCTATCGGGATAGAGGACTAGGTATGGTTCTGTTATCAGTAGTGCCTTAAGTTCTGAAACTCTTCTCGCAGATGTAATGGTGATAAGGAAGGTTACCTTCAAAGTCCGGTTCCAAAGTGAAATTGACTCAATCGGCCAAAAAGGAGGTTTAGATAATGCATCGAGTACTGTAGAGAGATTCCATGCTGGAAATGTGGGTTTTTTTGGAGGTTTGATTTTTAAGCAAGCCTTCATGAACTGAATCACTAGAGGATGTAGGGCCCATCTAATGCCCGTTTTAGCCGAAAGGGCAGAAACCTGGACTTTAAGAGTACTTGAGCTTAAGCCTTTAGTAATACCCAACTGAAGGAATTCCAGAACTTGCGGTGGCTCTGGTGATACTGGGTTCCATTTTTTTTGTTGGGCCAGAGAACAAAACCTATTCCAGACTTGCGAGTATATCTTGTTGGTGGTGCTTTTTCTAGCCTGTAAAAGAGTAGAAATGACCTCCTGCGAGCATCCCTGCTCTAACAGCCGAGTCCTTTCAATCTCCATGCTGTCAAGTGTAATTTTTCTGGAGCTGGGTGTAGGAATTGACCCTGGGACAGGAGGTCCGATGTTATTGGGAGAAGAAGCGGTTGCTGTAGGCTGAGTTGTAGTAGGGTTGTGAACTACGGCCTCCTCGGCCAAAAAGGAATTATGGCTATTACTGTCGCTGATGATTTCCGAAGCCTGGATAGGAACCTCGCAATTAAGGGTACTGGTGGAAAAATGTAACCCAGCTTGAAATTCCACGGATGGGTCAGACAATCCATCCCCTCGGCCGATGGGAAGGCTGCTCTTGACAGGAATCTCCGACATTTGGTGTTCGCAGGAGTAGCTGCTAGGTCGATCTCTGGTACTCCCAAAGTTCTCGAAAGAAGGGAAAAGGCCTGTTGGCTCAATGACCACTCGTTGTTTGAGAGAAGTTCCCTGCTCAAATAGTCGGCCAGCATGTTCTGAGCTGCTGGGACATATACCGCTTTCAGGTCTATTAGGTGCACTTGAGCCCATTCCATGATAGGGCGTACCTCCTGCATTAATGTGCGACTCCTTGTACCCCCTTGCCTCTGGATATACGCTACAGCGACTCTGTTGTCCATTCGGATCACAACGTTTTTCCCCACCAGGTATGGAGTGAAGTCCAGAAGTGCCTGAAAAGCCGCTCTGAGTTCTAGTATATTGGATACTATCCCATGGGCTTGAAACTTCCACTGCCCTTGGGCTGCTAGATTTTGGTAATGAGCTCCCCATCCCTTCTGGCTGGCATCCGAAGTGACCACCTCTGGCTGAGGGGGAACTAGAGGTTTGTATCTCTTGAGATTGCTGGATCGTGTCCACCACCACATTGATTGTTTCACATACCTGTGTATGTAGATTCTCTGAAGCATTGATACTCCATTCCACTGCCTCAGAAAGGAATTCTGTAAGATTCTTGTGTGCCATTGGGACCACTGGATCATGGGCAGAGTTGCAGACATGAGAGAGAATGACTAGCTCTCCTAGGTTAATAAGGGAGGGGGCCGTGCCACATCCAAAAATTTCATTTAAAGAAAATGGGGTTCCCCTGAGTGGACTTTTCCGGCACTTGCATACAGTTTTTTATATAAAGTGGAGGAGTACAAACTAATGTGAAGAATAAAATAGTATTTTTATTTATTCAAAAATTCTCATATATTAAAAAACATTATAAACATTACAAACCATGAAGATAGATAATGTGATAAACATAATTTTGAACAATTTCTTATCTGTTTCTGTTAAAAGATAGCACATTATATGATGAAACTCTTTTCAGGACCAACGCGTTTCAGAATACATTCTATTTCAATCCTTCTTCAGGGGCATAATTGAAAAGGAAGAGTTCATCTGTTGTGTTATCTTTGGTTTGTGTGCATTAGATAGTAAAAACTACAAAACGAAGCAAAGAATGCTTGAATAAAGAGAGATGGCGATTGGTTGTTATTTATAGGTGCAGGATGCTGTTCCCTGGGTACTTTCTCAACTGTACAATAATTCCCCAAGGGGGGGAGATGTGTATATAGGACTTTCACCTACCCCTGCCCTTCCCGGATGCGTGCAGGCCACAGCGGTATACTGGAGCGAAGAGGAACAGTCCTTAGCTTAGATAGTGTTGAAGATCGGCCAGCCACGCATCCCAGCACCAGGCAGGTACAACTCTCGGTGTTGTATCAAGACCTGGCGACTTTCTGCTAGAAGAAGTATATCATCCAGATAATGATGAACTCTTAGACCTCTTTCTCTGAGGTATGCGATGAGGGGCAGAAGAACTTTGGTGAAGGTCCTGGGAGCTGATGAGATGCCGAAGGGTAGGCATTGGAACTGGAAGTGATGTTGTTTGATTGAAAAGCGGAGAAATCTTTGAAAGGCAGGATGTATTGGGATGTGAAGATAGGCGTCTGATAAGTCTACGGACAGCATCCAATCTTCTAGATTCACCGCTAATAGTATGGACTGTGGGCTTTCCATCTTGAAGGTTTCTAACTTGATGTTTTCAGAAGGATCCTTCTCTTGTCTGGAGAAGACGGGAGTTTGGTTGGCAGAAAGTGATTCCTGGGGATCTCGTTTAGGAATCTCCACCTGTGACCGAACTTGATCGTAAAAATGGTCCAATGGTCCCTGATGTTTTCTGACCATATTTGTGTGAATCTCTTTAGTCTGGCGCACACTCTTGGAGGATGGGCGGGCGTACCTTCAAAAGGACTTCTGCTGCTCGATAGAAGGGGTGGCCTTGGTTTTTCGCATCCTCAGGAAGGATGACTGTGTGTTCTTCAAGTTCCTCTTAAACTCTTTGCCTGGTCTGTAGGTTTTGGCTTCTCTGTACCTTTCGGGAAGGTTACCTTTGTAAGCAGGGCCTCTTGATCTCTTGGGTCTCCTGTCTGAGGGAATGAGGCCCGATTTCCCCCCCCCGTCACCTTAGAAATTGCTGTATCCAATTTGGAGCCGAAGAGATTGGAACCATCATAAGGAATTCTGCACCAATTTGTTTTCGATGCTGCGTCGGCTACCCAGGGTTTTAGCCACAGAGCTCGTCTTGCCATAACCGAGGCTAACATTGCCCAGGCCGAGCACCTAATAATGTCCACGGAGGTTTCCGCGATAAAATAGCCTGCTAATTTAAGTTCCTGTAGGAACGTAATTACTTTTTCCAAGTCTACTTCCCCCTGAAGAGATTTCTCAATATTGACAGTCCAGCCCGAGATGGCTCTACCAACCGCTGCTGTGGTGACTGCTGGTCTACAAGCGCCCCCTGCTGTGGAGTAGGCTTTTTTAAGTTCTAGGTCAATTTTTCGATCCAGAACGTCACGGAAGGAGACTGCGTCTTCAATGGGTAGGGTGACATGCCTTGCCAGACGCATCAAGGAGGCATCCACAACCGGGGCATTAATTAAGGAGCTGACTTTAGGTTCTTTTAAAGGATACATCTTTGCAAGTCTATTGTTTAGGTTAGGCCTCTTGTCGGATCTTTCCCATTCATCCTTGATTAAATCATTCAACTCCTCAATAAAAGGGAAGGTTTCTGGATCCCTCTTCAGGTTTGGAAAATATTTCCGTGTTTTCTGAGGTGCTTCTTCAGATTCTTCCCAACCTATGGCCTCTTTGACAGATTTTGCAAAAGGTTCGACTAAGGTGAAGTCAAACCCTGTTGGCACTTCTGGATCTTCATTCTCTGAAGGGGATTCTGGTTCTGTCCCTACCTCGATCGCTGAGTGAGGAGGAGCCATGGAAGTACCTGGGTCTGACCTGGCCAGCAGGGGTGCAGTTGACTCCATTATGGATTCTCTGACTGATTCCCGAATCAGGTTAGTTACTTCTCTGATGTCCGATTCTCTTTCCTTCGTAGCTTCATTGAAGCACGAGCGACATGCTAATTTATCTGGCAAAGCAGTGGTGCCACATACCCAGCAGCAATTGGCTGCTGGACGGGTGTGCTGGGTTTGTCTGTGACGTGATGAAGGTGATCTTCTATGATGTGATCAGCTACGTCGAGAATGACTGTGGCGTGAGTGACCATGACGAGAATGGCTACGGCGTGAGTGCCTGCGACGAGATGAGGAGCGCGATCGGCTTCTGCGGGATCTTCTGCTTGAGGTATGGCTTGACCTCTCCTTGCTTCTTGATTCAGACCTGGAAGGACTGTTAGAAGGAGTCTTGTCAGAAGATGTGCGCTCTTTTTTTTCTCTATTCAATACTTACCATAAAATACGGACAGCCCCTTACCTTATCGGTCGTGGATAGACTGCTTGGGCAGTGGTCTCCATGAGCAGAGAGGAAGAAGGCAGGCAGGAACAGAAAAAGTCCGGAAGGGGTTAAAGAGGAAGACAAATATATACATATATATATATATATATTTATACCTAGACAAATAATAACACATTTTTTTTTTTTTTTTTTTTAGAAAACCCTTGTAAAGATGGATCAAGGAGGATTAGAGCACTTACCAGATCCCAGGGGAATATTTGACCAGAGTTGCCAAAAGAAGCTGGTAGAAAAACGAGCAGAACACAAACTTGCTTTTCTTTTTTACTTTTTTGAGGCCAGAGCCCTTTTTTAAATAAACCGCCGCCGTTGCGGCAAAAATGACGCTCCGCGCATGCGCAGAAGCGTCGCGGCGACTCCGGTGCCATTTTGGAAGTTGACAAAAGGGTTAGGACGGCCCTGTCTCATGTCCACCGTGCATGCGCAATGCGGGACGAGACGTGCGGTGGCCATAATGCATGCCCTGAGTGCTGTGGAACTACAGGTCCCAGAAGAAGAAGAAAAAATAAAAAAGGGGTGAAAAATGATTTGTAAGAGACAGAGAGACAAAAAGGTGGACACCACTGCAATACTTGAAGCTTCTTTAAAGCTTACTATGTGCCAGATGATCCATGTTGCTACCCCTGAGACCACCAGTGTGGGGGCTCCCTCCATAGAAGCTCCTTTAGAGACTGTACAGGAGGGATTTCCAAACAGGAGAGGCTTGAACCTGCTGGGGTGATGCGGTAAGAGGCTCTGCGATGTCCAACCATCTTGTCAGGTGAGGATAAAAAAGAGAATGGTGGGGGTCATCTCTCTTCAACTTTTATAGCTAGACCAATCCTGTCAGGTTGTGGGGGCGGAGTCACAACCCAGTGTGTGCTGCCATGAAGGTGTCAGGAAACATTTGTTGGGCCAAATTCTGATGTCATAGGCACAACAAGTATGTGGAATTAAGAATTAACCTGTGATTTGAGGACAATTGTGGCACCCATCAATTCAACTTTCAAAGAGGAATCAGGCAATCCATTACATTTTTTGGCTAAAATTTAGTTTTAACGTTCCATGAGTATGCAGGTAAAGTAATTTGCTCCAAACAGTTGCAGACTGTTTCAACAAAGATTGAAGTGACATCTGGGGATGGAACTCCCTCCTATTCCATTTCCCTGAATAAATGTGCAAATAATATGTGATGCTAGTGTACACCTTCTGAATTTGATGTCTGGCTTTCCAGGGTCTTGTCATAACTCTCATATCCTGTCCAGTTCATTATTTATAAAGAGCTCCAGAGTGGCAAACTATGTGAAAGCTGGACCCTTAGTAAGTTTTCCCTGGTTCCCTAGGCATTCGTTATGTGCCAAGACATGCTAAATAAAAGCAACATTTCCCACTTCATGCTGGTAGGTAAAATAATCAGAGGTACCCTTCGCATCATTACTGTGAGATGGATGGTATTTCCCTCACAGGTGGTCTTTTAGCAAAAAAGGACTAGCGACAAGTCCCAGAGGGATCCATAGACACGGACAACTATGTGGGGCTGGTGGAACCCTGGAAGAGGAAATTTGGTTCAAGTGTTTAGGGAACATTTGGAGAAGTGACTGGATCTAGTGGGTCTAGCATTTGATGGCCAAAATTCACACCTCTGTGTCTGCCTAAGGATCCCCTTTCATGGCTTGTCTGGCTACTCTGTTCATTTGTCTGGATTCAGAGTTGCATGATAACTCTGTCAATCAAAGGTCAAAAATCAAGCTCCATAAACATTCTCTCCTTCTTTTTATCACTAATATTTATGTGTATTCAGGCATTTGTGCACACAAAAGTAAAAAAACTGTTTGGACACATTTTTGCTCACAAATAATAATGATAAGGACGAGGAAGGCTAAGCGACTCCACTATGCATGAAAACATAGGAACTGTGGGGCAGAAAAATGGCAGCAGGTGCTCTGGACTGATGAGTTAAAATGTTAAATATTTGGCTGTAGCAGAAGGCAGTTCGTTCATGAATGGCTGAAGTACAATACTGAGTGTCTGCAGCCAACAGTGAAGCATGGTCGAGATTCCTTGCAAGTTTGTGGCTGCATTTCTGCAAATGGAGTTGGAGATTTGGTCAGGATCAATGGTGTCCTCAATGCTGAGAATCATCAGGGAGGAGTGTGATTGGTCCCAAGTTTATTCTGTAGCAGGACAAACATGCAGCCAATGTCATTATGAACTATCTTTAGTGTAAAGAAGATCAAGGAGTCCTGGAAGTGTGTATGATGAGGCGGAGCCAATGCTGGAACAGCAGTCGGAGAAGCAAGCTGAGTCTAGGAGGAAGACTCACAAAAATGCAGCAGACTTGCAGGAGTGAGCGAGGAGGACCCAGTTCCTTTGCCATCGGAGAACAAGGAAAAGGAAAAACCAGCAAGGCTTATTGCAATGCCATCTTTGTCTGCCTTCCATGGATGGATCGTTAATGGGGTGTGTGAATCCATTCTTTGTTAAGCTCCTATAACGTGGCGTCTATCTATCCAGTAAGGGCACATCTTCAAGGTGGAAGGTGCACTTTGGGTGTCTCTGTTATCCTTCATTCTAGGAATCACGAAGAGTATTTGGACACTTATATGAACACTTTTCTGGATTTATTATCCAGTTTTATTTATTAGACACTAGCACGGCAATCTTTTGTTGTTTTACATGGCTCCCACAGAGCCCTGATCTCAACATCATCAAGTCTATCTGGGATTACATGAAGAGACAAAATGATTTGAGGCAGCCTATGTCCACAGAACATGTGTGGTTAGCTCTCCAAGATGTTTGGAATAACCTCCCTTCCAAAGAAAACTCAAAAATCGTGTGCAAGTGTATTAAGAAGAATTGAAGAATTGATGCTGTTTTGAAGGCAAAGGGTGGTCACCAGTGGCGGCTGGTGCTCCATTTTTTGGGGGGTGGGGGGCGGTAAACACTACTCTGACACAACTCCTCTCTCAGAGAATAGTTGCCACAATCCAGAAAAGGGAAGGGTTTTATAGTTTCAGCTTCATCCCGCTCATGATTCCCAAAGCCAAATGGGACATATGCCCCATTTTGGATCGAATCCATAAATACATATAAAAATTCTATTTGGAATCCTCCAGGTCAGGCAGTGTTTTCCTCCCTCCAGGGGATTTCCTGGCCTCTGTAGAAAACTGCTATGCCTTATTGGATTTATTCATTTTTCCAAGACCTCAATAGTATATGTATGTGTTTTGCTATGGGCACACAAAACTACCAGTAAGTTGCTCTGCCTTTTGTACTCTTCAAGGTGATTGCTCTCATGCTTGCTCTGCTTTGCTTGTGGGATTTGTGGATGACTTCTTGAGGGAACAGTCGGCACAGACTTTATCAGTCAAATTTCCATCAAATTATTAAAATTGTCCACTTCACCTTGGAGTATCATAGGCATCAAAAAAGACCCTCCCACTCTGAAGTTCACAAGAAGACTTTAGAATTGTTGCATCACCTGACTTAGGAAAGTGAACTGAGCTTTTAGGTAGATTAAAAAAAAAAACTCTAGTTAAATAAGGGGGGCTAGATTTTTTTGTAAGCCATAGATCAATTTTAATGACTAGAGGGAGTGATGACACAAGATCATTACTTCATCATGACAGTCTTCATTTCCTGGCCTCAAACTTAAAGGGACATTGTTCCCAGTTCAAAATGGTGCATCAAAAAGCAAAAGTCATGTGTGCATTATACTTTTTTTTGTTTTTATTTAAATACTGTAGTCCTTTACTATGTATACAGACTGAGCTGCTCAGAATATTTTAATTTGAAACATTAGAAAAATGCTAAAAATATAAATAGTCCTGTAAACTAATAGATATATATCTTGCCTCATGTCTGTAAAGTAATAACTTTTTTTTTACATTACCCCAATGTGACCATCAAATTTAAACTTTCATTCTCTGAATGTTCATTTCCTGCACAACTTAAAGTCTGATTGTGACTCTAACTCAATATAATATGATTCATGCTTAAGGCAAATAAACCAACTTGGAGAGCAAGACTCATTTTACATATTTAACTTAAATGTAACCTTGCATTGCAACATAAGATAATATAACCTTTGTAAAACCACAACTGTCATTTCAGCTACATGCACTTTTTAAGTTTTAATGTAAGTCTTCAGTTGTTGGTTTCCCACAGCTATTTTTAATCTGATCTGCTAGTAGTTATGGTCAGTTGCAATGTTACGTGTAATCAAAATTCCTTACAATATAGTAATGTTATAGAACGGGAGATAAGTACATTCATTCAGTAGTCAACATGAAAGAAACTGTATCAGGAAGACATGGAAGTGTTTTTCATTTTATTCTTTTCTAACAAAACTGCACATTTTATGAATACTATTGTCTCCTTTGGGTCGAGACAGTGCTACTTTTTTAAAATTAAATCATCCAATTTTTTTGCAGCACAGCATGTTGTGAAGTACTGCAGTTGTGATGATATGCAAAGCAGTGAGTTGCACTGTGTAAAAATGCAGCATGTCTGCAGCAACACACTGCAATGTCAACACAGTGTTGTAGTGTGAACTGGGCACATAGAAAACAATTGTTGTATATGTGCCCTTGTGCAGATAAATGCAGCTCAATGGAGATAGTGTGGAGCCAAGAGACAAGATTTTGTACATCAGTTAATCCTATATTATATACATATTTAGAACTTCATTGATAACAGCATGTTTACTCCCCTTCTTACTTGGCTAATTTGCAGATTTTTACAACCTGGTAGTTTGAGGAAGAACTGTCCTTTCATTGTTTAATTTACATACTGTAGCTAATGTATTGGTCTATACAGTATGTGCTATATGTACATGTTTCTCGTTTTAGCTACTGGAGAAAAAAATGCATACGCATGAAATAGATTTTTGTTCATGTTACCCATACAAAAAGAGAAAAAATGAACCACTAAAGCTTTAAAATGTTAACAAAGGATAGTCACACCGACCAAACAAAATATATAAAATGTAGCCTAAGAAAATAAATATCCGATAGTTATGGGATATCTGTCTAAATAATCATTATTGAGGAAATAAGTTGGAAAGAACTTATTGTACTGGTTGTTTCCCTACTTTCTTTTTGTTAATGTTTTCAATTTCAATATTTTTTTCTTACAATTTTCCATGTGAGGGGTTAGAGATAACATCTTTTTGATGTTACACTTCATATGGTGATTAAGTTCTCACACAAAGTATCAATGGGGGCGTTTTGATCTATATAGAAGCTGGCAAGTGCTGGGGTCAACATAGATAATTAATACTCAATGACCTAAAAGGAAATAGAACAGCGAGATCTGTAAATAGAGTTTAACAATAGTGTATTGATGGAAATATATTGTCACTAGTAACAGATGGTGTTGTTGAGGGTAAAAAATATCTATCATAAAGTCACTAAAAATGATGAATGGGCCAAGTCATAATATATCCCCCTACAGTGCCAGGGGTAGCATTAGGCACATGTACAGTAAATGTATTCAGTAGTATTTTATAATGAATGGGTGAACGGATCAAGCCATAATATTTTCCAAGGTTACCAGATTCCTCTAAAATGTACAATAACATATTTCATAATGTATTCTCTCTTAACCACTGGTTTTCTGTTATACAAGTGAATTGAATCAACCTGACAGTTTAGCAGATAGAGTGCTTTCTATTTTGTCTCTTAAAAGATCTATGGAAGTAGAAGTACAAATTGTTTTGTCCAGACTTTTAGTTAACAGTTTAATAATTTTATCCCAAAACATACACAGCATTCATTTTTATTAGTTTCTTTGTAGCCATCAATACAAAGGCTGAAAACTTGCAGCCACCATTTTTAAAGTGCTAAGTAACTAATATGCTCTATGAACCCGTCTTACTGAAATCTCCAAAGAACTACTATTACCAGTAGCCTAAAAATATTGTGCTTTCTTATCCTCCATAGTGTATTTTGCTGATTTTGACCCGCTGGTGAAACAGGGGTTAAAATACGAATTGAGTGTCCAGAGCACACTGGTGTTGGCGAGCACTTGCACATTTAATTGACCTTTTGACACATCTTGGTAGAGCAACACGTTTAGATCTCTAGATTTTTTTTGATGCTTAGGACATTTTGTTTAATATATGGACAATTCCTTTAAATGACATGTCTTAAAGTAGTATTAAACCCTAAAACAAAAAAATGATTTATTGCAGCTGACCAAGCTTTAAATGCGGTGGCTGCATTAAATTTTCTTTTTAACACACTTCCTATCTTAGGAAAACAAAGGATTTGCCCTGGGACTTTAAATGAAGTGGGTACCGTTTCCGCCAGTAAACATAACAGTAGTAAATACAGTATATGGTTTATTCAAGTAAAATTGTTTACATGCGGGGGCGTGTCCAGGATGGCAGAGGGAGCAGACGTGTTTGTCTGAGCTCCCTGAGACCGGCTCTTTATCCTCTTTTAATGGGTGTAGACCCCATAAAACTGTCTTGTTCAGACCCCTCCTGACTGGGGGACAGATCCGGATCACTTGGGCAGAGAATCGGCCGGCTGAAATCTAAAAAAACGGGACCGGGGCCGGCCGGTGCAGACTAGGCTGAAGCCGTGGTCTCGCCTGGAGGGCACTGCCCGCGGTCGGCGCGGTGCCCGTTCGGGCGCCGCAAACTGCAATTCCGGCGGGCTCTCCCTGTCCCTCCTTACTCCTGGTACCCTCCTGGGGGTATGCAAAGGCGTAAAAGCCAGCCTAGATCCAGGAAAAAGGCCACAAAGCCTGATACCATAGACAAGGCCGCAGCCGGGGCCTCGCCTAGGACTAAGATCCTGACATGATGCCTGCCACAGCGGCTGATTTTAAGGCGGTTCTACAGGCCATAACTACCCTGACCGGTAAGGTGGATCATATACAAGCTAATGTTGAGTTTATCAGGAAGGACTTTGACGCCTTTAGGGGACGAGTATCTGAGGTGGAGCAAAGGGTCTCCCAGGCGGAAGATACGGTGCGTGATCACGGGGCTGACATTCATGCACTCAAAGCCAGAGTAAAGACGCTTGAGTCCCGCGCAGAAGATGCGGAAAACCGCAATCGACGGAATAATTTACGCATATTGGGACTACCTGAAGGGGCGGAGGGCACGAATCCTACGGCCTTCGCGGAACGCCTATTGCAACAACTGCTCCCCTCAGCCCGCTTCTCCCCATTTTTTACTGTGGAAAGGGCCCATCGCATACCCACCGCCAGGGGGCCCCAGGGAGCACCGCTCCGTACCTTTATTTTCAAACTCCTTCATTTTCGGGACAGAGATATTGTGATGAGGGAGGTCAGAGGCCAAGGCGAACTCCGCTTCGAAAATGCTAAGCTTCTCATATTCCCGGATTATTCGCTGGAAACCCAAAAGCAATGGAAATCCTTTGATGCTGTTAGAGCGAGGCTTCGCTCCCATCATATTAAATACAGCATGCTGTTCCCGGCCAGGCTGAGGGGGGAAGACGGAGAGTCTACGCGGTTCTTTGTGTCCCCAGAGAAGGCCTCCGCCTGGATTGATACACTTCCGCCCAGATAAGTGAACTACCTAATTACCCACTTAAGCGGACTGTTATTGTTTACTGTTCTTCCTGAACCGTGCCTTTTCCTACCCGTCGGTCTGGGTCTTCCTACTGGATCCTGACACCTACCACATGTTGTGGTTTCTTCTGAATTCTCGAGACTCGGATGGCTGGACCCTGAGAGGCTTTTCGAGGCCTCATTACTGCAATAGTGGCACCAGGGCTGTATCCTAATTCTCCTTCTTCCCCTTCCCCATTTTTGCATGTCCTGGGCCCAGGCCCACTACCGGTTCCAAATGTTGATCATTTACTCAGTTATCGCTATCTCTATGGATGGAGATCTGGCCCCTGATTGCCTTAGCCATGTGCGGCCTTAAAGACGTGCCTCTCTTATAAATTGGCCCACTTAGGGCCCACTGACCTGCATTACCCAATGTCACTCCGTGTTTGATCCTTTGGCAATGACTGAATCATTTGAATTTACTTTGCAACATTACTTTTCAAGTTTTGTACCCCCGGCGGCTGCCGGGTGCCTGCACCTGCTTTTTTATCAATCCGGTCTCCAGCAAGAGACTACATGTGAGATCTAATTGCTGAACTGCAGATGCCGTTTTGCACACGTTCCCCCCTTACAGGCGCGTTCGCCTTGGTTCGAAATTGGGATCCTGAGCCTCCCCCAAGTTGGGGCTGGGGTTGGCGGGGTGGGGGGGTTGGTTGGGTTTATTTGGTTATGTTTGGTTCTTATGTTGTTCTTCCACAAGCGATGCAGATATAATTGTCACTCAGTGTTTGGGGTGCCACGCCCTGACCTACATGGTGGTCCGAGCGTTGCATCTAATTTTGGGTAGAGGTCCACAGCTGAGAAATGTACCTATAGATGGTTATGGCTGAGTGTACTATTGTCTCATGAAACACTAGGGGCTTAAACTCTTCTGTGAAAAGGTCATTGGTATTTCAATTTCTCAAAATCTACCATCCCCAAATATGTATATTACAAGAAACTCACTTGACAGGCAGTAAGATCCTGAGCCTCAGACGGCCATGGGTGGGACATCAATATCACTCTACTTACACCAACTTCTCTAGGGGAGTCAGCATTCTAATTCATAAATCTCTACCGTTTAAACTGTTGGCGCTGGAACTAGATCCGGAGGGTCGTTTTGTTATACTACATGCTATGGTAGATAGATTAGAACTAGTGGTGGTGGGTTTGTACCTCCCCCCAGCCTCCATGAGATTACTTAATCAGCTTATCTCCAGGATTGCCACTTATGCTACGGATAATGTGGTGGTGCTGGGGGATTTTAACATGGCCCCGGACCCTGGGATGGACAGACTCTCACCCGGAGCGGGCTCTTCTTCAGAGCTAATCTCATGGGCTGAAGCCTCTAACCTGACCGATGTATGGAGATGGAGAAACCCTTCCCGAAGGGCCTACACGTGTCACTCGGCTTCACATAAGACCTTTTCACGCATAGATCTGGCCTATGCGGGGGGGTCTGTGCTGCCCAGGGTTAGGGACATCACCATTCTCCCCCGTGGCGTATCCGATCACACTCCGCTTGCCTTGAAGCTGTGTGTGTCCTATTTGCCGGATGAGAATCTCTGGAGATTGTCCAGATTTTGGCTAGATGATTCCAGAATATCGGAGCCATTTAGATCTGAGGCAATACAATATTGGCGAGATTTGGACCAATCGATATCTCTGACCACGTCCTGGGACGCATTTAAGGCCTTCACTAGAGGTAACCTGCAGTCTCATATCCGTAAGGTCCGTAAGGACCTGAGAGAGGAGACCCCAAAGGCTGAGGAGAAGGTGACGGTACTGGAGGAGGAGTACTCGGAGTCTCGGACTTCGAAGGCGTACTCTGACTTTCAGGCTGCACTGCGGGATGTTCTCCTGCTACGAACATCAGCCACTAAGACTAAATTCCTACATCAGTCCCAAAGAATTTTTGAGCACGAGGAAAAGACTGGTAGTATGCTGGCATGGCTGGCGAGGGAAAGCTCCTCCCCAGTGACTATTTCCACCATTTATGACTTAGAAGGGACGACCCTAACAGATCCTTCATCCATTAATGATAGATTTGCGTCATTTTATTGGGACCTCTATGGTTCTAGAATGAATTGTACAGACGCAGAACTGGCGATATATATCTTGATGGGGTGGAGCTCCCTTGCCTGACATCCACGTTCAGAGAAGCTTTGGACGGTCCTATCCTATTAGAGGAAATACAGAAGGCAGTGGCCTCCTTACAAAACGGCAAAACGCCAGGCCCGGATGGGATACCTGCCGAATTCTTTAAGACGTATGCAGAAGAAATACTGCCATTGTTCAAAAGAGTGCTGCAAAATGCCATGGAGGGGAATTCATTGCCCCCGACAATGGCTGAGGCAGTTATAGTAGTCATTCTTAAACAAGGCAAGCCTCCCGAACACTGCTCTTCATATCGTCGTATATCTCTCCTGAATATGGATGTCAAGCTGTTGGCCAAGGTGTTGGCTGGTCGCTTAAATACTGTGATTACGGCACTGGAGCATGCGGACCAGTCTGGATTTATGCCGGGCAGAGGGACCGACATAAACATCCGACGTCTTCTAACGCATCTGTCCAGGGCGAGTGGGGACGGCCCGGAGGTAGTCGCCTCTCTAGATGCCGAAAAGGCTTTTGATTCAGTTGAGTGGCGTTACCTCTGGGCGGTCCTCCGCAAGTTTGGATTTGGCCCTCGTTTTATTAGTTGGGTCCAGATGCTATATTCTAATCCCACGGCCCGTATACGCACAAATAATTCACTGTCCCTACCGTTTCCCCTTTCTAGGGGTACCAGACAGGGCTGCCCATTATCCCCTGGATTATTTGCACTAGCCATGGAGCCCATGGCAGCTCGTATTAGATCCGCTTCCTCAGTAAAAGGAATCCAAGTCGGTGTAATAACGGATAAAATATCCTTATACGCCGACGATACCCTCCTTTTCCTTAAAGATATTTCTTCCCTCCCACCTGCGCTACAAATAATAGATGAATTCGGATCGTTCTCGGGCATTAAAATTAACTGGGGAAAGTCCCTCCTTTTCTCACTGAATCCAGCGAGTCCCCACCCACCAACAGGCACCCCCCTAAACTGAACATCAGAGTTCAAATACCTGGGAGTAAGGGTTGGGACTCCATTGTCCTCATATTATGAGCTGAACCTTCAACCACTTCTTAAAAATTTTTCACAAAAATGTATAGCCTGGAGGACTCTTCCCCTATCACCTGTGGGTAGGGTAAATTTAATTAAAATGGTTTATCTCCCCAAGTTCCTTTACCTCTTTCGTAATGCCCCTTTAATCCCTCCGCCTCATTCTTTGCAAGAGTAAAAAGTATAATTTCGTCCTTTGTTTGGAATGGCGGATCCCCGCGATTGGCCATTACTACCCTCCAGCTGCCCGTCACCCAGGACGGCCTATCCCTACCAGATTTTCAGATCTATTTCTGGGCGGCCGTTCTGGTGACGGTCAGATGGTGGTTCTCCCAGCTACAGGACAACCCAGCGGTAACCTTGGAGGCAGCTATAATGGGTTCATACTCCTCTCTCAGCAATGTGGTGTTTAGGGGGGTGAGGTCTCACCCCGGCATCACGGACTTGATGCGTACAACCATTACTGTATGGCATAAGGCCAGGGCCCGCTTTGCCTCCCTCGAGACGTTTTCTCCCCACATTCCTCTTTGGGGTAATCCCAACTTACCACACCTGAATACTGTTCCAGATCCCCAGGTATGGGCAGGGAAGGGCATAGTAAAACTGAAACATATTGTTGTAGGGGGTAAACTGAGATCCTTTGCTGATCTCAAAAGTGCCTACTCACTGCCGGGATGGATGCTGTTTAGATACTATCAACTTCGACATGCGTACAGGAAGCAGTTCCCAGCACAACTTATATTGAAATCAGACTCTGTGGAGGGACTACTCACTGCTAGGGTCATAGATAAACCCCTCTCCTCCCTATATTTTCATCTGTCCATAGCTCCATTGAAAAAACTTGAAAAAACTCATGATAAATGGAAAATAGATATCCCAGATCTGTCAGAGGAGGAATGGGAGTCCTGTGTATCATCCTTTGTCACTAATATGATCTCGGCCAGAGACCGTTTTATGCAGGTCAAGTTCCTCCACAGAGCCTATTGTACTCCAAAGCGATTAACACTTATGAATCCTAACACTCCGGTGGCCTGTCCTAGGTGTGGTCAGAGTTCTGCTACTTTCTTTCATATGATATGGTCCTGTCCTCGCCTTAGGGATTACTGGCTAGTGATAGCTGACACCCTTAGTCGGGTTACCTCTCTAGAACTGGTCACAGACACCAAGTTGATGCTGCTCAATGTCTTTGACTCTAGAGTAAGGGGAAAATATACTAGACTATTTTTGAATTATGCCACATTTTACGCTCGTAGAGAGATATTTCTTCACTGGAAGGATAATGCCCCACCCACAGTATCCTTATGGCATCTTAAACTGAACTCGGTGCTACCATTGTATAAACTTACCTATGCTAACCGAAACTGTCCTGCCAAATTTGACAAGATATGGTCGGGTTGGATAGATGCGTGGGGTACATTGGGAGAGGATGACCACCGAGATGAGGCTGTTGGACCCGCCCGGTAATAGTTTACCATTGTTTTAATCTTCTGAATGCCTAATCATTGTTTGAGCACTGTGAACCTAGCAAGATGGATGTGGTCCTTCCCCGGCCCTCTCCCCCCCCTTCCCCCCCCCTTTCCCTCCCAGTCCCTCCCTCTCTCCTCCCCCCCTTCCCTCCCCCCCCTCCAAGACCTTCTCAACTATTAGTCCTGGAACCTATTGTCTTTGATCTCATGTGATAATATGTCTGTATACAACTGTGTATATGCATCGCTTGTATTGTAAATATTAAATAAACATTTCTTTCTTGTTAAAAAAAAAAAAAATTGTTTACATAGATAACACCAACAGTTGCCAAAAAAAAAAAATATAAAACAAGCCCCGGGAGAGCCCAGGAGGCTCCGCCCCCAACACCATGTGTGGATGGCTGACATGTGAGCACAGGAGGCGTCCACTGCCATAGGGAGGCACGCAAATGCGGACACATCCCCCAGCCATCAGATGATATAATGCGTCAAGCTGCGCTGACATCCGCAAAATCGCAGACGCCACACCTCCGGAGCCTGAACATGGTGCCGATGTGTAGGTGTCCCCATCCACCCGAAAGCAGATGGGGACAGCAGGAGACATGAAAAAGCCTCCCTTTGTACACATCGCAGCCCCCAATGCGAGACAGAAAATGCCAACGCCAACCAAAGAATCGCACAACAAGGAGCCAGGGTATAAAACAATACTGGGATAAAAAAATATATGTTGGAGGACGAGTAGCTAGTATAGCATCAAAGTGTAGAAGTTGTTTATACATGTATATACTGGCAGGGGTGACAACAGACCAGGTTTGGGCTAGAGGGTGTCTTCCACCCGGGTTCAATATAAAGAAAAAAGAGAAAGGTCTGGTGTCCCCAGTAACACACTTCCATCCCTATAACATATAGTAAAACAAAGGATTCGCCCTGGGACTTTAAATGAAGTGGGTACCGTTTCCGCCAGTAAACATAACAGTAGTAAATACAGTATATGGTTTATTCAAGTAAAATTGTTTACATGCATAGATAACACCAACAGTTGCCAAAAAAAAATATATAAAACAAGAAATATTGGTACATGGATGTAATAGCAGTCATAGTACATGGGCATCATACTACCCGACTAGTTTCACGAGATCCAGCTCTCTCTTCAGGGGTGGATGTGTGTAACATTGTACCTAAGATAAAAAATTATATAGTTGGCAAAATGGCACAGTATTAGTTATAAAGGCACAGGGAAGGAGGGGTTGTGGGTCCCCATACTCACCACTGAGCTTGACCATGGCTACAGGTGTGCGGCTCCAAGATAGCGGCAGCAGGTGCCTCACCAGGGAGCTGAGGGGGCGAAGTCAGATGGGACCCCACCAGGGGCCAAACGGTGAGCAGGCATGGCACAGGTGTAGTGATGTAACCCTAGAGACCTTGTTAGTTCATAAAGAGTGTAGGCTGTAAACATAAGTATGTTTGTCAGGCATCTAAAGTAATAAAGCAGAATCAATAAGTATTAGCATGAAGATATATATGCATGAAATGAGAGGCCTGGACCCAAAGATGGTAGGGAACATGGAGATGGTGAGAAACATAGGATAACAGAGGGATACTAACAGGTGCAAAGATAGAAAAGAAAAGGAAGTGAAAGAGGTGGACTGTGATTGTGTAATAGTAGGGTAGTGATGTATCCCTAAAGACCTCATTAGTCCATAAAGATTATAGGCTATAAACATGAGTATGTACCAATATTTCTTGTTTTATATATATTTTTTGGCAACTGTTGGTGTTATCTATGCATGTAAACAATTTTACTTGAATAAACCATATACTGTATTTACTACTGTTATGTTTACTGGCGGAAACGGTACCCACTTCATTTAAAGTCCCAGGGCGAATCCTTTGTTTTACTATATGTTATAGGGATGGAAGTGTGTTACTGGGGACACCAGACCTTTCTCTTTTTTCTTCCTATCTTAGGATGTTTCAACTTTGGATGGAACAGCCATGGAGACACCTTTGGACAGCAGCATTGTCAATCTGGACTGGAAGAGGGTAGTATTCTAATCTGCACTAGCAAATTTATATGGACTTGACAAACAAATTAAAGCCAAACACCAGTTAACATATTCAAGCAGTTAGTGCAACAGCTTTCTTTCCTTATGTAATACAAGTTTTCCATAAATGAATAAAAGCTTACCATTGTAATCGCTCCTGTCAGTGGAAAATGGCCTGTCCCAACACTCTACCAAAGGCTTAGACCAGCCATGGATGTAGCATATTTCTCTCTTACAACCATAGGTTAATTCCCCCATCAACACAGACAGTGTTAACAGGGGAATTTCCCCCCCCCCCCGCGCCGAGCCGTTGTGTTCTCCTGGCAGGGGGAGCCATCCTCACTGAGAGAAGACAGTGATTATTGCTAGCAGTTATAACAGCATGTAAAATCTGGCAGGCTGCTTGTACCCAAGTTGATCAATCAAGGAGGGCCTTACAGATGTCTGAACCATTTCCAAGGGAGATCCCCTCTTCCCTAGAGCCATCAGGGCTTCCCACTTCCCAAAAGATTCCTTGGTTAAAGGGATATCGGGTCTAATGGTTCCCAATGTCAAAGTATCAATATGGCGGTGAAAGGCTGAAAAAATCCCCGCAGTGAATGTTAGAGGCTGCCTCAAATGGACACCTTCTGTGTTGAAAGTGGAGTGATCCCCAGAGAGGGGAATGTTCTTGTGATGTTACTCACTGTTGGATCAGTGGTGAAGGTCACTTCAGGTTGCCGGGGTGTCTTAGCATGAGCTGCAGAGTGGAAATAGGTAGTGTGCTCCAGTCACCTCAAGGCTGGCTGTCAGGCTGTCCTGCGGCGGTGTAGAGAAATCCCATCGCTGTGTTGAGACACTCACAGCTGCGTGGGCGGGTTCCTGGAATCAGTATAGTCCGGATAAGGTAGCCTTGATCGCTCCAGAATAGCCTCGGCTCCCGCAGGTGAACAGGTTCTCTTACACTTGGCGGTAATAAGTACAGAGGATGGTGGCCACTGGGATCCAGAGGTGGGTATCTGGAAGGGGCCACTCAGTCTCCTGGCATGCAGAACTGTCTTGGATGACCAGGGGAATGCCACAGGGAAGTCCCCGTCAAGTCCCTGTGCGCCAGAGGGGGCGGGGTCACCGGGTGGCCCCGCCCCCCATTATTTAAGAACAGTCAGAAGAGGAGAAGCGTCACACAGCAGGAGCCTCTCATCATGCCATCATGTATACGGAGCGGCCCGAGGAGAAGAAGGGAAAGAGACGCCACGGAGGAAGATGCCGGATGAGAACACTGGAGGAAGGGGGAGGGCCGGGATCTGGGGGTCCCCTTGTTAAAGGGGGCTTCCAGATTCCGATAAGCCCCCCGCCCGCAGACCCCCACAACCACCGGGCAAGGGTTGTGGGGATGAGGCCCTTGCCCCCATCAACATGGGGACAAGGTGTTTTGGGGGGCTACCCCAAAGCACCCTCCCAATGTTGAGGGCATGTGGCCTGGCACGGTTCAGGAGGGGGGGCGCTCTCTCAACCCCCCCTGTTTTCCTGCTGCCTGCCAGGTTGCGTGCTCAGATAAGGGTCTGGTATGGATTTTTGGGGTGACCCCACGCCATTTTTTTTTTTAATTTTGGCATGAGGTTCCCCTTAAAATCCATACCAGACCTGAAGGGTCTGGTATAGATTTTGAGGGGGACCCCACGCCATTTTTAAAAAAAAACTTTGGCCGGGGTTCCCCTAATATCCATACCAGACCTGAAGGGCCTGGTATGGAATTTAGGGGGACCCCCCACGTCATTTTTTTTTTTTATTTTGTTTCGGGGGTTCCCCTGTGGGGAATTCCCATGCCGTTTTTATCAATGAACTTTTATGTGTATTGTCGGACCGGCAATTCATTAATAGCTGAGAGTAGTTTTAAATGACTTTTTTTCCTTTGAAATGTCATTTTGCTGTCAGACTGTTCTAAACACGGGAAACATGTGCCCCTTTACAAACATACTATAGACACCCCCCAGGTATGAAATTTAAAGGAATATTACACTTTTATTGTTTCACTTTAAGCATTATTAAAATCACTGCTCCTGAAAAAACAGCCGTTTTTAAAACTTTTTTTTGCATTGATCCATGTCCCCTGGGGCAGGACCCAGGTCCCCAAACACTTTTATGACAATAACTTGCATATAAGCCTTTAAATTAGCACTTTTGATTATTCATGTTCGTGTCCCATAGACTTTAACGGTGTTCGCGTGTTTGAACGAATTTTTTGCCTGTTAGCAAGTTCTGGTGCAAACCGAACAGGGGGGGGGTGTTCGGCTCATCCCTAGAGATAAGGTTGGCTTCATATGCTAGATTTAGTTTAAAGTTTAGCTCTTGTATTTAGTAGTATATTATAACTCTCGTAATATTGCTTCCTTTTTCTGAAACTAGACAGATGGCTGTCTGTTGGTTTTAGACCTTTGTACTATTTACCAATACATTTCTTATGCTGCTGAAGCTTCACTCATGATCAAGAACTCTCAGTTACCAAATCAGAGAAATATTAAATCTCAATATATAGATTTTGGTCAACAATTACAGCATGAACAATTGCATTAAGACCTCACAAATGTTTGTGAGGTTAATTCAGGTGCTATAAAATATTTACAGGTGCAGTGTAAAAAAAAACACCAACATGATACAACACTGATAGTTAACTGTCTGCCCATTTCTTTTCTTGAGCAAGTGAGAAAGCAGCTCATCTTTAGTAGTCTTACTTGCCTCCCAGCTCCACAGAACAATATAATATCTTCTACCAGGCCAGATCAAAGCAGACACTGAGCCAAAGGCTAATAAACCTCACATAAGGCTTCCTGGAATAGTGTTTTTTAGGGTTCTGTGGGGCTTTTCGGAATCTGAAAGCCTCCTTCAAGAATAAGGGGGTACCCAGATACAACCCCTATGTGAATGATTACGAGGTACAAAGTGCCCCTCTTATTCACAAAAGAGGGAACAGTAAATAAAAACACACACACTTGGCTCAATTTCTATAAATTTGGGGGTAAGCCTGAAATGCCATTGGCTCGATCTTTGGAGAGACCAGGCACAAAATCTATATCCCTACTGTGACATCTCCTCAGAAGCACAGCTATACAAATCTCAGGAAATTGCTAATTGTTTTAGATAATTCTATAAGAAACTCTACAATTTACCTACTAAATTGTCAGGCCTGACCAACAGCAATTGATGATTATCTTTATGCTTTGGGTCTTCCTAGATTATCCCCACAGGACAGAGAGGCTATGGAAGGTCCCAGCACTGTATCTGAAGTATTAAGGGTGATGCAGGGTATGGAGACTAGTCAAGCCCCTGGTCTTGACGGGTTCGTTTTGCTCTACTATAGAATGTTCTCAACTCTCTTGTTACTGCACTTGGTACACCCATGTAATGCCCTATTAAATGGTGTGCGCTTACCCAAAGCTTGCCTAAATAACCACATAACCTTAATTCTAAATAGAGGAAAGGACAGATCGGATTGTGCAAATTACTTTCCCATCTCTCTATTAAATATTGATCTTTAGAATTTTACAAAGATCTTGGCTAATTGCCTCATGCAGCTCATACCTTCTCTGGTTCATAATGATCAGGTGGGCTTTAACCCTAATGGGGAGGCTATAGAAGATGTATGCAGGGCGTTAAACCTGATCCACTTGGATTGATCAAAGGACATCCTAACTCTTCTGATTAAAGTGCCCACCATAAAGTCGCAGCCTATGCTGACAACCTGCTTTTCTTCATGACTTGTCCTGACATTATTGACATAGAGCATCTGACAGCAGTGCTGAAACAAAAAGATAAACAATTCTAAAAATCGTGGTATTTTTTGCACATTTTCCAATACTCACGAAAACTACTGTCATATTTATCCACCTCGATCATTCAAGAAACACCATTTTAGAGGGATTTTTTTGCTCATGGAGGACTCATTTTCTAACCAATACATTACATGCCCAACCCCAGGCCTACAGCCTCCCTCCCCCATTTTTTCTCTTGTCCTTTAACCTCCTTACTATTTGCTGTTTAGCATTTCTGTGTTCCTGCTTAGGGTCACCCTGGACTTCATAAACAAAAGCCTTTCACCTGCAGACTCCCCACAACCACCAGACCACTTTTGTTTTAAATTTTGGATAGAGCAGAGTAAATCCATGACAGTTTATTGTTTGTACTCTCTGTAGCCATGAGGACATCTTCCAAAGTAAGAATTCACTTCTAAGACAGTGGTTCCTGGAACAGGTGTCCTCATTAAAAGGGTTCCCCTTACCTCTTGTTTTGAAGGCAACTCTAAAATGTCGGATTTCCCAATCCCTAGCTAACTCTTTTAAAAATAGTTTTAGCTAAAGATACACTTTGTTTCTAATGAATTAGGGTGAGGAGAAAAAGCTGAACAAAAATACAGAACAGGAATTGTAGCAGAAACACAAATTTTAACATTTTCACAAAAGCTTAACAAGATGGCCTGTATATATGAACAAATTGTTCATTGAACAGATAATGCAGTCTGTCTCATTTAACACACCTAATCTCCTGACTCCAGATCATCAACCAGCAGGGAATTATAAAATGTTCTAACCTCTTTGACCAGAAAATGATGTCATTCAGAACATGGCCCTAAGGTCTCATCAGATAGCATCAAGGAAAGCCTTGTCTTCCCACGCTAAGGGCAGCCTGAACATTTAAATGCCTGAGAACAGCAAAGAAGACACACCATTATTATGTGCATCTATTAAATCTTTGTATTTGCTAGTAAAAAATGCCTAAGCTTTATTATAAAAATGTTGACCCTTTTTGGTGTACTGTACAATGTATTGATAAACCTATAGTCCATAAAACATAAAGGCTACATTTATTATAACTTCAAATGAAGAGAGGATTCTGGCTGTAGCAGCTTGCAGTTTGAAAATTAGCCATACAGTTTAATTGCGCAAACTCTGTACAATCTCCTTTAGATTTACCAAAACATTAATGCTAAGTACACATTCAAAGAAAAATGAAAAACAAAATGAATTGGGCAGCTATTACAGACCCTTCCCTTAATACAGGAGCCAGCTGCAACAAATGTGATTCAAATAGTTGAAGAAATGAAAATCAAACAATAAATAGTGCAGTGCTCCTATTCCCTTTATAAGTAATATTATCAGTGCATACCCCAAAACACAGTCCTTATTTGTATAAATAATCAAATCAATCCCAAATCGCAAGGCCCAAATAAGTGTTTACCTTTATCTATCTAAAAGAGACATTTATGGCGCGTGTCTGGACGTGCACCGAGGAGGACGTGGGCTAGCTGAGCTCCTCAAAGCCACAGAGAATCCAACGCCATCCAGGGGCTAATTCACCTCTCTGAGCCCCCATCACGCCTATATAGCCTCCTGGACTCCCCTGCTATACTCCGGGAGTGTCCTTTCTTGGCTCCAGTCGGTTGCTTTGTTCCGGGCCTGCAGACTGTTCCGCGCCGGGAGCGCCGGCCGCCATATTGGGGCCTGTTGCCCGATCGGAGCCTCCGGCTGGCCGCTCTGGTGACCCGGGTGCTGAGCGGACGTCTGCCCTGGGTCGATGGTTCCCCGCCCTACCGAAGATCGCGGGTGATTAGCGGCGGAACCCTGCCCGTGAGCCCGAGCCCTCGGCTCTGATTCCCTGAGGCCGGACGCCATCTTGCGGCCTACCGCTCGTTCGGAGCCTCCGGCCTGCAGTATCAAGTCTTAGGACACCAACCGGGAGCCGATCTGCCCTCTATACCAACCGGGACACAGTGAGTAACAGCATCCCTCTTCCATCCACGCACCGCACGGAGACTACCCTCTTAACTGACGGCGGCGCTCACCCGGCCGTCAGGAAAGTCCGCGGCTTCGACCTACTTCTGGAAGCCGGCGGCCATCTTGGTGCTCCAAACATTCCTCTAACTCACCTGCTCCACTGATCACCTCACTGAAGTCCTAGTATGGTTTTCATCCTGCAGCGAGACCCCCCCCCCTTTACAGAGCTGAGCTATTAACCCTCCCTGCTCCTTTCTGCAATTGCTGGAGTACATTTAATGCTGCCTGCATACTGCCTACATGGATATTTCCCTGTGCGCTAATAACATCTTGATGAATGTGTGATATTGCTCAGATGTGAGGGGAGGTACTCTTTACAGCTATCGGCCATATAGCTCCAGTTATGCCCGCCAAAACACCTAGAACCCGGTCTGCCCCAGTTAAGCATCCAAACAAGAGATCACTACCCATTCCAGTCTCCACCGGATCCATACAGCAATACTTAGCCAACGCACGCGACCACCAAGCCAGAACCTCGAGAACAAGCGCCTCTCCATCATCCCACGCCGCATCTGTGAGAGAGAGCTCTCCGGCATCCTCCTATTGCTCTGACCTTATGGACGATCCTGGATCCCCCGCGGGTTCTGAAATGTCCTCACTAATGAACGGTCTTAAAAAAGAACTTGCAGGTATGTTTCACAGTTTAGAGAAATCCATTAAAAAAGAAATAACTGCAGTCAGATCTGATATGTCGCATATCTTGGTCAGAGTAGAGGAAACGGAACAGCGCCAAGACACGCAAGCATCAGCTATTAAAGAATTACAGGACACTGTTACCCAGTTGGCGTTTGCCCATCGTGCATCTTTGTATAAGCTCGAGGACCTCGAGAACCATAACCGTAGAAATAATATACGGGTTAGAGGTCTGCCGGAAGCCACTGGAGACAATGATCTCGAACCTTCTATAAGAGGCATTTTTAACACTATCCTGGGTAACCCTGTCACTGCACCGATACGCTTTGACCGTGTACATCGTGCCCTTCGACCCCGTAATGCTAACTCAGATATGCCCAGGGATGTTATATGTCGCCTGCATTACTTTGAAGATAAAAATGCCATCATGGTAAAGATGCGGGGGCTGCCTAATATTGATTTTGACGGGGCTACCATCACCATCTATCCGGACCTCTCTAAGGATACTTTAGATCATCGTAGAGCTCTGAAACCGCTCCTTGACCAACTACGATCTGACGGGATCACATACAGATGGGGCTTTCCTGCTTGCCTGATAGCCACAAAAAATGGCCGCTCCCATACGCTGAGATTTCCTGAGGAACTTCCAACTTTTCTGCAGGATCTACATCTCTCACCCATGGAACTTCCAGGCTGGCAGGACCCAGTCCCCAAATTCTCCTGCTCCACGGACTCTCTATGGAAAAAACCCCCTCAAAGAAGAAAAGAAGAGGCGCACTTCTCTTCCGGGTTCCGCACAAAAACATGGTTGAAACTGTTACTTTTTCACCCACGCCTCGATCATTAATGTGACCAATCTCTCTCCTACAAGGGTTTTTTTTTTTTTTTTTTTTTTTAATTTTCTGGGTTTTTTTTTTTTGTTGTTTTTGTTTGTTCTTTAATGTCCGACTATGGCCGCTGTGATTTTCTACCTTTATTTGCCTACATATGACCAAAGCGGTCTTGCCATTAAGCTGACCAATGTTTGATCTTTCTTCTTATTTTTGGGGGGGGGGTTTAATTAATTTTTTTTTTTTTTTTTTTTTTCTGCTACTCCAAATTGGTCTACATGCGTGAACTCTTGTAGGATGTACACTGTTTACACTGACTTTAGTTTTATTTGTATGGTTTTTCATATTTCTAACTGGAACTTATTGTTTTCTTGTTGGCTGCAAGTTATTTGGTATTTTCTACAGGCCGTGTGCTGTCGGGGCACTCTCCCCTCACTACCTCCATCCTATAGCTTAATCCCGCCCCCATTTCCTTCTGGGGTAGGCGAGTGCGAACGGCCCTGAAGTTGTCCTATCCCACCCCTGCTCAGGGATTGGGATGGCCTTTCGTTCTCCCTCTCCCCAACGGGACCACTGCAGATTTCTGCGTGATATTTCTCTGTTTCCCACAAGTTCTTTGATTTACATGTATATTTGCTGTATATGTTTATTTCTCTCTAGCCTTCCTCATCTCTCTCTCTACTCCCTCTTTCTTTCCCCTTTCCCCCCACTTTCTCCTCCCTGCTGGTATGCATGGCAAGCTAGGTTGAAGGTCCACACCCTATTCTAAATGGCTAAGGTAAAGATTGTATCCTATAATGTCAGGGGTCTTAATGTTGCTGCTAAACGACATCAAGTTTATCGGGAGTTGAAACAAGACACATGTTCCATTGCTTTTCTTCAGGAAACGCATTTAACTCATACGACACCCGTTAAACTAACATCACCTAACTTTCCACAGTGGTATTACAGCCTATCAGACACCAATAAGGCCAAGGGGGTAGCTATTGGTTTTTGCAGAAACATGCCCTTCAGATTATCCGATATGCTTGCGGATGACCATGGTCGCTTTCTTTTTCTTAGGGGATTTATTGGAAACACCCAATGCACTCTTGCAAATATCTATTGCCCGAACCATAATCAACCAGCCTTCCTCTCCCAAATACTGACCAAACTGTCACACTTTGCTAAGGGACTTACTATCCTAGCGGGAGATATAAACATGCCACTAGACCCCACTATGGATACGTCACAAAATCGTTCTAATATCTCTTTTAAACGACTGAAATTTGTGAAAAAACGGCTTCTTGATCTTCAACTAATGGATGCCTGGCGCCTTCTTCATCCTAAGGAGAAGGATTTCTCACATTTCTCCTCAACACATCAATCATACTCCAGAATAGACAATATATTCATAGATCACTTTCATCTCCCCCTCTTACACTCTACTCACATAGGCACCGCATCTATTTCAGACCACGCACCCGTGTCAATGACATTGACCATGCCTTCCCTACCCCGACGCTCCACCAATTGGAAGCTGAATGACTCCCTTCTCTCGGATGAAGTGGAGGTTTCCATGTTGGCCTCTCATCTATCGCAGTACTTTAAGGAAAACAAACCTTCGGATACCTCCCCCTCTATTGTGTGGGAGGCTCACAAGGCTACTATTAGAGGCCGACTCATTGAGCTTGGCGCTCAGAAGAAAAGGGAGCATGGCCAACAAATTGACCAGGTCTTACAACAGATAGCGGCTCTTGACAAGCAACATAAACTTTCTTTACATATTGAACACCTTCAATCCCTCACACTTAAACGAGAGGAATTAAAGTCCCTCCTTAATTTAGAAACCAAGCGAAAGTTCCAACGTCTGTCACAGAAATTTTACGAATGGGGGAACAAACCTAGTAGATTGTTAGCCAGATCATTAAAAATTAAACAATCGCAATCATTTATTCCCAAAATCAAACTTACGTCAGGTGCATTAGCCCATTCAACTCCAGACATTGCTAAAGCCTTCAGAGAATATTATACAGATCTGTATAACGTCAAAAACGACCTATCCTCTCTTCCTCAAAAGGAGAGACGGAACCGCATGCTTTCCTACTTGAAAGAAGCTAACCTTCCTAAATTGCCCACATCTGTCCTTAAAGACTTAGAAGAAGACTTCTCAGTTGAGGAATTTCAGGTAGCATTAAAGTCTTCACCTTCTGGTAAAGCCCCCGGACCAGACGGGTTCACTATTCTCTATTACAAAACATTCAGTGACATCTTGCTTCCTCGCCTCTCCGCATATGCAAACTCTATCTCTCACTCCTCAGGTTTACACCCTGAATCACTCTCAACTCATATCACTGTTATTCCCAAATCAGATAAAGACCCTACTCTTTGTAACAGTTACAGACCAATATCATTAATAAATGTTGACATTAAATTATTCGCCAAAGTAATGGCAAACCGTTTACTCCCCCTTATACCTAAATGGATCTCGGCAGACCAAACAGGCTTCATACCCACTAGAGAAGCAAAAGATAATTCCCTTCGAGCAATCTCCTTGATTCAATACGTTCAGCGATGCTCCCAGCCCACCCTACTCCTTTCCACTGATGCAGAAAAAGCTTTTGATAGGGTGGACTGGGAGTACCTAAAGCTGACCCTACGTCACTTCGGTCTGGGACCCAAAATGTTCCATCGCATCTCATCCCTCTATTCTGATCCCTCAGCACAAATTAGAATTAATGGGACGCTAAGTGACCCCTTTGTTCTACATAATGGAACCAGACAAGGATGTCCCCTCTCCTTTTTGCTATTACCTTAGAACCCTTCTTAGCTACAATTAGGAACAATACTAATATCAAAGGCATACAAATAGGTAACAGATCCCATAAATACGCAGCGTATGCAGATGATGTTCTATTTTTCATCCAACAACCACGTATTTCGATTCCCAACCTGATGTGTGCATTTTCCACGTTTCACTCAATCTCTAACTTCAAAATAAACTTATCTAAATCTGAAATTTTAAACATTAACATCCCTAAGTCCGAGGCTCTCTCTCTCAAACCCCTCTTTCCTTTTAAATGGGAACCAAAATGTATGAAATACTTAGGTATTTATCTTACCCCTAATCTCCAATCCCTTTTTCGATACAATTATATTCCCATGTTAAACAAGATCAGAACTGACCTACGAAACTGGTCTAACCTGTCCCACACCTGGTTAGGGAAAGTAAATATAATTAAAATGAACGTTTTACCTCGCATCCTCTTTCTCTTTCAAATGCTACCATTGAGTGTCCCTGTGGGTTTTTTTACTATTTTACAATCTATGATCTCTCGCTTCATCTGGAAGGACAGACATCCTAGAATATCCAGAGAGCAATTGTATGTTCCAAATGTTCAGGTGGTCTGGCACTTCCCAATTTCAAAGCATATTACCAAGCGACTGTTTTGGCCAGACTTGCTGATTGGAAATATGCTCTTAATTCGAAGTTATGGGTACAAATTGAGTATTCCTTAAGTGGCATGGATCTCTCAACGGCTCCCTGGATACCCCGCTCCCACAGAAGCCTTACTTGTACTACCTCGGCTCTCACCATATCCTCTTTAGATGTATGGGATGCCTTACACAAAAAATTTTCTTGGACTTATGACTCCCCTCTTTTACCTCTCCTCAATCATACATACTTTTTGCCAGGTCTTCTGGACCCGGGCTTTAAATCATGGAGGCCGGAAGAGCCTCTCTTGCTCCATCATATTCTAAATGGCAATGTACTAAAACCACTATCTGTGCTCCTCGCCCCTAAACCTGTCACGTTCTTAGATAAGTGGAGATACCACCAAATACAACACTTCTTAAGCTCTCTTCCTACTCCTATTAGGGGCATCAGTGATTTAAACGCTATAGAAGCCCTCTGTCGAAGTCAGGATATGACGAAACGCGTCAGGGAGTGGCTTACGTGACGTAGGAAGTGACGTGTGCGCTCCACCTGAGCCTACTGCACAACTAGGAAGTGAATCGCGGTTCCTATCTGGCGGCGTGTGTGTGTATATATGTGTGTGTGTGTGTATATATACACACACACATATATACACACACACACGCTATATTTCCAAAAGTATTGGGAAGCCTGCTTTTATACACACATGAACTTTAATGCCATCCCAGTCTTATTCAGTAGGGTTCAATATTGATTTGGCCCACCCTCTGCAGCTATAACAGCTTCAACTCTTCTGGGAAGGCTGTCCACAAGGTTTAGGAGTGTGTCTATGGGAGTGTTTGACATTTCTTCCAGAAGTGCGTTTGTGAGGTCAGACACTGATGTGGACGAGAAGGCCTGGCTCGCAGTCTCTGCTCTAAATCATCCCAAAGGTGTTCTATTGGGTTGAGGTCAGGACTCTGTGCAGGCTAGCCAAGTTCCTCCACCCCAAACTTGATCATCCATGTCTTTATGAACCTTGTTTGTGCACTGGTGTACAGTCATGTTGGAACAGGAAGGAGCCATCCATCCCCAAACTGCTCCCACAAAGTTGGGAGCATGAAATTGTCCAAAATTTCTCTTTATATGCTAACACCTTAAGAGTTCCCTTCACTGGAACTAAGGGGCCAAGCCCAACCCCTGAAAAACAACCCCACACACCATAATCCTCCCTCCACCAAATAATTTGGACCAGTGCAGAAAGCAAGGTCCATAAAGACATGGATGAGCGAGTTTTGGGACTCTGGGAATCTTTTTCAGACTCTGATAGTAAGACCCCTTATATCTGCCTAACTGTTTCAGCAACTACAAGAGATTCTTTCAAAAAAGGAACACAGGAAGGGTACACTAGCAAACCACCCATTCAAACCGTATAACAGATCGTCTTCAGCTTGTCTCCTCCCATGCAATGCCCCTCTAAAGCATTTTATCTACTCATGGGCTTTCCCTCTCAAACCCCCCACCCCACCTTTTCTCTTCCTCCTCTTCTCCTTCCTTTTTCTTTTTTCTTCTTCCCTCCTCTTCCCTTTTTCTTATAGAATTCCAATCAAGATTTTTTGTCATTTTTGATCCATCAAATCTCTTTTATAGAGTGTTGATTTTATTTTATTTTTTGCTACTTTAAAAAAATATTACATTAATAAAGATGTTATTTAATAGGATTGGTTTCCTAGGAAATGTGTATTTGTTTTTTTTTTTTTTTCTGTCATTTTTATTATACAGGTATGTCTCATTTTGGTAAAATTCATTTTTTCATTATGATTATATTCATATTTACATTCATTTCCATTTTTTCACTTATGTTTTTTTTCATTGTCATTATTTTTTATTTTTGTTTTTGGTTGAGCGCTGTCTTTTACACATCAGTCTTTGCTGAAATTCCTTAACATTTTTTTTTTATACATTTAAAATTCAACTTCTTTCCTAGTCTACTGACACTCCCACCTCTATTATTTAGCCCGTGAGCGGGTAAAATGTGTTGTACCCCTCAGTGATTGAAGTCACTGGGTTGATATTTAGTGGAGCTTGAAGTGGCACTTTTTATGTTTATGGGTACATGGGATTCTGACACTCTCTAAAGTAATTCTATTGTATATTAAGGGCAATGCAGCAGGAGGAAAAAGGGAATGAGGCGGTCCTGCTCTACAAATGTTTTATTTTATTTTTGGTACATGATTCCCAGGGCAGCTCCCAGCCCCACATGCCCTTTGTTTGCACTTTATTCACTTATTATTTATTTATTTATTAGTGGGACTGCTTTAGCAGTCCCACTATTGTTATTCGTTTTTTTATTTATTATTCTTATTATTCCATACGTTTTTGGCTCTGCGTAACTTCTGCATACTTTTAGCTATTAAAACCATTCAACTATTAAAATGTTTGTCTCTTTTAGCTGATGTGTGCTCTTTTTCAACTTTTTTTCTATTATTTATACTTTTTCAAATATGAAGCTTTTTAACACTTTTTTTTAACATTGAAGTCAATGGGAGCATGCTTCAGATCCTTAAATTCTTCTTCCGCTCCCAAAAGTTTCAGCTCCTCCATACTTTCACCTACAGACGCCAAACAAACTTTAAAATGTTCACAAAATATTCAGCTATCTGGCTATAGCTTTTCATTTTGATATCCTTTACAGTTTTTGAGAAAAAGCTTTTTGTTTAGAGGTCATTTCAGGAAATTTTAGCCATTAATCAGAGTGTACTGTGTTTGTTTTGTTGCCATGGTTACCAAAGCTTCTGTTATACACAGGGGGGGAGGTGGCTGGAGCATCTCAGCTCTGATTACAGAGCCCGGGGGAGGGGACAGACACACCATGTACTGATTTATAATAGAGGAATATGATGGGGCAGTTTTGATAGGGCAATTCTGATGGGGCAGTTTTGATGGGGCAGTTTTGATGGTGGCAATATGATGGGGCAGTTTTGATGGCAATATGATGGGGCAGTTTTGATAGGGCAATTCTGATGGGGCAGTTTTGACGGGGCAATTCTGATGGGGCAGTTTGATGGGGCCATTCTGATGGGGCAGTTTTGATGGGGGCAATATGATGGGGCAGTTTTGATGGCAATATGATGGGGGCAATTTTGCTGGGGGCTGTTTTAGCAATTCAGCATTCCCACGCATTTTCCCCAGGAAATGCATTTTCTAGTTTTTCTTATTATTCCGTACGTTTTTTGGTTCTGCGTAACTTCTGCATACTTTCAGCTATTAAAACCATTCAACTATTAAAATGTTCGTCTCTTTTAGCTGATGTGTGCTCTTTTTCAACTTTTTTTCTACCATTTATACTTTTTAAAATATTAAGCTTTTTAACACTTTTTTTTAATATTGAAGTCAATGGGAGCATGCTTGAAATCCTTAAATTCTTCTTCCGCTCCCAAAAGTTTCAGCTCCTTCATACTTTCACCTAGAGACACCAAACAAACTTTAAAATGTTCACAAAATATTCAGCTATCTGGCTATATCTTTTACAGTTTTTGGGAAAAAGCTTTTTGTTTAGAGGTCATTTCAGGAAATTTTAGCCATTAATCAGAGTGTACTGTGTTTGTTTTGTTGCCATGGTTACCAAAGCTTCTGTTATACACAGGGGGGAGGTGGCTGGAGCATCTCAGCTCTGATTACAGAGCCCGGGGGAGGGGACAGACACACCATGCACTGATTTATAATAGAGGAATATGATGGGGCAGTTTTGATGGGGTAATTCTGATGGGGCAGTTTTGATGGTGGCAATATGATGGGGCAGTTTTGATGGGGCAATTCTGATGGGGCAGTTTTGATGGTGGCAATATGATGGGGTAGTTTTGATGGGGACAATTTTTATGGAGCAGTTTTAAAGGTGGCAATATGATGGGGCAGTTTTGATGGGGGCAGTTTTGATGGTGGCAATATGATGGGGGTAGTTGTGTTGGGGCAATTCTGATGGGGCAGTTTTGATGGTGGCAATATGACGGGGCAGTTTTGATGGGGCAATTCTGATGGGGCAGTTTTGATGGTGGCAATATGATGGAGCAGTTTTGATAGGGCAATTCTGATGGGGCAGTTTTGATGGGGCAATTCTGATGGGGCAGTTTTGATGGTGGCAATATGATGGGGCAGTTTTGATGGGGCAATTCTGATGGGGCAGTTTTGATGGGGACAATTTTGATGGGGCAATTCTAATGGGGCAGTTTTGATGGCAATATGATGGGGGCAGTTTTGATGGTGGCAATATGATGGGGCAGTTTTGATGGTGGTAATATGATGGGGCAATTCTGATGGGGCAGTTTTGATGGTGGCAATATGATGGGGCAGTTTTGATGGGGCAATTCTGATGGTGGCAATATGATGGGACAATTTTGATGGAGCAATTCTGATGGGGCAGTTTTGATGGTGGCAATATGATGGGGCAGTTTTAATGGGGACAATTTTGATGGGGCAATTCTGATGGGGCAGTTTTGATGGCAGTAGGATGGGGCAGTTTTGATGGCGGCCATTTTAGCAATTTAGCTATTCAGCATTCCCACGCATTTTCCCCAGGAAATGCATTTTCTAGTTTTGTATTAATTTTATTCCGTACGTTTTTTGGCTCTGCGTAACTTCTGCATACTTTCAGCTATTAAAACCATTCAGCTATTAAAATGTTCGTCTCTTTTAGCTGATGTGTGCTCTTTTTCAACTTTTTTTTCTACCATTTATACTTTTTTAAATATTAAGCTTTTTAACACTTTTTTTTAACATTGAAGTCAATGGGAGCATGCTTCAGATCCTTAAAATCTTCTTCCGCTCCCAAAAGTTTCAGCTCCTTCATACTTTCACCTACAGACACCAAACAAACTTTAAAATGTTCACAAAATATTCAGCTATCTGGCTATATCTTTCCAGTTTGATATCTTTTACAGTTTTTGAGAAAAAGTTTTTTGTTTAGAGGTCATTCCAGGAAATTTTAGCCATTAATCAGCTTCTGTTATACACAGGGGGGGAGGTGGCTGGAGCATCTCAGCTCTGATTACAGAGCCCGGGGGAGGGGACAGACTCACCATGTACTGATTTATAATAGAGGAATATGATGGGGCAGTTTTGATAGGGCAATTCTGATGGGGCAGTTTTGATGGTGGCAATATGATGGGGCAGTTTTGATAGGGCAATTCTGATGGGGCAGTTTTGATGGGACAATTCTGATGGGGCAGTTTTGATGGTGGCAATATGATGGGGCTGTTTTGATAGGGCAATTCTGATGGGGCAGTTTTGATGATGGCAATATGATGGGGCAGTTTTGATAGGGCAATTCTGATGGGGCAGTTTTGATGGCAATATGATGGGGGCAGTTTTGCTGGGGGCTGTTTTAGCAATTCAGCTATTCAGCATTCCCATGCGGGGGGGAAGGTGGCTCGAGCATCTCAGCTCTCATTACAGAGCCCGGGGGAGGGGACAGACACACCATGTACTGATTTATAATAGAGGAAAATGATGGGGCAGTTTTGATGGGACAATTCTGATGGGGCAGTTTTGATGGTGGCAATATGATGGGGCAGTTTTGATGGGGCAATTCTGATGGGGCAGTTTTGATAGGGACAATTTTGATGGGGCAATTCTGATGGGGCAGTTTTGATGGCAATATGATGGAGGCAGTTTTGATGGTGGCAACATGATGGGGCAGTTTTGATGGTGGCAATATGATGGGGCAGTTTTGATGGGGCAATTCTAATGGGGCAGTTTTGATGGGCCAATTCTGATGGGGCAGTTTTGATGGTGTCAATATGAAGGTGCAGTTTTGATGGGGACAATTATGATGGGGCAATTCTGATGGCGCAGTTTTGATGGTGGCAATATGATGGGGCAATTTTGATGGGGACAATTTTGATGGGGCAATTCTGATGGGGCAGTTTTGATGGTGGCAATATGATGGGCAGTTTTGATGGGGTCAATTTTGATGGGGCAATTCTGATGGGGGCAATTTTGATGGCTGCCATTTTAGCAATTCAGCTATTCAGCATTCCCACACATTTTCCCCAGGAAATGCATTTTCTAGTTTATTATTATTATTTATTCACTTTATTTATTGACAGGCTGCAGTGGAAACAGTGATGATCTGCTGATCACTAAATTGCCCCCTCTTCTCTCAACAAGTTTTTGTCAGCAACAGGCTAGCACATAAGACAAGGACATAACCTACATTTTTATGTAGAGGTATGGGGGATATATTTTTTCCTTAATTATTCTATTTATTTATTTATTTTTAAATTTGAACATTTTTATTACTGTCATTGGAGGATGAAATGATCTCTGTGTGACAACATAAAAGTAAGAACATGTGCTTTTTATTTTGACTTCAGGGAACTATTAGACCTTTGATGCCACCTCTGTCTGCATTGCCATATTCTGCAGCTAATCCAGCCACCAAACTCAAAGGAAATGGGCAGCATACAGCACACACTGCCGTCCTTCCACATACAGCAAACACAGCTGACCCTCGGCCACCCATCTAACTTGTTTCACCCATGGCAGGGTTTAATTATAGAGATGATTAAGCCTTGCCATGGGTGAAACAAGTTAGAAGGGAGGCGGAAAGTCGGTAATGTGTGCTGTATGCTGCTTGTTTGTTCAGTAAAGCTCACTAGAAGCTATGATAGTGTGCCGCTTTTTCTTTTGAGTGCAGTGTGGAGTGAGAGTGGACTCCTGGGCTCTGGCACCCAACTAGTTTGCAGGATCAATGAGGATAAAACTTTGGAGTGGTGTGATTTGCAGAGATAGATAATCCAGCAACCAAGCCAGGAAACTGACAACACTGACCCTGAACTGTTCAGAGATGAGTACTTCTGGGTTCAGGATAGAGGACAACTGGTCAGAGAATTGCAGTTCTTCTCCTGTGTACTCTTCATTCTAAACATCACTGGCGGCTCTCAGAATTTAACAGAGTAGCCCGATGCCTGGATTGGCAGCTGATTCAGCATCTCACGGAGTCATTGGGAGCCTGAGCCAACCGCTTCCACCCCCTGCACAGCTTGATACTTCAGTGAGCACTAGAGGGGCAGACCAGAGAGCTGATGACTGACAGTCTCCAGCTCTCTGCAGACCTAAATGAGAAGTACAGCTAAAGCTTCTTTGGCTGTACTTCTTGGCTGAAGCCCGCTGTCGGTTGACGTTTCAGAGCCGGTCCAGGCTCAGGCAAGATCTCGACAATAAAGTCTAGTGAGCCCCTGAGTGCCTGAGCCAGCCGCTCCTGCCCCCTCCACAGCCCAGCACTCCAGTGAGCGTGGGAATGGGGGCTCTCTGAGAACTGAGTGTTCACCGGTGTTTGATTGCTTGGTTCTCAGTCTTGGAGGGACAGATGCAGCATCAGACCGACGCTGCATTCACCTAAGTATAATTTTGGAAAAAAAAAGCCCAACTTCTCTTTTAATACCAAGAACTGAATGATCAGCAGTTTTTGATCGCTCAGTTCTTGATGTAGAGTTGGCGGGGAAAACTGCAGCTGGGATCAGTGCTACAGCCATCTAGGTAAGTATGACTGCTTATTTTTTTAATTCCTGAACTTCTCGTCTAAAAAACACATTTTGAAAATACATTTACAACTTAAAGTTTATATGAGGTTTGCTAATGGGTTTAGATTTACTTATTTTTCAGAAGGTATTTGAATCATATTTGAATAATAAGAAACCTTTCCTCTGTCCTCAAATGAATTTAGGGAAACAGACTAGTGATATATCTGGAGAGACAATCCATGACTATTTATAGAAGTTGCCCTACAAAGAACACCAGCTTTAACCAGCAAATAGCAGCTTAGATCCTTTTCCTTTCATTAGAGGTTTCCAGCCATATCATTTTCATTTGCCTACTCATTGTCATTTTCCTGTCATTTGTTATGTGTACTCCCATCAGATCTCTGTGTCAACAGCTTAAACAATATTGTTTTACAGTCATGACGTAGAACTGGAAACTAGATCGAGTTTCCTCTTCATAAAAATGCCACAGAGGTAAAAAGAGTCTGCAAGGGACAGATGTAACGCATAAACAGATAAAAAACAACATCTGCATTCGCGGCATTGTAAAAGATTGGTGCATATTTGGTTAAAGCATTGCAGACAGTTATGAAAGGCTACTAAAGTCAATTAGATATTTTTAAAATGTAGAACACACTAAGAACAAATATAAGGCTTCACACTTCATATGTAAAGGTATCTAAAGACATAAGATGATTGTCAACAGACTGAATCTTTTTTCTTTTTTTGCTAATCCCGGTGATAATTGTTATGCTGTATTTATATGTTGGCATGGGGTTTGTATGCAAACTCTTTACCAAGTTATGGGGCGGCACCAGGTGGGTGCTACAGCACCCTCAAAAATGTTGCTAGCGCCTCCATCTTTGTGACCAGAGCTGTACATAGACTATAGGCAGTTTTCTGCTTCCAGATCGGGCTCCATTGGGCTGCTGGGAGGACTGGCAAGAGCTACCTCTGACAACTTTGCCCAGGGATCAGCCTCCTATGGTTAGCAGTCCATGGAGACTTTCTCTCGGGCCACAGCTTCTCTACGGGCTAATTGAGATGGTGGGCGGGGGGAGGTGTGGACAACTTCCCCCACATAGACAGCTGGCTGCTCTACTGAAAACGGGATAGGACTCAGGACTGGGAGGAGCACAGATGGCAGCCTGGGAGTCTAGAGTCATGTGGTGAGTGACTGATGTAGTGGTGGCAGTAAGTAGTGGCACCACTGGAAGTAGTTCCCTTCCAAGCTGTTTGTGTGTAGTGTACTCAGACTTTTCTCCTGAACAAATTCCATTCCATCTGTAATGGTTCAGTTTCCTACCCTGCTTAGTACACTTCACACAAACAGCTTAGGAGGGAACTGCTTCCAGTGGTGCCACTACATACTGCCACCACTACATACTGTCACCACTACATACTGCCACCTTTACATACTGACACCACTACTTACTGACACCACTACATACTGCCACCACTACATACTGCTACCACTATATACTGCCCCCACTGCATACTGCCCCCACTACATACTGCCCTCACTGCATACTGCCTCTAGTACATATTGCTGCCACTATATTCTGCCCCCACTGAATACTGCCCCCACTACATACTGCCACCACTACATACTGCCCCCACTACATATTGCCACCTCTACATACTGCCCCCACTGCATACTGCCATCACTACATACTGCCCCCACTACATACTGCCCCATACTACATACTGCCACCAGTACATACTGCTACCACTATATACTGCCCCCACTGCATACTGATTCCACTACATACTAACACCACTACATACTGCCCCCACTGCTTTCTTCCCCCACTGCATACTGCCACCACTACATACTTCCCCACTGCATACTGCCACCATTACATACTGCCCCCACTGCATACTGCCCAGCTGCATGCTGCCACCACTACATACTGCCCTCACTGCATACTGCCCTGCTGCTTACTGACACCACTACATATTGCCCCCACTACATACTGCCCAGCTGCATACTGCCACCACTGCATACTGCCCCCAATACATGTTGCCACCACTGCATACTGCCCTGCTGCCCCACTGCATACTGCCCAGCTGCATACTGCCACCACTACAGACTGCCCTGTTGCCCCCACTATATACTTCCACCACTGCATACTGCTACCACTGCATACTGCCCTGCTGCCCCCACTACATACTGCTATCACAGCATACTTCCTCCACTACATACTGCCCTGCTGCCCCCACGCCATACTGTCACCACTGCATACTGCCACCGCGACATACTGCTACCACTGCATACTGCCACCACTGCTTATTGCCCTGCTGCCCACACTGCATACTGCCACCACTAAATACTGCCCTGTGACATACTGCTCTGCTGCCCCCACTGCATAATGCCCAGCTGTATATTGCCTCCACTAGATACTGCCCTGCTGCCCCCGCTACATACTGCCCAGCTGCATACTGCCACCACTACATACTTCCCTGCTGCCCCCACTATATACTGCCCAGCTGCAAGCTGCCACCACTACATACTGCCCTTTCTACAGCTGCTTACCATATTTATACCATACCCCAGTGGTAAAGCTGCAAACAAAAATTAGATGAAAGATCTTTCCACAGTTTTACATGGTCATGTAAACATGTAAAGCAACACCTCAACCTGAAGCTTGGACCCTTCATGTTAAAGTCCTCCCCTCTACTGGCAGTACTACCTGTCTAACGCTGAGGAACCATTTGAACATAAACAGCCAGACTGGGCAAACCTCTTTAGGCAACTTATGTGTAAAGCATATTAGTTCATGACAAAATAGCCCCAATAAATAACAGAAAGTTATAGATTTATAACCGATTATTTTGCTTTTAACAATGTAAATGGAACAAACTGTTTCACAGCAATGTGTAACTACATAAAACAGTGTAGAATAGTATAAAAGTGGTTCTTAACCCATGGGTTAGGAGTCACTTGTGGATCTTAGCTTCCTTTGATGTGGTTGCCAGCAGCTTCTCAGACATGCCTTTTTAAACATTTTTCAGGCAGCATTAGTAGAACACAGTAGTTGTTCCATTATTTTTATATAATTCCAAAAGACCCATTCATCAACAATAATCCATTCGGATTGTCAACTAAGGTACATGGCTTCCTTGTCTTCACAGTTGCAAGAGAATATTAAGTTAAGGGTGCTAGTATAAAAGCTTCTCAGGTGGCTGTGATACTGGTCCTGCTACCATTTTATCTTGCTCTATAAAAGTATGATTGATGCCATGCACACTGTGGGTGGTGGTGTACAAATACAGCTAAGGATCTTCATTAGGAAATACTGTGGGGTACAACAGTGGCCTCTTGTAATTCCCTTTTTAGCTACTAGTCAGGAATCAGGGAAGACTCATAAGTTAGTAGAAATATAGTAGAACTAAAGGCAAATTTTTTTTCAATTTTGGATAGAGTAAGGGAGGTTTATGACCCCATGTATGGGGATGGGTTCTAGATGAAGGATATGTATCCCTATTATTTGGGCTGTGATCCCTTTAACCACCTCAATACCAGACACTTTCACCCACTTCTTGCCCAGACCAATTTTCAGATTTCAGCGCTGTGACACTTTGAATGACAATTACTCAGTCATGCAACACTGTACCCAAACAACATTTTTTCATCATTTTTGAGACAGATAGAGCTTTCTTTTGGTGCTATTTACCATATTTATCAGCGTATAACATGCACAGGTTTATAACATGCACCTTAATTTTATGAGGGAAAAAAACTTAAATTTTAAATAAAGAAATTTGAAGCAAAATAAGGGTAGCTCAGAACTTTTTTTTTAATTAATATTTATACCACTTATAAGGTAAATAATGTAATATGAAAGTAAAAGCAACTGTTTTAAGGAAGATTACAAAATGGGGATTGGTGCTGCGCTAATCCTGAGGTCAAATCAAGTAGCTGGGTGTGCTGGATATGAATTCCAGCCTGCACTGCAGTAGGGGGTGGTAGTTCAATCATAAACAACAAATATAGTGCTTGATAACTAAGCAAGTGAAAAGTGCCAAACAGGTGATCCAAATTAAAAACACTACATATACAGACCTTTTTGAAAGGCCCCAGAGGCTGCAACACCTAAGCAAGAGGCACAACTAACCAAACACTGGCATGAAGACCAAGGAACTCTCCAAACAAGTAAGAGACAATGTTGTTGAGAAGTACAAGTCAGGGTTAGGTTATAAAAAATATCCAAATCTTTGATGATCCCTAGGAGCACCATCAAATCTATCATAACCAAATGGAAAGAACATGGCACAACAGCAAACCTGCCAAGAGATGGCCGCACACCAAAACTCACAGACCGGGCAAGGAGGGCATTAATCAGAGGCAGTACAGAGACCTAAGGTAACCCTGGAGGAGCTGCAGAGTTCCACAGCAGAGACCGGAGTATTTGTACATAGGATGACAATAAGCCGTACACTCCATAGAGTTGGGCATTATGGCAGAGTGGCCAGAAGAAAGCCATTACTTTCAGCAAAAAACAAAATTGTACGTTTTGAGTTTTGCGAAAAGGCATGTGGGAGAGTCCCAAAATGTATGGAGGAAGGTGCTCTGGTCTGATGAGACTAAAATTGAACTTTTTGGTCATCAAAGAAAACACTATGTCTGGCGCAAACCCAACACATCACCCAAAGAACACCACCCCCACGGCGAAACATGAGGGCAGTATCATGCTGTGGGGATGTCGGGACTGGGAAACTGGTCAGAGTTGAGGGAAAGGTGGATGGTGCTAAATACAGGGATATTCTTGAGCAAAACCTGTACCACTCTGTGTGTGATTTAAGGCTAGGATGGAGGTTCACCTTCCAGCAGGACAATGACCCCAAACACACTGCTACAGCAACACTTGAGTGGTTTAAGGGGAAACATGTAAATTATTATTATACAGGATTTTATATAGCGCCAACAGTTTGCGCAGCGCTTTACAACATGAGGGCACACAGTACACTTACAATACAAATCAATACAGGAGGGATCAGAGGGCCCTGCTTGATAGAGCTTACAATCTAGAAGGGAGGGTCAAGTGGAAACAAAAGGTAATAACTGTGGGGGATGAGCTGATGGAGAAAATGAAAATACAGTTGTTAGGTGTGGGTAGGGTAGGCTTCTCTGAAGTGAAGGGTTTTCAGGGATCGTCTAAAAGCTAATAAAGTAGGAGATAAGCAGACAGATTGGGGTAGGGCATTCCATAGGATTGGAGAGGCTTTGGAAAAGTCCTGGAGGCGAGCATGGGAGGAGGTGACTAGGGAGCTAGAGAGCAGGAGGTCTTGAGAGGAGCGAAGAGAACGAGTAGGTTAGTATTTAGAGATTAAGCTAGTGATGTAGCTGTGGGCGAAATTGTGGATGGCTTTGTACGTAATTGTTAGTATTTTGAATTTAATTCTTTGGCCGATCGGAAGCCAGTGGAGGGATTGACAGAGAGGAGTGGCAGACACAGAGCGATTGGTAAGGTGGATGAGTCTGGCAGCAGCATTCATGATGGATTGAAGAGGTGATAGACTATGTAGAGGTAAGCCAGTGAGAAGGGAGTTGCAGTAGTCGAGGCGAGAGATGACCAGCGAGTGAATTAAGAGCTTTGTTGTGTCATTGGTTAGAAAAGGGCGTATTTTGGAGATGTTGCGGGATTTGGACAGTGATTGGATGTGTTGCTTGAAGGAGAGTGCAGAGTTGAGGACTACACCTAGAACCTTGGCAATAAATGTAAATGTGTTGGAATGGCCTAGTCAAAGCCCAGACCTCAATCCAATAGAAAATCTGTGGTCAGACTTAAAGATTGCTGTTTACAAGCGCAAACCATCCAACTTAAAGGAGCTGGAGCAGTTTTGCAAGGAGGAATGGGCAAAAATCCCAGTGGTAAGACGTGGCAAGCTCATAGAGACTTATCCAAAGCGACTTGGAGCTTTTATAGCCGCAAAAGGTGGCACTACAAAGTATTGACTTTTGGAGAGTGAATAGTTATGCACGTTGACTTTTTCTGTTATTTTGTCCTGTTTGTTTTTCAGCCCACAATAAAAAAAAAAATCTTCAAAGTTGTGGGCATGTTCTGTAAATTAAATGATGCAAATCCTCAAACATCCCATGTAATTCCAGGTTGTGAGGCAACATAACACGAAAAAAATGCCAAGTCGGTGAATACTTTTGCAAGGCACTGTACTGTTTGATAGACAAGCGGCCAAAAAATGTAATCAGGGACTCATCAATGCAGACAACTTGATCAGGAATAAACAAGGCTGCAAACTATTGGTTGAAGTGGATTACGAGGGGCCGAAATTTGTAGAGCCGATCAAATCCAGGGTCACCCAAGGACGACAGACTTCATTGTCATTGGAGTGCATAAATCACAAGATCTGCTCGTATCGTGTCCTGGTCATGCAAGCAGAGAACACGGGCATATGATAAATTGGGTCAGTGGACCAATATGACTGCAACTCACTTTTTTAGTTATGCCAATGAGGAGGGATAGGCCCAGGAAGGGCTTAAATTCGGAAACCGTAATAGGTTCCCCAATCTCTGGCAAGAGCCAACTGGGGATTAGCGGCGATGAATTGACCAGCATACAAATTGCTTTGGTCCACAGTAGATCTATAGAGCTCTTCCGTGAAAAACAGTGAATAATAATCAAGTGACATAAAATGCGGGACCCTACTTGTGCTAGACACCGCCCCAGCTTGAACTGCACTTATGGGACTCGCCACGTCATCAAGTGTTCCTGCAGTGCTGGATGTATGACCAGGATGTACTAGGCTGCTGGTGCTTGCCAGTTTACCAGAAGGATGGGTGGCCCTAGTACTGGCTCTCTGATCCATACAAGAGCCCTGCGGTTCTTGCACCTCAACAACAGAAGAAGAACGGCGTTGGGTACACCTGACCTAGGCAGGTACCACTACTCCATCATCAGAGTTATCTGTAAGGGTGCTGCTGCTATCTACCAGTTCGTATTCTGAGCCTGAATCTGACAGATGGGTGACTTCCTTTTCACTCTCATCTGTCATGCTCAGAAATGCGTAGGCCTCTTCACTACTGTACCTTTGATTGGACATTGTGGCCTCTAAATTTACTGGTACAACTAGTGAAACTCACAGGAAAAAAGAGCACCTGATTGTCAGCGACTGCTTCAACCGCTACCAAAAAGCGTTAGCGTTCGCAGGGATCAGGCCTGACTCTGCAAACACTGCAGTTATGTGTTTTGTAAGTGACAGTGATCGATTAAGACTGCACGTGGGTGGGCTGGGCTGGGCGGAGGGGCTAAACGCAGGTGCTAGCAGGTATCTGGGCTGATCCTGCTAATGCTGCATTTTTGGGAACCCTAAACTACTTGGAACGCTAATATAGATCTGATCAGATCAAATATATTGATCCGTTCAGCCACTATATTAGTAAGGGAGGTGTATGGTGCGTGCGTGGGTGTTAGCGCTACTGGCGCTAATCTGACGTTGCCTGGGGCTGACGCGGATCCTAACTGACGCTAAAACTGATGTCACTCTGCCGGGTGATCAGGGGGTTAAACCTTTATTCATCAATATATGGTTCCCTGATGCTATAAAAACCTGACGGTGACAGTAACTAGTTAACTGGCTAACTACACACTGACAGGGGGTGAAAGGGTTAACTGGGTGGTAATCAAGGGGTTAAACCTTTATTAGGGGGGTTTGGGGGGGTCACTAGACCTATCTGGGCCTACTACTAAGTACCCTAATGTTGATTAGTGTCACAAATGACACCAGTACAGTGATCAAAGAAAAATATGAAAACTGCACTTGGAGACACTGTGACAGGGAGTGAAGGGGTTAACTGGGGTGGTGATCGGGGTGTGAAAAGTGTGCCTTTATGTACTGTGTCAGGGTAGTTTTATGCCCTGTACACAGGATCGGACTTTCCAACAGAATATGTGCGATCGGAGCTTGTTGTCGGAAATTCCAACCGTGTGTGGGCTCCATCGGACTTTTTCCATCGAAATTTCTGACACACAAAGTTTGAGAGCTGGCTATAAAATTTTCCGACAACAAAATCCGATTGGTTAAATTCCGACCATGTGTGGACAATTCCGACGCACAAAGTGCGACGCATGCTCAGAATAAATTAAGTGACGAAAGCTATTGGCTACTGCCCCGTTTATAGTTCTGACGTACGTGTTTTACGTCACCGCGTTCAGAACGATCGGATTTTCCGACAACTTTGTGCGACCATGTGTATGCAAAACAAGTTTGAGCCAACATCCGTCGGAAAAAATCCATGTATTTTGTTGTCGGAATGTCCAATCAATGTCCGATCGTGTGTACAGGGCATTAGTGTCGGTGCAACTCACGTTTGGATGTCCTCTCTCTGGAATGGAAAAGAATTCCAGAGAGGGAGATGACATCACTTCCCCTGCCTGTGTTTACACTTACAGGCAGGGGACAGTCTCCCATCCGCCAGAACCGATCACTAGGTCCAGGGCAGAAATCATTGGCCTGGAGACTGATCAGTCCTGAAGCGAATCCGTTCACCGCGGGTGCGCCCGACGTACAACTACAACGCCTCGCCCAGGGGAGCCAATCTGCCGCAGTATACCTGCGGCGGCTGGTCCGGAACTGGTTAAGAAATGTCACACGGCAGGGCTAGAAGACTGTTGGAGCATTTGTGGTGAGCTGAGTTTTTTTTCTTTTTTCAGTTCCAGCGTGAAGGCGGCATCGTGATTGATGATGGATCTACATCGGGGGGACAGTTTTTATTTTTTAATAGAGGAATTGTCAAAAAACTTTTGTTCTGTCTTTATTCACATTTACACTTTTTTGGTGCATGGGTAAGGGTACCCCATACTCATTCACATAGGGCGGGCGGGATCTAGGGGCCCCCTTGTTAAAGGGGGCTTCCACATTCCGATAAGCCCCCCACCTGCAAACCCCCACAGCCGTAGCCCAGGGTTGTGGGGAAAAGGCCCTTAGCACCCCCCCATGTTGAGGTCATGTGGCTTGGTATGGTTGGGGGGGAGCTCGCTCATCCCCCCCCATTTCCTGACCTGCCGGGCTGCATGCTCAGATAAGAGTCTGGTATAGATTTTGGGGGGACCCCACGCCATGTTTTTTTTTAATTTTGGTGTGGGGTTTCCCTTAAAATCCATCCAAGATCCAAAGGGCCTGTTATGCATTGGGGTCCCCACGTTTTTTGTTTTTTTTTTCATAATTCTTAAGTGCCGCCATTCTTTTAAACATTCTTTTACGTTCAGCTGTGAGTTGTTAAGGACTCAGCGACCGGCTTCCTGTCCTGTTCCTTAGCAACCTGCTAATGGGGGGGGGGGGGGGGGGGCAGGCTGTTTCCGACAAATACCACATGTGTTACCATCAGCAAAACCCTGGTGATAAATATTGCATGTTTTTTACTCTCTGTTCTGTTTGTGAATTGGACTTAAGAGCTTACCGCAAGTTTTTTTGACAATATATACCGGCACATTTTTCATTTTGCAGTAAATACCACATAATTGTTTTTTTTGTGAATTGAACTTTATTTACTGCATGCAATAATATATGCAAATTAGTCACGTGACCATGTTATCGTATGCTGTAAACATTAGTGAATTGACCCCGATGCCACATAAAGGGTTCAAAAGGTTAAAAGGGTAAAATATTTAAACCTGCCTTGGAAGTTTGAATCCAATTGATGATAGGACATTGATGATAGGACCAATCTTTTAAAACTCCCACAGCCCCTCTTCCTAGCTTTCTTAACTAGCCTAAGCTGACTAGCCTCATCCAGGTACTCATTTACCTTCTTCAGCTTCCTCCTGTATTGTCTACATCCCGACTTGTAAAATTCTACTATAGGGCTGTGCATACCTATACTCTAAAATTCTATAGACTTGAATGTGATGTACCTATAAAGTCTCATTCAAATCTATTGGATGTTAGTGCACAGGCGCAGTCAGCCTAGCTAGATTTTAACCAACCGGTATGTAGAAGACGCAGGAGGTTGCTGCCATTAGAAGAACTTTTGCAGGAGTGGTCAGTTTAGGCTAGTTAAAACGGTAGTAAACCCTCTGCTTTTTTGATTATCTCCTCAACCTGCTCCAGTGGTGTCACCGATGCATGCGCTCTCTGAAAGAATGGCATACCAGTGCCGTTCCTTCAGAGCTGTGTGCCACGGCCGAGACTTCCGTGTGCTTGTGCGGGAGTGACGTCATTGAGACTTGGCCAGTCAGACAGCCGGAGTCTGCGAACTCGGAAGGAAGACCGGGTGAAGATGGAAGTTTAGTTTTAAGGTAAGTCTTTCATAATGTGCTAGTATGCAGTGCATATTAGCAAATATGATATTGCCTTGCAGGGGGGGAATGTTTTCTTTCATTCCTAGAGTTTACCCCTGCTTTAACCCCTTAACGCTGGCGCCTCCCTGCCCTATAAGAGGTTTCTGACTGCCATGATTGGCTGTCACAGAGATCACACAATCGGAAAGCTCCTGGTCACAAGTAGAGATCGGGAGCTTTCCTTTAGCCACTGGTACCTGTGCCAAGAGCGCACAGGGTGTGCACTCTCGGCACAGCTCTGTTTACATTGGTAAGCATATGTGGCTTCTCGCCATTAAGACCCACCCGACGAGAGGCCACATATATGCGTACCACCAGCTTGAAGAAGTTAAGGGGGGTTGTGGGCGTTTTATAGAACTGGTAAATATGTGTTTTAATTTTAAAGAGAAAAAAATGCATAGGCTTTAGGATGCAGACTCATTAAATCCAACATGTAAAGAGCTTTGTTTGATTTGGCCTTCAGTGGATAACCTATAACAGCTCTAATAATTCACTGACTAATTTTCCTTGTTGCCTAGAATTACTCTTTAAACAATATGAATCAAAGCTAAGATATTTTATTTAAAGAACAAACCTTTATGGCAAGACAGACATTTTTAAACTATAAAATGTAGCCAAACCAGTTTTGTTGCATAAATATAATATACTGCAGGAAACAGCTTTGCAGTTTTATTCTAGTGAAGTATATAATAAGGATTCACCATGAATTAAGTGCCCAACCTTATAGCTTTATGTTTACCACCCATTTTTATGAGAAATAAAATGTTGTACAAACTTTGTTGTGCGACAAGTGTTGTAAAGGAGCTCTGCCTTCTAAGTGTCACTTCACCTGCGTCCAGTGATGCACCAAGGGAAACCTGGGCCCTGAGCCTTTCTGAAATCTCTACACCTCCTTGACAACTGTTCTTTAACATGTAGAGTATTGGGCATTTACATTGGAGTATGACAGGAATGGGGGCACAAGGATGAATCAAATATTCAATTTCAACTTTCCTACATGTAGTAAAGTTCACCTTTACAGCAAGCACAATGCCATAAGATGTAGATGCATTTACAAGAAGATATATTTGTATCCCATGTTCTGCACTTCATTGAGTCAGAGACTTCAGATGAAGAAACTTGTAGCTCTGAGTTTTTGGGCAGAAGAGACATGCAAAGTTTCTCCTGTTAAAAAGCGTTACTTCATAGTATTTTTTAAATGTGTTTGTTCTGGTTTAAGGCAATTCAATTCATTTTTTTTAAACAATTTGTTAATGGTTTTTGCACCCCAAGAAGAAAAAAATATAGCATTATTAGTTACATAATTAGATGGCCAGAAAATGTGAACTTATGAGAAGGCGAGGTTTGCTCAGTCATTACAAAAGGGTGCAAAGGCCAAAATGAACATGGTTGTATTGTGGTAATGTGCGCCAACACACATTATGCATGTTGATGCACTGTGTGCCATTCATTCTGAGTTGGTTAACATAGTGTGTACCACTTTTTTGATGTGTTAGAAAGCCTTAACGCAACACATATTACTGTGCAATACATTACAGTGCACCACAATGATGTAAATGGACCCTAAAGTATACAAGCATGCCTTTCTGAGACAAAAATTGGGGCTACTATTGCTGACCTTCTGCTGAAAATGCCTGGCTATGCTGACCTACTGACTATAACAAGTCCTTATACCTGCAATGGAGAATTCATTGGATAAACCAGTCTTGCAGTCTAAACCTAAAAACCACGACATTTTGCTGCCATAGTCTTGGAAAACTGCAAGTAATTGGCATGTGATAAACCCAAAATTATCCCCTGTTTTTTTTTTTGTTTTGTTTACTAAAGTATAGAGGGCTTAATTGAGGGAGCTTCTTCATCTCTGCCAGTCCTGTAATTAAATTGTCTGAGAATAGGTTCTGACCTTGTCTCATGACTATGAGAAATATTTTCTGTAAGATAACAAATTTTAGGTTTGCTAGCCCTTTAAATATGATTCATACTTTTTGTAAAGCTTTTTTTCTGTTGAGAATTCTAAGTTTGGAATGAAATATCTAGTTATTTTACACCCAATATTACCACTCCGAAAAGGTGACAATAACTATTTAAACAACGAAAAAAAAATAGCACGAAGAAACACATGCAAAAATAGTTATACTGCTATCCAGAACCTGCAAAATGTGATCTTTGGAGGCTCAAAAGGGCCTTGAAAAGTCATCAGAATAATTTATAAGGTTTTAGCAAGTTATGTTGTGAAATAGTGATAACATTGGCCTAAAAGAAAATATGATTTTTCCTCTTCGATATGATCCACAGAACAGCTACATAAAATGCATTTAATATTAAGTACATCAGGGTGAGTCAGCCAGGAAAATGTGAATGGGAAGCAGAAAATAATAAGAAAGGTAATTGCAAGTATTTCTTTATTTTATGGGACCATTAGGAGTCTGTTAGGAAGGGGCTTCAGTCAACCTGTAACCAATCAGTACTTTAGTGCATATTAGATATAATAACAAAACCAACTGCTACCTACAAGGCAAACATCAAAGCATGTAAAAATGTGTTTCTTTGGAAAACTTTTAGCTTGATCCTAATTCACAGAGGCTCCTTATGCAAACATCCTGTATATAGTAAGTCTTTTAGGCCACATTTCTGTTGAAGCCCTCATTACAACATACTGGGGTTGATTTACTAAAACTGGAGCACTCAGAATCTGGTGCAGCTGTACATGGTAGCCAATCAGCTTTTAACTTGTTCAATTGCTCAATTAAGCTTTGGCAATAAAACCTGGAAGCTGATTGGTTTCTATGCAGAGCTGCACCAGATTTTGCACTCTTCAGGTTTAGTAAATCAACCCCCCTGTGTGCTACAGCTTATAAACAAAACCTTTGCTGTATACATCTTTTTTTTTTCTTGTGCTACATACAAGTACATGACCCACAATTTGGAAAACCTCATCTAAAGCTATTTACCTGTCCAAAGAGCCCTATATTATCTATACTTCTATTGTTATCGCTCATACCTAAAAAGACAGAGCCATTATTTTATATAAAAAATAAACTGCCATATATGTTTCCTTTGGTATGATTCTTTTGGTAGCCTGTATACCAGCCATGTTCTCCCACATTTAATAATTGAACATCTAACTGGCATCATAGAAAAACAGTAACGGTCTTTGAAAATTTGAAACAAAAGTGTAGTATTTGAGGAAAAAGTGCCATAAAAGTGAAAACACAAGTCAACCTCAAATAAATTTGCTGAACCTTAAGAGGAAAAGTGAGTGACTGCATTATAAGTAATTTCAAAGATCAGTCTGCTGTACTAAGTATGCATGTTGTTCTTAAAGCCCATGTAGACTTTCATATGGTGTGTTTTGGCTAAAAGGTCTGCAAATGGCAAACTAAATAAATAACAAACTGACATATTTCCGCAGGTAAACACAATCATGGGGTGAGCTTTATAAATAACCCTACGAATGCACTGAATAAACATTCTTTGTAATAAACTGTCGTGATCCCTTCAGACCAGCTGACATTTTCATGTTATATAGTACTGCTCAAAAGTTTTAGGCAGGTTTGAAGAAATTCTGTAAAGAATGCTTTCAAAAATATATATTTGAATTGTTTATTTTTATCAATTTACAAAATGCAACCCGTGTGAACAGAAGAATAATCAAAATCAAATCAATATTTGGTGTGACAACCCTTTGCCCAGCATGAATTCTTATGCCCTGTACACACAGTCGGACATTGATCGGACATTCCGACAACAAAATCCATGGATTTTTTCCGACGGATGTTGGCTCAAACTTGTCTTGCATACACACGGTCACACAAAGTTGGCGGAAAATCCGATCGTTTTGAACGCGGTGACGTAAAACACGTACATCGAGACTATAAACGGGGAAGTAGCCAATAGCGTCTCTTAATTTATTCTGAGCATGCGTGGCACTTTGTGCGTCGGATTTGTGTACACACGATCGGAATTTCCGACAACGGATTTTGTTGTCGGAAAATTTTATAGCAAGCTCTCAAACTTTGTGTGTCGGAAATTCGGATGGAAAATGTGTGATGGAGCCTACACACGGTCGGAATTTCCGACAACAAGGTCCTATCACACATTTTCCGTCGGAAAATCCGACCGTGTGTACAGGGCATTACACTTACACACTTTGTACACTTGGACAAAGTTGGGGATTTTGTAGGATTAAAGTCAGGTGTATAATTAACTAATTATACCAAGCAGATGCTATTGATCATCAATTTCATATGTAGGTTGAAACACAGTCTTTACCTAAAACAGAACCAGCTGTGTAGATGGCTTAAAACTGTGTGTGGAACAGCAAAATTATGTTACTAGGATGAAGTTGTGGAAGACAGTTTGATGTCAGAGGCCATACCCCATGGCAAGACTTAACACAACAACAAGTCACACAAAGTAGCTATACTGCATCAATAAGGTCTCTCCCAGGCAATGATTTCAACGCAGACTGGGGTTTCAAGATATGCTGTTCAAGCTCATTTGAAGAAGCACAAAGAAACAGGCAACATTGAGGACCGTAGCCGCAGTGGTCGGCCAAGCAAACTTAATGCAGCAGAGGAAAGACACATCATGCTTACTTCCCTTCAGCATCAACAATATGCCCAGCAGTGCCATCAGCACAGAGCTGGCAGAAGCCAGTAGGATCCAGGTACACCCATCTACTGTCCAGGAAAATCTGGCCAGAAGTGGTCTTCATGGAAGAATTGTGGCCAAAAAGCCATACTTCCGATGTGAAAACTAGGCTAAATGTCTCAACTATGCACAAGAACAAATTGGGGTGCAGAAAAATGTCAGTAGGTGCGTTGGACTGATGAGTCAAAATTTTAAATATTTGGCAGTAGAAAAAGGCAGTTTGTTCGCTGAAGGACTGGAGAGCGGTACAATAATTAGTGTCTGCAGGCAACATGCATGCAAGCATGGTAGAGGTTCCTTGCAAGTCTGGCGTTGCTTTTCTGCAAATTGATGCAATTTTGAGATATACAGGCAGATACTTATCCATCATGTCATACCATCAGCAACCCAAACCATACAGCTAATGTCATTAAGAACTTTTTTCAGCATAAAGAAGAACAAGGAGTCCTGAAAGTGATGGTTTGGTCCCCACAGAGCCCTGATCTCAACATCATCAAGTCTGTCTGGGATTACATTAAGAGACAGAAGGATTTGAGACAGCCATCATCCACAAGATATCTGTGGTTGGTTCTCCAAGATGTTTGAAACAACCTACCTGCCAAGTTCCTTCAAAAACTGTCTGCAAGTGTACCTAGAAGAATTAATGCTGTTTTAAAGGCAAAGGGTGGTCACACCAATTTGATTTGGACTTCCTCTCCTGTGCATTTACTTTCCATTTTGTTAATTGATAAAAATAAACTATTAACACTTCTATTTACATAGTTACATAGTCAGGTTGAAAAAAAAGACACAAGTCCATCTAGTTTAACCATAAAAATAAATAAATAAATTAAATAAATAATATCCTACAATCCCATATATCCAATCCTGTACCCAGAGTTGATCCAGAGGAAGGCGAAAAAAACCCCCAGCAAAGCATGATCCAATTTGCTACAGCAGGGGAAAAAATTCCTTCCTGATCCCCAAGAGGCAATCGGATTTTCCCTGGATCAACTTTACCTAAAAATGTTAGTACCTAGTTATATTTTGTACATTTAGGAAAGAATCCATGCCTTTCTTAAAGCGGGGTTCCACCCAAATTTTGAACAATATCTGTATGTATTCTCTTCCTTGCCTAGATGCTGACATGCCTTTAAAAAAAATTAAATCGCAGTAATTACCTTTTATTTTTCTATTCTTCTTTGCACTTCCTGGTTCTCCTCCCATGGGAGTAGGGGTGTTTCTAGCCTCTCCCAGACTCCGCACAGTCTCCTGGGAGCTAGTCTCAGGCTTCCCAGGATGCCACTGAGCATGTGCGGGAACGAGCGGTGAATGCTGGGAGCACAGCATTCACCGCATCCAGGAAATAAATGCTTGTGGGCTTCAAATGCCCACAATGAAGATGGAAACCGCCTGCAGTGAATAATATAAGTTATTCTTTCCGACGAAATCTGACACAGGCGGACATATTACACACAATATGTGAGTATGTATTGCTGAGAAGAAAAGTTTGTGAATGAACTCAAAAAAAAAAAAAACGATAGATAGGTGGACCCCCCGCTTTAAAGCAATCTACTGAGCTGGCCAGAACCATCTCTGGAGAGAATCGATTCCACATTTTCACAGCTCTTACTGTGAAGAAACTCTCCGTATTTGGAGACAAAATCTCTTTTCCTCTAGGCGTAAAGAGTGCCCCCTTGTCCTCTGTGTTGACCGTAAAGTGAATAACTCAACACCAAGTTCACTATATGGATCCCTTATATATTTGTACGTGTTGATCATACCCCCCCTTAATCTCCTTTTCTCAAAAGAGAATAAATTCAGTTCCTCTAATCTCTCCTCATAACTGAGTTCATTCATGCCTCTTCTTATCAGTTTGGTTGCACTTTCTCCAGTTCCCCAATATCCTTTTTGAGAACTGGTGCCCAAAATTGAACTGCATATTTCAGATGAGGTCTTGCTAATGATTTGTACAGGGGCAAAATTATATCTCTCTCTCTCTCTCTCTGGAGTCCATACCTCTCTTAATACAAGAAAAAACTTTGCTCGCTTTGGAAACCGCAGCTTGGCATTACATGCTATTATTGAACTTATTATCTACCAAAACCCCCAGATCCTTCTTCATTATGGATCCCCCCAGTTGTACTCCCCCTAGTATGTATGATGCATGCATATTCTTAGCTCCCAAGTGCATAACTTTACATTTATCAAAATTAAACCTCATCTGCCACATAGTCGTCCAGTTGGACAGTGCATTGAGGTTGGCTTGTAAATTGGAGATATCCTGTAAGGACGTTATTTCACTGCATAGTTTGCTGTGATCTGCAAAGACTAAGATGGTACTTTTAATCCAGACCCTATATCATTTATAAAAGTATTAAAAAGTAAGGGTCCCAACACTGAACCTTTGGGTACACCACTGATAACCTTAGACCATTCAGAGTAAGAATCATTAACCACCACTCTCTGAATTCGGTCTTTTAGCCAGTTTTCTATCCATTTACAAACTGATCTTTCCAAGCCTGTAAACTTCACCTTAAACATTAGTCATGTGTTGGGAACTGTATCAAAAGCTTTTGCAAAATCCAAGTATACCACGTCCACAGCCACCCCTCTGTCCAAGGTTTTACTTACCTCCTCATAAAAGAAATCAGGTTTGTATGACAACTTCTGTCTTTCACAAATCCATACTGTCTGTTGCTTAAAATATTTTTTTCCAGCAAAAACTCATCTATGTGGTCTTTTATTAAACTCTCCAGTATCTTCCCGACTATAGAAGTTAAACTAACAGGTCTATAGTTACTGGGTAAAGACTTTGTTCCTTTCTTAAATATGGGCATCACATTGGCCCTACGCCAATCCAGGTTTTTATTTCTGAAAACATTCTTAATTTTTAGCATTTTTTTACACCTGACTAAAACTTTTGCACTGTAGTGTATATAGTAAAGAATACATGCAGTACCCGGTGAAATGTAGTTTACACCAAAATTCTGACAAGCTTGTCTTTCAGTCAGTGGGGAAGATGTTTACCCACTTTCCGACTGCCGCACACACATACGCGCATGAGGTAAGAGGTGGTGGGTATGAAGGAGAGAAAAAAAGAATGCAATTTCTGATAGCATATCCAGATCTAAATCTGCCAACTCCAAGCATCAGAGTCGCTCATATAGAAGGTCATCTTCTCCCATCACGAAAAGAGCTATCACACCCGCCCTGCAGCAAAAACTTGCTGGGTGTGCGGAGCACCAGCTTTGCCAGACAAATTGGCCTGCCAGGCATGCTTAAATGAAGCAACCAGAGAAAAGGAGTCTGATGTAAGAGAGGTGACTGACCTCATCAGAGAGTCTGTTCGGGATACTATCTTGGAGACATCACTTCCTGAACAAGACAAGTAATGTAGCTCAGAATCTGCCCATAGATTCAGATTCAGATTCCGACAATGTTGATTCAGAGACCGCTACTGGATTTGACTTTACTCTAGTGGAGCCCTTCATAAAGTCAGTGAAGGAAGCCATAGGATGGTAGGAGGCGAAAGAGACCCCTTGCAAAGTTCGGAAGTACTTCCCTAATCTAAAGAGGGAACCAGAGTCCTTTCCCTTTATCAAAGAACTGGAAGATCTCATCAAGGATGAGTGGGAGAGAATGAACAAGAGATCTAATCTGAATAATAGATTTACTAAACTGTATCCTTTGAAAGAACAGAAGGTAAATCCGCTATCCACCCGCCGGTGGTTGATGCTTCCTTGATGCGACTTGCAAGACACGTTACTTTACCCATAGAGAATGCAGTGACTTTCCGGGACGTGTTAGATTGAAAAATTGATCAAGACATGAAGAAAACATACTGCACAGCAGGTGGAGCATGTAAACCTGCGATAGCATCAGCCGCAGTAAGAAAAGCGATTTCTGGTTTGTTGGCTAATATAGAGAAATCCGTTCGTGAGGGGGCTGACCAGGAGAAGATAATCAGTTCTCTTCAAGAATTGAAACTGGCAGGTGATTTTGTGGCAGAAGCTGCAGTGGATGTAATTAGTTCCTCTGCCAGGGCTATGCTGGCATCAATTACGGCCAGAAGAGCTCTATGGCTCAAGCCATGGGTGGCTGATGCAGCAACTGGTACAAGATCCCTTATGATGGAGTCAACCTCTTTGGATAAAAGTTGGATTCAGCAATCTCCAAAGTAACAGGTGGAAAGTCGGGCCTGATTCCTTCTGACCGGTATCCCAAACCACAGAAGGGTCCTACCTTCAAACGCAATCTCCCAGAGAGATACAGGGAGGCGAAGACATACAGACCAGGTAGAGAATTCAAAAGGAATTGGAAGAATCTACAATCATCCTTTTTGAGACTTCAGAAGTCTAAGACCACCTCGTCAGGGGTAAACCAGAAGTCTTTTTGAGGGTGCTTCCGTCCTACCTGGGAGAGTGGGAGCCAGACTCAAAAAATTCGAGCAGGTATGGACGGAACACATAAAGGACGCATGGACACTGTCCACAGTAAAGTATGGTTACAGATGGAAGTGTATAGAAGAAAAACCAAAAAAACATTTTCAGTCAACCAGACTGCCATCATCTCCAATCAAGAGGAGATTACTGCTCAAGTATGTGGTGGAGCTAGTAATGAAGGGGGCAATATTGGAAGTTCCAATTTCCCAAAGAGGAAGTGGGTATTACTGTTATGTTATGTTATGGACCTAAAAGGACTCAACAGAAGCATTCAAATAGAAGCCTTCAAAATGGAGAGCCTCCAATCAATTTTGTTAGCTGTAAACTTAGGAGACAGGATGCTTTCCGTAGATTTATTGGATGCTTATCTACACGTGCCCATACACCCCGCTTTTGAAAAGTATCTGCGATTCTCGGTCAACTATCAACATTTCGTCAGTTTCATTGTCTTCCGTTCGGTATCTCCTCTGCTCCCAGGACATTTACCAAGACTCTTTGTCAGGGCACCTTGAGGCTGGGTGACAGATGCACACCGTTGGGATCAGGAGTGCACCACAAGGCAGTGGACTCTACGGCTGACTCCTGCGGATGGGAGTCCGGGTGGTAAGGAAGGCAGGGCCGCTGGAACACCAACAGGGATCCCACCGGGGTTAGAGCGTAGGATTCCCTGGGGAGCGGAGTCTAAGAGCCAGCAGGTGTTCACCAGAGCTTCTAGTGGTGAGGATGGACTGGGCTGCAACTGGCTCCAGGTCGCGACCCCCAGGGTCCCCCAGCTCACACCCACAGTAGGCAACAGGAGGATAGGGATAGTAAAGCAATAAACCAAGGTCAGGGCCACAAGCAGAGTTCACACCAAGGTTCAGGGTCACAGGCAAACAGGGATAGTCGGGGACACGCCAGAGGTCAGGGTCACGAGCAGACAGGAATAGTAGAGAACACGCCAAGGTTGGTAACAGAAACAAACGTAGAGCACACGGCAGGCAGGAACAGGAAGCCAAAAACACAAAGGTTGATCAGCAGGGCTGGCCTGCAGTGCAGAGGTTAATATAGAGTTCTCTGATAGGAGCTGGGTTGGAGCCATGCTAGAGGAGAGTTAATAAAAGCAGTCAGGTGAGAGTCAGCTGGTCTTTAGAGATGAACACATGGAGACAGGTAAGCTGATAGACAAAACTCTATTGCATAACCATGACACTCTTCTTCCTGTGATCGCGTTCCTAAGAGAGAAAGGACTGCGGTTCCATCATTATCTAGACGATATCCTGCTCTTAGTGGACAGTCAGGAAACACTGATTCTTCATCGAGCTATACTGATCAACACGCTTCAAAGTTTCGGGTGGTTGATCAATTCGAAGAAGACCAGTCTTCAGCCCACTCAAAATATGACTTTCTTAGGGGCGGAACTCGACACGTAATAAAACAGAGTCAGTCTACCTCAGGAAAAGATGGGGCCCTTATTACAGAAGATAAGGTGGCTAATGGCGGCAAGATATCTTCCAGCAAGAATCTGTATCTGAGTATTCTAGGGTCAATGTCAGCCAATCTACCGATGATCCAGTGGGCACAATGGCACATGAGGACATTGCAGTACTCATTCCTTACCCAGTGGAGGGGAACATCAATGCTCTAATCGATCACCATTCATCGAACCGTGAAGCAGTCAATTTGGTGGTGGATGCATACAGACAATCTAAGGAGACTCAGACTGATAGTCCACCCAGAACCCAAGGTGATCACCTCGGATGCCAGCCAGTCAGGTTGGGGAGCCCATTATTGGAGCAGGCGGCTCAAGGACAGTGGCAATTCCAAGCAATGGATCTAGTGTCAAATGTCCTAGAGCTCAGAGCAGCCTTCCAGGCCCTCCTAGCCTTTGGCCCATCCTTGAAGGGGAAGAGTGTTCTAGTCCGGATGGACAACAAGGTGGCAGTAACATATATACAGAGACAAGGAGGTACCAGAAGCAGTACATTGTTGGAGGAAGTCCGTCCCATCTTAGAATGGGCTCAGATATTTCTATTAGATCTGCGAGCAGTATATGTCCCAGCAGCTCAGAACCTGCTAGCCGACTGTTTGAGCAGGGAGTTCTTATCAAACAACGAATGGTCCCTGAACTTTCAAGTCTTCAATCTCCTGACCCAAACTTGGGGAATTCCGGAAATCGATCTGGCAGCAACACCCTCAAACACCAAGTGCCAGAGGTTCCCATGGAGAGCGCCATACCCATCTGCGGAGGGAGTGAACTGCCTTCTCCATCAGTGGAACTTCCAATTGGGGTACACATTTCCACCAACGCCTTTGATTGAGAGATTCCTATCAAAGCTCAGGAGATCTTCCGCAACAGTGATAGCGATCATTCCCTTTTGGCCCAGGAGGCCTTGGTTTACGACTCTGCTACAGCTCAGTTTGGGGCACCCACTACCTTTTCCATTATCTCAAGATCTTCTTCACCAAGTTCAGTTCCTCCATCCAGCCCCAGAGAAGCTCCATCTGATGGCCTGGATGTTGAGAGGATTAGGTTCCTAGAGCAAGGTTGCTCACAGGAGGTCATTTCAACGTTACATCAGGCTAGGAAATACACAACTAATGTTACTTATGACAGAATACGGGACAAGTTCACGTCTATGGCTCAACAGAATGGTTGGGATCCTTTATCTCCGGAATTGCCGCAAGTTTTGGAATTCCTTCAAGCAGGTTTATCCAGAGGGCTCAATTCAAGTACACTCAAAGTACAGGTTTTATCTCTTTCAGCCAAGACAGGTGTCAAGTGGGCCAATCACCCTCTTCTTATACTTAATCTACAAGAGGGTATGTCAAGATCAGGCCTCCAAGAAGACCGACCTTTCCAGCATGGGATTTATCGATAGTCCTGATAGTACCGAAAACCCTATCAGACTCTCCTTTCCATCCAGCTGATTCAATTACACTATGGAACTTAACTATAAAACTAACATTTCTTATAGCTATTACTTCTGCTAAAAGAGTTTCAGAAATACAGGTGTTAATGATTTCAGAGCCATACATGGTCTTTTACCCAGACAGGGTGGTCCTGAAACCCTCAGACCAATTCACACCAAAGGTGTCATCATCCTTCCATTACAATCAAGAAATCAATCTTCCATCATTTACAAGTCAACCACACGCTTTGGATGTTAAGACTACTATTAGAAATTATCTATCAGCTACAGGTCTCTTTCAGGAAGACTGAAAGTCTATTAGTGATTCCCCATGGGGGGAGAAGAGGCCAGATGGCATCATCCCGCACCATCGCATCTAAGTTGGTCAAGACAATCAAGAAAGCTTACGACATTCAGAATTTGCCGGTACCCGGAGGCATCAGGGCTCATTCAACAAGGGCAGTGGCATCTTCCTGGGCAGCGTATTGCAGAGTGTCTCCCGAGACAATTTGCAGGGCAGCAACCTGGTCCTCCAGGCATACTTTCATGTTCCACTATAGAGTGGACTCGGCTCAGTTATCAACGGTAGATTTTGGAAGAGCCGTTGTTCGAGCCAATTCTTCAGCTATATAATAAACACTAGTACTTTAACTTTGCACCTACCCGACTGGCGAGTTATTTCCCAGTGTGTGCTGCCATGATGCGTCAGGAAAACAGAAAATTGTATACTCAAGTGGGGTGCATCTCCTTCAAATTTATAGTTAACCAATCCTGTCAGGTTGTGGGGGTGAAGTCACAACCCCAGTGTGTGCTGCCAAGGAAAGGAAAATTACGGAAAGGTGAGTATACAATTTTCCATTTTAAAGCTCTTTTTGTTTTAGGTAAACTGTGAAAAGGAAAAAACCTCTGCCAGGTTTTTATTATAATTTGTGTTTCTGCTGGGGAGGTTTACCCTCGTTGCTTGTCCTGGTGAAAGGGTAGAGAGTGTTGGGAAACACAAACATTTTAGTTGTCACCAGAGTAGAAATACAGAGGAAATTTCTTTATAAGGATACTTATTCCAGCAGCAGCTGTCTAAGATAGGATTTCTGCTCACTCTGGGAAGTTTTCTTGTCACTTCCAGTTATGTCTACTAAACAGAAACTTTAGGAAAATCTCTCCAATCCAGTACAGCAAAAAAAACTTGAGAAGTGTTGTAAATCTTTTCCACCACAAAATACAGATACACTGTAATTTATTAAAAAGACAATTTTAAAGATATGGTCTATACAATTATAGATTTTTTTTAAGGGTAACTCCACTTCTGTTAAGAAAAAAAACAGTCTCTTCTGGATGATCTATGTACATTGCAGGGAGTTTAACAAACTTTGTTGCAGATTCCTACCTTTTTGTTATTCTGAAGAATTAGCCGTTTGTCTGTGTCCATATGCAGAGTGAATGTGTATGGGGTGGTTTTATAATTATTAATCAGCTGCTGCATCTGCAGGGTTATAATGAGGAAATTTGCAAGGTGTGCATTCCTTGAGACATGATTTCCTATTGGGAGTATCTTAACAAAAATGAAATTTCTATTGCAGGGAATGCCAAAAATCTGACTTGTATCTGCAGACCTCTGAGAAAATCAGTAAGCCAATCACTTGAGTGGGAAATTACATTTTCAGGGGGCGTTCTGTACACAGAATTCCTCCAGGTAGCCATATCGCACTGTATTTTACAGAAAATTACAGCGCTGCAGATTGAAAAGGAAATGTCATTTTCAATAGCATTCAATAATAATATGTCTTGAGTCGCAATCGTATATGATATATTATTTTTTTTTTTTATTTGATAATTTTTTTTCCCATGAAAATGGAGTTACCCTTTAAGGCATTGAGAACTGTGCAGCCATGAATGCTTGTAATCATAGAAAAGAGATGGTTAACCTTGCTTAGTGGTGCACCACTGAAATCAAACTCTTAAAAGAAATAAGCACCCGAACGACCACAACATACAGGGATATACAATGTGATACTGACATATAATCACACACATAGGTTGGACTCGATGGACTCGTGTCTTTTTTCAACCTCACCTACTATGTAACTATGTAACAGTTTTACAAGCAGAAAATGGACAAATACAAATGCACAAGAAGAAAATGTTGTACAAATGGTCCTGGGAGATGTTTTTGGTGAAAGCAGAAAATGAACGTACTGCAAATGTGTAAACTATATGGCAATGGGTACAGCGGGTTTCTTGTTTTGAAAAATTGTTTATAGGTAATAATAATAGCATACTCACATACACTACTACTATGTAATCGAATACACAAATATCACTAAACAATCATTTTTTAGAAATAATCTCTTCTTAAAAAAACAGGATATTAAGCAAAAGCTTATGAAAACATCCTAGATTTATCTTCCTGCATTAAAATGTCTTGTAAGGTTGGCTGGGAAACAAAGCTGCTAGAAGCATTGAAACAAAGATCCGAGTCACAGTGTTACTACAGGACACAACCTTTGACTTAAAAACAAAGGCTGAGTATTGTCCCAGCACACTAGGCCTGTATGTACAGTAGATGTTTATTGAGCAATATACTTCATTCAGACCAATGCTAAATATCATTTTACCAACATGGGCCATTAGGAAACTGAATCTTTTTGTTTTATTGTATGGAAATGACATAAAAGGCTGGAATTTGCATATTTTTCTATCATCGCCTGAAGCCACAGTAGTTATTGCTAGATAAGGAATAGGATGTCAGATATCTCAGAGTGGCATACAATGACAGTAATACAATCTGTATCTTTCAATCTGTCATCTCACCCACTGGTTTCCAATGTTATGAAGCAGAACACCTCAAAACAATGAGTCACTCCACCTACGAGAAAGCAAGATCGCTTGAGATAATGGCAACAAACCTTGTACAAATATAATCCCTTAGTCCCCTTTTCTCCACAATGCAAAGCTTATTTTCTCAAAAAATCCTCTGAACAAATAAATCTTTTTTCTATGAACGTTCTGTATGTGAAACATGTTTATACATATATTCAATGCATTTTACTAAAGAGAAAATTCGATTTTCTGAAAAAAAAAAAAAAAAGTGATCAGATCCCACACCTGTATACCCCTTTATGGACTTGGGCAGTTTTTACATTTCCACTATAGGCCTGTAAATTCAGGGATAACTTTTTGTTTTAAATTTTTAGTACAAGCAAGGCTTATTTTTAGTTTGGTCAGTGTTAGTTTTAAATTGGCGGTACGATAAAAAGAGCATATTATATTTTATCAAGTGTCCTTTTCAAAATCACACTAAATCTACAATTTTATTACAAAGTTATATACAAGGTAAATTGTCCAGTTTAATTTATTTGTCAAAAATTAAGAAGCAAAAAAAAAAAAAAGTGAGAAAGATATGAAAGAATAAGGCTCCGTTCACACTGCCGCAACTTGGGATCCGACTTGTGAGAGTCCCACTTTAGTCAATGAGAACGGTTTTAATTAGCACTACTGAAGTTGCTCCAACTTTAGAAAAGGTTCCTGTATTACTTCAAGGCGACCTCTATCTGACTTGTGCCTAAAGACTTTAAAACGGCTCTTCAGTAATTTTTTCAACTTTCCATTTATTAAATCTTCTGCCCTTGCTGTTTTAACTTTGGATAGTAAAACATTTTTTTCTGCCAATAAATACCTTTTACAGCCCACTTCCTGTTTCTTGTCTGGTAATAAGCCTAGGCTTATGACATCATACACAGCTCTCTTTCTCACTCTACTGAGAGTTTGCCATGAAGGGGGGGGGGGGGGGGGTGAGCCATAAGAGGGCCAATGAGAGCTGCAGGGCTGCAGAGCTGGAGGTGTGCCTCTGTGTAAATCCAGGAAGTGAACAGGTAGAAGCTTCAGCTGCCCACAGTTAAAATGGCCGCAGCCAGACTTAATGGAGGGAGATTTTTGCAGCATATTTGGCAAGTACAGAATCACAGTATATATAAAATAATATGCAAAGTGGTTGGAGGTAAGCTCCAGAATGGCAAATATGTTTTTATTACAAATTATGTGAGCAGACTGCAGTTCCTCTTTAATGGAAGTTTACTCCAAGTCAGATCCTTGTCATTATTGATGTGATTTGGAGCTGACATTGCAGGAAGATTACACAGGCATTCCCTGAAGTTGCTTCAAAGTCACGCCACAGTCGCCTGGCAAAGTAGCACTAAGTCGCGGCAGTGTGAACCGAGCTGGGCTAAGTTAACCCTTTCAAGCAGAGTTTCACTTTTCATAAGAAATACAGTGCCTTGAAAAAGTATTCATACCCCCTGAAATTTTCCACATTTTGTCATGTTACAACCAAAAATGTAAATGTATTTTATTGGGATTTTATGTGATAGACCAGGGGTCTCTAAACTTTACAAACAAACAGCCAGTCTACTGTCCTTCAGACTTTAGAAGGGCTGGATTGTGGCCAGCGCGCATAGAAAATGTCCCGGGCCCAGCATCAGTGAAAATAAAAATGGCCTTTAGGGTTGATGGTCAGTGGGAGGAATAGTACCTCATTATTGGCATTAGTGGGCGGAAGCGTGCCCCATCATTGGTGTCAGTGGGAGGAATAGTGCCCCATCATTGGTGTCAGTGGGAGGAATAGTGCCCCATCATTGGTATCAGTGGGAGGAATATTGCCCCATCATTGGTGTCAGTGATAGGAATAGTGCCCCATCATTGGTATCAGTGGGAGGACTAGTGCCCCATCATTGGTATCAGTGGGAGGAATAGTGCCCTATCATTGGTATCAGAGGGGGGGAATAGTGCCCTATCATTGGTGTCAGTGGGAGGATTAGTGCCCTAAGGTTCGGATAAAGGCTAACAAAGGGCCACATCTGGCCCTCAGGCTGCAGTTTGGTGATCCTTGTGATAGACCAACACAAAGTGGCACATAATTGTGAAGTGAAAGGAAAATGATAAATGGTTTTCAAAAGTTTTTACAAATAAATGTGAAAAGTGTGGCGTGCATTTGTATTCAGCCCCCCAATACTTTGTAGAACCACCTTTCGCTGCAATTACAGCTGCAACTCTTTTTGGGTATGCCTCTACCAGCTTTGCACATTTCTGTGAACAGAAATTTTCAAGTCTTGCCATAGATTCTCAATTGGATTTAGGTCTGGACTTTGACTGGGCCATTCTAACACATGAAAATGCTGTGATCTAAACCATTCCATTGTAGCCTTGGCTGTATTTTTAGGGTCATTGTCCTTCTGGAAGGTGAACCTCTGCCCAGTCTCAAGTCTTTTGCAGACTCTAACCGGTCTTCTTCTAAGATTGCCCTGTATTTGGCTCCATCCATCTTGCCATCAACTCTGACCGGCTTCCCTTTCCCTGCTGAGGAAAAGCATTCCCACAACATGATGCTGCCACCACCATGTTTCATGGTGGGGATGGTGTGTTCAGGGTGATGTGCAGTGTTAGCTTTCTGCCACACAGAGTTTTGCTTTTAGGCCAAAAAGTTAAATTTTGGTCTCATCTGCCCAGAGCACCTTCTTCCACATGTTTGCTGTGTTCCCCACATGGTTTCCCGCAAAATGCAAAGGGGGCTTCTTATGGCTTTCTTTCAATAATGGTTTTCTTCTTGCCACTTTTCCATAAAGGCCAGATTTGTGGAGCTCACGACTAATAGTTGTCCTGTGGACAGATTCTCCTACCTGAGCTGTTGATCTCTGCAGCTCCTCCAGAGTTACCATGGTCCTCTTGGCTGCTTCTCTAAATAATGCTCTCCTTGCATGGCATGTCAGTTCCATGTCTCGGTAGGTTTACAGTTGTGCCATACTCTTTCCATTGTTGGAGGATGGATTGAACAGAGCTCCGTGAGATGTTCAAAGCTTGGAAATTTTTTTATAACCTAACCCTGCTTTAAACTTCTCCACAACTTTATTCCTAACCTAGGCTTCACAGAACAGCTATAGTTATACTGAGATTAAATTACCCACAGGTGGACTCTATTTACTAATTAGGTGACTTCTGATGTTAATTGGTTCCACTAGATTTTAGTTAGGGGTACCAGAGTAAAGAGGGCTGAATACAAATGCACGCCACACTTTTCAGATATTTATTTGTAAAAAAATTGGAAAACCATTTATCATCTTCCTTCCACTTCACAATTATGTGCCATTTTGTGTTGGTCTATCACATAAAATTCCAATAAAATACATTTACGTTTTTGGTTGTAACATGACAAAATTTGGAAAATTTCAAGGGGTATGAATACTTTTTCAAGGCACTCATGTATTTTCTGCCCAAGCCATCCCAATGTGCTTATCTCTCACTTACCTAGTCCATGGCAGCTTTAAATCTTAACCTCTCTGTTCAAAATATGGTATTTGATCACCTCTGCGTTTTTTATTTTTTGCGCTATAAACAAAAAAAGCCGTCAATTTTGAAAAAAAAGCAATATTTTTTACTTTTTGCTATAATAAATATCCCCCAAAAATATATGAAAAAACAAATTTCTTTCTCAGTTTAGGCCGATATGTATTCTTCTACATATTTTTGGTAAAAAAAAATCGCAATAAGTGTATATTGATTGGTTTGCGCAAAAGGTATAGCGTCTACAAAATAGGGGATAGATTTATGGCATTTTTACTATTATTTTTTTTTTACTAGTAATGGCAGCGATCTGCAATTTTTATCCGGAGTGCAACATTATGGCGGACACATCGGACACTTTTGACACTATTTTGGGACCATTGTCATTTATACAGCGATCAGAGCTACAAATAGCTACTGATTACTGTATAAATTACACTGGCAGGGAAGAGGTTTAATACTAGGGGGCGATCAAGGGGTTAAGTGTGTTCTAGGGTGTGTCCACATCCCAGTGCTCTACGTTATATAAAGTTTGAAGTTATAACTTCCAACCAGTAATTTCATAGTAAATAGATAAATAATAAATTATTGGGTTAGAACATTTAGCATAATAATATATGATTTAGCTTCATTATAACAGTGTCTTTTCAGCAGTAACAGATTCTCCTTCTCCCTCTTAACTGTGTGAAAGAAACATGGGATTGTGGGTAAATCTTATACGCATAAACACATGTTTTTCCTTGTAGTTAAGAGGGCTGGGCTGGAAGGGAGCATTTGTCTTTTAGACACATTCCCCTCCTTTGACACTGCAGTGAGAGGTGTGCCTCCACTGCAGCATTTTAATTGTACAGCTGGGACCAATGGTACTTTATCATTGGTCCAAGACTCCAAGCTGTCCATTGAGCTCAGTGCTCTGACAAGTGAAGAGAGGCACTGTGAGCTTAACCTCTCAGTCTGCTGCAAACTGAGTGTGCCTGCTTTATTGAAACTGACCGCTCTGTATGTAGCTTTCGACAGGCTGCGCAAGGAGCCCCATATCTCTGGAATCATAGGTCATAGGAGCACCAATTTTTTTTTTTAACCAGGGGTGGGGTAGGACTTAGGCTACCAAATTTGAGGTATCTGTGACCTCGGGTCGCCGAGCTATGACCCTCAAAGCTCTATTTATTTATTTTTCTTTTTTTTTTTAAATGTTCATGGCAGATGAGGCTCTGCCTCACCTGCCTCCCCTGACTGCACGTCCCTGAGGTACAATATAATCAATTGAAGACTCTGGCTGTGTATAGAGGGAGAATGGGGTTCACTGACAATGTATACATTGGAAAAGCATGTACCTACAAAGGTGGTTGGAGGCAATCTCCTGGAGGGGAGGGCAGGTGTGGGGTGTATGTTAATGAGGTCAGCTGCTGAAGTACTTCCTTAGTTCACTAACAGTTTTCACGTCCCAAATACCAGGGTGAATACCAGCAAGTAATGGAGAAGTTTTCTATAGTAGACACAGGAGGCTGAAGTAAGGCCTGTCCTAGAATATAAAAAAGTTTTTTTCTTTTCTGCAACAGAGGTACATTAATGGTATATTGGTACACAGGGAAGCTGGAATTTAGAAAAAAAGAAGACGATTAAAGGGGGACTACTTAGCCTTAAATTAGAGCTGATTAGGGTTAAATACAGTAAGGTTTTTTTTTACCCTGCAAGGTTCGTTTAACCACTTAACAACCACGCCATAGCCGAATGATGGCTACAGAGTGGCTCGATAACTCTGGGAAGGGGTACATTGAGGTCTGAGGTCCCCTGGGGCACGCACATGGGAGTATCCGTGACCATGGATTACGGTAAATGCCCGCTGATAGCGGCCGTTTACCACGTGGTTGCTCTGTCAAATGACTAAGTGATCACTTGTAACCAAAATGTCTGGTTCCTCTCTCCCCTCTTTGTACCGATCGGTACAGTGTAAGCGGAGAGGGGAGAGATAGGGTGCAGCAGCGCTGTGGGCTGGACCTGTAGTGCCCACATTGCTGATCTGTGCCTATTGGAGCCTCATCCAGCCATCCTTTTGTCATACTAATCCAGCCATCCATTCATGCTCAGCCATCCCTCTGTCCAGCCATCCATACTCAGCAATACTCATCCATCCATCCATCCATACAGTGGGGTGTTTTCTTTCAAAAATTGGGTAATTTTTGGGCCTTTCCATTGTCCTGGTGCTCCAGGGCCTTCAAAAGTGTAAGAGGTAGTCAAGAAATTATATGTGTAATTTATGCTCCTAGAACGCCTGAAGGTGCTCCCTTAATGTTGGGTCTCTGTATGTGGCCATGGTGTGTAAAAGTCTCACACATGTGGTATTGCCATACTCAGGAGGAGTAGCAGAATGTGTTTTGGGGTTTAATTTGTGGTATGCATATGCTGTGTGTGAGAACTAACCTGCTAATGTGACAATTTTGTGAAAAAAAAGAAAAAAAAAATCTTGATTTTGCAAAGAATTGTGTGAAAAAATTACAACTTCAAAAAACTCACCCTGCCTCTTACTAAATACCATGGAATATCTACTTTCCAAAAAGGGGTCATTTGGGGGGTATTTGTACTTTCTTGGCTTGTTAGGGTCTCAAGAAATGAGATAGGCCGTCAGTACTTCAGGTGTGATCAGTTTTCAGAGATTGGCACCATAGCTTGTGGACTCATAGCGTAGGATATGTAGCAGTATAAATTTTGGCCAAAATTTATGAAGAAAAATTTCTAATTTGCAAAATTTTATAACAGAAACAAAGAAAAATGCATTTTTTAAAAGAATTTTCAGTCCTTTTTCTTTTATAGCGCAAAAAATAAAAAACCCAGCGGTGATTACATACCACTAAAAGAAAGCTCTATTTGTGTGAAAAAAAGGACAGACATTTCATACAAGTACAGTTTTGCTTGATTGAGTAATTGTCATTCAAAATGTGAGAGCCTCGAAAGCTGAAAATTGGTCTGGTTAGGAAGGGAGTTTAACCACTACCCTACCGCCCACCATCATATGACGACGGGACGGGGGAGCTCTTGTTCTGGGCGGACGTCATATGACGTGATCGCCCTCCTGAGCCACTAGGGGGCGCGCGTGCCCGCCGTGTCGCTCGGGACCCGGTGCGCGTGCCCGGCAGCCGCGATGTCCACCGGGCACCCGCGATTGCCGGGTAACAGAGCAGGACCGTGGATCTGTGTGTGTAAACACACAGATCCACGTCCTGTTAGAGGAGAGGAGACCGATGGTGTGTCCCTTGTACATAGGGACACTGATCGGTCACCTCCCCCAGTCAGTCCCCTCCTCCCATGGTTAGAATCACCTCCCTAGGACACACATTAACCCCTCAATCACCCCCTAGTGTTAACCCCTTCCCTGCCAGTCACATTTACACAGTAATCAATGCATTTTTATAGCACGGATTGCTGTATAAATGTGAATGGTCCCAAAAATGTGTCAAAAGTGTCCGATATGTCCGCTGCAATATTGCAGTCACAATAAAAATTGCAGATCGCTGCCATTACTAGTAAAAAAAAAATAAATAAATAAAAATGCTATAAATCTATCCCCTATTTTGTAGACGCTATAACTTTTGCGCAAACCAATCAATATACGCTTTTTGCGATTTTCTTTTACAAAAAATATGTAGAAGAATACATATCGGCCTAAACTGAGGAAAAAGTTTGTTTAAAAAAAAAAAAATGGATATTTATTATAGCAAAAAGTAAAAAATATTGTGTTTTTTCAAACTTGTCACTCTTCTTTTGTTTATAGTGCAATAAATAAAAACCACAGAGGTGATCAAATACCACCAAAAGAAAGCTCTATTTGTGGGCAAAGAATGATAAAAATTTAATTAGGGTGTAGTGTTGCATGACCGCGCAATTGTCATTCAAAGTGCGACAGCGCTGAAAACTGAAAAATGGCTTGGGCAGGAAGGGGGTGAAAGTGCCCAGTATTGAGGTGGTTAAGTGCCCAGTGGGTAAGTGGTTAATTGACATGCCATGCAGATTATATAAAAACAAAAAGTGTAGCGCTAAAATGTTTCGGTCAGCAGCATTGGAATATGCTGAGTGACCAACAGTGTATATCAAAGATTAGGTTATATTAGACCACAAATAAAAGAACAATGAACCAGTGAGAAATCTAATATTCCAAAGAAAACCACTATTATCATGTCCTTTGTGAGAAAAACGATGTGAATCAAAGTGTGCGTCACACAAGTTAAACCCAAATCCTTATAACAAAACACAGGCATATAGGGGTGGGGATGAGTGGTAAGTCCCTGAGGTGAGGACAGTTCATTTAGTCAGACGGAGACCTCTTGGAGCATGGACATATATCCAATAACAATGTTGTTATTAGTGGACTCCTCCAATGATCAGCCCAGTGCAAAAGTAACGTAAAATGCCCTTACCGGACGCGGTGGACTCACAGGCCATACAGCGGTGAGTCATACGAGCTTGAACCGTGTGACACGGTAGGGTTATAGCTGGTCTGCAATTGAATGATCTTGAGAAGAACTCCAATCATGAACAGTCTCCCGATTCATCCTCCAGCACTCACTCATGTATTGGCCATAGCAGCAAAAACCATCTAGCAGGAACGTATATCTCCATCTGGGGCAGTAGACGAGGCTGATACAGCCCGGACACGTTGCAGAGTTGTAGTCTGGAATGAATTGTGACTTGATATCCGCCTGTCGGGAGGAGACTCTCCACCACTACTACTCCTCCTTCCTCTGCTGCTGGCTGCTTACCTTTTCCACTACATTTTTCATTTTTTACATTTACTTATATTTGTTTGTTTGGTTGGCGCAGCAGCTTTTTTCTTATTTTTTACCTTCATGCAGATTATATATCACCTTTTTGATCCGCTATGAATGAACCAAAGTATTAACAATGTAGCAAAATAATATTGCTCCTAGGAATGAGCTTCAGGTTTGGGTTGGCCATGAGTTCTACTTGAACCAAGTTTGTTGGCAGTTCGTAAATGGTTAGATTTAGCCTGTTGCGTGTCCATCCAAACCTCCAACTGCCACTCATTTAGTGTCGGTATCACTACTGACACTAAACGACAGCTTTCTACCTGCCTGCTTATTTTACTTGCAAACAAGTCTCTGGGGATCCCTGTAATTATCTATATATATGGTCAATAACCAAAGCCAACACTCATGACCTGGTCACCAAGTCAGTGGGTCGTTGAGGCGTGATTCATCATAATTGATGTTGGACAATGCTGGATGAAAGAATTGACATTAGAAATTCTTTCTTTTTTTTTAAACAAGGTAATTTACCATGGTGTGTGTTATTGAATTACGTTTGACATTTTTTGTGAATGAGTAACAAGGGGTACTGTTGTTGGTACTATGCACTTTGTACTCATTCACGTGTGAGAGGAGCCAGATATCTGGGGCCCCCCTTATTCTAATGGGAGCTTCCTGATTCTTATAGGTCCATCAAGCCATGGGGATGTAGGGTTGAGGCCCTTGTCCCCATCAACATGGAGACAAGGAGCCTTTCCAGAGGAGAGGCACTGTCCTGGCTGGCTTTCTTCTGTTTGTTAAAAATTACATAGGGTCCCCCTCAAAATCTATACCAGATTTTTACCCAGTCTGATATGGATTTTGAAAGGAACACCATGCTGTTTTTTTTTTTTTACAAACAGAATGAAGCTGGACATGACATTTGAGTTAAAAGTTTAAATTGTTTTATTTTTGCTAAATGTCAGTGTTATGGGAGTACTTCATACAGGCATGCAAGTTAATATGCAGATTTAAGGTACCCCCAAGCAAGGTATTTAAAGGAATTAGGAACGTTTAATCCATTATACTTACAACAGGGATGCTGCATACCAAGATACAAAATTATATTTTACTTTATTAAAATAGCCAGCAGGAACAAGTTCTATTTCAACATGTTGCACACTAGGCTCAGTGCTTTCTGAAAGATTCCCACTGTTTGGTATTTAAAAAAAATATATTTTGTATATGTCCCCTATGGCAGTGCCCAGCTACCCATGCTCTTTTTTTAACAGAGGGTTACAAATTGGCTCTGACAAATACCTAAATACCTATTATGGACTGGATAGGAACCTGTATCTGTATTATTATTTTTTTTATAACCATACATTTGTTTATAACAAATGACATAAATAGGGTGATTGTTGAATGACAGACATATTTCTACAAAGAGATATTTCTAACTGAGCTACCCATATCCACGTAGCTTACAAACTCAACTGGAAGTAGGACCTGTCACCCCGACCCGGGTACAAACTGTGAGCAGGAACCTCTAATGGTCTTGAGCAAGGTAGCCCTCTAGTGACCTTAGTGAGGGTCACTAGTGAAAACATATAGTATATGCTTAATTCTTACTTTGTAGATAACTTTCCTATGAACTTCAAACATTGATACTTTCTTATTACAGTAATAACAGAAAACACATACTTTTTAGTGTAGTCACAAATTAATAAAATCTGTCTTGGATCTTCTGGTGTGACTACTTCTAGTATTGTTAATTATTTATTGATTTACTTATTTATTTATCTAAATATTTAGATACTTTTACCACTATATGCCTGGTTGCTTATCCTAAATATCATAAAACACAATTCACAATTCACAAGTGAAAGGGAGCATAATGGGAAGATTTCCAGACATCCCAGTTTTTATGGAAGGCCGGGGCTCTTCTTTCCTTATACGCTAGCATTTTTTCCATTTTTTTGTGTAGTGGGCATTCACTCTGGAAATTACTTCCTCAATTTTTGGGGGTGATTGAGAGCGCCATTCTCTTGCTAGTGATATATGTGCTGCAAGTAGTATATTTATAACAACCTTTCTCGTCAGGTGAGGAAAGTTTTCTATGCCCAGGCTGAGGAGGGCAAGTTCAGGGTTTGGTGTGAGTATGGTATTTGTGATTGTATGAATGATGGAAGCTACTTCCTGCCAGAAGGGTTTTATTACTTTACAGCTCCACAATATGTGTAGAAGGTTACCAGTGTTGTTACAGTTCCGCCAGCAGAGTGGAGGGATGCTCGGATTCATTTTATGAATACGTAGGGGTGTAAGGTACCACCTATGCAGTATCTTCTGTGCATTTTCCCAGTGGTCTATGCACGCTGAGGATTTACCATTACTTTTTACAGCTAGATGCCATTGGTGCAATGGAAATTCTTTTTTTAGTTCCTGTTCCCACTTTCTCCTGTTGGGCAGTTTATCCTGCATGTATAGGGGGGTAGTGAATTTGTAGAATAAGGATATTCCCTTGTGTTTCCCCGGGCGTTTGCTTAATAGGTAGTACCAAAGTATTTGGGGTATTTTTAGTGGTCTGGGTGTGTTAGAATTGATGTAGTGCTTTATTTGAAACAATTGGTATCTTTCCACTGCTACCTGTCCCTGCAGGTCAGGTGTAAAGAAATGTTCCCCTTCCCTTTTCAAAGTTTGGGTTGAGATGCTTGGGATCAAGTATTCATATGTTGCTAATGGAATTTGTATTTCCTGCATTGTAGTGTCTGTAAAGGGCTGTCCTAACATGGAGGACCATGCTGTTATAGAGGCTTGTATAGTAGGGTACAGTGATGTGGTTGGTCTATGGTGTATACCGGCAGCTAACGCCAGTGCTGGGAGATTATGGCTGGGGGTTATTTCTTGTTCTATTTCAGACCATCTACTGTCGGTTTGACATGAGAACCAATATCGAGTTTGTTCTAATATAGCTGCTTGATAGTAAACGTGTGCCTTGGGGAGTCCTACGCCGCCTAAGTGTTTGGGTTTGTACAGATGTGTCAGTGCAATTCTAGGTTTTTTACCTGCCCAAATAAACTTATTTAGTATTTTCGCTAAATGTGAGAAGAATGATTAGGGTATGGGTAGTGTTCTGAAATGGTATAAAAGTTTAGGTAGTATTTGCATTTGATATGCAGCTATTCTCCCCATCCATGATAAGTGCAGCTTGCCAATTTGGACCATCTCTTCTTCAATGTTTGCAAGTAGAGGAGGATAGTTGCTGGAATATAATTTAGCGGAAGAGGAGGTGAGTTGCACACCAAGATACGTAATGGAAGGGGGGTCCCAATTACAGGGAAACATATGTTTGATCGTACTTTTTTCTTCTGTGGGTATATTGAGTGTTAAAGAGAAACATTTGTTTGTGTTGATTTTGTAAAAAGAGACTTGACTAAATTTGTTCAATAGCTTGTTAAGTTCTAGTATAGAGGCTTCTGGGTTGGCTAAAGTTAATATTATATCGTTGGCAAAGAGTCCTATCTTGTGGCTTTCATTACCTATTCTAATGCCTTTGATGGTTGCATTGGTCCTAATACTTTGTGCCAGAGGTTCTATAATGAGTGAGAAAATTATTGGAGAGAGGGGGCATCCTTGTCGTGTGCCATTAGATAATAGGAAAGGATCAGATTGGAGACTAGAAGTATATACTTGGGCTGTGGGGTTAGAGTATAAGGACATAATTGCTGAATGGATCAATCCTTATATTCCAAATTTGTGTAAGGTTCTTGATAGGTAACCCTAGTGCACCCTATCAAACGCCTTTTCGGCATCTAAGGCTAGAAAAATACTCGGTACTTGATTCACTTCTGCGAATCATAGGAGATCTAGCATCCTTCTAGTTCCTGTATCTGTATTATTAAACAGCATTTCATATAGTCAGACTTTAAGGCCTCATGCACACTGGACATTTTTGGACATTTTTACAGCTGCTGTTTTTGGCTTCAGACGTTTTTTTCTACAGTCAATAAACTCTTAAGCATGTTATCCTATGTATCCATGCACACATAGGCTGTTATCAACTGTTTTGGGCTGATAAATGCTCAAAAACTTGGCTCACCTGCGTTTTGTTAACATTTTTGATCTCATTGATTTAACCACTTCAGCCCCAGAAAGGATTTGCCCCCTTCCTGACCAGGCCATTTTTTGCGATACGGCACTGCGTCGCTTTAACTGACAATTGCACAGTCGTGCGACGTCGTACCCAAACAAAATTGACGTCCTTTTTTCTCCACAAATAAAGCTTTCTTTTGGTGGTATTTGATTACCTCTGCGGTTTTTATTTTTTGCGCTATAAACAAAAAAAGGGTGACAATTTAGAAAAAAACAAATTTCTTCATCAGTTTAGGCTGATATATATTCTTCTACATATTTTTGGTAAATAAAAAAATCGCAATAAGTGTATATTGAATGGTTTGCACAAAAGTTATAGCATCTACAAAATAGGGGATACTTTTATGGCATTTTAATCATTTTTTTTTTACTAGTAATGGCGGCGATCAGCAATTTTTATTGGGACTGCGACATTGTGGCGGACAGATCGGACACTCTTTTGGGACTATTGAGATTTATACAGCAATCAGAGCTAAAAATAGCCACTGATTTCTGTATAAATGTCAGGGAAGGGGTTAACACTAGGGGGCGATCAATGGGTTAAATGTGTTCCCTCAATGTGTGTTCTAACTGTGGGGGGATGGGAGTGACTAGAGGAGGAGACATATCGCTGTTCCTAACTAATCACACATCGGGTCCCCCACCATGCTCCTCTTAAAGGAGCCAACGTACCTGTACATCGGTTTGCGCAGGGCTGCCAACCTGCCGGTGTATATGTATGTGAGCCGATCGGGAAGTGGTTAAAAAAATAAAACGTATAATAACGTTAACGCTGAGAGATGCTAAAAACGCTATTGTAAAAAGGATGAAGAATGTAAAAAAAACTCACTGCAAAGCTCCTGCCATTTTTATGACAATATTATAACGTCCAGTGTGCATGAGGCCTAAATGTATCACACAAAACAATGTCTCATTAAAAACAATAATATTTATTACTACCAGCGTATAATATTTAACATCATACAATTACAATTTAAAAGTTATTTCTGGTAAATAAATGATTCTCTTTCATGCCTTTAGACAGTTCATAATGTTACGCCTTACGCCATTGTACCATTGCCATGCACATATTTAAACTCTCCTGTATTGTACTGTGTTTACAGACAACTTGGCTCACTTCTTCAGGAAAGACCAGTGATGTTTCTGCAAAGATCAAATAAGATATTATTCAAAACTCAACCATTGCAATATGTAAGACTGAACAATGTATCCAACTTAAACATCAATTTTACATGTCTGGATGCCCTTCGAAAACCATAGGGTGAGATACCTTTGCATATATAAATCCCTCCTAGATTGTAAGCTCTAACGAGCAGGGCTCTCTGATTCCCCCCCATATTGAATTGTATTGTAATTGTACTGTCTGCCCTAATGTTATAAAGCGCTGCGTAAACTGTCTGCGCTAAATAAATCCTGTATAATAATAATAATAAATAAACATTTTGGAAGATATTGATGGTGCTGCTTCTAGGGGCTAATTTAAATACCATAGAAGGCCATTCCTTGCAGAAAAGACCAGACCAGCTTTGAGACTGAAGGATAAGGAGCATGATACCATATCCAGAATGATGCTGCTGGTACCAGTTCTGATCCACCCTGTATCTGTGAACTGTAATTGCATATTGTAAAAAGGGCATGATATACTAATTTGGGGAAAAAAAATAAGTGTCCTTGTGTGCATTTATGTGTATATTTATCTTCCAGGAGATTGAATATGAACTGGTCTATAAAAGTGAGAGTGTCTGGACTAAGGGAACACCACCAAATGGGATGAAACATATGGAATATTGTCTCAGTTGAGAAGAGGGAACAAGCTACAGGATAGGGGAGACTCCACCTCACCAATTAAGTCCAGATGCTATGGAAAATGGTTGGATTATCGACAGGTCCACATGCAGTTAATATTTTGACAATTTTTTTTATACTTCTGTTTAGAACCTGATTAGAAGTTGTGTTTCATCTGATGGGATTGCTGTCAAGTGCTGTCTGTACTTTTCCATGTGCCTGCAATGTGTCGTGGATGTGGTTTTTAACGGTTCTGGCTCAAAACAAAAAACATGTGTATGTATTTAAGCACTCAAGATAGCAAAATTGATGGGGTTCTGGATATTATGTTTTATGACCTTTGCAGAAACATTACTGATCATTCCTGAAGAAGCAGACCAAGTTGTCTTTCCACCATTGGCCTGGAAAACGCTAGGCATTATTATCTGTTTAGAAAAACAAATTTTGAATGACTAGGAATCATGCATGAAAATAAGTAGACACATATATAAAAGATAAGTTTACATATGTGTAAGGGCAATGGTACAATGGTACAAGGTTTACCAAGTGTGTAAATGTATAAAACAGGCTGATTTGTTGACCAAAAAGAACTATTTACATTGTAATTGTATGATGTTAGCCATTTTATGTGGGCAATAATAAAAAAAAAAGTTATTTTTATTGAGACCTTTTTTTGTGTGGTAGTCTGATCCAGTGGGTTTCAAAATTTGTGGGACACTAACCTAGAACAGGAATGCAAATCAAAACTTTTGACTTTCTAATCTGCCTTTAGAGACTTAAAGGTGAACTTCAAAAATTATCCTTCCCCTCTGTCTGCACTCCCTTAGCTAACTAATTACTATATTTGTTTAAAAAAAAAAAAGCTGAAAGCCCCTTTTACTTATCTAAATGTGGGCATTTGGTCAGATCTTCAGTTTTCTATCGTCTCCTTCAATGCATATAAAGAGAGTTCTTCTCCAGATATTTACATCACTGGCTGGGTAATGTGGGCACATCTTACTAGCGGTTCTATGGAGGAGTCCACTCAGGATCGAAGACTGCAGGCATGATGACATCATAAAGAGGCAACTGGTCAGGGTGGGCACAAAGTGTAGTGCTGAATCACTGATCAGCACACCCAAAAAGTTTTTTTTTTTTAACCTTCTGAATTGGTGGGGGGGGGGCAGTGGAATTTAGGTGTGGGGGAATGGATTGCATATATCAAAAAATTAGCTTTAAAAACAATTAAAACCAAAGAACTATTCAAGAAAATCAGCGATGGCTTCTCTTTATATACACTATATTGCCAAAAGTATTGGGACACCTGCCTTTACTCGCACATGAACTTTAAGGTCATCCCAGTCTTAGTCCATAGGGTTCAATATTGAGTTACCTACCCTTTGCAGCTATATTAGCTTAAGCTCTTCTGGGAAGACTGTTCACAAGGTTTAGGAGTGTGTCTATAGAAATGTTTGACCATTCTTCCAGAAGCACATATGTGAGGTCAGGTGCTGATGTTGGACGAGAAGGTCTGGCTCGCAGTCTCCACTTGAATTCATCCCAAAAGTGTTCTATTGGGTTGAGGTCAAGACTCTGTGCAGGCCAGTCAAGCTCCTCCACCCCAAACTCATTTATCCTTGTCTTTATGGACCTTGCTTTGTGGACTGGTGCTCAGTCATGTTGGAACAGGAAGGGGCCATCGCCAAACTGTTCCCACAAAGTTGGGAGCATGAAATTGTCCAAAATGTCCTTGTATGCTCACGCCTTAAGAGTTCCCTTCACTGCCCCAACCCCACACCATAATCCCCCCTCCACCAAATGATTTGGAGGGGTGGCCCAATACTTTTGAAAATATAGTGTGGAAATATAGTGTAGATGAACGAGTTTGGGGTGGAGGAACTTGACTGGCCTCAACCAAATAGAATGCCTTTGGAATGAATTAGAGCAGAGATTGAGAGCCAGGCCTTCTCGTGCAACATCAGTGCTTGACCTCACACATGCGCTTCTGGTCAAACATTCCCATAGACACACTCCTAAACCTTGTGGACAGCCTTCCCAGAAGAGTTGAAGCTGTTATAGCTGCAAAGGTTGGGTCAACTCAATATTGAACCCTACGGACTAAGACTGGGATGCCATTAAAGTTCATGTGCATGTAAAGGGAAGCGCCCCAATACTTTTGGCAATATTGTGTACCTCACTATAGGTTTTCTGTAAAGGGAATATGTCGGTATCATGTTCATACCAGTTACCCAGCTTAAAGAGCACTGTGCATTGTTGCAGAAAGGAGCTTAAAAATATGGTTCGCTTTGGAAATCAATAAATACTTTACAAGTTGTAAGTGTGTCAAATGCCAAGGGCAAACCGGGGTGCTGCCGCTTGACTGCCCTTAAGAATAAGCCTAGGCCAATTTCTGTATAATTTTGTATATTGCTAATTTTAGTAGAGCCTGTAGGATATTACAAAGCCTTTTTGAACAGAGGTGAGCTTGGAAAGCCTCAGGACTTGCCCAGTTATATAATATGCTGTATAACTGTTAAAAAATACTATGTTATGACAGCTGACCTTTCAAGTGCTCATGGTCACATGTAAGAAGAATGGGACTGTCTGCTTAACAGCATATTAATTTTAAAGTTTTATGTGATGTAATTCTGAGCTACTAGTTTGTCTTATTTTGCAATATGTATTCAGATATTCAGCTGTGTTTCTTATTATGTCTGGTTATATTTAAAAGTTATCCCTGAAAATAGTCATTTATTTGAACTATTTACAGAATTGCACTTGATTGCAATAAAGTAATATGTGCTTCTTAAATGTAAAACAGGTCTGCCTTTCTTTTATGTGTGACTTTTTTCAGTTTAAATCATCTCATCTAAATCATTTTATCTGTAGTAAGTGAATAAGGTAAACGCCTAACTGAAAAAATGTGTCTATGTTTATGCCCGAGGTATTGCACTGCAGCCAGATAACAGCATTGTGCCTCAAAGTGCCAGATATGACTCTTATTTACCGCTTCAAATTTATTCTGCCTGCAGAGAATTAGGCTGACAAAATGTTGTTTCCAGAAGACCTGCCAAGCTGGAATGCATTACTTCTTATCTTTCTTAACAAAATCCCTAGCTACCTGTATGTCCAAGAGATGAACAGAAAGAGCAGGCTAACAGTAAAATTATGAGTTCAATTATATTGAGTGGCTGGGAGCTGAGGGATGCAGAACATACTTTTTTATAAGTTTCTTTAAAACATATGTAAACTCAAAAAATAAAAATAAATAATAATAATATACTGGAGCTTACGAGTCCTCGGATATGGTGGCTACAATTGTTTTACCACTGCAATACTGGGCACGTTCACCCCCTTCCTGCCCAGGCCAATTTTCAGCTTTCAGAGCTGTCACACTTTGAATGACAATTGCGCGGTCGTGTAATGCTGTACCCAAACAACATTTTTATCATTTTTTTATATTTCAATATTTTTTTATTGAGATTTTTCAAAAGGGAAACATGAGCTAAAATTATGAGATAATAATGAAACTGTCTGCCATACAATCATATTGTTAACATATGAAAGCGTATATCGCCGAGTATTCAGACAATAATGTAGATTTTGTGGTAATTATCTTACCATCTGAATCTTGTCTCCCTCACCCAGACACCCCAACTGGGAGCATACTTTGTCGGGGGGGGGGCATTGCTACCAAAGATTAAGAGACTTACAAAAAATAGAGAGAGTATATCGAGCTATATATGGTACATAAACATATTACCCTGTAATATGGGACTTTTCGGTAAGTAACAGAGTGCAGAAAAGGAAGAAGAAAAGATGGTGTTTGTTATCAATAAACATAACATCTGTATGTGTTGACCTTAAAGTCCAAGGTCCAAATTTTGCCTGAACTAAGCTTGTTGTAGCGTCTGTAACAGACGATCCCCAAACCATGTAAGTGGAGTACCAGGGTATACGGAGTAGAGTAGAGAAGGAGGAGGGAGAAAGGAAAGGAAAGAGTGAATATGAGAGCATATGAAGGCATCAGAGAGCTACATAGAACTAGATTTGTTGTATTCTGCTATAGGGGCTGTGGGGGTTGTTGTATATAGGACTTTCACGGTTCCCATACCATGTTGTTTTTATCTGCAGTGGACTGGAGGATACTGACCGTCTTTTCCTGAACCCAGGATATTTTCCTTTTAGCAGCAGCAAAGGACACTGTAGGCTGTTTCCATGCTCAGGCTATCGTGATTTTAGTGCCCACTAATATGAAATGAATGAGAATCCGCAGAGACTTAGGACATCCTACTGGGCATCCATTCAGTAAGGCAATCTTAGGTGTTTTTGGCACAGACATACCTGTCACTTTGTGCAACAAATAAAAGATCTTGTTCCAGAAGCCCCGAATACAAGGACACTCCTACTATATGTGAAATAAAGATCCTGTCATCCCCATCCTCTAAAGCATAGTGGTGACATGCCTGGAAAAATCTTGGCCATACATAAAGGTACATTATACCATTGTGTGAGTATTTTGGTACTTGCCTCTATAAGAGAGACATTAAGAGGACATTAAGAGGACTTCTGGAACCTTGAGCACCAAATGCTTGCCTCCCAAGTGACCTTAAGATCCTGTTCCCAGCTCAGTGCATAAAGTGGTTTCTCAGGACTCTCCGTCAGTGAGGCATAAATCATTCCTCCCTTCTGATCCATGCATCCAGAGCATCATTTTTCGTATACAGTTATATTCAGAGGTTCAGGTTTTGAGGTCCATAAAGATAAGATAAAATGTTGGATTTGATGCAGATGGAATCTTTCAGATGATAGCATATCCAGTTTGCTAATGCAATGACTTGCCATGAGGGGACCCATAGAGGAAAGAAAGTGACCAATTTGGAATAAGCCCTTGTTTGTCCACCACTGAAATGCCCTAATATTTTGGCCTGGGGGAAAACTGGGGTTGTAGAAGATGTGCGCTAAGGGGTGAAGCTCAGAAATTAGATGATTTGTATAATAGGTCACAAAGGGTCATTGAGTGCGATAAGTTGGCAGCCATTATGGGGGGTCTATTTTTAGGGGGTACCCAAGCTAGGTAATCTATAATATGTAATGGAAAACACTTGTCTCTCCATTTCGACCCAATCCGGTCTACTACCCTGTGAGTATATGATCGAGAACTGTGTTAATTGAGCAGCTTGATAATACCTCCATAGGTCCGGCAAACCTAGTCCTCCTTGGGAAGCACACTTTTAGGGCAGCAATATCCCTTATTGCCCCAGATGAAACGTATTATCTGGGATTGGAATTTTTACAGAGGTATTCTCAGGATCAGGATTGGTAGGGATCGGAATAAGTATAAAATCCTAGGTAAGGAGGTAATTTTTACAGCATTTACCCTGCCCAACCAGGATAGATTCCCCCGTCCCCAACTAGATAGGTCCTCTCTCAGTTTTTTATACATGGGGGTAATTGGCATTATATTTTATTTATTTATTAAAATGCTTAACCTACACAGTCTTACCCAAAGGCCTCGATGCGCAAAAACAAAAGGACATTGACATTAAAAAACCTTAAGAGAACCAACAAACCAGCATAGCAAGATATAGAATAAAAGCCAGGGAGTCTGTCCATCACACCCCAATTAAAAATTAGGTGACTCCAAAAGCTTGTACAAAAAGTACGGTTTTCAATTTCTTTCGAAATTTCAAAAAGTCATTCTCAAGTCTCAGTTTCAGAGGCAAGGAGTTCCAAAATTCAGCTCCTTGTACTTCGCTCGTTCTCCCTCCGCATGTTTTCTTTTTAAATTTTGGAATCGTCAGTATGGCCAAGTTTGCCAATCTCAAGGATTGGGTAGGCACATACTTGACAAATTTTTCCTTCAGATACTCTGGGCCATATCCATGCAATGCCTTATGGACAAGACATCCGGTTTTAAACAGAACCCGTTCTTTCACGGGCAGCCAATGCAGGGCTCTAAGGGATGGAGTGATGTGGTCACGACACCTGTCAGTAACCTTGCTGCGGCATTCTGAATCAACTGGCGCTTGTAGATGGTACAAGCAGGCAAACCCAAATACAGGGCATTACAGTAGTCCAATCGACTGCTGATAATGGCATTGAACATGGCGATCTTGTCAGAGTCTGCAATATAGCGAAAAGTCGACCTCAGGAGTCTCAGGTAGAAGTGACATGAACTCACCACCTGATTTACCTGAGGGCGCAGGTTCAACCTAGAGTCAAAGATGACACTCAGGCCCCTGACCTGAGTGGCCGGAATCGATCAATTGGTCAACACTAGGTGTCAATTTGATGCCCAAATAAGGGATTTAGGAAGGGTCCCAGGCGCATGCAAAGTGGTTTTTGAGTCGCTCCACCAGAGATATTGGGGTGGTAATATTTAAAGCCACAGATTTGGCCATGTTAACTCTCAACCCTGAGACCTTGCCAAAATCCTGAAGGAGTTTAAAAATATTGGGAATAGAAATAAGGGGGGAAGTAATGAAAAGTAGCAGATCATCTGCAAACAAAGCACATTTATGAACATGGGGGCCGCAGGTAACGCTATGTATATCTGGGTGGTTTCTTATTGCGGTGGCTAGGGTTTCAATTGCTATGGCAAAGATAATAGGAGCTAAGGGGCATCCTTGTCTAGTGCCTCTGTGTATCGAGAAAGGGTTTGAGTAGTGGTCTTGGAGCTTAACTTGAGCGCTCGGGTTGGAGTACAAATTCCTTAATAACTGTATGAAATGAGGGCCAAACCCCATCTTCATAACACTTCAAACAGATAAGGCCATTCAACAGTATCAAACGCTTTTTGTAGATCCACAGACAATAGGAATCCTTCCTGGTTGGGGCCCCCATTCCATTTGAACAAAAGAGAGATGACATCTGCAGCTCTGTGAATCTGATCGGGACAATCCCTCCCTGGGATCAAGCTTACCTGATCCTTGTGAATGTCTTTTGGCCATGATTTTGGTTAATATTTTGAGATCATTATTGATCAATGAAATGGGTCTATAATTGCCCACTTCAGAGCTATCTTTGCCTGGTTTAGGAATGACAGACACGTAAGCCAGGTTAGCGGAGCTGTCCAGTATAGATTTCCCCTGAAGGGCGTTGTAGAATCGAGTCAAATGGGGGGCTAGAGTGGATGCAAAGGTTTTATAATAGCAGGTGGAGAACCCATCTGGGCCTGGGGCTGAGCCCCTCTTGAAATTCTTAATTACCCCTAGCACTTCTAATTACTTGATTGTTTTTTGCAGAAGTGTGCTATGGTCCTGTTTCAGTTTAGGTAGAGGGATTTCATCTAGGAAGTCAGTGAGGGTACGGGGTCTGGGTATCTCTCTTGACTTGTATAAGTCTGCATAAAAGTCATAAAATGCTGTCATGATCCATTGCGGATTTTGCGTGAGCGTACCTGTGAAGTCACAAACCTTGGGAAAGGAGAATGTTCGAGGCTTGGGTGTCAATTTGGAAGTTAGTCCGGCCCCCACCTTATCCTTTTGAAGATAAAAACGAGCATTGGACCACCTAAGGCTTTTTTCCGCTTGGGTAGTTAGAGCTAGGTTTAGGGTGACTCTACTTGATTCCAACAGGGCTCGCTACCTAATATTGGGGTTACGTTTGTATGTTTTGTATAGTTTTTGAAATTCCTGTTCTAATTTGATTAAGTTAGCTCGTCATTCCCTAAGTTTGGTGTAGATTTGAATTATCTTGCCCCGTAGCACCGATTTATGGGCGGCCCAGAGTGTTTCAGAAGAGACCTCCCAATTGTCATTGACCCGAAAATATTCTTTAATTTGTTTAACCAGTATGGTACATTGGACCGGATAACTGAGCAGCGATTCATTCAATCGCCAACTAAATGTGCCATCTGATTCAGATGGTCTCATGAGGTAAAGCATTACTATCGAGTGATCAGACAATGGTGAGTCCTTAATGAATGCTTTAAAGGCCTGGGGGATGTCTGGGGCTGCCATAAAAATATAGTCAATCCTCGCAAGGGTTTGGCGAGGGGCTGAAAAATGGGTATAGTCCTTAGTTATTGGATTAAGTTCTCTCCAAATATCCACTAAGCCATGGGTGTGGAGGGTTTTGGCTATCTTTAGACTTTGTTTAGGGGGCCGGAGCAATCTGGAATGGACTTTTCTGGAATTATCTAGCATTTGGTCCAATGCGACATTCGAGTCATGCCCCATGACTATTATACCCACGAAATGAAGAGAGAGGGCTTCTAGCATAGAGTTAAAAAAACCTAGCCTGATCTCGATTCGGTGCATAGTATGAGATAAATGTATATAGGGTTCCATTCACTTATCCGGAGAGAAGGATATATCTGACTTCGGGATTCCTGATTACCTCTTTGGGAGAAAAGGTGACATTTTTGGACAGGAAGATGCCCACCCCCTTAGTTTTGTCTTCTGCGTTCGCTAAAAAAAAATTGAGGGAATCTAGTGTGTACAAATGAGGGATTATATGACTTGGGAAAGTGAGTTTCCTGAAGGAGAAGCACCTCCATGTGCAGGGACGAAGCGTTTTGGAAATATTTTCGGCGCTTCAGCTGAGAATTCAAGCCCTGTACATTATGGAAAGCTACTCGAATAAATGAAGAATTCACTTTATGTAGTGTCATGGATCAGAGGGGAGTAAAATGCATCACTAAACGGAGACCTACCTTCTGCCAGATGGATCCAGTCAGGAGCCACTGTAGACCAATTAAGGAAAGTGCAACTCTTTTAAAACATCTGCCCATGGAGCCTCCCTGGTGCCTGAAAATGTAACAATATGAGGAGAGTGAGAGAGACGGCTAGAAAAAGAAAAAAAACATTGAGAGTAAAGAATAGTGGGGATCCGAAAAGGTCATGAAGTAGCCACATCGTGGACCTGCTCAAGACCCGGAAGAGAGGAGCAGATTTGTATTTCCTTTATCGAGTGATAACCAAGGTGTCCGCCTGAGAGGCAGACCAACAACCACCTCCTCGTGGGGAGCCGGCCTACATGCAGGGGCAGAGGGAGGCGCACTACATCCACTCCGGCCTCACCAACCACCTATTATGGCTTTGTAGAAGGAAGGGGGCCTACCATATAAAACAGTTTGTTGTCATTGAAAGAAAGAAATCCCACCCCCCCTCCCAGGGGATGTTCGCAGCTCAGGAGAACTCACAGGGAAAGACCCATCCCCAACAGGGGTGATGTCTGCCCCCGGAGCCTCCTGGGAGTTGAACATCCAGATAATATATTGACAATTTTGATCTCAACTAGGATTCAGAGCATGTCACAAGCTAGTAACCATATCAACAATAACTATTTATAAAAGGTAAAATATAGGAAAGGAACTGCAAACTGGAAGTAAACTAAGACTGGGAAGGCCATGAGAGGTGTATGGCAAAGGTCTCCACTGCCCAGCTCCTCCTCTAAGCCCCCCCCCCTGATTCAGACAACTTATGACCCCAAATTATCTACAGCGATAATAAAGTGTTCACTGCTAAAGATTGGGCCACCAATGCATATTGTTATATAACTGAACATCTGTTGTCCGTCTGTACCAGGAGTAAGATCTGGGTTCCTTAATGGACAGTCAGACATATGTCAGAGGAGCTAGGTCAGAGTTTAATTGGTATGCATGACTGAGGTGTCCAAAAGGGAAAACAGCCTAAGTAAAAGAATGAGAATTGGGGTCTCCTAGTAATCACAGGGGGTGAGATTCTTTGGATCGCTTGGACTGCTGCTTTCTCCAAACTGGGATAATTGGGCTCTGCGGTGAGGGGCGTTTAGCCAATCTGGTGTTCTTGTGGCTTGCAGAAGATGATGCCAGGGATATTAGGCCCAGGTGTACCATCAGGCGTTCCCCTTCATGGATAGAGGTGTTTTATCCCTATCCTTGTGTTTATAAGTGTGTTTTATCCTTGTAGGAGAATGATAGGTGGAAGGGGAAAGAGCACCAATATTTGATCATTTTTTGCGATAAGACTTGCAGAAGTGATTTCAGGGCTCTCCTGAATAATGAGGGGGGGAGAGATCTGCAAATATTTGGACAGGGTGTCCCTACACTGATAAGGAGCAGCACTGATAGGCGGCACTAATATGCAGCACTGATGGGCATTGATAGGCAGCACTGAAATGCAGCACTGATGAGCACTGATTGATAGGCGGCACTGATGGGCGGCACTGATAGGCGGCCTTTATGGGCACTGATAGACGGCACTGATAAGCGGCACCGATGGGCACTAATAAATGGCACTGATAGGCAGCACTGATGAGGAGGGACTGACAGGCATCACAGATGGGCACTGAAAGGCAGCAGTGATTGGCATTGATTGACATCACTGATGGGCACTGATTTGCACCACTGGTGGGCACTGATTGACATTACTGGTGGGCACAGTTGGGCACTGGCAGGCATCGCTGATGGGACTACACTGATAATCAATACACTGATTATCAGCGCAAACCCACCCTGTCAGGAGAGGCGCTTATCAGCTCGATTCTCCATACACGCTGTCAGCCTGAATAGAGGCATGCTGATAAGCGGCACTTCCTATTTACACTGTGATCAGCTGTGATTGGATTGTGATCAGAGATGCGGTGTGTCCGAGCGACACACCGCACCACTGATGGCCGCACTGCGCGCCCCAGTGCATGTTGTGGAGGACATCATATGATGTCCAGTCACAACAATGAAACCCCTGCCCGGTCGCCATTTTGCTATAGGCTGAGCGGGAAGGTGTTAAGCTTTTTTTTTACTTTGTTATTACCTGGTGATCTTCCCAATAGCACACTTCCTGTCCTAGGGTGACAACACTTACACTCTGCACTGTATTTATTGCAGAGCAGTGTCGCCACCCTAGGCTAATCTCCTGGTTACGCTACAACCATTTACCGCTTTCCTCATCTCAACAAGGAGGATGCTGAATTTTAAGTAGGTTAAGCAGCATTTTTTGCAAAAAATGTACTTAGCCTTAAAAAAAGACAATAAATGCAGCCAACACACCCAAGGACAAGTTAGTTGCAAGATATTTAATTCTGTCCTTGAGTTTTGATATAAGCTAAAGTCTCCCAGGCTAAAATTTAAAAAAATCCTAATGCAAGTGTTATAGAAAATATGCGCATTCCTTATTTTTTTTAAGAAAAATGTAAATACAAAACAGAGCCTAATGAGCATACCCAGGCCCAATGTAATACATAAATAAACAAACCTGGCACCTTATCTAATAACAGTTAAAAGGTGTATGCCTACTACTATTTAACCAACATTAATAATTAAATACCTTTATTTTATCTTATATGGAGACTTGACGCATTCGCCCAAGCCTGCCACACGGGCAACCGGTCACTTCAAGAGGCTGTGTAGAACCTCACTACACATCCACACCTGCGCCAACCCCCATTTCTAGATGTAGCACATTCTTCTCTATCTAATTCTTCCCATATTCTTTCTCCTCTCATTTACAACCAAAGGTGCAAAAGTTCAGCCCTTTCCCTTTCCATCTTTCTCTGCCCCCTCATCCCCCATTTCCCCTTAGGCTACATTTTGAATTTCTCGTATCATTAAACGTCACTTACCCCAGTTGACCTATGAAGCCCATAACCCAGGGATGGATGAGAAGAAGAACGATGGCTATACACGGGGCCCATGGGTCTGCTTGGTTCAAGGATTTCCAAGAAAAGTCCTATTACATTAAGTTTCTCTCACTTGCAGAGATACACTGCAGAGCCCCATGAATTATACACATTTTCCCCCTCTTACCCCCCTATCAAAACCTCTACCTCTCCCCTAAAAGAAAAAAAAAAGGGAAGAAGAGAAAGAACTCCCCCCCACTCACCAAGAACATTTACCACTGTATTATCATATTCCACAGCATTACTTTCTAATTAGACCCAGGTCCATTTTCAGCAAGCATCTGGCATCTTGCCGATAAAGTAAAATTGATCCATCGTGACCATGTTTTGCGGAAATGGGTTTCCTGCCTGTTTAACGTTGCCGTAAGTTCCTCCATTCTCATTATTTCATTTACTGCTCTAACCCATTGAACTACAGTAGGTGGAGATGAGGATTTCCAAGCCCTGGCTACATTTATCAAATGCCTTACCACTGATTGTTGATATTTGTTTTTAGAGAATGGGCTAAGATGAATTAGACAAGCTCTTGGATTCTGATCAAGGGAAGGCCAGTAAGGTCTTTAATCAACTTACATACATTTAGCCAAAAAGGCTGTATTTGAGGGCATAGCCAGAATATATGAAAAAGCGTTCCCCTATCTTCTCTGCAGCATGGTGATCTATACCATCGGATTAATAACTTATATCCTGAATCTTGCATTCTAGACAAAATAGATGATTTATGTATAAAATGAAAAATAGTTATGTTCCAATCCCTTTTTCATGCGGTAATATAGGATGGAATATGCAATTCCAGAGGTGTTATCAATGCTGCATATGCCTTGGAAAGGCCTCATCTAGTGGTTTGGCCCGATGTGCATAATTGCTCAAACGTAGTAGGCCCAAGTATTATCGTTGGATCAAATGGTAAAGATGTAAGGTGTCGTAGTTTGGTTACCTGCCATATCGGAAGAGCTGGTGATAGCATTGACTGAATATCAGCAAAAGACTGCCATCTTCCCGAGTCCCTAAAATCTTGCATTCTGTTTTTTTTTTCATTTTTATAAATTGATGGAATTTAGGATCAAATAGTTATGGTACAAAATCTGGATTTCCAATCACTGGTGTCATAGTTGTCATCACTGAAGGTTTTATCAACCTCTGTTTGGTTAAGCACACTACTTTACAGGTAGTGCCCATGATAGGATATTCCCTTACCTGGTTGGGGCATTTATTACATGGTAACCACAGGAGGGCCTTAAGGGGAATGGTCGTAATGGATTGTTCAATAGATCCAACTCTCTGTCCCTGTGTGATTGCATCAGTTGAAGATTCTGGATAGATGTACTGCTTGGTAATAGCGGACTGGGTCTGGGAATCCCATACCCCCACATTTTTTAGGCATAGTAAGTGTATCTGCCTTGATCCTAGGTGGGCAATCTGCCCAAAGGAATTGTATAAACTCCCGCTTTATTTGGCTTAGAAAGTTAGCTGAGATTTCCACAGCAAAGTCTGTAATAAATACGGGGCATTACGTTCATTTTTAAATACTGTTCTTTCCAAGCCATGTATGTGTCAGATTTTACCATCTTCTAACATCACTTCTAATATTAATCAGCAGTTGTGGAAAATTATGCTGGAACGTATTGGTTATGCACCGTGTAAGATACTGTATATACCTGAATACTTAAGTCTCTCCGGCACCCATTTAAATGAGAAGCTAGATTCCAAAGCAGAGACTCTAGCTTCTGGCATTGTTAAATTCATTGCCTCCGATTTTGCATAATTGGTTTTATAATTTGATAATTGTGAGTATTGATCCAGCTCTCTAACTAAATTAGCTTAATCGCTAATAACTCCAGACCACATGCGGGAATGAAATAGATATAATGCCTTCCATAGTGTAAATCGTTTAAAGAAAATATGGTTGATTAAAATACAAATGGATGTATACATCAAATAAGGATAAAAAGCACAAAAAGTTAAAACATCGGCGTCAAAATGCCTCTCACGTCACTGCCGGTCCAATCCGGCCAGTTATCTTTTTCAGTAAACTCGGATAATTTTCCCCAATAGTATTGAATTTCTTTATTACAAAAACACATTTTTGTTACAAAGTCATCATATTATTGACCAATAAAATCATTATCAATAGAATATGTTACACGATTAAGAAATCATTGTACAAACACTAAAAGAATAAATGCATAACCAACATTTTGTATCCATCTTCATATTTTACAGCTGGAAAAGATTTAAAAGATGTAAATTCATTCCTACAGGGAAGCTGATCTTGTCATTAAGAAATGTAACCCTTTGTTTCTCATTCTTTGTGTTATGGGAAAACTACATAGCATTGTTGTAATTAGAAAAAAAAAAAATCAGTTGAGCTAAGTTTGATTATTTTCTCCAGCTATCTTCACCTGTGCTGCCAACTCTTTCTCTAAGCCAGCTTTGCATATTGCATAACATTTTTCAATATTAGGTTTATTACACAAGTTAGAAATGAGACCATGCTCCAACATTGTATTTTTCATCTCAAATGTCAGAGAAGAATAATGTATATTAATAAAGAACTAAGATGAACAATTGTTTTCTGTAGGAGATCATAGTCTGATTATATCTAGCATAATGATTGCTGTTTGCCTAACACTTGTTGATCTAAAGCAGTGGTCTCCAAACTATGGCGCAGGGGCTGGGTGTGGCCCTTTGCTTGCCTTTATCTGGCCCTTGGGGCACTATTCCACCAACTGACACCAATGATGGAGCTTTCCCCATATGGACACCAATGGGGCACTATTCTCATTTATATCAACAATGGGGCACTATTCCTCCCAATAATATCAATGATGGGGCACTGATGCTGAGGCATTTTTACTTCTACTGGCAACAGTCCAACAGCTAAAGCCAGAAGACAGTAAACTGAGCCTTCGTTTAGAAAGTTTGGAGACCCCTGATCTAAAGCATGCACACTTGTCTTCTGGAACCCATAAACATAAGGACTGTCAACCAATCCAGCTAAAATCTACTCTACTCTACTCTCAGGATCTCATAAACATAATATTGTTTTTTCATGTTGGTAGAGAGCAAGGCATATAGATGTACTATCTTCATCAGATGTCTCTGATCAATGTAATTCCATACATTCCAGATCAAAAATTACATAAACTTTCTATTTCTATCCATATTTTTTACATGAATATTTGTCAACGTGATTGTTTACTGAATGTATACTTCTCTGTAATTGTGACAATCTAATTAAAAAGATGGATTAAAAAAAAAAAGAGTCTTATGCCCTGTGCATTTGTAATATAACTGATAAGACGTCAATGGTGTGGTTTTCTTCTGAGAACCACATTGGTTTGTTTGTTCACTTGAGTCTGTGCCAGAAGTCAAGATTTGGCTTAGAGTCCTTCAGAAAATCAACATTTAAAATTCAGAAACCAAACCAATATGAGAGCTGAGCCACAGTGAAATTCAAAATCCAGACTTGAAAGTGTCACAAAGCTTTTTTATATTTTAATTACTGGCATAAACATGAGGCTCCCAAAAACATCCTTAAATTGTAGTAACTTTTGTAAGTTAAAACACTGTAATTGTTATTATTTAACACAATATACTATTACACAAATATTAAATATATTAAAGAAATTTTTTTAACTCTGTGTATTATAGCAAATGATGAAATTATGAAAAAAACGCTCAAAGTGTATGTAAGGCCAAAAACATGTTTTATTAGATTAGGATAGGGTAAAGAAGGGACTCTGTCAAGTTTTTTTACAGTCTGTGTCCCTGATGAAACAAAGTAGCAAAGAGAAGTAATAAGAATGAGGGGAAATATAAAACTGAGTTGTCACTTGAACGGGAATACAGGGGATATCCAATAGTTGTTCCAATGACAACTGTCCAAGAGGATATTTCCCTTGTGTGTACAGGACAGGAAGTTATCCACACCCCCATTGGTGCACAAATTGCAAAAAAATCCTAACAGGTGTTTTAGCCATTTCCTACTCTATGCAAAACCACCTTTTGGCTTGGAATACATCATTCACTCCAATCTTCTGTGATCCTTAATGGTGCTTTAATGTAATGGGTAGTACTCTAGTGGTTTGCAGCATTTGACCTCAGCTTATCAAGTGTGGTAAATGTACCAGTTATTTGGACAAAACATGGATGAGGAGACATGTGATTCACTACAAAGCTTGGTAGGAGCATCAATGATACTGGGCCGCACTCCTATTACTCCTTGTTCCTCCCTTTCCACCTCTCAAACCCAGTCTACAAGATTCTCTAATGGCATCCACTACAACATCTGTGGTTCCAGTTATAGGGAGGGAATTCTAACAAGGGGTTTGAGAGAACATACATTAGGCACATCAAGTGGGGAAGGGGAGTCAGCATGGGGCCATTCTGAGTAGGGCCCAGCATTGGCTTGAACTTTGAATCCCCTAACCTCACCCTGCTGTCTCCAGCAGTATCCTTGACCAGGCAGGTGTATTTCCCTAGCTGCTGAAGTATAAGAAAAAATTGTCCTCCAGTCACCCATATGCCCAGCATCTCATTGCTAGCTTGGCTAAATTTCTGACTTTAAAGCTGCTTCCTTTTCGTCTGGTAGAGTTGGCCCCTTTCTGGTGGAGTGGGCCCCCTTCTGCAACTTTGTGGCCTGTGCTGCACCATAGTAGCATCTACCATTTGTTTTTGCTTAGAAGGCTATACATGCACTCCACCAGCACATGAAATCTAATGTCTCCATGTCTTTTACCCGCGTGGACAGTGGCAGGGTCCACTTGACCACAAACATGTAGTTCAGCAGGCATGGACAGGGGTGTTACAACTCCTTTACAGCCCATTGTATAAATTTACTGGCATTTTGAAATGATGCAGGATGGGGAACACTGCTGGAGCTGGTGGTGTTGCCTTGTGTCCTGCACCTTGGTGACGGTGACTGAGAAGTCACCTCTACCCCCTCCTTCTCAATGACCTCACCTAATGACTCCTCTGATTTACTAGCTGTCAAGCTGTCAAGTATCCCAGAGCCTAAGCAATAGCTCAGGCTCAAGCAAAACACATTTATGCTGTTTTGTAGCTGATATGCCTGGTGGACATCAGCTAAACGGGGCTGAACAATTTGGCAGCATTTCAAGGGCAGGCTGTATGGATGACCCCATATCATCTTGTGCCAGGCAAGGCCATGTATGACTAACTGTTTTCCCTTCAGCAGGGAAAATCCGAACACTTGCCTTGCCTGGCAGATGTCATGAACAACTAAGCCACTTGTAAGGTCTGATGGACAAGAAACTCTTTTTCAGACAGGTGTAGAATCTCCGTTCATTGCCAAAGTGAACCAGCCCTAGATCAATAAAGATTACAAAACCACTGCATTTGTTGCTGACTACATTTTTTCTTGGAATCTGTCCACATGACAACTTTATTACTTTATATCATTACCTACCTGCCTGCCACCATGACCATCTCCTGCTGTCTCTGTTGGCCTGCCACCAATACCATTTCCTGCCACCATTACCAGCTCCTCCCCCTGCTGATGGCCTGCCACCACTGCAAGCTCCTTCCACTGCTGCTGGCCTGCTACCAATTACTATTGCTTCTACTGCCCTATGCCAGTGTTGTGACACTGTAAAAGAGCTACAATCAGTTTTTACATAGCTGGGCTTTAGTTACAAAATTTGTAAATTGTTTTCTGCACAGTCAATCCTGCAATGAGCCTTAAAGTTGCTGGCCTATTACGGTGATCAGGCACTGTAAAAGGTGCCATACAAAATGTTTCTACAGCTGAGCTCTGAAAAGCTAAAACACACAAAGCTGAAAATGTTATATAGTTTGCTGCAGAGCAAATCAAAAGTCTGCAAGGTTATATTGCCTCTTGCTAGGAGACTCAGCTTACACTACTGCAGATTGTAAACCATAAACACAGCTGTGCAGCCTTATAAATACTGTAGGGGCTACTGTCACACCAGCTGATCTGAGACTTTGCTACTAAGTGGAATTCCACTAGCAGAGTAAAGTATTCACTGAGTACATACATTTGTATAACCGTAAACCAGGCATCATGGTCTTTTGGAGTCTTCATCCTTCCCTCTTTATATTTGCATACCAAGAAGGTCTGCTGCATTTTGGGTCTCTGAGGAGGCCACTTAACTTGTCAGTAAGGACAAATAGGATATTAAAAATAATCTTTTTCTAGGTATATAGACTACATTTTTTAAACTTGACCCCTTTACTTAATCGTATGAGACAAGGTTAAAATTTGTAAAATGTGGACTAGATTGAAGATGTGTGTGGTAGGAAGAGTCAATCTTATCAAGATGATTCTCATGCCACAGCTTCTGTATATACTTCACAATGCACCCATGGTTATTCCCTTAAAGATGTTGCGAGTGATTAATTCAATTTTTCGCTTACTCATATGGCATACCAAACTATCAGGGCTGGGCTCAGCCCTTCCTTCTCTGAGCTGGCCGCTCAGCTGTCAGCTATTTGCCAGCTCCCATCTATCTCCACAGTTACCCAACTGTTGTTGATTCCGCTTGTCAGTCCTGCCTACTTGAAGCCGTCCAGCTCACTTGATCTCTGCCTTTGCCTTTGTCAATATCACAGAGACTTTCTCCTGCGTTCCTGTTGAAGACTTGCTTGGCTGACGTTCCTTCTGGCTCCTGATCCTGCTTGCTGTACTACTACGTTTATCTCGGGCTCTCTGACATTTGCTTGACTGACTACTTAATCCCTTTACAGAACTCTGGCTTGTTTTGACTACATTTACTCTGTTTACCTTATTATTAAACAAGTGTGATTTAACTATACTTCTGTCTCGGTCTGATTCATGGTTCCTGATAGTAGGCGAAGGCCATGAATTCAGAAGATACAGTCAATCCACTTGTTGGTAATATTTTTTCCAGATTGGATGAGAAAGATCACCACATGGATCAGTTTGCCAAAGCATTACAAACGCTCGCACGGCTCACCTGGAAACTCTGAGTTGCAGGCTGTCCCTGCTGCTGCGCCAGTATCTGTGCAGGCACCTGCCTCGAGTATAACCTCTATAAGAGGTATATCTGGTTCCGCTCCGCTTCCCCAGCAATTTGGGGACGATCCAGTTCAATGCAAAGGGTTTCTCAACCAGGCTGAGATTTACTTTGAGATGCTGCCCCAGGCGTTTCCCACGGACAGAAGCAAAGTAGGTTTCATGATATCTTTGCTTTCTGAGAGAGCCTTGGCCTGGGCAAACCCTCTATGGGAGATGCAAAAACCTGTTGTCTTGAGTTACCCTGATTTTGTGGCCTCCTTTAAAAGGGTATTTGACATTCCCGCATGCTCCGCTTCTGCTGCCAAGTGCCTCATGTCCATCAAACAGAGTACGAGAACTGTTGCCGACTACACCATTGAATTCCGTACTCTGGCAGCAGAGGTTGCTTGGAACAATGAGGCCCTCATGTCTGCTTTTTCTCATGGTCTCTCGGATTCCATCGAAGATGAGATAGCAGCCCTGGATATACCCACTGAGCTGGAGAGGTTGATCACATTTGCCATCCTCATTGACTCCAGACTCAGAGAAAGACTCTCTTTTAAAGAAAGCGCTTGCGGTAGCCTCCTGTATGTTTGCCTCCGAGCTTTGCAGTCCCACCCATGCCTCCCTCACCTCCCATGCCTCCTGGTACCAAGTCGGTCAGTGAAGATGAACCCATGCACTTGGGCTTCACGCATCTCTCTGCGGATGAGAGAGCCTTTAGGAGGAGGGAGAGATTGTGCCTTTGTGGCCAGGCAGGTCATTTTTTGAAGTCTTGTCCTACCCGTCCAGGGAACGCCCGAACCTTGAGGTCATGTCATGGACAGACCTCAGGTGGCGTTGTTTCGTCCCCAGTTATCCAGAAGGATAACCCCCTGGTTTCGGTCACTCTTTCTTGGGCTGAGTCGTCCATCAAGATACAGGCTCTAATCGCCTCTGCAGGCCTGTTCATTAATGCTACCTTTGTATCGCAGCACTCGATTCCGCTGCAGCTGCGTGACACTCCACATGCCATTGAGGCTCTTGACGGGAGACTTCTACAGCCTGCCCATGAGACTCATGAGACGGTTCCGTTGTCCATGGCCGTAGGGGCTCTTCACCATGAGATAATCCAATTCCAAGTTATTTCCGCACCTAGGTTTCCACTGTTTATTGGTTATCCTTGGTTACAGAGGCACAACCCCTCTTTTGATTGGCTTCATTCTGAGGTTCTCTCCTGGTCACCATAATGCAGTGAGACATGCTTCCAGAAGGTAGCCAAGGTCCTGTTCACCTCTTAACTCTCCTCCCTGCTGGAGGAGTACCTCGATTTTAGCGATGTCTTTGACAAAGGTCAAGCCGGTAGTTTGCCTCCACACCGGCCTTATGACCAATTGACCTTCAATCTGGTGCCATACCCCCTCGTGGCCGGGTTTTGGAGGATAAGGCAATGGAGGAGTATGTTGCAGATGCATTTTCTCGAGGTTTCATCCGCAAATCCCCGTCTCCTGCTGGTGCTGGTTTCTTCTTTGTGAAGAAGAAGAGTGGTGAACTGAGACCTTGTATTGATTATAGGGGTCTCAATCGTTTCACGATTAGGAATGCCTACCTGATTACAGAGTTATTTGACCGCCTCAAGGGACCAACGGTTTTCATTTGAGAGGGGCATACAATCTCGTGCGGATTAAGGAGGGCGACAAATGGAAAACTGCGTTTAATACCAGAATAGGCCATTATGAGTAACTCGTAATGCCTTTTGGCCTTTGTAACACTCCAGCTGTTTTCCAGGAATTTATTAACGATGTCCTCCGAGATTTGTTGCAGTTATGTGTGGTGGTTTATCGCGATGATATCCTCATATTTTCCAAGTCCCTGGAGAGCCACCACACAGATGTCTGTTGTGTGCTTCAGAAACTAAGAGAGAACAATCTTTATTGTAAACTGGAGAGGTGAGAGTTCCATCATGAACAGGTTAAATTCCTGGGCTATGTCATTTTCACTGCTGGTTTTTCAATGGACCCAGAGAAACTTTCGGCAGTCCTACAGTGGCCCTGACCCGTGGGTTTATGTCCTCTGCAGCTTTTCTTGGGCTTTGCCAACTATTATCGGAAGTTTATTCATAACTTCTCGTCTCTGGTCAAGCCCCTGACTGATATGACCAGAAAGGACGGTAACCCACAGAGTTGGTCTCCGGAGTCCATTAAGGCCTTTGAGAGTCTCAAGGCTGCCTTTGATTCTGCTAATGTGTTGGCACATCCTGATCCTACGTTGCCTTTTATCCTAGAAGTTGATGCTTCTGAGACTGGAGTTGGCGCCCTTCTGTCTCAACATCCTAACTGAGAGCGCTATGCATCCATGTGGCTACTTTTACATGAAATTGTCACCTGCAGAGTGCAATTACGAGATTGGTGACAGAGAGCTGTTAGCGATCATTTTAGCCTGGAAAGAATGGAGACATCTCCTTGAAGGTACCACTGTGCCAGTTCTCATTCTTACTGACCATAAGAATCTCACATTCTTGTCTGAGGCTAAGCACCTCTCTCCCAGAAGGGCACGATGGGCTCTTTTCTTGTCGCGTTTTAATTACATTGTCTCATTCTTCTTATTCTCAACTCAATAAAACTTTATTGAGTTAAAGAAAAATATAATCTTTTTATATACTGTATATATGGTGTGACTGCACCCACACATGACATATCTCACATGAATAAAAACTCCTCACCTTTCCTGGCTTTCACACCACTCTATTTAGCCACCTGGATCAGGAAATAAAGCCTTGTGTAAGCTCCAAACTGTCTTCTTAGAGCTTACACAGGGCTTTGGAGACACTGTTCTTAGTGCATATTCAGCTTTATGTATGTTCATCCCCTGGGTTGCACAGAAAGCTGTCTGCACAAAAATAACCAAGGAGAGTTATAGGTCATGAGTTGGGGGTTCCGCTGCTGCTTGCATTATCAACAATGACAAAAAAAAAACAGGGTGGGACAAGCCAGACTTAAAAAATATGTCCACACACCAGCAAAAGATCATTCAGTTAAACAGGCACTATATCACCTGCCCAAGAGTGGATTTCATCTCTTGACCTGAGTCGATTAACTGAAAGTGCAGATGGAAATCGGGAAGGCCTCTGCTGAGCACCATGAAACCACTTATTTTGATTCTAGGCCCACATTTATAGAGGTCCTTACCACAATAAACACTTGCAAATCCTCCCTGTTCAGTTTATCAGACCAGTTAAAAGACAATAAGTAAGAAATATTCTTCATATGCCATGACTTTCAGAAGGTCAGGGAATGCACATCTGCATTAGGGAGTACAGTCAGTTCAGTTGAGGAGGATACTGCCCCCTTAACCAATGTCTAGATTTAGAAAATCAAACTGGATAGCCATGTATACAGAGTAGAGAAAACGGAGAACAGACTGCAAGAAGATTATGAACCATTTACAGTAAATTCTCTTTTTTTTCCACTTCGGGGAAATTTTTTTCTTTACAGTTCCCCGACTCATTTTTGGATTTTGAACACTAAGATGGCCTGTGCTACTATCTTCCTGGGATGTAGGTGTACTGGGTGACCCCACTAAACAAAATACTGTGTTTAACATGTTACTTCAATTTAACCCTATTGTCTTTTTTCCACAGAAACTGTCAAGGGACCTAACATTCTAGATTTCATGCAGGACAGGGCCAATGGCTCTGAATGATAATTTTTTGGCAAGGCTTCTGAGAGGCAGAGCTTGACCTACAGACATATCATCTAAAATAGGCTTAATTTGTCTAAGCTGCACAAGGTTTTAAACTGCTGCAGATGGAGTACACCCAGGGGCGGACTGACCATTCGGTCGATCGGACGCCGACCGAGGGCCCGCAGCCAGTAGGGGGCCCGGGAGACATGCTCGTCGGATCTAGGGGTATGCTGCTGGGCGTGCTGCGGTGGAGCCGTTCTGCCGACTGCCGCGGGGGGGGGGGGGGGATGAGGCGGGCATCTCCTCTTTCAGTTTGGGATGCAGTGAGGGGAGTGGGAGGCGGCGATCAGCAGCTCTATGGTGCTCGCAGCATCTCCCGGGGACTTGTATTTCTCCTCCAGCTTGTAGAGTGGAAAGGGGAGGGGCCTCTGACCCGGGCAGCTACAAGTTTCACTCTCTGCTTGTACGCTGTTGCCGACTGCTACCCGGGTCAGAGGCCCCTCCCCTATCCACTGTACAGAATCAGAAGGAGGACTACAAGCCCCAGTGAGATCCACAGGCACCATAGAACAGCCGATCGCCACCTCCCACCTCCCCCTTGGGTTGGAGGTGCACAGCCAGGTACAGGGGAACCTCTGGGGGGGTTAAGTCTGGGGACCCTGATGTATGTGGGGTTCTCTGGGGACCCTGATGTATGGGGGGGCTCTCTGGGGACCCTGATGTATGGGGGGGGCTCTCTGGGGACCCTGATGTATGTGGGGTTCTCTGGGGACCCTGATGTATGGGGGGGGGGGGTTCTCTGGGGACCCTGATGTATGTGGGGTTCTCTGGGGACCCTGATGTATGTGGGGTTCTCTGGGGACCCTGATGTATGTGGGGTTCTCTGGGGACCCTGATGTATGGGGGGGGCTCTCTGGGGACCCTGATGTATGGGGGGGGGCTCTCTGGGGACCCTGATGTATGGGGGGGGGTTCTCTGGGGACCCTGATGTATGGGGGGAGGGGTTCTCTGGGGACCCTGATGTATGGGGGGGCTCTCTGGGGACCCTGATGTATGGAGGGGCTCTCTGGGGACCCTGATGTAAGGGGGGGCTCTCTGGGGACCCTGATGTATGGAGGGGCTCTCTGGGGACCCTGATGTATGGGGGGCTCTCTGGGGACCCTGATGTATGGAGGGGCTCTCTGGGGACCCTGATGTATGGAGGGACTCTCTGGGGACCCTGATGTATGGGGGGGCTCTCTGGGGACCCTGATGTATGGGGGGCTCTCTAGGGACCCTGATGTATGGGGGGGGCTCTCTGGGGACCCTGATGTAAGGGGGGGGCTCTCTGGGGACCCTGATGTATGGGGGGGCTCTCTGGAGACCCTGATGTATGGGGGGCTCTCTGGGGACCCTGATGTATGGGGGGGGCTCTCTGCGGACCCTGATGTATGGGGGGCTCTCTGGGGACCCTGATGTATGTGGGGTTCTCTGGGGACCCTGATGTATGGGGGGGGGTTCTCTGGGGACCCTGATGTATGTGGGGTTCTCTGGGGACCCTGATGTATGTGGGGTTCTCTGGGGACCCTGATGTATGGGGGGGCTCTCTGGGGACCCTGATGTATAGGGGGGCTCTCTGGGGACCCTGATGTATGGGGGGGGTTCTCTGGGGACCCTGATGTATGGGGGGAGGGGTTCTCTGGGGACCCTGATGTATGGGGGGGCTCTCTGGGGACCCTGATGTATGGAGGGGCTCTCTGGGGACCCTGATGTATGGAGGGGCTCTCTGGGGACCCTGATGTATGGGGGGGGCTCTCTGGGGACCCTGATGTATGGGGGGCTCTCTAGGGACCCTGATGTATGGGGGGGGCTCTCTGGGGACCCTGATGTAAGGGGGGGCTCTCTGGGGACCCTGATGTATGGGGGGGCTCTCTGGGGACCCTGATGTATGGGGGGGCTCTCTGGAGACCCTGATGTATGGGGGGCTCTCTGGGGACCCTGATGTATGGGGGGGCTCTCTGGGGACCCTGATGTATGGGGGGCTCTCTGGGGACCCTGATGTATGGGGGGGCTCTCTGGGGACCCTGATGTATGGGGGGGCTCTCTGGAGACCCTGATGTATGGGGGGCTCTCTGGGGACCCTGATGTATGGGGGGGCTCTCTGGGGACCCTGATGTATGGGGGGCTCTCTGGGGACCCTGATGTATGGGGGGGCTCTCTGGGGACCCTGATGTATGGGGGGGGCTCTCTGGGGACCCTGATGTATGGGGGGCTCTCTGGGGACTCTGATGTATGGGGGGCTCTCTGGGGACCCTGATTTATGGGGGGCTCTCTGGGGACCCAGATCTATGGGGGGCTCTCTGGGACCCTGATGCATGGGGGGGGCTCTCTGGGGACCCTGATGTATGGGGGGCTCTCTGGGGACTCTGATGTATGGGGGGCTCTCTGGGGACCCAGATCTATGGGGGGCTCTCTGGGGACCCAGATCTATGGGGGGCTCTCTGGGACCCTGATGCATGGGGGGGCTCTCTGGGGAGTGGACCCTGATGTATGTGGGGCTCTCTGGAGACCTTGATGTATGGGGGGGCTCTCTGGGGACCTTGATGTAAGGGGGGCTCTCTGAAGACCTTGATGTAAGGGGGGGCTCTCTGAAGACCTTGATGTAAGGGTGGCTCTCTGGGGACCCTGATGTATGGGGGGTTTCTCTGGGGACCCTGATGTAAGGAGGGGGCTCTCTGGGGACCTTGATGTAAGGAGGGGGCTCTCTGGGGACCCTGATGTAAGGAGGGGGCTCTCTGGGGACCCTGATGTAAGGAGGGGGCTCTCTGCGGACCCTGATGTAAGGAGGAGGCTCTCTGGGGACCCTGATGTAAGGAGGAGGCTCTCTGGGGACCCTGATGTAAGGAGGAGGCTCTCTGGGGACCCTGATGTAAGGGGAGGTTCTCTGGGGACCCTGATGTAAGGGGGGGGCTCTCTGGGGACCCTGATGTAAGGGGAGGCTCTCTGGGGACCCTGATGTAAAGGGAGGCTCTCTGGGGACCCTGATGTAAGGGGGGGCTCTCTGGGGACCCTGATGTAAGGGGAGGCTCTCTGGGGACCCTGATGTAAGGGGAGGTTCTCTGGGGACCCTGATGTAAGGGGGGGCTCTCTGGGGACCCTGATGTAAGGGGAGGCTCTCTGGGGACCCTGATGTAAAGGGAGGCTCTCTGGGGACCCTGATGTAAGGGGGGGCTCTCTGGGGACCCTGATGTAAGGGGAGGCTCTCTGGGGACTTGTTTACATAGGCAGACCACAGTTCTGCCTCTGTTGGAAACGATCGTCGGGGCCTGGCGGACATGGGGTCCTCCGGACTCGCTGGTTAGCTCTCGGTGTGTCCAATCACAGCGGCAGCAGGTCAAACAGCATGCAGACCCGCAAGTGCAGAATCAAGTACCTGTACATGATTCTGCTCACAGGAGACGCAGCCCTGCAGTAAATGTATGTGGTTAAAGTGAGTTTATTTTTCTTTAATCTTTAAACATTTATTTTGAACATGAAGTAGAGAAATTCTGTGACCAATGCATGTAATGTAGCATGCAATATATACGTGGGGCTTTGTGAGGGTGTGGCTTGTGTGTGGGTGGGTGGGGACTAAGGGGGCCCCATGAGCCCCTATTGCCCGGGGGCCCCATGAGTTGTCAGTCCGCCCCTGAGTACACCAATCATTCATAGAAACACTGACACATAGAAGAGTGATGGCAGAAAAAAGACCAAGTGGTCCGCCAAGTCTGACCCATTTTAGTTTTAATTTTTTTGTCTGAGTTTTGTCTTTTTGTTTAGGTCTATGTTTGTTCCAAGCATGTTTAAATTCACTTATAGTTGACTGGCTCACTGCCTTGGATTGAAGTCTATTCGAAGCATAAACTATTCTTTTGGTAAAATAAAATGTTCTAAAAGGTTTTGAACTTTCCTCCTGCTAGTTTGATTGTGTTCTTGATCTTAGCTTTATATTGAAAAACTATACTTCTGAACCTTATTCATGCCCCTTACTGTATTTAAAGGTTTCACTCATGTCTCCACTTTCCCTTCTTTCCTCCAAACTGTACGCAGCAAGTTTCTGAAATCTATCCTGATATATTTTATTCCCCAGATCTTTCACTATTTATCTTCTGACTTAGTAAAAGTGACAAGAAACACCAGAGAACATTTGTTTATATTTATTGTTTGAATTATATTTGGAGAATGGGATGGGACACAGGAGGGTACGAGTTTGGGAAAAATATGTTTTTTACCCGTAATGTCAAAGACCTGCTCAAAAACGATGTATTTTAAAAGAAAACACTGATCCTCACCATGGATACATACATTTCAAGTCCTTTTGTAACCCTCTTCTAATACTCATAATATCTTTTGGAATTCTCAAAAGTCAAGCAATTAAGGACATATCACAAGCAAAAAAAGGTTTTATTTAAAATATGTTATGGATTATAGCTTTACAAAGGAAAACAGAGAGGTAATGTCTAATTCTACATACGGCATTAGAAATATAACAATAAAATATATATAGAGAAAATTCTATGATGATTCTGCTCGTCGCTACTGAAGGCAAGTTTTTTTGGATAAGACTACAGAATTTGCTACAAAGGAAGCAGAAGTAATTAAATTAATAGGGATTTGATTGGTTCAGTTGCAAAAACAGCAAGAGACCATGTTAGTGTGAGCAAAGTGTCTTATCTTCAAAAGAAGGAGTGGGAGAAGGTTAGATAAAGTTGAAACTTTCGCAAGATAGTGGCTATGATCTTTGGCTGTGAAAGATGCATGGTTTGCTCTGATGTGCCTGTGCCAGTGGATTATCACTACTTTACTGGATTATTACTTTGCTTCACGTATATTAAGTTTTATTTGACATTTTAAAATCAAAGCTTTTTTGCACTTCAAAAATGTTGCAATTGAAAACATAAATATACAAAACTATAGCAGAGATATCTAGCCCACAATTTAGCTAAGTGGCAATGGTAGGATTAAACACTTTTAGAAATGTACAGGTTATGAAAAAGAAACAACAAAAATATTCAAAATACCGTTTAAAGATAATTCCAGAAATCACTTGTAGCAATTACTGCAGATAGATAAGTACAATCGATTTAAAGATCTAATGATGACTATCACACAATCACGCTCTTTTTGGATATGTAGGCAAACAGCGTCATGCCTAGTCATTTGCTCTTGGGGTAAATATTGGAATGGTGGCCATTGGTGTCTGGAAGCAGCTCCTACCTCCATTGCATAGATATTTCTGCATGGCTGAGCTAAGTGTGTATGTTCATAGAGCTGCAGGGTAACTGGATATCTGACAAAGCTCTAATGCCTGTGGCCTTCAATAGACATGTCATTATCTCCATTACAACCAAATGTTTTGCTGTCTTGTTGATGCCAAAGTTTGGCATGTGGTGAACTGAATACAAAAATACCTGGGAGAGCCTGGACAATTTCCCTGGGACTTGTTGGGACTGATAAAATTCAAGAATGCTGGAGGAGCCTTGGGAAATTGATGTAGAAAACTAGGTTATAAGTTGAGGGAAAATGGCCTCCAAGGTTATATTCTCTGGAATATTGTCTGTTTTATGCACAGACAAGAAAGAAACAGCAGCTTTGGGGTCTAAATGCATGACTTAGGAATAGATTTGGGTTTTTAAAGGGCTGTCTTTTCATGGGGTACAGCTTATATGATAAGATCAGTGTGCACCTGAATGGAAGGAAGTCTGTTGTGATAGGGGAGAAGGTTATCAGAGGGTTGGAGGAACATACTGTATAGGTTTTGGGAGAGGGTGAAATAGAAGAAGATGAGGGGAGTTCTGGAAGGTAACAAGATTCCTAATAGACAATAGAAATATATTGTACAAAAATATATTGTATCTCTAAATGCAAAATATAATGTATGTTTTGGTGCTTGAAGAATGCTGATTTAACCTCTCCTTGATTCTTCATTAAACTGGGTTATTTTTTTCTGGATATGCTCTCTTTTGGAGCAACAAAGTAAACAGATTCTATGAGTTTGTCTCTACTGTAAGTGAGACATGATCTAAAACGTAAGGGTGAAAGATGATCAGAATGGGTGGTTGATGTTGCTGAGGCATTATGGGTGGAATTAAATATACATGTCCATTCTATGAAATTAAATCCTGGAAAATGATACAGCCTACCTCAACTAATGTTAAAGAAAATATGTACTAAGAAGAAGAGAGGCTGCCATTGCTCTCCTTTTTTTAAGGATAAGTTTGATTTGGGAACATGTTACATGTTCCACCCATTTTTAGGGTGGAACATGTACATATAACATGTTCCTAATGCTGCAGCTCCTCCCTGCTGCCCTCTCTCCCTGTGACAGCAGTACAGGGAGAACTTCCCTGTACTAGCTGTCACTTTTAGAACACAGGGCGTCTGTGTATGTATGGACTCTGTGTATGAATGAACTACAAGTCCCAACATCCTTTGTGGCTGTCGGCTAGTAGTTCTCAATGAACTACCACAGTGCTGTTGAGCGCTGTGGTGGTTCATTGAGTTTTCCTGTCATTGTGAAATTGCTTGGCTGTATGGGGCAGATAGCTCACACTAAGAGTCTGCTGATCATTGGTGCAATGTTTTCTGGGCTCAAAAAAAAAAAAAAGTGCACATTTTTTACCTGCAAAAAACTGTGCATTCATTTTTTTTTAAAGTAAACCTATCCTTTAAATACATGCTGTCACACAATCCAAAAATCTTAAACAATTTCATGTTTGTTCCAGGTAAGTGACTGTATAAGTAATAAAGCCACAGAGGGGAAGGCAACTAGCATTTTCACAAAGTCACCTATATTGCTCTCATTTTAACTGGAAAAGTGTGGAAAAATGTAAACTTTTTGCAAGTTTTATGGAACATTTTATAGAAGGGGTAAGCAACCTTGAAGAGGTGGATATTTACCTGAACAACAAGAACATGATCAAAGATCACCAGGGTGCAGCACCCTTTTTAAAGGTGATAACAAAGCAAGCTTTATTAAAAAAAGTACATCGTATGAGAATATACAAAAATTTGAACGTCTGCTATATTTTCCATATGCCTGTCTGCTGTGCTTGTGTTTACGATAGCACCACCGTATACATGAGTACAGCAGCACACAGCCATTCAAGTCCATGGGAGGCTGTACAGTGCACCTGGGCTACCCAGATGGAGGGAAAAAGCTGGGAATTACGCTGAATGGGTTCAGCCATCTGTGTGCAATAGCTCTACTAGCAGAGTGGAGAAGTCAGTAGGTCAGTAATAAGTAATGCAGAGATCAGTAGGAAGTAATGCAGAGTGCAGAGGTCAGTAATAGGTAAGGCAGAGTACAGAAGTCAGTAGGTCAGTAACAATCGTCTCTTCAGATTTAGTGAAATTATGGTGGCACGAAAAAGAGAGTTGCAATGAAATAAGGAAATATACACTTTATGGCTAAACTAGATACATTTGTTAACACAAAATGTATTTCGTATAGCTAATTGCAGAGAAAAAAAAAAAAAAGAGACATAAAATAAAAGTCATATTAACTGACAAATTGTACATTACATGACAAAAAAATATCATGTCTCATGTACATGTGAGATACAAAAAGCAAGTGTATGCTGTCCACGGTAGTTATGAAAATAATACAACACCCATAACATTCCTGCAAATGAGTGATGAAAAAGCATAGCCATAGATGGCAGTTATTAAAAATGTCCAAAAAGTAAATCCTTATCCTATGTGTTTCAATGCAGAGACTGCTTAAAGGGAAGGAACACAAAAATTGCTATTATTTAGAAGAAATACTGCACTGAGAGAAGTTTATTGCTACTGTCCAATTTTGAGAATGCAAGTTGCCTGACTGTCTTGCTGAAATAGTTATGAGAGATTTAGAAATAATGATAAAAGCATGTAATTGCAATTGCAATCTGAGTGGGATTAGCGATCCATGAAAAAGCAAATAAAAGCTTGAGGGCAGACATAGATTTCGCAATACTGAATACAGCTGTGATGAATGCACATGATCATTTTATTGAAGTGGTTGAAGTCATGTATGGGCTCTCCACAACTACATCGCTCTCATAGACTAAAACATACATAGGATTTTGGCAACTAAAACCAGATAAAATCAATTTACTCGTTTTACAATCCAGTTGGCCAACACAGGTTTGTGAGATTAGTTTAGAATAAACTGATATTAGAAGTATTTCTTAAAACAGAAACTTACATAGATGACATATTGGTCTTGGCCATATAGGAAGAACATGATCCAAGATAAAGTTAAGTACGGTACTGTAGAGATCCAAAACTGATAAATCAAATACAATATCTGCTTCTAAACACGCTGTAAAACCCAAGCAGTTGGAAAATATTGAATCAGTTTATAAAATGGACAGCAATGATATTATATGGAAATTAAAGGAATAACATCCTATAGGCAAGCTCAAAACCTTGCATATGAAATGGCAAGTTCTAAATCACTGTGTTATGGATTACAATGTTGATGTAGCACCTATGCAGTACCAACAACTCAGTTTACATCCCATCTTTCTTCAAAATGCAGACCAGTTGCATATGCTTCAAGATCATTGATAGCTTCACAGAAATGTTATGCACAGACAAAAAAAAGATATATTCTAGCTAGGGTCTTTGAAGTTGAAAGAATGCATAATTGTGGTCATGGCCAATGGCACCTGGGGCAGATTCATTTTTAACACAAACACACTCCTCTATGTGTCACTATTTTGATGTAACAACTCTGCAAATTAAGGGAATTCCATGGGGACTCCCAAAATTTCCATTCTATTACTTTTCTGGGGACAACCCAAAATTTAGAGTTTTTTTTTGCTTTCACTTTGATGATAATGGTAAACAGAATATATATATATATAATGTGTGTACAGTATTTCTATACACAATACATGTGTTTAACTGAGTGTGTAAGTAGATATCATAGTCTTGATGACAGGATTGTGAGTGTAGCTAATTAGAGAGCAGTAGCTGTGACGGTTCGGGGGTGTCAGACCACTGGAGTAAGACTGCTGCTCTCAAACAGCGGTCCTAACCTTCACCTTGCTGCTGGGATTCCTACATATGGACAAGCTGTTCTGGAAAGTTCTGGACACCCAAGCACTGGCATCTTCTCCTGTCCTTCTTGACCCCATGTCTTCTTTCTTCGGCCATTGGGTTGTCACTGATAATGCTATTCCCATTCCCACTCTTTTCATGTTACCTAAGACTCTTCCTGATAGCTTTTTTTTCTTTAGTTCTGTTTTAGGAGATATCTTTTTTTAAAGCCCCATTTTTACTGTACAATTATAATTTGATTCTCTACTAAAATTAGTACTAGTTAACAATGGCGGCTGGTGAAGTTTTAGGATGGGGGGCGCCACACCCCGCCCTTCTTTTTTGACCCCTCTCACTTCTCATTAGCCCCACCCCTTATAGAATCCACCCACTCCGTCCCCTGTATTCCACCAGCTTCCACCCATAGTGTCAGGAGTATACAGCTCAGCATCACAGGACAGAGTATATATCCCCAGCATCACAGGACAGAGTATATATCCCCAGCATCACAGGACAGAGTATATAGCTCAGCCTAACAGATCATGGTATATAGCACAGCCTCACAGATCATGGTATAGCGCAGACTCACAGATCATGGTATATAGCACAGCCTCACAGATCATGGTATAGCGCAGCCTCACAGATCATGGTATATAGCGCAGCCTCGCAGATCATGGTATATAGCACAGCCTCACAGACAATGTATACCCCACAGGTCATATCTGTCCAATGTATACCCCACAGGTCATTTCTATGTACAATGTATCTACACAGGTCATATACTGCATATGTACATTGTATACAATGAACACACAAGTCAATTACTGTATGTACACAAAAGTTATATATGTACAATGTATATACACACAAGTCACCTACACCAATCAGCCATAACTTTATGACCACTGACCAACCATCTGTGAATAATACTGTTTATCTGATTGCAATGGCATCTGAAAGTCAGTGGGATATATTAGGCAGCAAGTGAACATGTTGTCCCTGAAGTTGACGTGCTGAGATTTTTTAAGTGTCAGGGACTTCTCTCCTGTGTTTCTTTGGGTAGGACAGCCCTACACCCAGCACACAGATCCACAGATGTGATCCAAGCCTAGGGGCTCATTCACACATGAGGTTTGGGGATGGGGAAACCATGCGGTTGAGTTATGTTTTTACCACCCCCAGCTGCACTGATTTTAGCTGCAGAAGCAGCGGCTGAGGTCGTGCACAGGCTTCAGTCACAGGAAGAAATATACCCCGTCACATTCAACGGCACTATCAGTAACATACATACATATACATATGCATAAACTCACAAACTTTCATATACACACATAGACTCACATACACACACATACAGTATATACACACACACATTCATACATAAAGTCACATAGTTACACATACATATTTACATAAATACAAACACACATACATATACACACGCATACACACATAAGCTCAAATGCACATACACATATCTACATACATACATACATACATACGCACACATACATACATGCATACATACTCACACATATATAAACTCACATACATACATATATATACATGCACACACGTCTATACATACACACATACATACAGTACATACATAAAGCCTTTTTAAAAACTGCAGTTCTGTACCCATACATGCACTTCTGTGTCCTGCACTGTAGGGGAGGTGCAGCAGGTCAGGACTCAGGAAGACATCTCCCCCTTCCACTGCTTTGAATTTCCTGTCCTGATTAAGCTCCCGCTATGCCTTTGTACAGATGACCAGAGCAGTAGGAGCTCAATCACAGGGTCTCTCAAACAGGATGCCGCAGCACCTCTGACAAACTCTGGCAATACCCCAGTTAGGAAAAGCTGGTCTAAGGGGATCAGGTAAATCAGTTTTGTTTACCAGATCTTCTCCGTCCACATGCTCCTCTGCGCTGCCAGACCTGTTCCCGTAGCCTCTTCTTCCCTGCTCTCTGGTAAACTAAGGTCTTCTGATGTCATCAAGACCGTTGCAGGGACCATAGCCTTGCTCTGGAGATGAGCATGCTTAGGGGCAGACCACCTGTCGGAGTGGAGGAGAGTGCAGTTTGTCAAGGAAGTGGAGGATCAAGTAAGTAAAAGTGTTGTTACTGTCCCATAGACTAAACAAGCAGTTAACCCATGCAATGTGGGCTTAGTCCCACTGTAAGGGAGGACTTTTAGTATTCTTAGAGTTGGGCTTAAAGGAGTACAATAGGTTATTGGCTAGACAATCTCCAGCCAAACTGCCAGATATCCCCCCAGGGAATTCTGCTAGGAATCTCTATTGTGGTCTGCGATAGGCATTAGTTACGAGTATCAGGGTTCCATCTCCATCCCTGCAGTCTCTCCTATGGGAAACCCCCCCCTTATTGATGTTTACAATCTTTTATTTATTGGTCCTAACGTGGCTTAGAATATTGTGTAAAAAAAAGCTGATATGACATGTTTATTCTTCTAGTGATGATTAGGAAAGTGCGTGGCCAATGATTTCCCTGTGCCAATCACAGGCACAAGCCTACTGTACCTAATTGTAAATCCAGCCCAGAACACCATCATAGTGCAGCACTACTAAGTAACCCGCAGGCTGTCATTATAATATCTATAGGTAGCTTTATTTATCCATTCTCCTTCCGTCTTACACATTATCTGCTGAACTCATTGTCATTTACTGGATATGTTGCAGTGATTTGTGTTCTCTTCTCTTTCCTTATAAATTGAATCGTAAAGCACTCTCTGTAAAGGTAAATGACTGAGCCTTCCCTTGGTCAGTGTTCTTATATTCAAGTGCTTGTATGCTATGCAAACATGGAGACAATTGCTCTCTGCAATGAATGCTAAACATATTTGGGGGGCACACCCTACAATGAGTTTAAATTCAAGATGGTGCTTCTATAAGACCTACAAACAGTACAAAATATTTTACAGCGCACACATTCAAGAATGACATTTCCTGCAAGGCTAGTTAAAAACACCTGAACATATTCAAAAAATACGGGGGTTTGGTCACACTATATGGTCATATAGTGCTAAGCCCACTTACTGTGACCAAGTACCCCGAATTAGTGGGTCCTACTCTAGTAATAGAATGGAAGATCCTTTGTCTCAACCATGGGAGCTGAACTTCTCTATGTGGGAGAACTGAAGGGGATACATCCTATGCACTGGTGGCCACTAAATAAGAGGTAATGAGGAGGGGGAGGGGTGCTCCAGTCCAAAAAACCTGGTCAAGGTCCATTACCTCTTATTTAGTGGCCACCAGTGCATAGGATGTATCCCCTTCAGTTTTCCCACATAGAGCAGTTCAGCTCCCATGGTTGAGACAAAGGATCTTCCATTCTATTACTAGAGTAAGACCCACTAATTCGGGGTACTTTGTCGCAGTAAGTGGGCTTAGCACTATATGACCATATAGTGTGACCAAACCCCCTTATTTATTTGAATATGTTCAGGTGTTTTTAACTAGCCTTGCAGGAAATGTCATTCTTGAATGTGTGCGCTGTAAAATATTTTGCCCAGTCACCAGCAGGCGGTCATTATAATAAAAATACCTATACTGCCCCTGGAAAAACAACCTTCTTCCTAGTTTTGAGATAAACAGAAAATAAATATCAGTAATAAAGCCTAGAGGAAAAGGGGAACAGTAAATGTAAACCTTCTCACACTCTTAACAGACAGTGCAGAGTGCACTGCAAAGTGCAGACACATTGCTTACTTACCAAAATAGCTCCGCACGGCCGTGCGTTCCACGGAGCTGCTGACATCAATTCCAGTTTATCACTGTCACAGGGAAACCGGAAGTGACGTCGTAACTCGGAGGGAAAGCACCACCCATGTCCTAGGGCGGTGTCAATCTAGAACAGAGCACCCGGCCGTAGTGATACTACAGGTGGAAGTTGTCTGGCACGATGGATGGATTGCACCACAAGGCAGGTCAAAACCCTGCAAATAAAGCGTTTCATCTGCAATCTCATGATTGCATAGACGTGGCACTTCCCACAGTGCACTGTGTCCGGCGCCCGAACACAGTGCACGTAAAGCACATTTTTTTTCCATTTTTTCTTTTTAGGGCCTTTTTTATTTTTATCTTTTTTTAAATTTTTTGTGACTGCCTGGGGGGGGCTGCCACTGCTAGAATGTGTAGAATTTTAAAGGTTGCTGCGACTGAAAATTTTTTGAGAAATACTGCAAAAGGCAACCTGAAAAGCAATGTAAACATCCATCACTGTAAGCCTTCCTCAACATCTCTTTACCTTCCTCCTACTATAGCTGTGCCTGTTAGTACAAGAAATGATACCTAGATTTGAAAAAACTCAAACAAAAAATTTTGTTTAAACCTAAATCACTCTAACTTGGATCTCACTGCGGGTATCACTGCTGAAGTTCAGTGATCACCCAGAATGCATTAAGGTAAAAAAAAAAAACCTAGCCTTTACAACCACTGTACATTATCCAACCACGTGAGAAGAAAAATCCTGTTTATTTATTTTTTTTTTAATATAATTGAGAAGTCAAAATGAACCAAAATTAGCTTTTCACACTATTGGATAATTAAACTGAGTATTCAGTCAATTTACTGAGTGAAGATTTTCAACTACTTGTTCTTTAAAGATGTATTTTTTTTTTCATTTTTAAAGTTTGCATACACTACCACAATAAACTGAAACAATTAGAGAACCTATTGTTGTTGTCTCTCATTATTACACAGACAGGTCATTGATACAGCAATTGTTACATTTACACATTTGCAAATACAATGCTAAATGAAAAAAGATCACAGAGATAGGCTCCAACTAGTGTCCCCTGATACAATCAAAAAGTTGCGAACAACCTCTATTTTTATAAGAAATTCTACATTGAGGTAGAATTTTGATAATCAGTGTTTTCCCAAGTTCCCAGGGTTGGGGTAAAGAAGGTTCTCCAGGATAAAACAAGAGCCTTTTTGCTAAAAAAAAAAAAAAAAAAAAAAAAAAAAAGGTGATCAGAAGGTTCTTCAAATGCTGGGTTACCTGTACATTAAATACAGTGGACCCTTAGTTAACGAGCATTTTGAAAGACGAGCAACTTTTTTTTTTTAAATTCTGACTCGGTTTGCGAGTGTTGTCTCGCAAAACGAGCAGAATTCAAGCTAATGGGTGGTGCAGTACCGCATTTTGCCAGAGGTGCGGGGGCGCCGGGGACACTCGGAACGGTTTGGAACGGTTCGGAGCCGTTCTGAGCCGTTTGGAAATACTCGGAAATATTCAGAAAAACTCAGAAATACTCCAATCCCGAGTGTTTCTGAAGCTTTCCGAGCTGTCCCCGAGTATTTCCAGCCCCCCCATCTCTGGCCAAATACGGTATTTGCATGTAATAGAAGTCAAAGCGGAACTAATTATCTTCGTTTCCATTGACTTCTATGGGGAAACTCGCTTTGATATGCGAGTGATTTGGATTACAAGCATTCTCCTGGAACGGATTATGATCGTAATCCAAGGTTCCACTGTATACCCAAATAGAAAACAGTGGGGTTTCATATATTTGGAAAGGCCAGAGCCATCTGCAGAAGCCAGTTTTATTGGACCATTATCCCTCTATTCATATACATTCCAAGAAAGAGTGGAAGACATCAGCCTTCAGACCTCAATAGAGCAAAGTGATGTGGCCTGAAGCATAGTTTATGTAGAGATACTGGGGTGTAATAAATTTGGTGAAAAAAATAACTTGAACAATTTTGACCTTACAGGAGAGTAGAGAGTGCGTGTCATTATCCCCAAATTGCATCCAGATATCCACTGACAACTGAGGTATCAGTAATGGCCAGTTTTCTTAGGCTTGCTGACATTTTCAGGTGTTAGTGATTATTATGAGAGTAGCACAGTATGTGGAAATAAGCAGAGCTGAGTCCTTCTGTCAGCAAAGCTTTTCTACAGTCAGCTGAGTAGGGACTAATCTTGTGTCTGGATCGCATATGAGGGCTAAAGATAGTAAAAATGAACTGTGTGGGAAATTTCAAATGCCTCCTGAAGGTGGGAAAAGTCCCTAGATGGCTATCCCTGAATCTTTGACATAAGAATTTAACACCCATGCAGGAACAATAGTTTGAAGAAGATTCTCAACTGCTTTAGTAAATCAGCTTCATTATATCAGAACAATGATTTTAATTAATGTATTTCGATGCTTAGAATATTAGATATTGTTTTAGTCTGTTAAGTGCATGGTTTTATGTGACCTTTTAAACTTTTTTTTGCATATTTTTAATTATTTTGAAATCAGGTACAATAGTCACATAGCAAAGGTTTTGTAACTTTGTAATATATTTTGGTTCATACTAGGTCACTCTTGACCTAGTAGCTCGTTGTTTGCTTTTTGTGAGCTCCTTACTTACTGTGCACAACTGTAGACCTGGTATATAGTGATGGGAAGTCCGGATCTTTTAAGTGAATCGGTTCATTTCGAACTACTCACTGAAATGAACCGATTCAATGAATCGATTCTTCGGTTCTTCGGTTCACTTGCTGAGTCTACTGACAAGCAAGTGAACCAAATCTCTGACTCAACCTTCTTAAATGATTAGAATCAAAAGGATGATTCTTCACAGAAGGTTGGCAGGTCCTGGGAAGGTTTACTTGTATTTAGTTCCTTGCTCAGAGCACAATACTACTGCTGTGTCAGACTGTCAGACCACAATTTGTCAGAGCAGCCAGCGTCATCAATTTTGGTGTCGCACAAAAAACTGTGTAGATGAAAAGCGGGTTTTTGTGCGTGTGAACCTCATTCTGATGGGCCAACTTCACAGTTAACATTGCTAGCCATCAGATTTTTCCGTAATCTTTACAGTGCATGCACAGAAAAAATTATCGGATTTTACTACCACGGGCGGGCGAAGTACCCACGGTAGTAAAATCCAATCGTTAGGCTCCTTTCACACTTGTGCCATTTGAAAGTCGTGCAATTTTTGCCACGATTTTTACCGTGACTTTGATGCGACTTGAAGAATTACCTATGTAATCTTGAGGTCTCTGCCTCAAGTCGCATCAAAATAGGACCAAAGTAATGCAGTGACTACTTTGAAGTCGCTGTGACTTGAAGACACACAGATATGAACGGTACTCATTAGAAATCATGGGGTACCACTTGTCATGCGACTTTGTAGTCCCAAGTCGCAGGACAAGTCACACGAGTGTGAAAGGGGCCTCATTATGCACTGTAAAGACTACGGACAAATCTGATGGCTAGCAATCTTAACTGTGAAGTTGGCCCATCAGAATGCAGTTCACATGCACAAAAACCCGCTTTTCGTTTACACAGCTGTTTGTGCAGCAAGATGCAATAAAGAGAACCTATCACTTCAACAAACTATCACATAGAGGCTTGTTATCTTGACTTTGTCGTCTCTGTCTTTAAGGCTGGGTTCACACTGCTGCGGTGCGGGAACGCAGCAAATTTACTGCGGGTTCCCGCATCGCACCAACTCGCACGGCAGTTCACACTGCCATATGCGAACTGCTGGGGAGTGTCATACAATGTTTATGACACCCCCAGTTCAGCCTGCATATCGCACTGCGAACTGACAATTCGGACATGTATCGGATCGCATAGGTGTGAACACCCATGCGATCCGATTCTGGTCCGAACAAAAAAAAGGGTCCTGTGCGAGTTTGGACCAAATGCGGTGCGATATCAGCCATACTATCTGTATGGCTGATATCGCACAGCACAGACATCGCATGTGATGTGAACAGCAGTGCGCTGCGAATTACATGCGATGTCTGCCACCGCAGCAGTGTGAACCCAGCCTAAAGCAGTCTGTATTGTAGTGCTGCTACCTGATCATTGATTTAGTGTATTGTTCTACTGGTGGCGACTCATGGTTCTTTCAGTGTACTATGTTCTAACAACTCCTATGATTCTTTAACTCGGTAACCTGTATGATTCTTTAACTCGGTGTACTGTGTACTCCTCACTCTTGTTTTAAGTTTGTATCCAGTTCCTGAGTGTCACTGTGCCTTGAGCATGCTGATTGGTTGCAGGGAGGGGCCAAGCTCTCTCACTCTAGGATCATATTACCAGGCCTGCTCTGCTCTCCTATACTATGTATTGAGTGTATAGTGAACTGTTTCAAACGGATCAGTTCACTCAGATGAATCGATTCAACCAGTTCACTGAAAAGAATCGATTCAAAAGAACGATTCGTTCATGAACTGGACATCACTACTGGTATAAAGTCTGGTCTAAGTGAAGCTGCCACACACAAGTCTGCAAGCCATCCTACAAGACTAGAGATATACTGTAAATGCATAACTAAAGCATGTGAGGCGGGTCGCAAGCAGGACCCATATTTTTGCCCAATAATTACCGTCTCCTCGACGCTGGTTACCAGTAGGAGAGCATACTCAACATACTCTGCAGAGCCGATATCGTGTTGCAGTGATTTGGACACAGGTGAGTTTTTAACTATGAGGGAATAGTGTGGTGCACTGTAAGTTTTAAATAAAAAGTATTTTATTTTTTAAACATTATAATCACTATTGTGGCGATTTTTCTTTTCTGTAATGGTCATGGCTAACAGTAACATGCTGTGGGGGATCTGTACAGAGGAAGAAGGAGAACCTGTGAGATATACCTACAAGTCCTGGACAATGAGCTGCGATAAAATACAGGATGAATGTGAATGGGGCACACAGAAGACAATTGTTTCCTGTGTGTCCTTGCTGTGATCGCTGTTTTACAATGCAGTGAAACACCATTTACCAAATACAGTATCTCACAAAAGTGAGTACACCCCTCACATTTTTGTAAATATTTTATTATATCTTTTCATGTGACAACACTGAAGAAATGACACTTTGCTATAATGTAAAGTAGTGAGTGTACAGCTTGTATAACAGTGTAAATTTGCTGTGCCCTCAAAATAACTCAACACACAGCCATTAATGTCTAAACCGCTGGTAACAAAAGTGAGTACACCCCTAAGTGAAAATGTCCAAATTGGGCCCAATTAGCCATTTTCCCTCCCGATGTCATGTGACTCGTTAGTGTTGCAAGGTCTCACGTGTGAATGGGAAGCAGGTGTGTTAAATTTGATGTTATCGCTCTCACTCTCTCATACTGGTCACTGGAAGTTCAACACGGCACCACATGGCAAAGAACTCTCTGAGGATTTGAAAAAAAGAATTGTTGCTCTACATAAAGATGGCCTAGGCTATAAGAAGATTGCCAAGACCCTGAAACTGAGCTGCAGCATGGTGGCCAAGACCATGCAGCGGTTTAACAGGACAGGTTCCACTCAGAACAGGCCTCGTCAAGGTCGACCAAAGTGGTTGAGCGTACATGCTCAGCATCATATCCAGAGGTTGCCTTTGGGATATAGATGTATGAGTGCTGCCAGCATTGCTGCAGAGGTTGAAGGGGTGGGGGGTCAGCCTGTCAGTGCTCAGACCATACGCCGCACACTGCATCAAATTGGTCTGCATGGCTGTCATGCTAGAAGGAAGCCTCTTCTAAAGATGATGCACAAGAAAGCCTGCAAACAGTTTGCTGAAGACAAGCAGACTAAGGACATGGATTACTGGAACCATGTCCTGTGGTCTGATGAGACCAAGATAAAATTTTTTGGTTCAGATGGTGTCAAGCGTGTGTGATGGCAACCAGATGAGGAGTACAAAGGCAAGTATGTCCTGCCTACAGTCAAGCATGGTGGTGGGAGTGTCATGGTCTGGGGTTGCATGAGTGTCGCTGACACTGGGGAGTTACAGTTCATTGAGAGAACCATGAATGCCAACATGTACTGTGGCATAATGAAGCAGAACATGATCCCCTCACTTCGGGGACTGGGCCACAGGGTAGAATTCCATCAAGATAACGACCCCAAACACACCTCCAAGATGACCACTGCCTTGCTAAAGAAGCTGAGGGTAAAGGTGATGGACTGGCCAAGCATGTTTCTGGACCTAAACCCTATTGAGCATCTGTGGGACATCCTCAAACGGAAGGTGGAGGAGCACAAGGTCTCTAACATCCACCAGCTCTGTAAAGTCGTCGTGGAGGAGTGGAAGAGGACTCCAGTGGCAACCTGTGAAGCTCTGGTGAACTCCATGCCCAAGAGGGTTAAGGCAGTGCTGGAAAATAATGGTGGCCACACAAAATATTGACACTTTGTTCCCAGTTTGGACATTTTCACTTAGGGGTGTACTCACTTTTGTTGCCAGCGGTTTAGACAGTAATGGCTGTGTGTTGAAATATTTTGAGTGGACAGCAAATTTGCACTGTTATACAAGCTGTACACTCACTACTTTACATTGTAGCAAAGTGTAATTTCTTCAGTGTTGTCACATGAAAAGATATAATAAAATATTTACAAAAATGTGAGGGGTGTACTCACTTTTGTGAGATACTGCATAGTGTGAATTCAGCCTAAAAGTCTGTGTATAATGTACATTTTAGATGTAAAGATTCAAGTTTTTTTTTATTTCATGTAAAACTAATTGTGCTTGTAGTTTCCAAATTACAAAACCCAACTGACTTTAGATGGAAGTGTTAAACAAAGATTACTGATGATCTATCCATTTTGGATAGAGTAGGGGAGGGTTAAAATGGCTATCAGTTTTTAATTATCATCTTTGTCCCATTAAGGAAATTTCTCTGTGCTTCCCGTAGACTCAACAGGAAGTGAGAAGATATCTTCCTAATGTGGTGGAATTACTCTTTTGGACAGCTGTCACAGGAACAAGTGACCCCATTGGAAGATTTCCCTCCTATTCCTGTTCTGGTGGCAGCTCGAAATTTTGAAATTACCCTCAGTTTCATTGCCAGTGGCATTTGTAATCAGGACAATTAGAAAGAGTAATTCAAATGCAGGTCAAATGCATTCATTCAAATGCAAAAGTCTGTGTTTCTGTGGCGGTGCCAGGTGGGTGCTTGGGTGTGCTGAAGCTCCCCCAAAAAATCTTCAGGCACCCTCATAGCACCCCCAAAATTTCCACAGAGGTATTACAGTACAGTCACAGGATTTTAAACAAATTATTTGGTACCTGCTGTGTATCCTGTCTGCAAGAGGCTAGGGACTCTTTTGTAAAGTGGAGGGATATGGCCGAATAAGCCGCTAATGATCAGTTAGATCCGGCAGGGGCTGGGTGGTGAGGAGCCTGCATCAGTGGCGGATTGATCCAGTGCTGGTCTCCTGCATTTACTGCCAAAAGAAGAATTTTAATGGAAGCAGCAGAGAGAGCCCAGCCCTGTGCAGTGCCCCAGGAAACCTGGAGGAAGCAGGTATTCTAAGGAGAGAGAAGAGGAGAGAAGCTGTGTTTACTTATATGGTGGGGGAGGAGTGAGGGAGCAGAACGGAGCTGCTACACTCAGTGCATTGCAGTCTGCAGGGCTTACTGAGCCTGCCAGTGTCAGAGGACAAGGGGGGGTGTGTATCACATGGTGTGGTCCGAGGGGGAAGGCTTAGGAGGAGCGAGGCTGATCACTGCTGCAGGCATCGTTCTGTTTTTAACCCCTTCCCGCCGACCGTACGCACATCTGCATACTCGGCTTTCGGGGGTTATACCGGGATGATGCCCACAGCTGCAGGCATCATCCCGGTACCGTTGTTTAGAGCGTGCGATCGGCTATCCGAGCATAACAACCGATGCGGCTAAAAGCCGATCGGCTGTTATACCGGAGGAGCGGGAGGGGACATCCCCCCCTCCCGCCGCTCTTACCGGGCCTCCTGTGCGATCGGGAAGCCCGGTGTCCAATCGGCCGCCTTCAGCGGCTGGGGGCGGGCTGGAACGAAGCTGTGGGTGGCTTCGTTCCAGCCTTCTGAATATAAACGCGTAAGCGACGTCATGACGTTATTTCCCGTTTACTCGGCTGCCAATGGCGCCGAATTTAAAAAAATACACAGTATTCAGAATCGCCGTTTTCGGTGATCTGCATACTGTGAAGTGCAAAGGAGGGATCGGGGGTCTTTTAGACCCCCGATCCCTCCATAAAGAGTACCTGTCACCACCTATTACTGTCACAAGGGATGTTTACATTCCTTGTGACAGCAATAAAATAAAAAAAAATAAAAAAAATGTTTTTTTTTTAAATGCAATTTACAAGTATAAAAAAAAAAAAAAAAAAAAAAAATTTTTTTAAAAGCGCCCCCGTCCCTGCCAGCTCGCGCAGCAAAGAAAACGCATACGGAAGTTGCGCCCGCATATGTAAACGGTGTTCAAATCACACATGTGAGATATCGCCGTGATCATCAGAGTGAGAGCAATAATTCTAGTCCTAGACCTCCTCTGTAACTCAAACCTGGAAAGCGTAAAAAAAATGTAAAGCGTCGCCTATGGAAATTCATAGGTACCATAGTTTGTCGCCATTCCACGAGTGCGTGCAATTATAAAGGGTGACATGTTTGGTATCTATTTACTCAGCGTAACATCATCTTTCACATTATACAAAAAAATTGGGGTAACTTTACTGTTTGGATTTTTTAAAATTCATGAAAGTGTCCCTTTTCGAAAAATTTGCGTTTAAAACACCACTACACAAATACCGTGTGATATAAAATATTGCAACAATCTCCATTTTATTCTCTAGATTCTCTGCTAAAAAAATATATATAATGTTTGGGAACTCTAAGTAATTTTCTAGCAAAAAATACGGATTTTAACTTGTAAACACCACATTTCAAAAATAGGCTTAGTCATGAAAGGGTTAATGTAGCTGCTGAGTAAGGATGAGCTCTGCAGTGCCGCCAGGAACTCAGCACTGCACAGCGCTAATCACAAGCAGTGAGACATTTCCCGATGTGCGGCTGCAGAGATCGGGAAATGTCTCACTGCCTGTGATTAGCGCAGCGCATTGCCGACTTCCTGGCGGGCTCTGCACGTGCAGCATGTGCATAGTTGCCAACAGTCCCGATTTTCCCGGGACAATCCCGATTTTGGGACCTTGTCCCGAATTGGAGAGTGTCCCGAATCGGGATTTTCCATAAGGAAAATCGGGAATGTTGTTTTTTTTTTTTTTTTTTTTTTTTTTTTTGGAGCAGCGGGCTCCAGAAAAATGGCGGCCGGCGCCGCCGCTCTAGCTGCCTCTAGTGTTGAGTGGAGAGGGGAAGGGGGCTCGATCCGTGCAGCCAATGAAGCGGCTTCTTTGGCTGCACGGCCCCTCCTCTCTCCACTGAAGCGAGCGGCGCCGTGTCTTCCTGAAAGTTCCCCAGCCCCGTACTGCGCAAGCGCTGCGCCTGCGCAGTACAGGGGGTCCGCCATTGCCGAGGGGAACTTTCTCGGCAGAACACCGGCCGCTCCTCCACTGAGCGGGGGCCGGGCTGCATTGAGGGGGGGAGGCTGCACTAACTGAGGGGGGGCTGCACTGAGGGGGGGGGGAGGCTGCACTAACTGAGGGGGGGGAGCTGCACTAACTGAGGTGGGGAGGCTGCACTAACTGAGGGGGCTGCACTGAGGGGGGGCTGCACTGAGGGGGGGGCTGCACTAACTGAGGGGGGGCTGCACTAACTGAAGGGGGGCTGCACTAACTGAGGGGGGGGGCTGCACTAACTGAGGGGGGGCTGCACTAACTGAAGGGGGGCTGCACTGAGGGGGGGGCTGCACTAACTGAGGGGGGGGCTGCACTAACTGAAGGGGGGCTGCACTGAGGGGGGGGCTGCACTAACTGAGGGGGGGCTGCACTAACTGAGGGGGGCTGCACTAACTGAAGGGGGGCTGCACTGAGGGGGGGGGCTGCACTAACTGAGGGGGGGGCTGCACTAACTGAAGGGGGGCTGCATTAACTGAGGGGGGGCTGCATTAACTGAGGGGGGGGGGCTGCACTAACTGAGGGGGGGGCTGCACTAACTGAAGGGGGGCTGCATTAACTGAGGGGGGGCTGCATTAACTGAGGGGGGGGGGGGCTGCACTAACTGAAGGGGGGCTGCATTAACTGAGGGGGGCTGCACTGAGGGGGGCTGCACTAACTGAGGGGGGGCTGCACTAACTGAGGGGGGGCTGCACTAACTGAGGGGGGGCTGCACTGGCGGGGGCACCTGATGCAAGGACAGACTCTGGCGGGGGCACCTGATGCAAGGAAAGACTCTGGCGGGGGCACCTGATGCAAGGACAGACTCTGCTGGTGGCAGGCGACGTGGCTAGTGACACGCTCAGGGATCCCACTGATTCGGCATTATGGTGAGTTGAATGATTTAATTTTATATTACAATGTAATAATAGAAATAATGCGCTTCAATCATCCTGACACCATAACAATCATGGTGCCGGGATGATTGAAGCGTTAACACCAGGTGTTTGGAGTATCTTTATCTGCTGATTGTTAAACTTTCTAGAATACACATATTTCTATTGTTGTGTAGGACCTGGGGCTGCTGTCCCGTCATTCCTCTCTCCCCCTTTCCCTCTCCCTCTCCCTCTCCATCCCTCATTCATCTCAGACTTTAACCACACCCTCTTGAGCCACGCCAATTTAAGCCGCGCCCACTTTCCACGCAAGACACGCCCACTTTCCACGCAAGACACGCCCACTTTCCACGCAAGACACGCCCACTTTCCACGTAAGACACGCCCATTTTTCGCCGCGGCGCGCTCCGCGCGCCGCAGCTATTAATTTTTGCTGGGCCACGCCCACAAATGAATGCCTCGCCTCCTAATTATTGATCGGCTCCGCCTACAGCCAAAAAAGTGTCCCACATATTTTTTTTTCAATGTTGGCAACTATGCATGTGAACACGCCGAAGCTCATCCTTACTGCCAAGCCTGGAGGGGAGGGGGGGCTTTCCAGTCCTCTGATCTATAGCAGCATGCTTCATTACACTGATTGAGGGGCATGCCTGATCTGGACTGAGCAGTGGACACTGAGGGAAATCCTCTGATATCAGCCCTCTCATTGGGCTTGGAGACATGTGCTGCAATCATTAGAATGCCACGCAGATCAGGAGTGCCTGTGCACTTACAGTGCCCAAATGATGATCAGGTGTCCCCATAACAGTGCACCGTTGGACTATGGGGTCACTGTTGTGCTGTGGGCACTGTGTATGGGGTCACTGTTGTGCTGTGGGCACTGTGTATGGGGTCACCGTTGTGCTGTGGGCACTGTGTATGGGGTCACCCTCCTGCTGTGGGCACTGTGTATGGGGTCACCCTCCTGCTGTTGGCACTGTGTATGGGGTCAACCTCCTGCTGTGGGCACTGTGTAAGGGGTCACCCTCCTGCTGTGGGCACTGTGTAAGGGGTCACCGTTGTGCTGTGTGCACTGTGTCTGGGGTCACCGTTGTGCTGTGAGCACTGTGTATGGGGTCACCCTCCTGCTGTGGGCACTGTGTATGGGGTCACCGTTGTGCTGTGGGTACTGTGTATGAGGTCACTGTTGTGTTGTGGATACTGTGTATGGGGTCACCTTCCTGCAGTGTGCTCTGTGCATGCAGTCACCGTTGTGCTGTGGGTACTTTGTATGGAGTCACCCTCCTGCGGGCACTGTGTAAGGGGTCACTGTTGTGCTGTGAGCACTGTGTATGGGGTCACTGTTGTGCTGTGGGCACTGTGTATGGGGTCACTGTTGTGCTGTGGACACTGTGTATGGGGTCACCGCTGTGCTGTGGGCACTGTGTATGGGGTCTCCCTCCTGCTGTGGGCACTGTGTATGGGGTCACCCTCCTGCTGTGGGCACTGTGTATGGAGTCTCCCCCCTGCTGTGGGCACTGTGTATGGGGTCACCCTCCTGCTGTTGGCACTGAGTATGGGGTCACCCTCCTGCTGTGGGCACTGTGTATGTGGTCACCCTCCTGCTGTTGGTACTTTGTATGGGGTCAGTGTTGTGTTGTAGACACTGTGTATGGGGTCACCTTCCTGCAGTGTGCTCTGTGCATGGGGTCACCGTTGTGCTGTGAGTACTGTGTATAGGATCACCGTTGTGCTCTGGGCCCACTAAAGGGGGCACTCTCCTGCTCTGGGCCCTCTAAAAGGGGGCACTCTGTCTATGGGGTCACTCTCTTTCTCTTTGCACTCTAAGGGCTCACTCCTAATCTGGGCACTGTAAGGGGTCACTCCTGCTTTGCACTGTATGCTGTGTACTGCTCACTGACCTCCACTGTATGCTGCTCACTGTTGTGCTGTGCTGGGTGTTCTGGCTGACCCTAACATGTACTAGGGGTTGTCATTGCTGACCCTTATACATGCTGGGGTTTATCATTTCATTTGGGCTTGTTTTACTCCCACAATCAATTATGTCTGCCTGAAGGTCCCATTATATCTATACAATGGGAGAGACAATGAAAAAACACATACTTTTTGGCCACACCCACTTTTGACCAAGCCCACAAGAGGGCGATGCATGCCGCATCGGCACCACCACTTATACTTTCAGCACCCACACAGCACCCCCCCAAAAAAATGTCTGGAGCCGCCCCTGCTGTGTTTGGCCTGCTCTACCTGCAATGCAAACATATTTCCAATAAGGTGCCCTGTGTTCAGAGAAACGAATCGCATATTAAGTCAAATGTAGCCTCAGAACTGCTATTCATTCTGTTCCTTAGAGGTGCGCACAAACCCTAAATCAAATGACATTGTATAATATAATCTTCATCTCCTTCAATCCAGCCAGCAAAAATATTTTCAAGCAGTTATAATCAGCATATATTCAGGTTTTAAAGTCATTTTAATGCTTAGGGGAAGGGCTGCAGCGTCACTCCTGTCAGAAAGAGCACAAGCCTCAATAGCTGCTGGAGGGAAGATTCTGCTCTCTCCCCCTCCAATAGCAGCCTACTGTGGGCAGGAAAGAGCAGATGTGGGGTCACTGTTGTGCTGTGGACACTGTGTATGGGGTCCCTGTTGTGCTGTGGGCACTGTGTATGGGGTCACTGTTGTGCTGTGGACACTGTGTATGGGGTCACCATTGTGCTGTGGGCACTGTGTATGGGGTCGCTCTCCTGCTGTGGGCACTGTGTATGGGGTCACCCTCCTGCTGTGTTCACTGTGTATGGGGTCTCCCCCCTGCTGTGGGCAGTGTGTATGGGGTCACCCTCCTGTTGTGGGCACTGTGTATGGGGTCACCCTCCTGCTGTGGGTACTGTGTATGGGGTCACTGTTGTGTTGTAGACACTGTGTATGGGGTCACCTTCCTGCAGTGTGCTCTGTGCATGGGGTCACCGTTGTGCTGTGAGTACTGTGTATAGGATCACCGTTGTGCTCTGGGCCCACTAAAGGGGGCACTCTCCTGCTCTGGGCCCTCTAAAAGGGGGCACTCTGTCTATGGGGTCACTCTCTTTCTCTTTGCACTCTAAGGGCTCACTCCTAATCTGGGCACTGTAAGGGGTCACTCCTGCTTTGCACTGTATGCTGTGTACTGCTCACTGACCTCCACTGTATGCTGCTCACTGTTGTGCTGTGCTGGGTGTTCTGTCTGGCCCTAACATGTACTAGGGGTTGTCATTGCTGGCCGTTATACATGCTGGGGTTTATCATTTCATTTGGGCTTGTTTTACTCCCACAATCAATTATGTCTGCCCGAAGGTCCTATTTTATCTATACAATGGGAGAGACAATGAAAAAACACATACTTTTTGGCCACACCCACTTTTGACCAAGCCCACAAGAGGGCGACGCATGCTGCATTAGCACCACCACTTATACTTTCAGCACCCACACAGCACCCCCCAAAAAAAATGTCTGGAGCTGCCCCTGCTGTGTTTGGCCTGCTCTACCTTCAATGCAAACATATTTCCAATAAGGTGCCCTGTGTTCAGAGAAATGCATCGCATATTAAGTCAAATGTAGCCTCAGAACTGCTATTCATTCTGTTCCTTAGAGGTGCGCACAAACCCTAAATCAAATGACATTGTATAATATAATCTTCATCTCCTTCAATCCAGCCAGCAAAAATATTTTCAAGCCGTTATAATCAGCATATATTCAGGTTTTAAAGTCATTTTAATGCTTAGGGGCAGGGCTGCAGCGTCACTCCTGTCAGAAGGAGCACAAGCCTCAATAGCTGCTGGAGGGAAGTTTCTGCTCTCTCCCCCTCCAATAGCAGCCTGCTGTGGGCAGGAAAGAGCAGACGCCCACTAAGAACAGACCTCCATCTCAGCACGACACCACTGGGGAGTGAGGCAGACTGCTCTTCTTCCTGTCTTCCCTTGCCATGTGATATATTACATGATCCGAGATAGGGTCACGGGATATGCCAGTGCCCCTCGAGATCCCTTTTTGTTCCATGCACGCCACAGAGCCCACCGCCCCTCCAACTAAAATAGATGCCAGAGCAGTTCTCCTCAGACTGACACCACCAATATGGGAGAGTGTTTTCCCTGATAAAACTGATGTAACCCCATTTTACCTCTTAGCAACAGCTCTAATGCAGAGACATTTTTCCATCCAGGGACACCACTGAGGCAGGAGCATTTTTCCTTCCAGGGACACCATTGACCCAAGGGCATTTTTTTCCTTTCAGTCAAACCACTAATGCGGGAACACTTTTTCCTTGGCCACTGTAATTTGTGCACCATTTTAAACTCTTCAGTTCGCTGTGGTGTACCACAACTATTTTGGTTCATGCCATAAACATTACATACATTTTGCCACACGTTGCATTTAGCTCCATCCCCGCCTCTACCGGGGGGCACAATTTTTCATTTTTGCCCTGGGCACTGGATGACCTTGTCCTACCACTGCTTAGGGGGTCCATTATTGTGTAATTGTATCTCATATAATGTTTGCTTTAATTGAAGTGTGCGCGATCATTTTCCAAGTCAGCTTTTTTCTGGTGACCTATGTTATGACCGATGTTGGAGCTCTGAATGTAGTCTAAAAAGTCTTCTTCCTTTCCTAGTATATTAAATATAAGGGTCATTCAGCTGCAGATAGGATAAACTAATATGCCAGTTACCCTGTTCTGCCATTTCTTACTCATCTTGGCACTCCCACTGTCAGTCAAAATTAAATTTCAAAGGGGATAAAGGGGAATGTTAGTAATCCTGCATGGAATAGTTTAAATTGTGTTTAACAATTCATAGTATGTAAAATCATGACCATATTTTATTTTTTTTAAAAACAACGTACTAAACTGTGCTAAAATTGTATGATTTAAAAAGAAAAACGGACATTTCTTACTCTGTTATTTGAGTCCCTTAGATAATATGTAGCACTAACAAGTGGTTTACAATAGTTTTTTTGGAATATCACCAGAACTGCTGTGTCTGTTAATTCCAACCAAATGTGTCTTCCTGTTTCATATAAATGTCATCATTTCAATATGATATTGCAGTTTTTAAGTATGCCTTTTATGTCATAAAACTTATATTTTGTGTGACATTTTGAACAGCATCCAACGAAAATTGTTGGGTATACCTCTCATATATAGCTCATGGCTATCTCTTTTATGGCATAATTGATAAGAAGGCTTTCTGATTTACATTCGATCCCTATGTTATTAGCGTTTCAGTTTCCTCTAAGACAACTCGTAATTTTGTTGTTTTATTATATGACCATTCTTTTTAGACTTGTCAAGTCCAGTTTTAATATATGCTACACCTACTCAGAAGTTAACTCAATATACTACTCCACGTCTTAGGCTGGATTCACACCTATGCATTTTTAGTGCGTTTTGCATTTTGCAGATTTGCACTACAGAACGTGTTCCATAGGAAACCATGTTAATATGGACTGTAGTGCAAATCTGCAAAATGCAAAAAGCACTAAAAATGCATAGGTGTGAATCCAGCCTTTATCAGTAGTTTTTGCTAACCAAGACCTGCACTGAAATAGTCAATTACCCATTTAATTTGGATCATTTTTTGTAGAGAAAATATATTACTCAGTATCTGTCACCACCTATACCTTGGTGACCCTATAGTTCAAGCAAGCTACTGCATGTAAATACGGGGATTACAAATCAAATAGCCTTGGGCTAGTAGTACAGATCTTTTAGCTTGCATAATTCCATCCATCTTAATATGGGTGTCTACTAATCAGCTAATTGCCTCCAGCTATTAGTGTATATCTGATTCCATGCAAGTTCTGTCAAAAGTCATATAAATGTACTTTTCGTGGGATGGAATATCCCCTATTGTTTTCTCTAAAGACTTACACTATATTGCCAAAAGTATTGGGATGCCTGCCTTTAAAAGCACGTGAACTTTAATGGCATCCCAGTCTTATGCCCTGTACACACGGTCGGACTTTGTTCGGACATTCCGACAACAAAATCCATGGATTTATACCGACGGATGTTGGCTCAAACTTGTCTTGCATACACACGGTCACACAAAGTTGTCGGAAAATCTGATCGTTCTAAATGGGGTGACGTAAAACACGTACGACGGGACTATAAACGGGGCAGTGGCCAATAGCTTTTATCTCTTTATTTATTCTGAGCATGCGTGGCACTTTGTCCGTCGGATTTGTGTACACACAATCGGAATTTCCGACAACGGATTTTGTTGTCGGAAAATTTTATATCCTGCTCTCAAACTTTGTGTGTCGGAAAATCCGATGGAAAATGTGTGATGGAGCCCACACACGGTCAGAATTTACGACAACAAGGTCCTATCACACATTTTCCATCGGAAAATCCGACCGTGTGTATGGGGCATTAGTCCGTAGGGTTCAAAATTGAGTTGGCCCTTACTAGCTGTTCTATGGAGGAGTCCACTCAGGATCGAAAACTGCAGGCATGATGACATCATGAAGAGGCAACTGGTCAGGGTGGGCACAAAGTGAGATGCTGAATCACTCATCAGCACACCCAGACATGGCATTGGTGAGGTCACCCAATTGTATAACCAAATTTAGGTGAATACAAATCAACTTCTGAAGTTTTTTTTTTTTTTTTTTGCCTTCTGAATTGGAGGTCGGACAGTGGAATTGAGATATGGGGGAATCGATTTCATATATCAAAAAATGAGCTTTAAAAACAATTAAAACCAAATAACTAGTCAAGAAAATCAGCGATGGCTTCTCTGTATATACATCATATTGCCAAAAGTATTGGGACACCTGCCTTTACACGCACATGAACTTTAATGGCATCCCAGTCTTAGTCCGTAGGGTTCAATATTGAATTGGCCTACCCTTTGCAGCTATAAAAGCTTCAACTTTACCGGGAAGACTGTCTACAAGGTTTAGGAGTGTATCTATAGGAATGTTTGACCATTTTTCCAGAAGCACATTTGTGAGGTCAGGCACTGATGTTGGACGAGAAGGCCTGGCTCGCAGTCTCCACTTTAATTTATCCTAAAGGTGTTCTACTGGGTTGAGGTCAAAACTCTGTGCAGGCCAGTCAAGTTCCTCAACCCCAAACTCACTCATCCATGTGTTTATGGACCTTGCTTTGTGTACTGGTGTGCAGTAATGTTGGAACAGGAAGGGGCCATCTCTAAACTCCCCAAATTGGGAGCACAAAATTGTCCAAAATGTCTTGGTATGCTGACGCCTTAAGAGTTCCCTTCCGCTGGTACTGACTCTGATGCCCTCCTAATACCTGAGACAGCTCCTTTTCTTAAGTGTAAACCCTCCAACTGTACCTCTTTGCAGACAATACCTGGATTGATATGCTATATGTACTTCCTGAACCTATTTCTTTGTTAGTCCTTTCCCTACCCGGACTGTATGCCCCTGTACTACTCATGTCCAGCAATGCTTCGATAAAAAGATATGATGTGATGATCTGTACAATTATGTGCCTTGTTTATGTATGATTAAGATGTAATGACGCTTTATTTTACTAATAAAAATGTTTCTGTTAAAAAAAAAAAAAGAGTTCCCTTCACTGCAACCTAGGGGCCAAGCCTTATGCCCTGTACACACAATCAGATTTTCCGACAACAAATGTTGGATGTGAGCTCGTTGGCGGAAAGTCTGACCGTATGTACGCTCTATCAAACATTTGTTGGCGGACAAAAAAATGCCCCAGTGTAAAAGAGGTCTGATATATATACAAACAAAAAAGAGCATATAAAAAAAGTCCATAATAAAATAATGTAATCCAGTGGTAAGACTGGGTTCACACTAGTGTGAATTGGATGTGCACAGCAGGTGATTGTGATCGGCTCTCTATGGAGCCGGTTCACATATCTCCGCATCGGCTCCGGTGCGATTTGCACAGGAGCCCTGTGTGTCTTTTGGTATGTTTCAGGTCCAAACTTAGCCAAAAATTTGGGCTGAAATCGGACCTGAAACGGTGAACGAGGATGCACCAGACTCCTGCTGTGAGCTGTTGTGTGCTCATATCTGAACCCAGCCTCAAAATAATCCAGTGATTCCAATAAATCTTCACCACCATCTAAAACCTTGAAGAGTGAGCCTGTGACTTAACACCACCACCATAAGCTGAAAGGGCTTGCTTACCAGATTAAATGGATCTCTCATTACAAAAGGTCATAACCCCTGTGGCTCCATACCCAGTCAGGGCCTTTAAATCCAGTCAGTCTTCAGATTGGGACATCGATCCTCCCTATAAAATGATCACAGGAGTGCACCAAAATAGAAAGGACTCCAAATAGTGTAAAATCTTGGTGAAGATTTACTGGAATCACTGGATTATTTTTACCACTGGATTACGTTTTTATTACGGATTTTTGTTATATGCTCTCTTTTGTTTGTATATATTAGCGTAACTTTTATAGAGTTTTATTGCATTCAAACTATACATTGATTGGCTATTGAATGCCTGTCAAAATGCTCAAACATTAGGTGTTTCTGTTTGGATGCAGCTGCTGTTCAGCTGACAAATGCCACATGACTCCTTACATTTTTTTATTTGAGGGATGTCGAGCAGGTGGTGGCTGACAGGGCAACCAACTGAGCAAATTTTGTCAAGTTCATTGTGAATCGGCTGAAATTTGTAAAATATATAGCCAGCTTTAGCATTGTCAGCCTGCAACAGGAAGTGATATTTTTACCAGGATCTCCAGGCAGGAAACTATTCAACAGATTCACAATGATTTGCTTGACAAAAGTGTACAGCGTGAGGCAGGATGCTAGACCTGAAAAATGAAAAAGGCATGGAAACCAACGTAAATTAGTTAGCACCAGACACTCATCTACTCACCCTAATGCAGGGTGGGGCTCAGTGGCCAGCAGCACATAGAGAAAACACAATTCTATACAGAGAAAGACAGGCATATAAAAATATGCCACATATACAGCCACAGAGATATAGTGTCTATATAAATAAAAATCCAGTATCAATGAAAAATGTATTAAATGTTGGATAAAAATTGCCAAATACACAAAAGCATAAAATGTATGAAAGATCCTCCTCTGTTCACCATCTAATGACAACGTTGTCGGTAGACAGACAGATACAGACAGACAAACAAACAGATAAGAGAGCTTCTTCACTACACATGCACTGTAGTGTGAACCATGTAAAAAGCACTGTATAATCAATGTGCAATGTGGCAACAAACACCGTGGGGCCGGACAGTCCTTGTGGGGATATGACAGGAAGAGGCGAATGACTGCACATCTCAAGATAAAAAAAAAAAATCAAAAATCAGGGGGTCAAGATCTGCAGTCTATGGCTTCTGGGGACATACGGCAAAAAGATTTGGGAAGTTGGATGGAGGCTAGAGAGGTTCCACCTCATAGACACTAATCTGAGTCCAGGAAACAATCAATAAACTGGCATCATAGCGATCAGACATGAAGTCAATCTGATTCCAGCAAAGGGAGCATGAATGGCAATGGGTGTACCTGTAGTCTGGTCTACCTTACCCCGGATGTGAAGGTAGAGGATCTGCAGATAATAGATGTAGCCGTAGTTTGCTGTGCTCTGTTGTCCTCTGGGATGAGGGTAGTGTCAGAAACCATGAATCAGACTGAGAAGTACAGTTAAATTACACTTGTTTAATAATAATATTAAAAAGGTAAACAGAGTAAACGTAGTCAAAACATAGCCAGAGTTCAGGAGCCGGAATGGATAGTCAGACAAGCCAAAACGTCAGGGAGCCAGAGATGAGCGTAGTAGAACAGCAAGCAGGATCTGGAGCCACAGCCAAGCAAGTCTTTAACAGGAACAGAGGAGAGCATCTCTAGAGATGTGACCAGGGCGAATGAAGAGATCATCTGGGCTGGACGGCTTAAGTAGGAAGGACTGATGAGCAGGATATCATCAACAGGTGAGTCAATGTGGAGAAAAAGGAGCTGGCAATTAGCCGACAGCTGAGCGGCCAGCTTTGAAAAGGATGGGCTAAGCCCAGCCCTGACAGTACCCTCTTCTCAATGACCCCCCCGGAGGACCACCAGGCTTGAGGGGATAATGTCTAATGGAAATCACGGAGGAGGACAGGGGGCATGTATGTCCAAGGATGAGACCCAAAAGCATACCTCCAGACCGTGCATTTTCCAATGCACCAGGTTCTGTATGCACCCACGAAACCTAGTCAACAATGGACTGTACTTCATACTCCTCATGGTTCTCAACCTGTACAGAGTGAGGATGAGGCACCGAGGTGGTAAAGCAGTTGCAGACCAAAGGTTTTAATAAGGAGACATGAAATACATTTGAGATACGCATATTAGAACAAAGTTCGAATGCGTAAGCCACTGGGTTAATCCTGCGAAGAATACGGAAAGGCCCAATAAACCGAGGTGCGAATTTCAGAGAGGGAACATGAAGTCGGAGGTTGTGAGATGACAGCCAGACCTTGTCCCCAACCTGGTAGGAAGGCGCAGGTAGGCATCTGCGGTCAGCATGGAGTCTGTACCTATCATTAGCATGTCGCAAAGCCTCTTGGATTTGTGCCCAAGTGGAACGAAGACCACAGAGATGTTCTTCTAACTGAGGAATACTCTGTGGAACAAACGAGTCAGGCAACATGGAAGTTTGGAAACCATGGTTCACCATAAACGGGGACAATCCGGAAGCAGAATTCAAGGCACTATTGTGAGCAAACTCCGCCAACGGTAAGAGGTCTGACCAGTTGTTATACAAGAAAAAGGATCACTGCTCAAGGTGTGTGATGAGAGACTAAGGGAGTCTTAAAGAGTGCCAGCTCCGGCCCGCCTCCGTGGGAAATATGGAAAGAAGAAAGAAATGGCTTCACATCCAGAACTCAGGATTGTCTTTTATTGATCACAAGGATAACATCAAATACACCAACAGATAGTCACGTTGATGCGTTTCACACATACATCTTGTGCTTAATCATTAAGCACAAGATGTATGTGTGAAATGCGTCGACATGACTATCTGCTGGTGTATTTGGTGTTATCCCTGTGATCAATAAAATGCAATCGGGAGTTCTGGATGTGCAGCCATTTCTTTCTTCTGACCAGTTGTTACAATGGTCAGAAATATAGCAATGTAGGAATTGCTCCAAGGACTGATTGGCTCGTTTTGTGGCCCCATTAGACTGCGGAGGAGAAAGCAAGCTGAATTCCCAACTGTGCACAAAAGGCTCGCCAGAACTGGGACACAAAGAGCCCATCGCACCCTTCTGGGGGATAGGCGTTTAGCCTCAGACAAGAATGTGAAATTCTTATGGTCAGTAAGAATGAGAACAGGCACAGTGGTACCTTCAAGGAGATATCTTCATTCTATCAGGGCTAAAATGATCGCTAACAGCTCTCTGTCACTAATCTCGTAATTGCACTCCGCAGGTGATAATTTCTTGGAAAAGTAGCCACAAGGATGCATAGTGCTCTCATGGGTAGGACGTTGAGACAGAAGGGCACCAACTCCAGTCTCAGAAGCATCAACCTCAAGGAAAAAAGGTAACCTAGGATTAGGATGTGCTAACATAGGAGCAGAAATAAAGGCAGCCTTGAGACAATTGCCCAATCATACGACCAGTGTAGAGGCAAACTACCGATTCACCTTCGTCAAAGACATTGCTAAAATCGCGGTACTCCTCCAGCAGGGAGGAGAGTGAAGAGGTGCACAGGACCTTGGCTACCTTCTGGAAGCATGTCTTACTGCATTGTGGTGACCAGGAGAGAACCACAGCACAGAGCCAATTGGCTCATTGTGAGGCTGTTGGAACTTAGTCCAAGTGGAACTGGTCTAAGTGGTGAGTTAAAAACCAGAGTTAGAGTGAACAAGTCTTGCTTTTTGTTTGCTGGGTTGCATTTTTGGGGCTTTTCCTTTTAGTTTTTCAATCACCTTTTTCTGTCACTTTTTAAATAGCTTTTTTTTTTTTTTCTCTTCTTTGGTTCCTTCAGGCTATCAATTAAGGGGAGTGGTTAATTGCTCACAGATGCTTGCGGCCTATATAACTGTGTGTAGGACTCATCCTGAGCCTGCTCATTGTGAGGCTGTTGGAACCTAGTCCAAGTGGAACTGGTCTAAGTGGTGAGTTAAAAACCAGAGTTATGCCCCGTACACACGGTCGGAAATTGATCGGACATTCTGACAACAAAATCCTAGGATTTTTTCCAACGGATGTTGGCTCAAACTTGTTTTGCGTACACACGGTCGCACAAAGTTGTCGGAATTTCCGATCACCAAGAACGCGATGACGTCAACCATGTGCGACGAGACTAGAAAAGGCCATTTCAGAACCAAGCGCGGCACCCTTTGGGCTCCTTTTGCTAATCTCGTGTTAGTAAAAGTTTGGTGAGAGAGACGATTCGCGCTTTTTCAGACTCGTGGCTTTCAGATCGTTTTCTGCGGTTCAGTTTGTGCTTGTAGGTTTGTATCTGCTCTTCAGTGCGTGCAAGCAAGCTACGCGTGACTTTGTCATTGTGTTCTTGTTCGTTCGTTACTGTTTTTCAGGTCGCTCTTCACAGGCCTTGCTGTTCTTCAGTGCGTTCTGTTACTTCGTTCTGAGCAGCCGACCGTTTTCTAGCCATGTTGCGTATACGTACTCCTCGTAGAGTTCGTGCTGTGTGGGGGCTTGGTGTTGGGGTCCTGACCTTGACACAAGTCCAGTCCATGAACAGGGTGGGGAGGAGTTCATGGACCAAGAATTGGTTGCTTCAGCATGACCAGTTCTCTCATATGCCTTTGCTCCGTGAGATCCGTGAGAATAATCCTGATGATTTCAGCAACTTTCTCAGGATGACGGACCCCGTATTTCACCGTTTGTTGGCTTTGCAGACCCCCTATATCAGCAGGAGCAGATGCTCATCGCCACCCTGTGGTACTTGGCGACGGGGAGAAGCCTGCAAGACCTCAAGTTCTCAACAGGCATCTCCTCCCAGGCTCTGGGTATCATTATCCCAGAGACCTGTTCTGCCATCATCCAGGTCCTGCAGAAGGAGTATATGAAGGTAAGATTTTTATCCTTTAATATCACATTTTATTGTATATAATGTTTGCTAATATATTGTATTTCTTTCCTCATTCCCTAATTACCATGATTGTAATATGCTGTGAATGTCCCCTTTGTCCTCATTCATGTTGGAATTTTATGGAATTTTTTTTTTGTCCTTCATACATATTTTCCTTCACTTACCTCCCCAGCATGCTCTCCTGCCCCTGTATTCACCTCATGTATTCACTTAACAATGTATTTTATCAGCTCCATAGTAGTGCTTTACCCCAAACAACCCCTAAAATGTTTAGAAATGTGATTTATGCTTTAAATTCAGGCAGAGTGCCAGAGGCTTGTTTTTGTGGGGTCCCCAAATCATTTTTAACCCTCCCTCCCCCCAACTGCTAAGTCAGCTGATCCCAATTCTCTATCTATCCTCAATCATCTATCTGCTGACTTTGCCAAACCCATACACACTATACCCATCTCTTTTGTGGTCAGATTTATTGATGAATTCCCCAAAGCATGTAGTGCAAGGGCCTGCCGGTATACTTTCAAATGGTACTGTTTCCAGTTTTTGTATCCTATTATTATCTTGATAGGTAATAGCAGAATGTCCAAATGTGCTCAAATGTGTACAATGTGTATTTATATCTTTGTATTATGACACTTCTTACCTGTCCAGTGGGCAGCCAATAGTGTAACTAAGGAGGGGCTGTTCCAAGTAATACCCATTATTTAGGCATTCATCTCTCAATGAAGTGGAGAGGGGTACCTTCCAAGATCCCCCCCTATAATGTTAGAAATGGCCCATGAGAGGGGGGAGGGGGAATATGATAGGTGTACCTTTGGTGTTGTAAAATTCCCCTTAATAAATTTTATCTGGATGTTGGGCAAGAAGAACAGTTTCCTTCCACACCACAGGACTGGCAGACTGTGGCCTCCCACTTTGCCCAGCGGTGGGACTTTTCTAACTGTGGAGGGGCAATTGATGGGAAACACGTCCACATCGTCCCACCACCCAACTCGGGGTCGTACTATTATAATCACAAGGGGTTCAATAGTATTGTGATGTTGGCGGTGTTGTCGGCTAATTACGAGTTCCTGTATGTGGATGTGGGGAAGAATGGCCGGATGTCCGATTGTGGAGTCATTGCCCAGACGGAGTTTTACAGGCGTCTCCAGAATGGCAGCTTGGACTTGCCACCTCCAGAAGAGAATGTGGAAGGACTCCCATTCGTCTTTGTTGCGGATGAAGCATTTGCGCTGGGGGACCATCTTATGCGGCCATTCCCGATGAGGACCCTCACCCCGGAACAGAGGGTTTTTAATTACCGGCTGGCCAGAGCCAGAAGAGTGGTGGAGAACACATTTGGAATCATGGCCAGCCGGTTCCGTCTATTTCTTACACCCATCCATATGGCGGAGTATAAACTGAATCATATAATCCTGGCGTGCTGTGTTCCACATAACTTTTTACGGCAACATTCGGCCAACTATGCTGGCTCAGTTGGGCCTGAGGCTGGAAATATAAATGAAACAACCCTGACGGCGCTTGAAAGTGGCCGTCCTGGCTTGCCCTCCCTGAGTGCCCGTAATGTCCGGTTAAGATACCTTGAGTTCTTTGCGGGTAGGGGGGCCATCAATATGCCAGACAATTTATGAAACCTTGATCCAATTAAAAAAAAATTACGCAAATCTTTGGTGACATTTACTGCTTGTGTTTGTTTTAGCTGACCCTGACAAAAATGTGGTGAGTCCAGAAAATGGCGTGATTGTGTAACCTTATACAAAGCACTGTTGGGTGTTATTTACTAAAGGCAAAGACACTTTGCACTACAAGTGCACTTGAAACTACACTTGTAGTGCAAAGAGGATTTGCCCTTAGGAAATAACCCCCATTGTCACAGAAAGCAGCAATTACATCACCACAAAAGTGTTGTAGCGTTGAGACAATAATCCACACATTCTTAATTAACAATCTTTTTAATACCTGCACAATCACATGTGCATTTAGAAAAGGTTTTTAAAACAAACCAACATGTTTGTTGTATAACAATTTTTGGGGTGGCATTATCAAAAATATAAATGTCCATTTAAGATAAAACAGGCATGTTTCAAACCAACAAGAAAGACACAAATCTTGAACTTACAAAGTTCACATTAGGTAGAACTTGAAGGCAATATCATACATGAGTATTTAGGAACTGTGTTTGATATTGCGTTCAGATGGGGTGAAGTCACCCCAGCAAAAGCCAAATTTGGAAGATGCACACCAATTTACGAATGTCAACATGTGCTAGCTGACATCATGGGGGATCAAGGGACGTGTTTTGGGGGAGAAACCCCTTCCTCTCAGCTACTTTATTATTGAGGAAGGGGTTGCACCCCCAAAATCCGTCCATTGATCTCCCGTAATGGCAGATAGCACATGTTGGCACACTGTGTGGATCCTCCAAATTTGGCTTTTTTAAAAATCGCTAAAACATTTTGAACATTGTAGCGCACAAAAAAAGAAAGTGATTTGGAGGGGTTTTAAACTCTACCCAAAACATCAATGATGTTCTTATTTTTTTGAATAACATCATTGATGTTTTTCTGGAGGTTTTCCAATGCTAAATTACACCCCATGATCTCCCGGATCAGGATCTGGGCACTTTCTGATGTGAAAGGATCTGGATTCACAACATCACGATCACCTAAAAAGAGGGAAACCAAACAAAAACAGGTATTGAAAATATGCCGGCATACAGCTCTTACCTGAGCCTGTGGTCGCAGACACTCACCTATTGTGGTGACTAGTTCCACCACGTCTTCCTCCTCCTGCTCTGCTTGTGTTGGGTGGATTTCCCCTTCTTCCAGAGGGGGGGGGGCTCTGGTCTCCTTGGATGAGGGGTATCCTCTGAGTCTTTTCTCCCCTATGTAAAACAAAAATGGTATACTTAGCACACAGATATTTGATGGCAGAACTATAAATAGGAAAGATTGCTTGGAAGTGGGGTACAATTGTCTATTTTGGCAGAGTTAAAAAATGTAGCATTTTCAGTGTCCTTTGTCAAGCTGCAATACTTTACCGGTTTGGTACAAGCTTCACAGATGGAGACCCCCCTATAGTATACACTGGAGCACCTGTGTGGCCCCCCTAATAAAAATGGTGTTCTGGTGTCCCACACTAGTGCTCCAGTGTCCAGATGTGAAAACTGCTGCTGAGTGTCCTCTCCTTACACAGAATCTAGTTTGCATTGCATTCTAGTAACAAATCCATCTACACAACCAAATTAGTTTCATACAAGTAGGGCGTAAAAAATGTGGCCAAAAGCATATGGCCAAAACAATGGTGTTTTATAGGCCGAAAGAAAAATGTTTGATACGAACGAATAATGTGCCCATGAACATGAAAGTTGCTATTTTAAAATGTACAACACTTTTAAGAAAAGCACATGGAGCAGCACGAATGTAATAAAGACAAAAATAATAGGAACACAGCACAACTACTTACTTTTTTGCAGCACTCTCCGGATCTTTATGTACTGCTCATGTTTTCATAATTTGAGGTCCGACCACCGTTTCCTGAGCTGATCTTTCCATCGACGTACCCCGAAATTCCAGTGCAGACTTTTGACCACTTTCGCCATGATCTTGGTCTTTCTGACATTGGGGTTGGGGTAAGGTCCATACTTCCCGTCATAATCGGCCCTCTTCAGGATGTTCACTATCTCCAACATCTCCCCAAAGGACATATTCAATGCCTTAAATCTTCTCCTTCTGGATCGGGATGTCTCTGGATCAGGGCTTTCCTCCTCCTCCTCCTCGTTGCTGTAATTAGCACGCACCTGCTGTGTCTCCGCCATGTGCTCTTCCCCAACGAGAAGGGGCGGGGAATAGACTAGAAAGAACATCAGGGGCGGGCGGAGTTACACGCATGCGCAGTGTGTCTAAAGCATAACACGCGTGCGTATTACGTACGATCTGTGAGCGGAGGAAGGAGCATCGGAGGCGCCGACCGTGATAACGAAGGTAAGATCTAAACTTGGGCCTATACTGCTTCGAAATTGAAGCCTATATTGTAACAAGATTAGGAGAGTTTGGCCTGACATTAGGGTTTGTCTCGTGTTGTATTTTGCAGAGAAAATGTATGGCTTCAACGACCACAATTTTCTCCCCCTGTTCATAGACAAGTACAGGGAGCTGCCCTGTCTGTGGCAGGTGAGACATCCCCATTACAACAATAAACAAAAGAGGCAGGCAGCGCTGGAGAAACTGCTGGAGTCGGTGAAGCCGGTGGTCCCCACAGCAACCATGCCCTATTTAAAACCAAAATTGGTGGCCTGAGGATCACTTATCTTAGGGAGCGCAAGAAGGTCACGGATTCCCAGAGATCCGAAGCTGGAGCAGATGACGTTTATGTCCCCAGGCTGTGGTACTATGAGAGACTGCGATTTCTGTCAGACCACACTGAAGTCAGGGAATCCCTCTCCACTCTTCCTTCCACTCTTCCTTCCACCCCAGCTGAGGCTTCCGATGTCCAACCTGGGCCTTCCAGCCAGGAAGAAGTGGAGGAGCCCAGCTGGAGTCAGGTATAGCATTCTTCTACAGATTTCTGGTCAATAAATAAATTACGTTTACTAGATGTCATTATTGATCACTAATTGCTGATTGCAAAAAGTGTTTTACATATCAATAGACAGTAGTGGGCACCCAAAATTGGGACAAGAATGAAAAATGCTGGGCTCAGAATGATAGTCTGTTATATTTGTTAACATTCAATTTGCAACAGTCAGGAGGTGAAAATTGTGTGTGATTGATGAAAAAAATATTTAAGAAAGTCCCTTATTGATACACAGGAAGACCTCAGCCAGGAGGAGGCTCTGGAATGTGGCACACAGGAGGAGGGTGTGGAATGTGGCAGCCAGGAGGAGACGGGGCTAAGTTGCAGCCAGGAGGAGGCGGGGCTAAGTGTCAGCCAGGAGAAGCCTGGGACAAGTCGAAGCCTGACCGAATCACAGGTTCCTCCCCTCCGCCTTCCATACAAAAGAGCGAGGAAGGCGAATCACATGCAGGATTCTGCACTCAGGCTCATTCAGGAGGCTTCTGCGTCCCTCAGAGCCTTTGCCCACTCCTGAAGAGGCCTTTGCCTGCATGGCTGCCACAAAACTGCAGGGCATGCAGGAGGGTCAACGCAAACGATGTGAGGACCTTCTGTATAAAGTCCTAAGTAAGGGGGTGAGTGGGGAACTAACACCCAATACCCACCTGAGTGAGTTGGCCCCTCCTCCTCCTCCTGCCCCAACTCCACCACCACCAGAGCCACAAGGAAGGAGGCGTGGAAGGAAGACCAGAGAGTGATGACCCTGGGTTCAGTCTGGTCTGTCAAAATGCAGTCACTTGTATGACCACAGCCTGGGGACACAGATGTCATCTGCTGCTTTCCGGATCTCCGGGACTTCTGGACCAGACTGCACTCCCTTAGATAAGGACTCCTCAGGCCACCAATTTTGCTTGAAAATAGTTGATGTGTGCCCTGGGGGTCCAAGGCTTCACCCATTTCTGCTGTTTCTCCAGCGTTGCCTCCCTCTTTGTTTAGTTGTGAGCCCTTAATAAATGACATTTTTTTTATCAATTATACTCTCCTATGTGTGTTTTCATTCAAAAAGGACAGTTTGTTGGTGATGATTCAGGTACATTTCTAAAGTACAATGTGAAATTAACAAGAGACAACAACACCAAACAATCTCCTACAGATTAAATATAACAACATATCAATGGTGTTGTGGTAACTTGACACAAAAAACACACACAAAAATATTCTGGAGTAAAACTAAAAATACAATAAAACAAAGATCAGCTTTGAAAAAAATACAAACCAAAAAAAAAAAAATCTGCCTTAAAACAAAAAAAACAAAAAAAATACAACACAAAAATAATGTTGTCAGATGTGACAAATCAAAATATATTGAGGGAATCCCAATTAATAGTAAATAAAGAAGCTTGTGAGAAGTCTGTGTGAATATGAGCAGCAAAACTACTTAATTCTTCTCACATTATAAAGAAGAAGAGAGTGCGCTGTATTAAACCATTTTTAACATTGCAGCCTGACGAAAGTGCTGTATCCATTTACCAGACCGAGCTGTTCCGTCTCGGAATTTCTTCTGAGCATGCGTGGCACTTTGTGGGTCGGAACAGGCCACACACGGTCGGAATTGACACGATCGGATTTTGTTGTCGGAAAATTTTATAGCCTGCTCTCAAACTTTGTGTGTCGGAAAATCCGATGGAAAATGTCCGATGGAGCCCACACACGGTCGGAATTTCCGACAACACGCTCCAATCGGACATTTTCCATCGGAAAATCCGACCGTGTGTACGGGGCATTAGAGTGAACAAGTCTTGCTTTTTGTTTGCTGGGTTGCATTTTTGGGACTTTTCCTTTTAGTTTTTCAATCACCTTTTTCTGTCACTTTTTATATAGCTTTTTTTTTTTTTTTTTCTCTTGTTTGGTTCCTTCAGGCTATCAATTAAGGGGAGTGGTTAATTGCTCACAGGTGCTTGCGGCCTATATAACTTTGTGTAGGACCCATCTTGAGCCTGCGCATTGTGAGGCTGTTGGAACTTAGTCCAAGTGGAACTGGTCTAAGTGGTGAGTTAAAAACCAGAGTTAGAGAGAACAAGTCTTGCTTTTTGTTTGCTGGGTTGCATTTTTGGGGCTTTTCCTTTTAGTTTTTCAATCACCTTTTTCTGTCACTTTTTAAATAGCTTTTTTTTTTTCTCTTCTTTGGTTCCTTCAGGCTATCAATTAAGGGGAGTGGTTAATTGCTCACAGGTGCTTGCGGCCTATATAACTGTGTGTAGGACTCATCCTGAGCCTGCTCATTGTGAGGCTGTTGGAACTTAGTCCAAGTGGAACTGGTCTAAGTGGTGAGTTAAAAACCAGAGTTAGAGTGAACAAGTCTTGCTTTTTGTTTCCTGGGTTGCATTTTTGGGGCTTTTCCTTTTAGTTTTTCAATCACCTTTTTCTTTTTTTTCTCATTAAAGTATTTATTTAAGAAAAAGTGAAGGTAATAACATGCAGAAGTCGCAAATCGCAGAAGCAACTGCGGATGTTTTGTTTTTCGATACAGCATAAAAAAGAGGAAATGAAGCTAAACCATGGTTGCCATGTCTTATGAAATCTTTCCACATTACCCCATTCCTGGGCCAGGGTGTCCTCCATCTCACAAATATCATGTATTTTCAACAACCATTCCGAGATGGAGGGGACCCTGGGTGAATTCCAGTGCAAGGGAATTAGTGATTTGGCTGCATTAAGTAGGTGTTTGGTCAGGGAATGTTTATATCTCCTAAAAGAGAAGTTAGTCACATGTATTAGGCAACATGCCGCATTTAAATTCAGGTTAGTGTCTGTGATCAATTTGATTACGTTTCGGACTTCTTTCCAGTAATCTTTGATCAGGTTGCATTGTCACCAGATATGTGTCAATGTTCCTGTTTCTTGTTGACACCTCCAGCACATCTCTGATCTCTGGTTATCCCATTTATGAAGTCTGTCAGGAGTATTGTACCAGTGCATCAACAATTTGTAGCTCGTTTCTTGCTGTCTTGTGTTCATAGAGCATTTATGTGCCATTATGCAAGCATACCTCCATTGTTTCTCTGAAATCTCTATCTTCAGGTCCTCCGACCACCTCCTCCTATGTTCATCCTCCGCCATGCCTTTCGGATTTTGTAGCCATGTATAAGCAACTGAAGTGGCCCTGTCCAATGGAGATTTGCCGTGACAAACCGATTCTAATTCAGTCAGGGGTCTGATCAGATCTCTAGAGTGTGTAAATTTATTTAAGTAGCTCCTAATCTGAAAATATGTCCATTGTTGAAGGAGAGGGAGATTACTCTCTGATTTAATGGACAACCAATCTTTGAGTTTGTCTCCCTGGAAGCAGTCACCTGCAATCAGGGGAGATCTGTCGGTTATGTTTTGTAGAGTAGTGTTTTGTTCACCTGGAGGGAAGTCAGGGTTGTCCTTCAGTGGTGTTAATGGGCTGGGGAGTGTTGTAATGTCTTTTTTTTCTGCTAAGATATTTGTTATCTCTAAGGTGGTTCCTGTCAAGGGGTGATTTTTCAATACGCTTGGGTATTTTTTTCACGGGATCCAAGGTGTATAGATTAGAGGGATGGGGCTTAAGTCTGCTTCTAAAGAAACCCAATCTTTCGCTTGTTCATGACAATGCCAGTCAATCACCCTCGCTAGGTGTGACGCATAGTAATAGTGTTTGAAGTTCGGTAGTCCGATCCCTCCTAAATCTTTGGGTTGTGTTAGTTTGGCTAATTTAATCCTGGGTTTCCTATGTTGCCAGAGGAATCTCAGGATGGCGGAATTCAAAGTTGCAAAAAATTTCTGTGGTATTTTCACTGGTAGAGTGTGCATAAGTTAAAGGAATCTAGGCAGTATCACCATCTTGATAATTGCTTCTCTCTCAAACCACGAAAAATAGCCTAAATTCCAATTTCTGAGGTCCCTCTCGCAATTTCTAAGGAGTGGGATATAGTTCCTCTCAAAAATAGATTGCAACTGAGGTGTCAACCAGGTTCCCAGGTACTTCAGTGCTGAGGGTTCCCATATAAACGTTGAGTTTGCTGTGGTTTGTTTGAGAATCTTGTCTGGGAGTGATATGTTTAGGGCCTCAGATTTAGTGTAGTTGATTTTTAGGTTCGATAGGTATCCGTAGTGTGAGAATTCCTTTAGTAGATTAGGGAGGGATATTAATGGGTCTGTCAGGAAGAATAATAGATCATTGGCATAAGCTGCCACCTTGAACTCCCTGTCCTTCACCCTAAATCCATGGACCGCCCCATTAGATTTAACTTTTCTGATAAAGGGTTCTAAAGCAAGGATAAACAATAAAGGTGATAATGGGCACCCCGTCTGGTCCCGTTTGTAATGTGCACCCTCCTTGACAGCGTTCCATTGATTTTCAAGTGTGCTGATGGATTGTGGTATAGCGCAGATATCCACAACATCATGCGTGGTCCCAATCCTATGTGTTTACATACTGCCAGCATGTAATCCCATGCTACTCTATCGAAGGCCTTCTCCGCATCCGTGGAAAGAAGGAGGCCCTTGATATTTCGCATTTTTGCTGTGTGGATCAGAAGTAAGGCTTTGATGACATTGTCTTTGGCTTCTCTGCCTGGAACAAAGCCCACTTGTTCCAGTCCTATCAGCCCCGTGAAGAGGGGACCCAACCTTAGTGCAAGGATTTTTGCGAATAATTTAACGTCGAGGTTCAGCAGGGATATGGGTCTGTAACTAGCACACTCCCCGGGGTCCTTACCCTCCTTTGGTATAATTGCAATGTGTGCTGAGAGAAAATCGGGGGTTAATCCCCTTAGTGATGACATGGAGTTCAAAGCATTTCTGAGAGGATCTGTTAGAATGTCGGTGAAGGTTTTGTAATATATTGCGGAAAAGCCGTCTGGCCCTGGGCTTTTACCCGACTTGAGTTGAGCTATAGCTAGTTTCAGTTCTAGTGATGTAATGGGTTCTTCTAATAAATTAGAGTCAGAGATGTCAAAAGTTGGTAAGCCACTTTGAGTCAGGTATTCCTGGATAATGTGTGCCCTATCCCGTCATGTGAGGTTGTTTGTGTTGTTTTGTTCTGCTATCGCTTCCGATGTTACGTCAAGTTTTCAGTTTTTGTTTTTAATACCTGCTATGTGATTGTTCCGCGTGTGATCCCGCAGCGCTCTTGCTAGGTATTTGCCGGTCTTATTTCCCGATTCATAATAAATTTTACTCTTGAAAAACAGCATTCGTTTGGCTTTTGTGTCCAATATCTTTTGTAGTTCTTTCCTATTGTCTAGGAGTTTCGTGGCTGAGTCAGTAGAGAGGGACTGTTTGTGTAGCTTTTCCAGAGTGTTGATCTGTGTTATCAGTGTTTTTATTTGAGTTTCTCTCTCTTTCTTACGCTTGGAGCCCATCTTAATCAGTATCCTTCTTATAGTACACTTGTGTGCTTCCCAAACCATCAGAGGATCTATATCTGCGGTGGTATTTTCCTGAAAGAACTGTGTCAGATTGGCGGTCAGCTCTTTGACCAGGGACGGGTCGGTTAGAAGCGACGCGTTCAGTCTCCATGTCGGTTGTCGTTTTGTGGAGCCCATTAGATTCATGGTGAGGGATATGGGTGAATGGTCTGATATCGTCTGGACACCTATGTTGGCTCCCAGCACTTGAGCAAGGTCTCTCTGCGACACAAAAAGGTAGTCCAAGCGGGCATACCTTGAGTGTGGTATAGAGAAGTGTGTGTAATCTCTTCCGTCAGGATTTGAAAAGCGCCAAGTGTCTATCAACTGCAGGGACTGCAAGAGGGATTTGATCTTTTTAAGAATTTTGTAGGAGATACATGTCTTTCCATTTGAGGTATCTGCTAGAGGATTTAACGGTATGTTAAAGTCTCCTCCTAAGATCAAGCATCCCGATGCAAACCCCACAAGTTTCCTGACAATGTTTTGGCAAAAAGGTACATGTCGTCTATTAGGGAAATAGACGTTGGCTAGCGTTATCAGAGTACTTCCATAGGTTCCTTTCAAAAAGACAAATCTGCCTTCTGAATCGCACAGTTGTTCCTTTAATTCAAAGGGAGCCTCCCTACTAATCAATATGGAGACTACCCTTGATTTTGAATCAGGGTTAGTGGCATGAAATGCCCTCGTAAAGTATGAGTCTGTGAGTTTTGGTGTCTGTTGAGTTTTGAAATGAGTCTCTTGGAGATAAACAAAGTGAGGCTTACCTTTTTTAAGCTCTCTCAGAATGGTGGAGCGTCGTTCTGGTATGTTGAGTCCCCTTATATTGTGCGAGATTATCGATGGGCAGTGTCTCAAGGAGGAATAGGCCATGACTGAAGGTTAGGAGGAGGTGCTCGGTCCACCGGTCTGCAGAGATAACACAACTTTGGTGCAAGAGTCAATATTTAAATTGGGTACCTGAGACAACAACTCTACAGTAATACTACGGTGTACTCAGTAAAGAGACGTACAGTAAAAGTTAAAGAATTAGGAAGAGAGAGAAAAGGAAGGAAAATAGGAAAAAATATATAGAATCTGAGTAAAGTATTGGGAGACCGTCTCGCGGGAAAGCTGACCACTCTATCCGCGGACGTAGCCTATGTTTTGTAACCCGCGTCTTTTTTCAAAGTCGCAAGATACACTGTGGGGTTAGAGGGAGGCGCAAACAATCAAGTGTCAGCACACCTATTGAATAAAAAAGAAAAAAGGGCAAGAGTATTGACTGAGGGACTGGACTTGAAAAGGAAAAAAAAAAGAAAAAACCTTGTCCTAGTTGCTGCACACGCAGCCGAACTGTATTAATGGAGTATAACAGAGCTAAAAGAAGAATCACATCCGACCCTGGTGTGTATATTAAACTTACGCTAACTTGTTAGATTTATCGGTCATCAAACCAGTTCTGCATGTGCTTTAAATGAACCAGGGATACCATCCTATGCATTAATCTACTGTCTCTAAAGTGAGTAATAGAAACACATAACTTGCTCTCAAGCTCTTAGAAGATACCTAAACCTAAACAACACAAAATATGGTAAAGGTATAGTCTTCGGTTCAGGAGGCGGTTCTGTTCATGGGTAGTGTCCCAACCGTGAGAAGACCAATTATAAATTGTATTCGGGAACCGGACAAGTCAGTTGGTAGTAGTTCCTTCAAAAGCAGTAAGTTTGTATGACTTAGCTGTAATCATTGGGATATGGCCTATGTCCCAATGAGACGTTCAACAGATCGTGCTGAGGCCACGGATGACCAAAAGTCAAATTCGACTATGTTTGATGGGTGCAGGTAAATTAGGATCAAGGGGGACCGCGCCAACCTATAGAGATCCTGCACCACCAAACGTGTTCGCTAAGTATATCTTAAATTCTACTTTACCCAGCCAAGGCAAGAGCTCCTGTATTGATGCTGGGGGCCCGAGAGCAAGCCAGAAGGAAATCCACCAGTAAACGGTAAAACATAACTTTGCAGAACAATGACCGTATAAGCTGGAGATTTAGTATTATGTGAGGCAGGAAAGTTTGGATACGGTGAAGTCACTCATCTTCTTGTTCCCTGTGGCCCTCAATCAGTCTCTGTGGGGATCCCAACTTGGAACTGCTTCCGCGGCTACTTTTGTATTTTTTAGACTGTCTCTTGTCTGGTGTGGTGAATGGCGAAGGCGGAGGGGTCCTTTCCAGTGGAGGCTATAGGTAGTCGGCATACCACTCTGGAAGGCTGATCTGGCCCAGATCCAATGCTTCACAAAAATCTGGGAGGTCTGCTGGGGTACGTAAGGTGCACTGATGACCATTGTACGTGACCGTAAGAGCGAATGGGAAACGCCAGGAATATCTCAGTTCTCTTTCCCTCAGCTTCTCCAACAGTGGACGTAATGCACGTCTGTTTCTCAACGTGATCTGAGAGAGATCCTGGAAAAGCATTATCGTCTCTCCATTAAAAATGATTTGATCATTTCTCCTTGCCTTGCGCATTATTTCTTCTTTCAGCCCAAAGCTTTGCAGGCAGCAGATCACATCTCTAGGTGGCGCTGTGCCAGGTCCTTTAGGCTGAAGCGCTCTGTGTGCCCTTACAAATTCAATTTCAATGTCCTCCTGCCTTTCAAGTAGGCTGTTAAATACTCTTTTTAGTGCTGGTACAATCTGGTCAGTATCCACTGATTCAGGGATCCCCCTTACTCTTATATTGCACCTCCTGCCTCTGTTATCGAGGTCCTCGATGTGTCTACTCATCTCTATAAAGTGCTGTGACTGTGTAACTGTGCTTCTCTCAAGTTTGTGAATAGCCCGGTCTCTGCGTTTTCCTTCTGCCTCAGTCACCGCCATTTTTTCATTAAGAACAAGCATACTCGTTTTTAAGTCCGTTATAGCGGCCGAAAAGGTAGCTTTAATATCAGCAGCAAACACTGACATATCTGTGAATGTTAGGGGGTGATCCATTCTGGACTTACCCCTGGCTGAGCTTTCTGGGGCTGACTGTGAATCCTCGCTGCCGTTGTCCTCCTGATAAGTCGGCGCCATTTTAGACCTAGTCCCGCTGCTACGAGCCGCCGGCTGGTTTTTAAAGATATCCGCAATGTTCTGCATCACTGAGGACACCGAGTAGCGGCGTGGGCGAGACTGCGGAGTCGGGTGAGGCTTCCTGCTCGGCATCTGAGCGCTGTGGGTCGGGTGGATAGCTGTGAACGGCCGCGTGTGCTGCAGAGCTCCTTCACTGTGCTGCCATCTTCATTGCGCGCCATGCCCCTCAATCACCTTTTTCTGTCACTTTTTAAATAGCTATTTTTTTTTCTCTTCTTTGGTTCCTTCAGGCTATCAATTAAGGGGAGTGGTTAATTGCTCACAGGTGCTTGAGGCCTATATAACTCTGTTTAGGACTCATAAGTGAGCCTGCTCATTGTGAGGCTGTTGGAACTCTGTGTAAGTGGAATTGGTCTAAGTGGTGAGTTAAAAACCAGAGTTAGAGTGAACAAGTCTTGCTTTTTGTTTGCTGGGTTGCATTTTTGGGGCTTTTCCTTTTAGTTTTTCAATCATCTTTTTCTGTCACTTTTTAAATAGCTTTTTTTTTCTCTTCTTTGGTTCCTTCAGGCTATTAATTAAGGGGAGTGGTTAATTGCTCACAGGTGCTTGCGGCCTATATAACTGTGTGTAGGACTCATCCTGAGCCTTCTCATTGTGAGGCTGTTGGAACTTAGTCCAAGTGGAACTGGTCTAAGTGGTGAGTTAAAAACCAGAGTTAGAGTGAACAAGTCTTGCTTTTTGTTTGCTGGGTTGCATTTTTGGGGCTTTTCCTTTTAGTTTTTAAATCACCCTTTTCTGTCATTTTTTAAATAGCTTTTTTTTTCTTCTTTGGTTCCTTCAGGCTATCAATTAAGGGGAGTGGTTAATTACTCACAGGTGCTTGTGGCCTATATAACTTTGTGTAGGACTCATCCTGAGCCTGCTCATTGCGAGGCTGTTGGAACTTAGTCCAAGTGGAACTGGTCTAAGTGGTGAGTTAAAAACCAGAGTTAGAGTGAACAAGTCTTGCTTTTTGTTTGCTGGCTTGCATTTTTGGGGCTTTTCCTTTTAGTTTTTCAATCACCTTTTTCTGTCACTTTTTAAATAGCTTTTTTTTTTTTTTTTTTTCTTCTTTGGTTCCTTCAGGCTATCAATTAAGGGGAGTGGTTAATTGCTCACAGGTGCTTGCGGCCTATATAACTATGTGTAGGACTCATCCTGAGCCTGCTCATTGTGAGGCTGTTGGAACTTAGTCCAAGTGGAACTGGTCTAAGTGGTGAGTTAAATACCAGAGTTAGAGTGAACAAGTCTTGCTTTTTGTTTGCTGGGTTGCATTTTTGGGGCTTTTCCTTTTTAGTTTTTCAATCACCTTTTTCTGTCACTTTTTAAATAGCTTTTTTTTTTTTTCTTCTTTGGTTCCTTCAGGCTATCAATTAAGGGGAGTGGTTAATTGCTCACAGGTGCTTGCGGCCTATATAACTTTGTGTAGGACTCATCCTGAGCCTGCTCATTGTGAGGCTGTTGGAACTTAGTCCAAGTGGAAACTGGTCTAAGTGGTGAGTTAAAAACCAGAGTTAGAGTGAACAAGTCTTGCTTTTTGTTTGCTGGGTTGCATTTTTGGCACTTTTCCTTTTAGTTTTTCAATCGCCTTTTTCTGTCACTTTTTAAATAGCTTTTTTTTCTCTTCTTTGGTTCCTTCAGGCTATCAATTAAGGGGAGTGGTTAATTGCTCACAGGTGCTTGAGGCCTATATAACTCTGTGTAGGACTCATAAGTGAGCCTGCTCATTGTGAGGCTGTTGGAACTCTGTGTAAGTGGAACTGGTCTAAGTGGTGAGTTATAAACCAGAGTTAGAGTGAACAAGTCTTGCTTTTTGTTTGCTGGGTTGCATTTTTGGGGCTTTTTCTTTTAGTTTTTCAATCACCTTTTTCTGTCACTTTTTAAATAGCTGTTTTTTTTTTTTTTCTTCTTTGGTTCCTTCAGGCTATCACTTAAGGGGAGTGGTTAATTGCTCACAGTTGCTTGCGGCCTATATAACTTTGTGTAGGACTCATCCTGAGCCTGCTCATTGTAAGGCTGTTGGAACTTAGTCCAAGTGGAACTGGTCTAAGTGGTGAGTTAAAAACCAGAGTTAGAGTGAACAAGTCTTGCTTTTTGTTTGCTGGGTTGCATTTTTGGGGCTTTTCCTTTTAGTTTTTCAATCACCTTTTTCTGTCACTTTTTAAATAGCTTTTTTTTTTTCCTCTCTTCTTTGGTTCCTTCAGGCTATCAATTAAGGGGAGTGGTTAATTGCTCACAGGTGCTTGAGGCCTATATAACTCTGTGTAGGACTCATAAGTGAGCCTGCTCATTGTGAGGCTGTTGGAACTCTGTGTAAGTGGAACTGGTCTAAGTGGTGAGTTAAAAACCAGAGTTTAAAACAGGAGGTTATAACAGGGGTCATAGTACCTGTATAGTGTGAGTACCTGAGTGTTGTCTGAGTAGTGTGTGTGGATCGTTAGTACTTGTGTATTGTGTACTGTATACTTGAGTATTGCGAGTGCACGTAGGTCTGCGACTGTTCTGCGATTGCACGTAGGTCTGGGAGTACCTGTGTATTGTCTTGTTGTGTACCTGTGTACCTGTGTATTGTCTTGAGTATTAGTGCCAGGAAGCTAGCTGTTAGGTAATTTGGACAGGGTAAAATCCCCAATCCTCACTAAATTTAATAGGTACGATGCACGGCGGGTGTGGCGAGGCGACTCTTTGTACATCTTGCTGCCTTGATCATCTGATCGAGGGCGAATACTGCTGTGCAAAATGTAAGCAAATTGTTTCCCTGGAAGCCCAGGTTCTGAATCTGGGGAAGCAACTGTCAGCACTGAGAAGTCCCTCCACACTAAAGGAGAGCCAGGAACGTACACGGCAGGTGCCGGCAGGGGCCAGCACAGAGGTGGGTGGAGACAAAGAGGTGCAGGCACTAGCAAAGAGTAGATGGGTGACAGTCAGGAGAGGTAGAGGGGGAAGTGCCAGGGAGGCCGATCCAGGACTGGGGCATCCCAATAAGTACGCTCCATTGAGTGACATTGGTGAAACCAGTCAGGGACCAGCACTGCTGGAGCTGAGGGACTCTCCTAGCTGCCGGGGGAAGAACTCCTCCAGTGAGAGTGGGGGGGCAGCAAAGGGAAAGGAAAGACAGATTCTGGTGGTAGGGGACTCAATTCTTAGAAGGACAGAGAGGGCAATCTGTAACCAAGACCTGAAGCGGCGAACAGTGTGTTGTCTACCGGGCGCTCGGGTTCGGCACATCACGGATCTTGTGGACAGATTACTGGGAGGGGCTGGGGAAGACCCGGCTGTCATGGTGCACGTTGGCACCAATGACAAAGTCAGAGGCAGATGGAGTGTCCTAAAGAACGATTTTAGGGACTTAGGAGCTAAATTGAGGAAAAGGACCTCCAAGGTAGTATTCTCATGAATACTACCGGTACATCGAGCCACACCAGAAAGGCAGAGGGAGATTAGGGAAGTAAACAAGTGGCTGGAGAGCTGGTGTAGTAAGGAGGGGTTTGGGTTCCTGGAGGACTGGGCGGACTTCTCAGTCGGTAACCGGTACTATAGAAGGGACGGACTGCACCTAAATGAGGAGGGTGCAGATCTGCTGGGAATGAAGATGGCCGAAAAGTTAGAGGGGTTTTTAAACTAGGCGATGGGGGGAGGGTCCAGAGGCAGAGATAGCCAGTGCGGAAAATATTCCAGAGGGTAGTATTGGGGGCATTAGTGGTAGGTTAACCAAAGCACAAAAACACAAGGTGAGTATAGTAGCAAGTCCTAGTTGCAATCTCGAAACACCCAATACAAGGACAATATGCGACCGGTCTAAACTATGTGGCATGTTCACCAATGCCAGGAGCATGGCGGACAAGATGGGTGAACTAGAGATACTGTTGTACGTGGAGGATTTGGATTTTGTGGGAATTTCAGAGACTTGGTTCAACAGCTCTCATGACTGGCTGGCAAACATTCAAGGGTATACCCTATACCGCAAGGATAGAGAGGGTAAAAAAGGGGGAGGGTTATGCCTATATATCAAGAATAATGTACAAGTGAATGTGAGAGATGACATCACTGAGGGAGCTAGAGAGGAGGTGGAATCCTTATGGGTAGAGCTCCAAAGGGATGAAGCTAAGGGGAAAATAATACTGGGAGTATGCTATAGGCCCCCTAACCTGAGGGAGGAAGTGGAGACGGATCTCCTATCACAAATTGGATTAGCAGCAAGGATGGGAAGTGTTATCATAATGGGGGGTTTTAATTATCCAGACATAGACTGGGCGGAGGGAACCGCGCATTCATTTAAGGCTCGCCAGTTCCTTAATGTCTTGCAGGACAATTTTATGGGTCAGATGGTAGACGCACCAACTAGAAATAAAACATTACTGGATCTACTGATTACCAACAATACAGACCTGATCACGGATGTGGAAATACGGGGCAATTTAGGTAACAGCGATCACAGGTCAATTAGTTTCAGTATAAATCACTCAAATAGGAAACATAAAGGGAATACAAAGACACTGAATTTCAAAAGAGCCAACTTCCCTAAACTACAAACCTTGCTAAAAGGCATAAATTGGGATAAAATATTAGGAACAAAGAATACGGAGGAGAGATGGGTTTGCTTTAAGAGCATATTAAATAAGGGCATTAGCCAATGTATCCCATTGGGTAATAAATTTAAAAGAGCGAACAAAAGTCCTGGATGGCTTAACTCCAATGTAAAAATGCATATAAAAGCAAAGGAGAAGGCCTTCAAAAAATACAAGGTTGAGGGATCATCCTCAGCATTCAGACTTTATAAAGAATGCAACAAGAAATGTAAGGGTGCAATTAGGACAGCTAAGATAGAACATGAAAGACACATAGTGGAGGAGAGCAAAAAAAATCCCAAGAAATTCTTTAAGTATGTAAACAGTAAAAAAGGGAGGACAGACCATATTGGCCCCATAAAGAATGAGGAAGGACATCTGGTTACAAAGGATGGGGAGGTGGCGAAGGTATTGAATTTATTCTTCTCCTCAGTCTTCACGAGTGAATCGGGGGGCTTCAGTAACCAAAACTGCAGTGTTTATCCTCGTGACACAACACAGGAAGCACCTCCATGGTTAACAGAGGACAGAATTAAAATTAGACTTGAGAAACTTAACATTAATAAATCACCGGGACCAGATGGCTTGCATCCGAGGGTACTTAGGGAACTCAGTCAAGTGATTGCCAGACCGTTGTTCCTAATTTTTACAGATAGTCTACTGACTGGAATGGTACCAGCTGATTGGAGAAAAGCCAATGTAGCACCAATATTTAAAAAGGGCCCAAAATACATCCCTGGGAATTACAGACCAGTTAGCCTAACATCAATAATATGTAAACTCTTGGAGGGGATGATAAGGGACTATATACGAGATTTTAGTAATAAGAACGGTATCATTAGCAGTAATCAGCATGGATTCATGAAAAATTGTTCTTGCCAAACCAATCTATTAACCTTCTATGAGGAGGTGAGTTGCCATCTAGATAAAGGAAGGCCTGTAGACGTGGTGTATCTGGATTTTGCAAAAGCATTTGACACAGTTCCCTATAAATGTTTACTGTACAAAATAAGGTCCGTTGGCATGGACCATAGGGTGAGTACATGGATTGAAAACTGGCTACAAGGGCGAGTTCAGAGGGTGGTGATAAATGGGGAGTACTCAGAATGGTCAGGGGTGGGTAGTGGGGTTCCCCAGAGTTATGTGCTGGGACCAATCCTATTTAATTTGTTCATAAACGATCTGGAGGATGGGATAAACAGTTCAATCTCTGTATTTGCCGACGATGTTAAGCTAAGCAGGGCAATAACTTCTCTGTAGGATGTGGAAACCTTGCAAAAAGACCTGAACAAATTAATGGGGTGGGCGACTACATGGCAAATGAGGTTCAATGTAGAAAAATGTAAAATAATGCATTTGGGTGGCAAAAATATGAATGCAATCTATACACTGGGGGGAGAACCTCTGGGGGAATCTAGGATGGAAAAGGACCTGGGGGTCCTAGTAGATGATAGGCTCAGCAATGGCATGCAAGCTGCTGCTAACAAAGCAAACAGAATATTGGCATGCATTAAAAGGGGGATCAACTCCAGAGATAAAACGATAATTCTCCCACTCTACAAGGCTCTGGTCCGGCCGCACCTGGAGTATGCTGTCCAGTTCTGGGCACCAGTCCTCAGGAAGGATGTACTGGAAATGGAGCGAGTACAAAGAAGGGCAACAAAGCTAATAAAGGGTCTGGAGGATCTTAGTTATGAGGAAAGGTTGCGAGCACTGAACGTATTCTCTCTGGAGAAGAGACGCTTGAGAGGGGATATGATTTCAATTTACAAATACCGTACTGGTGACCCCACAATAGGGATAAAACTTTTTCGCAGAAGAGAGTTTGACAAGACTCGTGGCCACTCATTAAAATTAGAAGAAAAGAGGTTTAACCTTAAACTACGTAGAGGGTTCTTTACTGTAAGAGCGGCAAGGATGTGGAATTCCCTTCCACAGGCGGTGGTCTCAGCGGGGAGCATTAATAACTTCAAGAAACTATTAAATACGCACCCGAATGACCGCAACATACAGAACATACAGGGATATATAATGTAATACTGACACATAATCACACACATAGGTTGGACTTGATGGACTTGTGTCTTTTTTCAACCTCACCTACTATGTAACTATGTAACTATAAAAGAGGGGTAGTGCCTCTGTAACCAAGAAAATGCAATAATCAGTGGAAACTTATGTGAGGAAATAACTTGGAATTGGATTATCTCATGGTGAAGAGCCCCTACGGCCATGGACAATGGAACAATCTCATGAGTCACATGGGCAGGCTGTAGAGGTCTGCCGTCAAGAGCCTCAATGACAAGTGGAGTGTCACACAGCTGCAGCAGAATCGAGTGCTTCGATACAAAGGCAGCATCAATGAACAGGCCTGCAGCCCCAGAGATGATTAGAGCCTGTATCTCGACGGACGACAAGAAAGGGTAACTGAAACCAGGGGCTTATCCATCTGGATAACAGGGGACGAAGTAACGCCACCTATGGTCTGTCCATGACAAGACCTCAAGGTTCCCTGGACGGGTAGGACAAGACTTCAAAAAGTGACCTGCCTGGCCACAATAAAGACACAATCTCTCCCTCCTCCTAAGGGTTCTCTCATCCGCAGAGAGACGCGTGAAGCCCGAGTGCATGGGTTAATCTTCACGGGCCAACTGGGTACCAGGAGGCATGGGAGGTGAGGGAGGCAAGGGTGGGACTGCAACGTTCGGAGACAAAAGTACAGGAGGTTTCTGCAAGCGCTCCTTAAAAGGAAGTCTTTCTCTGAGTCTGGACCAATGAGGATGCCAAACGTGATCAACTTCTCCAGCTCAGTGGGTATATCTTGGGCTGCTATTTCATCCTTGATGGTATCCAAGAGACCATGAGAAAAAGCAGCCATGAGGGCCTCATTGTTCCAAGCAACCTCTGCTGCCAGAGTATGGAATTCAATGGCGTAATTGGCAACAGTTCTCGTACTCTGTTTGATGGACATGAGGCACTTGGCAGCAAAAGCGGAGCATGAGGGAACGTCGAATAGAAAAATTTGTGAAAAAAAACGCGCTGTCTTATACAAATAATGGTAGCTGCCAGCACATCAGATAACCTGTGAATAAGTGAACAAATAAAGTAGTATAGTGCAGCGCTAATGAAGATGAAATAAGCAATAAAATTATACCAATATAAAGTGATTATGATAAATGAATATTCAAAACAAAAATACACAGCAATAAAATATCACAACGATAATGATAAAATAGTATAAACCAACAGTGTCAGTGCATATAAAGTGCATAAAGTCCATATATGACATCAAATATAGTGACTGTAGATCTGTGTGAACTGGTTGTCTGTAGATAATCCACCACCGTAAGCAAAGGGGCTTACCAGACAGGTTGAACCCAACTAGGCATATGCCTGATGAGACAACCAAGCTTTTGGTGTAACACACCCAAGGAGGTACAGCAACCACGACTTCCAAAATAGACCAAACCAGATAGAGATCCGTGACTGTTTTGACGTCAGTAGCTGTCTACCATAGGAATAGTGACCGGAATTCGTGAGCGATTCCTCTCAATATGACATATGGCAAAAGGAGAAAAAATAGGGGCACATAGTGTAATACCATAAAATATAAAGCATTTATTGAAAAATTATAAAATGGTCACTCACATTTGAGAAGACATTAAAAGCATTGGATAAAATCAAAGCAACGCAGTGGCATCAGCAGAGCCCGTCCCAACGTTTCGTCCTAATAAGGCATCCTCTGGGGAGGATGGCCAAAATGTTTGGCCAAAATTTATACTGCTACATAGCTTTCGTACAAATAACCCAAATTAGTGTATATTATTTGGTCTTTGTGAAAGTTATAGAGTCTACAAACTATGGTGCCAATCACTAAAAATTGAACACATCTGATCAGGCCTTCAGTACATCAGGTGTATCTCATTTCTTGAGGCAGTAACAAGTCAGGAAAGTACAAATACCCCCCCCCCCCCCAAATGACCCCTTTTTAGAAAGTAGACATTCCAAGGTATTAAATAAGTAGCATGGTGAGTTTTTTTAAAGTTGTAGTATCAGGTTATTTCTCACACACAGCATATGCATACAACAAATTACACCCCAAAATACATTCTGCTACTCTTCCCCAGTATGGTGATACCACATGTGTGGCACTTTTATACAGCCTGGCCACATACAAAGGCCTAACATTGAAGTAGCACCTTCAGGCGTTCTACGAGCATAAATGACACATCTCATTTCTCAACCACCTATTACACTTTTGAAGGGCCTGGAGCACCAGGACAATGCAATTGCCCACAAAATGACCCCATTTTGGAAAGCAAACACCCCAACGTATAATCTATGAGGCATAATGAGTCTTTTGAAATGGTTAATTTTTTCCAGAAGTTTTTGGAAAATGTGTAAAAAAAAAAAAAAAAAAAATGAAAAAGCATTTTTTTTACACATAGTTGTCAATTTATAAAATATTTCTGACACATAGCATATATATAGCAAAAATTACACCCCAAAATACACTCTGCTATTCTTCTTGAGTATGGCGATACCACATGTGTGAGACTTTTACACAGCCTGGCCACATACAGAGGCACAACATTGAAGCAGTACAATCAGGCGTTCTAGGAGCATAAATTACACATCTCATTTCATTCCTACCTATCACACTTCTGAAGGTCCTTGAGCACCAGGACAGTGGAATTACCCACAAAATGGCCCCATTTTGGAAAGAAAACAACCCCATCGTATATTCTATGAGGCATAGGCTGCAGATAGGTACTCGGGTACTCTGATGGGCTGCAGATAGGTATTCGGGCAACTTGATGAGCTGCAGACAGGTACTCGGGTACTCTGATGGGCTGGTGACAGGTACTCGGGTACTCTGATGGGCTGGAGACAGGTACTTGGGTACTCTGATGGCCTGGTGACAGATACTCGGGTACTCTGATGGCCTGGTGACAGGTACTCGGGTACTCTGATGGCCTGGTGACAGCTACTCGGGTACTCTGATTGGCTACAGATGGGTACTCGGGGACTCTGATGGGCTGGTGACTGGTATTTGGGTACTCTGAAGAGCGGTGACAGGTACTCAGATGAACTGTAACAGGTACTCAGGTACTCGGGTACTCAGATGAACTGTGACAGGTACCCAGGTACTCAGATGGACTGTGACAGGTACTCCGGTACTCATATGGACTGTGACAGGTACTCAGGTACTCAGATGGACTGTGACAGGTACTCAGCTACTTGGGTACTCAGATGAACTGTAACAGGTACTCGGGTACTCAGATGGACTGTGACAGGTACTCAGATACTCGGATGAACTATGACAGGTACTCGGGTACTCAGATGAACTGTGACAGATACTCAGATGAACTGTAATGGGGCGTACACACGGTCGGACTTTTCATCTACAAAAGTCCGACAGCCTGTCCGACAGACTTCCGGCGGACTTTCGGCGGACTTGCAGCAGACTTTCTAACGAACGGACTTGCCTACACACGACCACACAAAAGTCCGACGGATTCGTACGTGATGACGTACACCGGACTAAAATAAGGAAGTTCATAGCCAGTAGCCAATAGCTGCCCTAGCGTGGGTTTTTGTCCGTCGGACTAGCACACAGACGAGCGGATTTCGGGGTCCGTCGTAGTTACGACGTAAAGATTTGAAGCATGTTTCAAATCTAAAGTCCGTCGGATTTGAGGCCGAAAAAGTCTGCTGAAAGTCCGGAGAAGCCCACACACGATCGGATTACCAGCCAGCTTTAGTCCGTCGGCGTCCGTTGGACTTTTGTAGACGAAAAGTCCGACCGTGTGTACGCCCCATAACAGGTACTTTGATGGGTGGTGACAGGTACTTTGATGGGTGGTGACAGGTCCTCTTTATTGGGGGGGCAATCAGTGTGTGTTGGTGTACACTGTAAGAGGTAACGAGATGTTACTGCAATCTCCTTCTCACACACGATTGGTATGTGAGGAGGAGAACCCGATAACATCTTGTTACCGCTCTATGTTTACATTTGGTGATCGGCTGTAAAAAAGGATCACAGGCGATCACGTGGTAAACAGCCAACGGCCAATGGCTGTTTACCAGTGTCGGTGATGAGCAGTGTTCCTGGGAACACGCCGCCACCGACGTGCACGCGCAGCGTGCTCATACGCATGTGCCGTGCAAAGTGGGGCGGTACTATCTGTGATCGGCTGTGACTTCATCAAACTCTTATGCCGCGTACACACGATCGGACATTCCGACAACAAATGTTTGAAACTTGTCGGAAATTCCGACCATGTGTAGGCTCCATCGGACATTTTTTGTCGGAATTTCCGACAACAAAAATTGAGAGCTGCTTCTCAAATTTTCCGACAACAAAACTGTCGTAAATTCCGATCGTGTGTGCACAATTCCAATGCACAAAATTCCACGCATGCTCGGAATCAAGCAGAAGAGCCGCACTGGCTATTGAACTTCATTTTTCTCGGCTCGTCGTACGTGTTGTACGTTCTTGACGTAATTTCTGACATTTGTGCGACCGTGTGTATGCAAGACAAGTTTGAGCCAACATCCGTCGGAAATAAATCAGGGGATTTTGTTGTCGGAATATCCGATCGTGTGTACGTGGCATAAGCATTGGTAAGCTGCAATAAAATCAATGTGCTTAGTGCAATGCATAGAACCCATAGCAAGTGTACTACCCATACCCATAACATGTGTACTAGTTAGTACCAGTGAATTTTGCTTGCTGTGAGTTTCTGTACCTTTGTTCTTTGCATTGCTTATTGAAATCTAACAGCGTTGTTCGCCATTCAGCCAATTTAAATACGCACATTCATTTTCCTTGTGAACTGGCAAAGACAATTAAAATGTGATTGTTTTCTATGGCAGTGGTTTTCATTTTCTTTGCACTAGTTATTTTATCTAATAAATCAGCCAAATTGTGTGAAATGACCAATTATCAGAGAAATGTTGTCTTAGACAGGCTAATCAAGTTCTGCTGTATCTGAAAGTAAAGTTAATGTTATTTAATGAATGGCCAAAATGACTCATAGGTTATCTCCTGGAAATCAATAGTCAGCACGTAAGTAGAGAAATGAGTCAAAATTTATAGCATAATCCAGGGTACCAGATGGCGAAGCTAAGAGTGCGTAATGATTGCAGAAGCAGTCTCCGTTCACTCGCATCTACTTACTACCACATATGATCTTTCTTTGGCATGCTGTTGACAAGACCTGTTGTGTATGTCAACACAAAAGTAATTTGATAAGAGGTTTCCTGTAAATATTCTCTATATCCCATTGCAAAGGCAAATATGACATTTAACTTAATGTTTCATGTGGTTTTCAGTATCAGCTAGGTTACATGAGAATATATTTCTCTCTCTCATTATTTAAAGTGACAGTGTTAACAGTAACAATACTTTGCAACAGTGATGGGAAATATGTAAATATTGCAAAAAAACTATTCTATTTTGTTTTCTATTATCTATTTTTCTTTCTTCAATCCATTAGACCAGGGTTCCTCAACCAGGGTTCCATGGATCCCTAGGGTTCCTCCAGAGGATGCTAGGGGTTCCTTGAGCAATAAGCAATTTCTGCCTCTCAGATAAGTTCCCACTGCCACCATTGCCCTTTTTAGCTATCTGTAAGGGGGCAATTCTTCCCAGTGACCACAAGTGTAAGAAGCATTCTCCCATTGACCATCGCACTAAAGTATCATGAGTTGTAGATATAGTCATTATTGGTAGGGGTTCCCTGAGACTGGAAAGTTATTTGGAAGGGTTCCTCTGTGTTAAAAGGTTGAGAATGGCTGCTTTGGACTATAGTGATTGTGCTAGAGTGCTAAGAGCCAGGGAATGATCCTTACTAATTATGGTGTAGGAAGAACATAGAAATGTAATAAAAAGAATTGGAGATGTTTCACCAATAGGAATGAGCCGAACACCCCCCGGTTCGGTTCGCACCAGAACATACCGAACAGGCAAAAAATTTGGCAGAACACATGAAAAATCAAAAGTGCTCATTTTAAAGGCTTATATACAAGTTATTATCATAAAAAGTGTTTGGGGACCTGGGTCCTGCCCCAGGGGACATGTATCAATGCAAAAAAAATGTTAAAAACTGAAGTTTTTTCGGGAGCAGTGATTTTTTAATGCTTAAAGTGAAACAATAAAAATTAAATATTCCTTAAAATATCGTGCCTGGGGGGTGTCTATAGTATGCCTTTAAAGTGACGCATTTTTCCCATGTTTAGAACAGTACCTCAGCAAAATCTAGCAAAAAAACTAGAACTCAATTTTAATGCAGCCTACATATCATTTCAAGATAATCCATCTCAGAGTACAAAATCTCATCTGGAAAAATCTAGATTGGAATACGATCTATTTCTCACTGAGTCAGTTGATAAATCCCTCAAACGCTCCAAACACAATTTCTACATGAATACAAACAAACCAGGTACATATTTGGCTCGGGCATTAAATTCAACTAACAAATCTTTCAAACCAATACGTTTGAAATTATCAAAAAATGTTTACACTTGTAATCCAGTTAAAATAGTCCATAAATTTCACTCACATCTCGCAACTTTATACAAGACAAACAATGAATTTAATCCTACAGAGGCTGAATCCTTCTTCTCAAAAATAACCTTACCTGAGTTATCTCAGAATCAAAAAAGCAGTTTGGATGAGCCTATTACTATAGATGAAGTTGCTAACGCCATAAAAGACCTAAAACTTAACAAAAGACCAGGCCCAGACGGCTACTCGGCTTTATACTATAAAACATTCTCAGAAATACTCTCTCCCATTCTCACTGAAACTTTTAACAAACTTCTAGATGGACATTCTTTTCGGCAAGAAACACTAATGGCAATTGTTTGCATGATCCCAAAACCCCTTTCTGATGATACTTCCTGTGTGAATTATCGGCCTATCTCTCTGTTAAACCTCGATATTAAATTATTAGCAAAAATAATAGCAAAACGCCTTAATAGCATTATAGGAAAATTAATACATAGAGATCAAGTAGGCTTCATGCCAAATAGACAGGCAGGCGATAATATACGCAGGGCAGTGTTATTGGCACATATTGCTAAAAAACGGAAAATCCCTTTATGTTTTCTATCTCTCGATGTTAAGAGGGCATTTGACACAGTATCCTGGCAATATATGCAATATTCATTACAAAAATGGGGTTTTGGACCCCACTTTTTAACATGGATCAAAGCATTATATAATAAACCCAAAGCCTATATAAAATATGCTAGCTACAAATCTGAAGCCTTTAATATCGAAAGAGGTACCCGACAGGGTTGCCTATTATCTCCCTTATTATTTGCCCTTATACTCGAACCCATGGCCCAATACATCAGAACAAACCAAACTATAACTGGCATTGAAGTAGGAGGTATTACACACAAATTATGTATATTTGCAGACGATATATTACTTTTTCTATCATTACCACAGGTCTCTGGTCCTAACTTAATACCAGCTCTTGATGGATTTGCAGCCCTATCCGGCCTTATGATTAATCCTAAGAAATGCCTAATGCTTAATATTTCACTCACAAACATGGAATTGATCCCGGCTAGGGCTGCACTCCCATTCACATGGGCAGAAAAATCAATCCCATATCTTGGAATTCATTTAACAGCATCTCATTCTGACTTATTCTCAACCAATTATCCTCCTGTATTAAGACAGATCACAAATCTAATAAAACAATGGTCGCAACTTCCTTTATCCTGGATAGGGAAGATTAATGCAATCAAAATGACTATTCTACCCAAATTGCTTTATCTATTCAGAGTCCTCCCTATTCCAATTCCTTCCTATTTTTTGAGAATAGTACAAAAAAGAGCAACTTCGTTTATATGGGGCTCTTCTAAACCACGTATACCTATACATACACTACATCTTCCCAAAAATAAAGGAGGCCTGGGATACCCTAATTTTACTAACTACTACAGAGCAGCACATTTGGCCAGTCTGTCCAAATACCATGCAAAACAGGAAATCCCATTATGGGTATTTATAGAGGCTTCAGAAAATGACCCTCTATTAATATCAAATTTATTATGGCTTGATCCTAAAGACCGCTTTAAAATTCATAATCCCATAACTAAACACTTCTTATCTCTCTGGGATAAACTAAAAACCAAATATCAGTTACAATCTCCACACAATCCTCTCCTTTCTTTTATCAGAAATCCGGCCTTTTATCCAGCATGGATCTACCCAAATTCTTTTAAAGCTTGGACAACATCAGGCATTCAGACACTAAATGACTTCATACCATCTAAATCATTCCTTTCATTCCCATCGCTTAGAGAAAAATATGATCTACCAAACTCTGAGATATTTAGATATCTCCAAATCAAAAATTTCTATACACCATTCCTAAAGGGGGATACACCATTATCCCAATTATCCATTTTTGAATCAATCTGTACAAAAGATCCATTTGCTAAAGGTACAATTTCATCACTTTATAATCAATTATATGGAGTAGCAAATCTTAATAGACCCTCTTATGTTCAGAGGTGGGAGGAGGACCTGGGACGAACTTTAGAAGACACGGACTGGTCTAACATATGGCTCACATCTAAGTCATCTTCACCCAACATCTTAGCACTGGAGACAAATTATAAAGTCCTAACTCGCTGGTACCTTGTACCCGCTAGAGTGGCAAAATATTCACCTAATACCTCAGCGTTTTGTTTTCGAGGATGCCCAGAAATAGGCACATATTTACACATATGGTGGACGTGCCCAGTAATCCAAACCTTCTGGAGGGAAGTCTTCGTGATTGCATCTAAAATATTTAAAAAAATAATACAACCAGATCCATATTTAACTTTACTTAATCTAAAACCGGAATGGTTAACACTCTCTCAATTCAAACTTATGATCCAACTAATAACGGCTGCAAAACAAACAGTGGCCAAGGCATGGAAATCTCCTACATTGGTACTAGCAGAAACAATTCACAGAATGAATAATACAATGTCCCATGCTAAGATGGTAGCCATCGATCAAAATCAAATTCCAAAATTTTAAAAACTTTGGCATCCTTGGATAAAACAACAGTTCCTGTCAAACTTCAATGACTCTGTCCTGTTGCCATGGTAACAGATTAAATGACTTACAGAGACACCCATTCTAAGGCTTCAAAGAGAACTAAAAAGAATAATAAACTGACGAGTGGGACAACCTTGTGGACCATACCTCTACCTTTCAACCCTTTTTCTTCTTTTTCTTTCCTTTTCTCCACCTTACGATTAAAGCTCATTATCAGAATTTATTTGACCTATATACACTCTACTTGTAAACAATATGTATAGTAGGTATAAATCATTTAAATACATACAAAAGTAACTAAGGAAATGATATATATCTTTAATTTAGGTTTACGTAAACCCAATGTTTAATATTTGAAATTTCATGATATTTACCTATATAAACCCTACTGTAAAACAATGAGCTTACTTTATAGATCCTTGTAAACTTACTTTATGTATCTTTATAACATTGTATACTCAATAAACTTCTTTTGACAAGAACAGTACCTCAGCAAAATGACTTTTCTAAAGCTAAAACTGTCATTTAAAACTGATCGCAGCTGTAATGAATTGTTGGGTCTCGGCAATATATTTTAGATTTTAAGGGGAACCCTGCGCCAAAATTTAAAAAACATGGCGTAAGGGGTCCCCCCAAAATCCATACCAGACCCTTATCCAAGCACGCAACCTGGCAGGCTGCAGGAAAAGAGGGGGGGACGAGAGAGCGCCCCCCCTACTGAACTGTACCAGGCCACATGGGGAGCATGTTGATGGGGACAAGGGCCTCATCCCCACAATCCTTACCCGGGGAAGCCATGGGAAAGTCCCCGTGGCGTCAGAGGGGGCGGGGTCACTCTGGTACATCACAGGGTGGCCCCACCCTCAGTTATATAAGAACTCTCAAAGGCGATGAATCGTCACACAGCGGGAGCCTCCCATGGAGACGTATTGGTGGCCGATTTTTCTTTTTTCTTTTTCAGTCCATCGGCGGAGCGATATAAGAAGATGAATGGACATCATGGGACATTTTTATTTTTTTATTTTTTAATAAAGGACTTGTCCCCAAGCTGTGTCTTGTCGTTTTTAACATTTTGACACTTTTTTGTGAAATTGTAGGGGTACATTTGTACCCCGTTATGATTTCAAACGAGGGGCCGGGATCTGGGGGTCCCCTTGTTAAAGGGGGCTTCCAAATTCCGATAAGCCCCCCACCCGCAGACCCCACAACCACCGGGCAAGGATTGTGGGGATGAGGCCCTTGTCCCCATCAACATGATCCCCATGTGGCCTGGTACAGTTCAGGAGGGGGGGCGCTCTCTCGTCCCCCCCTCTTTTCCTGCAGTCTGCCAGGTTGCGTGCTTGGATAAGGGTCTGGTATGGATTTTGGGGGGACCCCTTACGCCATGTCAGAGGGGGGCAGGGCTACCCAGGTACGTAAATGGGTGACCCCGCCCCCTCTGACGCCACAGGGAAGCCGTGGGAAAGTCTCGTGGAGTCAGAGGCGGCGGGGTCACCCGGGTACGTCACTGGGTGGCCCCGCCCTCAGTTATATAAGAACTGTCATCAGCGAAGAAGCGTCACACGGCGGGAGCCTCCCATAGAGGAGGATCTGTGGCGGATTTTATTTTCGTTTCTGTTCCGGTCCGTCGCTGCATGAAGAAGATGAATGGACATCGTGGGACTTTTTTTTTTTAATAAAGGACTAGTCCCCAAGCTGTGTCTTGTTGTTTTTAACATTTTGACACTTTTTTGTGAAATGGTTTCTGGTACATTTGTACCCCGTTACCATTTCACACAGGGGGGGCGGGATCTGGGGGGCCCCTTGTTAAAGGAGGCTTCCAGATTCCAATAAGCCCCCCACCCGCAGACCCCCACAACCACCAGGCATGGGTTGTGGGGATGAGGCCCTTGTCCCCATCAACATGGGGACAAGGTGCTTTGGGGGGCTACCCCAAAGCACCCTCCCCATGTTGAGGGCATGTGGCCTGGTACGGTTCGGGGGGGGTGCTCTCTTGTCACCACCTTTTTTCCTGCGGCCTGCCAGGTTGCGTGCTCGGATAAGGGTCTGGTATGGATTTTGAGGGGGACCCCTACACCATTTTTTAAAAAATTTTGGCGCAGGGTTCCCCTTAAATTCCATACCAGACCTGAAGGGTCTGGTATGGATTTTGGGGGGCCCCCACGCCATTTTTAAAAAAAAATTTTGGTGCAGGGTTCCCCTTAATTTTCATATCAGACCCGAAGAGTCTGGTATGGATTTAAAGGGGACCCCCCAGTTTTTACATTTTGGTTCGGGGTTCCCCTTAATATTCATACCAGACCCAAGGGGCCTGGTAATGGACTGGGGGGGGATCCCATGCTCTTTTTTCAATGAGTTTTCTCTATATTGCCGAGACCCGACAATTCATTACAGGAATGATCAGTTTTAAATGACAATTTTTCCTTTAATTTTGCTGTGGTAATGTTCTAAACATCCGGAAAATGCGCCACTTTACAGGCATACTATAGACAACCCCCAGGCACGATATTTAAAGGAATATTTCATTTTATTGTTTCAGTTTAAGCATTAAAAAAAATACTGGTCCCGAAAAAACGTCCGTTTTTAAAACATTTTTTTGCATTTATACGTGTCCCCTGGGGCAGGACCCAGGTCCCCAAACACTTTTTATGACAATAACTTGCATATAAGCCTTTAAAATTAGCACTTTTGATTTTTCATGTTAGTGTCTCATAGACTTTAACGGTGTTCCAGCGGCTTTCGAATTTGCCCTGAACAACGCATGTTGTTCGGTGTTCCCAGAACATCCGAACAACCAAAGTTTGGCCTGAACTTATACTCGGACCGAACCGCTTGCCCATCCCTATTCACCAACTGTGAAAAGAATAGCTTAACAAAAGCCCATATCAAAATACTCCTAATGTAGGCTCCCCTTTTACTTATATGGAGGAGCAGTCCATTACCATTACAGAAGTTGTTTTTTATATACAATATGCATATTAGGAAGTGACTTACTTAGGACCCTAGATTGGTAACTTGAGAAAAAAAAACAATGTAGATAATCATTGTCCCCGTAATAGTTTTACAAGCAAGCATTTTACAACTTTATTTTATTATTGTCTTAAAAGCAAATCTGCAAAATCTTTATAGCTATTTAAAGGGAATCTGTTGTAAAGCAAAACACCTGTGGGATTAAGCAGTGGTGGAAGTAGCTATTCTCTGATATGCACCATATTCTATCTGTGGGACATATAAGCTGTGGAACATATAACCCATTAACCAAAGTAATCCTCAAGAATTAGTATGTCACTTGAGTTAGAAAATGACAGCTTCCATCAGAGCTTAATCAAACAATATTTCACTTTGTTACAGAATACCCTTATGTCAAAGTGTTTTGTTTTAAATGCCACTTTATACATTAATGCATACCTACCTCTTTAGACCTAGTCTGTCCAGATAGTATAGTCACCTACTGACATGGCACCATTCACCATCAGCGTAAAAGTGTCAATAAACCCAGACTATAAAAAACTCCCCTTACATGCTACATATACAATGGAGTGCACATACTCACAAAGCCACCAAAGCATTCAGCTGCCCCTCCCATCTTCTCTGTGTCCCCACTGCAGGCTGAGATTGTGTAGACCAGCCGCTGTCCTCTACTGAGCATGCTCATATTTCAGTTCCCTTCTAAGCTCTTAATTTCCTCCTTTTTCTTATCTGTGCAGCCCATATTACTATAGAGTCACAAATATGGGTGTATACACAGTGATACATGACACTCCTCTTCCTCCCTCCTCCTCCATGTCCTCATATTGCTAAACACAATGGGGCGGGATATAGTATGCTGATTGATTACATTCACTTAGGATAGGTTCACATCTATGCGGTTGCATTGATGCAGTTTTTCTGGTGCGTGAGGGGGCCTAAGAGGGGCCAGCAGCATCTGTGTCCACAGGCAAAGGTGGACATGGTCTGTCCTCAGGCAGGGCACATATGGAAGTGGTGGACTGGCTTACTAAACCATCCTAATCCTCCTCATCCTCTATGACCCAAGCTGACACTAGTGCGCAGTCCACCACAGCTGCCAGAGCGGTGTATTCTGCATCCTTGTCCACAGCTACTCCTGCCATATCTCCAGCATCATTCATGGAGCAGTCAGCTGAATTATTTAAACACAGCATCAGGCACTTGCTTCTTGAGGATGCACAGACATTACTTGATTCTGATGTTGGTTCTGGGGTAGAGGAAGTAAGTAACATGAGCCTACAGAGAGGGGAGAACACTGATAAACAACAAATTGACAGTCATGTTACCCCAGCCACAGTTTTTTACAGCAATCCAATTCATGCTTTCATCAAGAGTTGTTCACCTGTTACTTCTATCCAAAGTCTGTGAAAGAGATACCAGACTTTATCTAACAAAAATTGTCAATCTTGGCCTGAGTGTACTATAATTTAGCTTCTTCACAAAAGGCTTGCTCACTGTGGTGCAAAACTTGCAGAGAAAATCAATTTAAATGTCTTTTGTTTTTTTTATAAATGTCAGTTTTGCCACAGCAGGCTTTATACATGGTACAGGTGCTCCACTTTACAGGCAGACTATGGGGACCCCCCAGGCACTATATTTAAATGATTTTTTCATATTGTTTCATTTAAGCATCATTAAAATCACTGCTCCTTTAAAAACAATCTTTTTTAAAAGTTTTTTTGCATTGGTACATGTCCCCCAGGGCAGTACCTGGGCCCCATACCCTTTTTATGGCAAATAACTTCCATATAAGCCTTCAAAATGGGGACTTTTGATTTTTCAAGTTCGGGTCCCATAAACTTCAAAGGGGTTCACGGTTCGGGTCTGAACTTTTGCTATGTTCCAGAGTTCTGGCACAAACCAAACAGGGGGGTGATCGGCCCATCTCTACTGCTGATCTGTGGTACAACAATTATCAGGTCAGCTGCAAAGCTGATCTTTGAAAGAGGTCAGAGAAGGAGGGCAAAAAGGACATGTGTACTTTATTTTACAGTGCCCAATATTAGACATTAAACTGATGTTTTATATCTGTTTTTTTTAATCTTTTTCTCTCATGTGATCTTTCTCTTCTCCTTCTACAATCTTTGTTTTACAAATTTGCATTTACTATACTACCAGTTATTTATAACCTTGACCTAGCTTCCAAGAGCACAATGGGTTCTGTAAAGTGAGATAGTTTCTTTTCAGCCTGCTGTCTGTTATTGAGCTACACAGAGAGAAGGAGGGAAAATGGATGGGTCACTGCTATGACTTATTTATTAGTGTTTGTAAGTCTGGGCTAAAGCTAATGAGGTCTGTAAGCAACAAGTTTTTCACAACATAGGGGGTGAAAAGGCACTGGAAAACGTGTGACAAGGAGTCCACATTGCCAACTGCTGAGAGGATAAGAATGCATGATAACGAGAATGCATAATATTTATATGAAATATTTAAAGTATTTGACTGAAAAAATTGCATTATAAACCTTTCAACCTGCACCTTGGGTTTTTCACCTGCATAAGATGTGCATTGATCATGTAGTTTCATGGTGTCATTTGTTGGCCTGTATGCACAGCCTATAGTAGAATACATCTTCACATTCCTGTGTCAGTAACTACTGTTTGTTTGAAACATGAGACATGCATCATGGCCCTGTACAGGTTAATGCATGACCTCTGCCTGTAGTCTAATAACCAACACTTCCTGTGAAAAAAACTACATAGCTCACAATCCTTGAGTCTCTGAGTCCAGTGCTGGTTCAGGAGAGAGCTATTAACAAAGCCTGCCATGCTGGAAGAGATGTCTGTTTCATTTAATTAGCACGCATTTGTGATGCAACACAATGAAACGATTAGCTATGCACGTGACCTGGAACAAAAAGTTGCCTATCTGCTGGTGAATAGGAATAGGATTAATGCATGGAGAATTCATCCATGTCACTACAAACTGCAACCACAACAAGTGAGCCCATCATTACAAGGTAAGGCAAACACCACAGGGGATATCATATAACTACAATTATACCTACATAAAACAATAAAAATATCTGAACGAGTACAATGCCTTCAAACATTTTAAACATTAAACTCTTTATTTGGTTTATTAAATATTTATTACTATTATCAAAAAAAGTAAAACATTTATTGACAATTGCTGCAGACCCAAAGCCTTTGGCACAATAATTGTTAGAAAAATAATGGTCATTATAATCTCTTATCACTAAACAAACCTGATGTCCAACTCTGCCTATTTGAAAAGGGTGTAGCACATGTTAAATAACAAAAGGTTGCTTTTATTATTTCTCACACTAACGCCATGAGGGCAGTTTTATCTAATCGGTAGTGATGTTTTCTGTGATTAATATTATAATTCCTCATACTGAAGCGCAGCTATGTTATCTCTTATGACAAATCTACTTATCTTGTGTACTCCAAAATCTTTTAAGAATACACAATTTACACACAGATATGAACATTTCCCTCCCTTTAGCCAATTTCAGATTGGTCAATATCAGACTAGTGCATTTCCTAGTTAAAAAATTTTAGCTTGAAAAGTTGCCTGTTAGTGTCGGGTCTCACACGGGCGGCTTCAAATTCGCCCGACTTCTGTCCGACTCTGAAGCCACCCCGTACAGTGCGACTTCTGCGTGGCTTGCAAAACAACTTCTGTATAGAAGTTAATGCAAGCAGCTCCAAAGTCGTACCCAAGTAGTACAGGAACCTTTTTCTAAATCGGAGCGACTTGAGTTGCTCCTATTAGAATGGTTTCATTGTACTGAATTGAGCGCGACTTGTCAGGCTGAAAAGTCACCTGACAGGTCGCCCCTCTGTGAACCAGGACTAACAGTCAGCCTAAAATGTCATATGGAAATGGCCATCGGAGGTATTTTACTTTTGCTGCTAAACAGCCAGAAAAAAGTTATGTCTTATTTTGATTCAGATATCACTATTTAAACCCAAATAATCACCACCAACACACCTCATAATTGTGTCAACGCTTCTGTTTTCTTTTATCTGAAAACTCCTAATAATTACCAAGAAAGAAGTGCAGCGCTAAAATAATATTATAAATATATAATCTAAAATTTCAAAATAAACAAATAGTCCTTCAAGCAGCCAGCACAAAAAATGAATGAACACCAATATGAAAGAAAAATGGAAAAAAGGTGTAGCGCTTAACCACTTCAGCCCCGGACCATTTGGCTGGCAAAAGACCAGAGCACTTTTTGCGATTCGTTACTGTGTCGCTTTAACTGACAATTGCGCGGTCATGCGATGCGACTCCCAAACAAAATTGACGTCCTTTATTCCCCACAAATAGAGCTTTCTTTTGGTGGTATTTCATCACCTCTGCAGTTTTTATTTTTTGCGCTATAAACAAAAAAATAGCAACAATTTTGAAAAAAACGCATTATTTTTTACTTTTTGCTATAATAAATATCCCCAAAAAATATATAAAAAAACATTATTTTTTCTCAGGTTAGGCTGATATGTATTCTTCGACATATTTTTGGTAAAAAAAATCACAATAAGCATTTATTGATTGGCTTGCGCCAAAGTTATAGCATCTACAAAATAGGGGATAATTTTATGACATTTTTATTAATAATTTTTTTTTACTAGTAATGGCGGCGATCAGCGATTTTTATCATGACTGCGACATTATGGCGGACAGATCAGACACTTTTGGTGCTATTTTGGGACCATTCACATTTATACAGCGCTCAGTGCTATTAAAAATGCATTGATTACTGTGTAAATGTGACTGGCAGTGAAGGGGTTAACCACTAGGGGGCGCTGTAGGGGTTAAGTGTGTCCTAGGGAGTGATTCTAACTGTGAGGGGGATGGGCTATGATCACCGCTCCCGATTACAGGGAGCTGTGATCAGTGTCAGTGTCACTAGGCAGAACGGGGAAATGCTTGTTTACATCAGCATTTACCCATTCTTCCTCTCCGTGAGATGATCGCAGGTATCCCTGCAGACTCAATGTGTCCTTTGTAGAGATGGTGGAGATGGTGGACATCTTGAAGAGGGCCGACTATGATAGGAAGCAGGGACCTTACCCCAACCCAAATGTGAGAAAGGCCAAGATCATGACTAAAATTGTGAAAAGTCTGCAGAAGAATTTTGGGGTACGGCGATCCAAGGATCAACTGAGGAAACGATGGTCAGACCTCAAACTGAGGGAGCACGATCAGTACTGAAAGATCCGGAAACTGCTTCTAAAAAGTAAGTATTTGTCGTGTGTTTCTATTATTAGTATTACTTGAATGCTGCTCCATGTGCTTTTCTTTACTGTTGTAGAGTTTAAAATGGCAACTTTCATGTTCGAGGGCACAGTAATCATTCGTAGGAAACATCGTTCGTTCGCCCACTAATACAATGTTTTTGGCAGATGCAGGTTAACTACATTTGGTCATGCCTATTTGTATTCAAAGAAGTTTATGACATTGTTGTCTAGATGGGTTTGTAACTAGAGTGAAATGCAAACTTGATTCAGTGTAAGGAGAGGACACTTAGCAGCTGTTTACACATCTGGACGCAGGAGCACTAGTGTGGGACACCAGAACAAACTTTTTAGGGTGTCCCACACAGGTGCTCCAGTGGATACTAGGTGTGTCTCCATGTGTGAAACTTGTACAAAAAAGGTAAGTATTGCAGCTTTAGAAAGGAACTAAAAATGTCTCCAGCTTGGAACTCTGCCAAAACAGACAATTGTACGACACTTCCAAGCAATGTTTCATATTCCTATTTCTGCCCTCAAATATCTGTGTGCTAAGTATACCTTTTTTTATTCACATAGGGGAGAAAAGACTCTGGACATCTTAGGACACCAGGGACCCCCCACCTCCCAAAGAAGGGGAAGTCACCAAAACACAAGCAGAGGATGAGGAGGGAGACGTTTATGAAGTGGGCAAAATTGTCACCACAACAGGTGAGTGTCTGAGACCACAGCTTCAGGTAATAGATGGATGCCTGCATATTTATAATACATGGTGTGTTTTTTTATTTTAGGTGATGTGGATGTTGTGGAAGAAGAATCTCATTTCACAAGTGAAAGTGCCCAGATCCTCATCGGGGAGATAATGGGGTGCAATCGTGATATAGAAAATATAAAGGAAAACATCAATGATGTTCAAAAAAAAAAATGAAGAACTTCATTGATGTTTTAGGCAGAATATAAAAAACAACAAAATGATACCGTTTTATTGTGTATTTTGGAATTTAAAAAAGTTTTAAAGTATTTTAAAAGCCAAATTTTGAAGATGCACACAGTGTGTCAAAATGTGCTAGCTGCCATCTCGGGATATCAATGCATGCGTTTTGTGGGTGCAACCCCTTCCTCCCAACTCAATTAGGTGAGAGGAAGGGGTTGCACCCCCAAAACAGGTCTATTGATCCCCCATGATGGGAGCTAGCACATGTTGACATTAGGCATAGGATCAGGAGGGAAATCCCTAGTTTGAATCCCAATTTGTGTGCATCTTCAAAATTTGGGTTTTACAGGGGTGACATCACCCCATCTGATGAAGGCAACATAAACACAGTTTGGACATAATAATGTCCTATATTGCCTTCAATTTATCAAAGTTGAACTTTGTAAATTCCTGAGTTGTGTATGTTATGTTTTGAAACATGCCTGTTTAACCAGAAAAAAACTATTTCTAATGTGACAAAAAAATGTTAAACACCAAAGATGTTGGTTTGTTCAAAAACCCTTTTCTAAACGCACATGTGAATGTGCTTTGAGTAAAATGTTGTCTACTCAACAATGTGTGGCTTCTTCTTTCAATGCTCAATAGCAGTTTTTGGAGTAAGTTGGTGTTTACAGTGACAATGGGGGTTATTTACTAAAGGCAAATCCATTTTGCACTACAAGTGCACTTTCAGTGCAGTTTCAAGTGCACTTTTGCAGTGCACTTGTATTGCAAAGTAGATTTGCCTTTAGTAAATAACACCCACAGTGGTTTATAAATTGCCACAATCAGCCCATTTTCATGAATCCACAAATCTCATCCATGGTGCTGAAAATTATGAATATTTTTATCAATAATGCATTACAGACATTAACAACAAAAACAAGGTGTGTGTGTAGCAGACCCACAACATAATATTTCGCTGAAGAAGAGATTGTTACCTCATGTATCAAATAAATTACGTTTGCATTATTGAAGAAAAAGGCCCAAAAAAAAGCCCATTGGAGAACCTAGGAGACAGCTAAAAGAAACCTAAGCAGTAAATCAAATGAAATATTAGTTCTGTTTCAAAAAGATATTTATTTAAAAAATGTCTCAGACATTTGGCATATCAATTGCCCCCCTACCCGCAAAGTACTCTAGATACTTTTGGCGAACCTCATGGGCGCTTTGGGGGGCAAGCCAGGACGGCCAGCTTCAAGAGCCATCAGTGTAAGAATCTGGCCTCAGGCCCAACTGAGGCCACATAATTTGCTGCATTTTTGCGCAAAAAGTTATGTAAAATGCAGCAGGCAAGAGTTATGTGATTAAGTTTATATTCCGCCATGTTAATTGCAGTGAGGAATAGGTGGAACCGGCTGGCCATTATCCTGAAAGCGTTCTCTACCACTCTTCTGGCTCTGGCCAGCCGGTAATTAAAAACCCTCTTCTCCAGGGTGAGGGTCCTCATCGGGAACGGCCGCATCAGGTGTTCACTCAGACCAAATGCTTCATCAGCAACAAACACAAACGGGAGTCCTTCCACGTTCTCTTCTGGAGGTGGCAATCCCAAGCCACCACTCTGGAGACGCCTGTAGAACTAGGTCTGGGCAATTACTCCACCATCCGACATCCGGCCATTCTTCCCACGTCCACATAGAGGAACTCATATGTCGCTGACACCACCGCCAACATCACAATGCTATTAAACCCCTTATAGTTGTAATAGTATGACCCCAAGTTGGGGGGTGGGACTATGTGGATGTGTTTCCCATCAATTGCCCCTCCACAGTTGGGAAAGTCCCAACGATCAGCAAAGTGGGATGCCACAGTCTGCCATTCCTGTGGCGTTGAAGGAAACTGTGGAGTCAAACAAGAAAAAAAAATTAGTCATTTTGCACATACACATTGCAAGCAGATTAGACACAAACATTCTTGGCCAACATCAGAATAACATTTATTTGAAGGAGTATTTAAAGACAAAAGTATAAGGTCCACTTATCAGATTCCCCCCCCCCCTCTGATGGCCCATTGTAAAAATTTTAGGGGGGGTGTTTTGGACAGATAACCCTCTCCACTTCATTGAGAGCTGAATGCATAAATAATGTGTTTTACTTTGGCCAGCCCCTCCTTACTTGCACTATTGGCAGCCCACTGGACAGGTAAGAAGTGTCACAATACAAAAATATATATACACACTGTCCTAACTGAAGCACATGATTACATTCTGCAATTACCTATCAAGATAATAGGAGAAAAAAAACTTTAAACAGTACCATTTGAAAGTATTCAGGCAGGCCCTTTTCACTACATGCTTTGGGGAATTCATCCATAAATATGACCACAAAATAGGTAGGTATAGTGTGTATGGGTTGGGCAAAGTCAGCAGATAGAGGATTAGTATTGATTGATTTAGCGGTTGGGGGGAGGGAGGGTTCCAAATGATTTTGGGACCCAAAAAAAAGCCTCTGGCACTCTGCATGAATTTAAGCACACAAAAACACAAATACACAAATACATTTTTACACATTTTAGGGGGGTGTTAAGGGTAAAGCACTACTATGGAGCTGACAAAATACATTGTTAAGTGACTAGGCTAGGTGTGCATGGGCCTAGGATAGCATGCTGGGGAGGTTTGTGAAGACAAATATGCATGAAGGACAAAAAAGGAGCATTAAAAACTTCTAGCATGCATGAGGACAAAGAGGACATTCACAGCATATTACAGTCATGGGAATTAGGGAATTAGGGAATGATGAAAGAAATACAATACGTTAGTAAACATTAAATATATAGAATGTGATGTTAAAGGAGAAATCTTACCTTAATATAGTCCTTCCACAGGACCTGAATGATGACCAGAACAGGTCTCTGGAATAATGATCCCCAGAGCCTGAGGGGAGATGCCTGTCGAGAACTTAATGTCCTGCAGTCTTCTCCCCATCGCCAAGTACCGCAACATGGCGACTAGTGATGGCTTGCCGCATGCAGGTGTCCTGCTTCGTAGTATAAGGAGACAGCAAAGCCAACAAACGGTGAAAAACGGGGATTGTCACCCAGAGATAATTCCTGAAATCATCAGGATTATTCTCCTGGATCTCTCGCAACAAAGGCATATGAGAGAATTGGTCACGCTGGAGCAACCAATTCTTGGTCCATGAACTCCTCCCCACCCTGTTCATGGACTGGGCTTGGGTCAAAGTAAGAACCCCAACACCAAGCCCCTGCACAGCACGAACTCTACGACGAGTACGTACCCGCAACATGGCTTCAAAACGGTCGGCTGGTAAGAACGAACTAACAGAAATCACTGAAAAACAGCAAGGCCTGAGAAGAGCGATCTGAATATCAGAAACAAGCGGACAAGAACGCACTGGAGATCAAATACGTACTATAATAATACGCACTGACAAACAAATGCGAACTGACTACACGCACTGAAGAACAGATACGAACCCACAAGCACAAACTGAAGAGCAGTAACGATCGGAAAAGCATGAGTCTGAAATGCGAGAATTGTCTCTCACCATACTTTTACTAACACGAGATAAACACGAGATTAGCAGAAGGAGCCCAAAGGGTGGCGCACTGGCTATTGAACTTCCCTTTTCTAGTCCCGTCGCACGTGTTGTACGTCACCACGTTCTTGACGTTCGGAATTTCCGACCAACTTTGTGTGACCGTGTGTATACAAGACAAGTTTGAGCCAACATCCGTCGGAAAAAAAAACATGGATTTTGTTGTCGGAATGTCCGATCTTGTGTACGAGGCATAACTTTAACGCTCCACAAGATATGCCAATGTAACACTAACAAATTTAAAAAACATGAGAGAAGGAAACATCAGCTGTTTCCACTCAAAATTGAGATAACATTATACAATGTATTGTATTCTAGGTCACCTTTTTTACATGCCACAAAACTTTATATATATATATATATATATATACAGTATATTTACAGGGCCACCATATATTATTAAATTGGATTGCTACAGAACACTGAGGTCACCATCTGTACTTATTACACTCCTAACACCAGGCGAATACTGTTCCTTTCTCATTTACTGTCTGTTCTACAAACTTACCAGACAGACAGCCTAATTCTTTGTGGCAATTCTAATCTGGTTTCCAACATGAAGTTGGATAAATCTCCCTCAGACCCTTTAGCTTCCAATCCTGCATCAGTATTCACACCCGCACTTTGTTCATTCCTGAATTTACTGTGTTTTTGTATATTGTTCTTTACTCCCATAAACATCTTAAAGCCTAGTACACACAGGACGAATATTGGCGGCTTTGGCGACATTTGGCCCGTACGGCAGCCAGTACAGCTTCTGTTGAAGGGGCAAAAAAGGTCTGACGATCAGCATCCGATTAGCACTCTCAGCCAATGGCTGAGAGCGCTGACCTGTGTGTTCTGATGGGGGGGGGGAAGTCCCCCCATCAGAACACAATAGCACAGCAAGGGAGATCGCTGTACTAACATTGCAAAGTAAGTACAGCGGCTCCTCCCAAGCTGTCGGTTTCAGTGCACTGGGTTGAACGAAAAAAATTAGTAGTGTGTACTAAGCTTTAGTTTCTATTCTCATAACCCCAAAGTCAGACCACAATCCTATCTTGGTGAGTTGAAAATTGTTATTACACCAATCCCACCCCTCTCCTTGGAACATTTTTCTTCTCTCATTTTCTCACATTTTATAGGAGCTCAGGACCAAATCTACTGTCTTTTTCAACTCAATTAAAGTTGGCACAATCTCACACGATGCTCTGGGAGACCTAAAAAGCAGTCATTTAGGGGTCAAATCATTCAACATGCTTCTCATTGGAAAAAAGAGAAAACGGATTACATTACCTGTCTCAAAAAGGAACTAGATGCTGGCTCCCGAGCACTTTATATGCTGAACCATGACCTGAAATAGAAAATTAGTTGAGCGAATCCACACAGCTGTAAATATTTGCCTCATTGGCAAGGCAGAACACTATCTTTCACTATTTCTTTATCCAAACAGCCTACCTTCTCCTTAAAAACAAGGTTTCAAGTAACGTAAAAGCCATTAAAAATTGTAGGTGAGTTACAGAGTTGCAGTATTGCCTAACTTCAGTAGATAAAAGCAAGGTCAACAGTCCAGTAATGTTGTCCAGCAGGCCTGGATCACAAGACTGGCTGAACACAATTGGTGAGTTAAAGCTTTCTCCACCCCAATGACATGGTGTTGCCCTCCGCTATATTCTCTTATGAGTCTAGAATGGCTTGATGACACATCCTGGGTAGAGATGAGCTCAGCCATCCTTCAAACCCATCTCTGACTGAACTCCAATCGTGAACTAATTTTTTATTTTAATGAGCTGGGTCATTCCCACCCCACAGCCTGACTGTTTACATGAGCTGTGGAGACAAAAAATGAACCGCCCACGAGTACACAAGTTTGGAGTTCTGCTAGAGATGAGTTTGGGGGATGCCCAAGCTCATCTAGTTCTGGGCTTACAGGAAGTGAGTTGGATAACACGGGTGTCATTCAACCTGAGAGAAGATTGTGCTGAATTGCTATGCAATGAGCCTGCAAGGAACTGCGCTTAAGAGGGGGTGGGTATTGCAGCCAGAGCTGTTTTTATTTAAAATCTGCTAAGTTGGAAATTGGCTTAAATATCATATGGCACTGTGCAATAAGCACTATGTACCAATGTAAACAATTGTAAATACTGCACAGATGGGTAAAGTTGTTTCATACAGCTTCAAGGGCAATATTAAAAATTAGGAATGAGCCGAACACCCCCTGATTCGGTTCACGGCAGGACATGCGAACAGACCACAAATTTGTGCGAACACACGAACCTTGTTAAAGTCTATGGGACTTGAACGTGAAAAATCAAAAGTGCGAATTTTAAAGGCTAATATGCAAGTTTTTGTCCTAAAAAGTGTTTGGGGACCCGGGTCCTGCCCCAGGGGACATGCCCCATGTCCTGCCCCAGGGGTATCAATGCAAAAAAAAGTTTTAAAAACTGCCGTTTTTCCGGGAGCAGTGATTTTAATACTGCTTAAAGTGAAAAAATAAAAGTGAAATATTCCTTTAAATATCGTACCTGGGGGGTGTCTATAGAATACCTGTAAAGTGGCGCGTTTCCCGTGTTTAGAACAGTCCCTGCATAAAATGAAATTTCTAAAGGAAAAAGTCATTTAAAACTGCTTGCGGCTGTAATGTAATGTTGCCCCCCCCCCCCCCCAGCCCATTAATGGGCCCTTTGGGTCTGGTATGGATATTAAGGGGAACCCCGCACCCAAATTAAAAAAAAAGGCTTGGGGCCCCTAGGCTCTGTATACCGTGAACAGCAGTATACAGGTGGTCCCCAGGTTACAAACAAGATAGAGACTGTAGGTTTGTTGTTAAGCTGAATCTGTCTGTAATTTGGAACAGGTACATTTTTTAAGTGTAGCTCCAGCCCCAAAATCTATGTTTACGCTTTTTGGATACTATAGGGCAGGGTTATCACCCCTGTAACATTTTTTTTGCTGTCTGTGCCCTTGTTCAGAAGATTTCACCTCACTTTCTGTCCCAATGCCAGTTGGATTTTGAAAATTTGGGGTTATTAGGCAAAGAAGGATTGGTGATAAAGCATCAGTGGAGACACCTTTTTCCCACATTAACTCTTACAGGAGAGAATTTCCTTTCCTAGGGGTAGATTTCCTCTTACTTCCTGTTGTCTCCCTCCGTTTGTAAGTAGGAGTCGTTTCTAAGTCGGATGTTTGAAAATAGAGGACTGCCTGTATATACTATACAGCCTGCCCTATACACTCTGCGTAAAATTGGGCCTTAGGTGTTGGTGGTACCAGAACACTGTAAGCCCTCACAGTTACTCTTGGTGGGCGCTGGAACGGGCCCTGCTGCGAAATATTATATCAAGAATTGTAATTACACGTCCCTGTCAAACGGGCAGAAAAATTGGGTCTTAGGCAGTGGTGGTGGTGGCACAACACTGTAACCCCTCACAGATACTCTTGTTGGGCGCAGGAATGGGCCCTGCTGTGAAATATTAGATCAAAAATTTTAATTACAATACAATGCAGCCGTAGTGCAGTTGCTACTACTTTTCTGGTGGTGTACACACTACACAATACAGTGTAGTGCGGTGTTGCAAAACAAAATATACATCATGTCCAGAAGGCCACCAAGAAGAGGCAGACACTCACAGCAGGCCACTAAAAGAGGGCAAGCAGGCTCTGTGTCTACAGTCAACAGTGCTGGTCATGGACATGGTGCATCCTCTGCCGGTGGCTGTGGGGCACACTTGTCCTTTTTTTCTGCTGCTGGCCATGTTATTGAGCCAGAACATGCAGAAGAGTTGGTGGAGTGCATAACAAAGCCGTCCTCATCCTCTGTCACCCAGGCTCAGAGTAGTTTTCCTTCCTATGCAGCTGACAAAGCGGCCTATTCCACTGGCTCCTTGTCCAGAGTCACTCCTTCCGTAGCCCAACCATCAGGCACGGAGGAGTCCCCCAAACTATTCGACCACAGTGTCGGGTACATGCTGCTGGAGGATGCGCAGCGATTTAAAGGCTCCGATGTTGGTTTCCAGGTTGAGGAAGGGAGTAACGTGAGCCTAGAGAGAGGGGGTGCCCAAGAAGGCCAAGAAACTGGCAGTCATGTTCCCCCAGCTGCATTATAGTGCCAAGTTTGCTCCAGTGACGAGGAGGCATGGGATGATGAGGTGCCTGATAGAATAGAGGAGGAGGAGGAGGCACAACTCCAACGAGGCAGGATGTCCTCTAGGGGGCAGCTTAAGGGCAGCCACCCTACTGCATCACACCGCAGAGCTTCACAGGTGCAGGGCGCTGCTGACTCCCCGCCGATTTTGAAAAGTTCCTTGGTGTGGCCCTTTTTGGACACGTGTGCAGCAGATCACACTATTGCTGTTTGCAACCTATGTCTGAAGCGGATCAAGCGTGGCCACAACAGCAGCCGCTTGGGCACCACATGCTTGACCAGACATATGACGACCTCCCATGCAGTCTTTTTCCTGTAAACTATATTTGAGATTTAATGTCTCTGAGATATGATTTGGGTTAAATGAGTTCTTTGACCATGAGTGAAAGCTTTAACACAATTACAACATTTATTGGTGAGTAGTTGAAAGTCTATCTAATACACAACCACCTATCCATAGTCTACAGCAAGGAAGAAAATTTTAGGTTAAAATAAGAGAATTACATGAAGGAATACAGAGTATATTCCTGAAAACATTAATCTGCAAACATATTTAGTTACTTACAAGTAAAATGCAGACCTTTCCCATAATTATCCTTTGCACCAAGGTTCCATCCATTCTGATGGTTGCTCTCCCATAAAAGTGTGTGTTTCCCTCCCATCTAGTCTGTGTATCTCATTACATGCTGATGCCTCATTGATTGGCATAGCGTGGCTCTGATTGGTGAGCTTCCGTATTCCTGGTTGAGGACTGGTTACATCTCCAATCCCTATACTTTGTATAAGTCAGCCCCCTTTAATGTAAATCCTTGTGACTATTCTGAGCAGGAGCTTAACCTGAATTTTCCTGGGAAATTAACTATTGATTACGAGTTGGTCTCCCTTCATTGCATATCCCAGCATGGGATCCTTTGAAGTGAGTATGTGTAAAACAATGAGGTTTGGATCCCATTGTTTGTATACACAAGCCTAGGCACCGACTTGTCTGGTCTACCAGAGATTTAGGTGAAGATAATATGTTCCGCCCTACATAGATACAAGCTAAATTAAATATATTCATTAAATATAAATAAATTAAATATAAATTAAATATATTCATTAAACATAAATAAATTAAATATAAATTAAATATAAATTAAATATATTCATAATTACAATATCCTACGGCAACAGCACTTCAAAAGACACACATCAAAGAAAAATGCAGACTTCTCCTTGCTCCTCATCTGGGATCTTCAACCCTACTCCAGTCCTCTGGAAAACCTGCACTGAGAGGAATGAAGTTCTAGCAATAGGTGTCCCAAGTACTTGCAGCCAATCTGCTAGCAGTACACCACCATCTGATTTTAGCAGGGAAATTTCCCTACCCCAGTTACTAAACATTAAAAAGAAATTCGGTCCCAGCCATCCACATACTCACTTTCTGAATGCTAGCTTGAATGCCAGCTTGGCCAAATTGCTAGCACTGCAACTACTGCCTTTTCAGCTGGTAGACTCTGCCCCCTTTTGTGAATCTGTGGAATGTGCTGTACCTCAGTTGCAGGTACCAAAACGCACTTTCTTTTCACAGGAAGGCCATTCCAGCTCTCTACCGGCATGTGGAAGGCAAAGTTTTTGTCTTGTTGGACAGGGCGGTCAGCAGTAAGGTTTATATTACCGCAGAATCATGGTCTAGCAGGCATGGGCAGGGATGTTACCTTTCCTTCATGGCGCACTGGGTAACTCTGCTGGCAGCTGGGAAGGATGCAGGACAGGGTTCAGTATTGTTGGAGCTTGTTACACCACCACGCCTCTAAAATGCTAGCGGTGATTCTGCCACAGCTCTCTCCTCCACCCCCTCCTCTTCTTCTCCCTCTATGGCTTCTTCTGCAGATTAGTTCTCTGAACCAGCAGGGCTTCTGTAAGCGTTCAAGGGGTTACGCAAGCACTCAGGCAAAAAGATGCCATGCGGTGCATGAGTTACATAGTTACATAGTAGGTGAGTTTGAAAAAGACACAAGTCCATCAAGTCCAACCTATGTTTTGATTATATGTCAGTATTACATTGTATATATGTTGCGGTCGTTCAGGTGCTTATCTAATATTTTCTTGAAACTATCGATGCCCCCTGCTGAGAGTGACCACCGCCTGTGGAAGGGAATTCCACATCCTTGCCGCTCTTACAGTAAAGAACCCTCTACGTAGTTTAAGGTTAAACCACTGCTTAGGGGACAGGAGCCACACTGGGGCAGAGATTCTGTCAGCTCTGCAGGGGCAGGCTCAGAGGTGGTTGACGCCACGCCAGCTTCAGCCAGGAATGGTTGTATACGACATTGGCACCAACCTTCTCTCCACCCTCCGACAGGGACACTTGACCCATGTTCCATGTTTGGCACACATCCTGAATTTGGTGGTGCAGTGGTTCTTAGGCAGGTACCCAGGCTTACAAGATCTCCTGAGGCAGGCCACAAAAGTCTGCGGTCATTTTCAACGGTCATACAATGCCAGTGCTCGGCTGGCTGACATTGAAAGGGAATGCAACCTGCCCACCAACTGCCTCATTTGTAACATGTCCACCAGTTGGAAGTCAACGTTGGCAATGCTGCAGCAGCTGTAGACACAGCAGAGGGCCATCAATGAGTACCTGTGTGAGTATGGCACCAGGACAGGGTCAGAGGAGCATGGCTTCTTTTCGCCATGCCAGTGGCTACTGATCAAGTATGCATGCACTGTCCTGTCACCATTTGATGAGGCCATGAGGATGGTGAGCACACTGAGCAGCGACAATGCATGCATCAGTGATACTGTCCCTCTTGTCTTCCTGTTGGAGCACACGCTTCATAGAATAATGGACAGGGCACTTGAGGCAGAACAGTGTGAGGAAGAGGAGGACTTCCTTACCTCTCAAGGCCCCCCTTATCCAGATAATATTCCTGCAGGCAAACACACAGGAAGAAGAGGAGGAGGAGGATTGTGTTAGCATGGACGTGGAGGATAACACTCAGCAGCAGTCTTCAAGGGATGGTTTTCAGTCCCCAGAAACCCAAGGAGCTGTACGTGGCTGGGAAGGAGGTTGTTAAGGATCATGTGATCCTTAGGGACCAAGAATACTCAGAATCAAATGCCTCTGGAAACTTTCGCAGGCTTTGCAGAATCAGGTTGGTCATGCAGCGTAAGGACCTTAGGATTCGTGGTATCAAAGAGAGGGAATCATTACTGGCTGGCAACCCCTCTTGATCCACGTTACAAGGGTGAGGTTGCAGAACTTATCCTGCCTTCGCAGAGGGAGCAGAGGATGAAACATTCTCAGGAGGCCTTGAAGAAAGGTTTGTGCAATGCATTTCCAGACCCTGTGAGGTTACAATTTCCTGGTGCTGGACAACGTGTTGCTGAAGCTTCTGTCAGGTCACCTGAGGCTAGGTGACAGATGCACACCATTGGGGTTAGGAGTGCACCATAAAGGTAGTGGATCCTACGGCTGACTGCTGCAGATGGGAGTCTAGGTGGTTAAGGAAGGCGGGTCCACTGGAACACCAAAACGGATCCCACAGGGGCTAGAGCGTAAGAATCCCCAAGGGCTCAGAGTCTAAGAGCCAGCAGGTGTTCACCAGAGCCTCTAGTGGTGAGGATGGACTGGGCTGCAACTGGCTCCAGGTCGTGACCCCCAGGGTCTCCCAGCTCACGCCCACTGTAGGCTTCAGGAGGACAGAGATAGTAAGGGAATAAGCCAAAGGTCGGGGCGACTAGCAGTAGCAGACAAGGATAAACATAGAACACGCCAAAGGTCTGGGTCACAAGCAAGCAGGGATAGTCAAGAACAAGCCAAGATCGGTAACTGGAATCAGACGTAGAAGACACAGCAAGATGCACACAGAAGCTAAACACGCAAAGGTTGATCAGCAAGGCAGGCTTGCAGTGCACAGGTTAATATAGAGTTCCCTGATAGGGGCTGGGGTGGAGCCATGCTTTGAGGAGAGATTATTTTAGTAGCCAGGTGAGAGTGGCTGGCCTCTAAAGGTGAACACATGGAGGAGAGGTAAGCTGACCAAGATTACTGCATAACCATGACAGCTTCTTTCAGTCAGAGGAAGAGCAGTGGAGAAGGTGAATAGCTGACCAATGCCTTTAGACAATTTTTCAGTCCTCTGCGCCAAGGTCTGATCGGTTCAAGCAACCATCGCCAGCATCTGCATTACATGGTTCAGGAATACCTAGGGGCAAGAACTGCCTTGGAGACCTTTCCAACAGAGCATCCACTGGGTTACTGGGTCTTGAGGATGGACCACTGGCCTGAACTAGCTCAATATGCAATTGATCTACTGGCCTGCCCTGCATCCAGCGTTCTTTCTGAACACACATTCAGTGCTGCTGGAGGGTTTGTAACGGATCATAGTGTGCGCCTGTCCACAGACTCCCTTGATAGGCTCACATTCATAAAAATGAATCAGTCTTGGATCAGCAGCAGCTATCAAGCACCTGATGCTGATGTAACTGCTTGATTTTTCTATGGATGTGGGATCCCTTGAAGACTGCCTATGCTGAGTGACTATCCTTTTCCTCCTCAATCTTGATGATGCTAGCTTCCAACAATATTTTTATTCTAGGGCACCACCACCACTGCCTAAGGCCCAGTTTTTCTGTTCCTGTTTAACAGGGGCATGTAATTACAATTTCAGATCTAATATTTCACAGCAGGGCCAGTTCCTGCGCCCAACAAGAGTATCTGTGAGGGGTTACAGTGTTGTGGCACCACCACCCCCAAGGGCCCAATTTTTCTGCCCCTATCCCAGCAGCAGAAAAAAAAGGACAAGCGTGCCCCACGGCCACCTGCAGAAAATGCGCCATGACCAGCACTGTGGACTGTAGACACAGAGCCTGCTTGCCCTCTTTTAGTGGCCTGTTTTGTTTTGCAACACCACACTACACTGTATTGTGTACTGTGTACACAACCAGAAAAGTAGTAGCAACTGCACTATGGGTGCATGGTATTTTGTACACCACCAGAAGTCTAATAGCAACTATGGGTGCACTGTATGTATTGTGTACTGTGTACACCACCAGAAAAGTAGTAGCAACTGCACTAGGGGTGCACGATACTGTGTACTGTGTACAACGCTTGAAGTATATTAGAAACAGTACACCAGGAATGGCCTGCAGTGAGATATAGCTAAACTGTATGCACTGGATATATATATATACTAGTCTGACTGTATATATATATATATATATATATATATATATATATATATATATATATATGAAATACACTGCAGCTAACTGAATCACCTGTCTACCAGAAATGTAGTAGAAACAGTGAGTACACCAGGAACGGACCGCAGTGAGATCTAGCTAAACTGTATGCAGTGTATATATATATATACATATATATATACATATATACTAGACTGACTATATATATATATATATATATATATATATATATATATATAAAATACACTGCAGCTAACTGAATCGCCTGCCTGAAAGTATATTTGAAAACATACACCAGGAATGACCTGCAGTCAGATATAGGTTTGGCTAGACTAGAATGCAGTGGATATATATGTAGGAGACTGTATATATATTTTATGCACTGCAGATCACTGAATTACCTGCCTGCCTGAAAGTATATTTGAAAACGTACACCAGGAATGGCCTGCAGTCAGATATAGGCTTGGCTAACCACCAGAAGTCTAATAGCAGCTATGGGTGCACTGTATGTATTGTGTACTGTGTACACCACCAGAAAAGTAGTAGCAACTGCACTAGGGGTCCCCGGTACTGTGTACTGTGTACAACGCTTGAAGTATATTAGAAACAGTACACCAGGAACAGCCTGCAGTGAGATATAGCTAAACTGTATGCAGTTGATATATATATATATATATATATATATATATATATATATATACTAGTCTGACTGTATATATATATATGAAATACACTGCAGCTAACTGAATCACCTGTCTGCCAGAAGTATAGTAGAAACAGTGAGTACACCAGGAACGGACCGCAGCGAGATCTAGCTAAACTGTATGCAGTGGATATATATATATACTAGACTGACTGTATATACTATATATGAAATACACTGCAGCTAACTGAATCACCTGCCTGCCAGAAGTATAGTAGAAACAGTGAGTACTCCAGGAACTGACTGCAGTGAGATCTAGCTAAACTGTATGCAGTGGATATATATTAGACTGACTGTATATATATATATATATATATATATATATATATATATATATATGAAAGTGATATATATATGAAATACACTGAATCACCTGCCTGCCTACAGCTAACTGAATCACCTGCCTGCCTGAAATTTTATTTCAAAACGTACACCAGGAATGGCCTGCAGTCAGATATAGGCTTGGCTAGACTAGAATGCAGTGGATATATATGTAGGAGACTGTATATATATTTTATGCACTGCAGATCACTGATTCACCTACCTGCCTGAAAGTATATTTGAAAACGTACACCAGAAATGGCCTGCAGTCAGATATAGGCTTGGCTAGACTGGAATGCAGTGGATATATATATATATATATATATATATATATATATATATATGTAGGAGACTGTATATATATTTTATGCACTGGAGCTCACTGAATCACCTGCCTGCCAGAAGTATAGTAGAAACAGTACACCAGGAACGGATTGCAGTGAGATCTAGCTAAACTGTATGCAGTGGATATATATATACTAGACTGACTGTATATATATGAAATACAAACTGTATGCAGAGGATATATATATATATATATATATATATATATATATATATATATATGTGTATGTGTATATATATATATGAAAGACATTGCAGCTAACTGAATCACCTGCCTGCCAGAAGTATAGTAGAAACAGTGAGTTCACCAGGAACAGACTGCATGGAGATCTAGCTAAACTGTATGCAGTGGATATATATATATATATATATATATATATATATATATATATATATACTAGACTGACTGTATATATATATATATATATATATATATATATGTATGAAATACACTGCAGCTAACTGAATCACCTGCCTGCCAGAAGTACAGTAGAAACAGTACACCAGGAACGGACCGCAGTGAGATCTAGCTAAACTGTATGCAGTGGATATACATATATATATATATATATATATATATATATATATATATTAGACTGACTGTATATATATGAAATACACTGCAGCTAACTGAATCACCTGCCTGCCAGAAGTATAGTAGAAACAGTACACCACTAGGAATGGACTGCAGTGAGATCTAGCTAAACTGTATGCAGTGGATATATATATATATAGATATATATCTATATATATATAGATATATATAGATATATATCTATATATATATCTATATATATATATATTAGACTCACTGTGTATATATACATGAAATACACTGCAGCTAACTGAATAATCTGCCTGCCTGCTCAATCTAAATGACAGTCTCTCTCTGTCCACACCGGCAACCACACGCTACATGAGGCCGACGTGCAGTCAGTCTTATATAGTGTGGGCGTGGACTTAGTCCCCCTGAGCCATGATTGGCGAAAGGCACCCTGCCTTTGGCCAATTATGGCTCTCTTAGCTGAGGGCGCTGTGATTGGCCAAAGCATGCAGGTCATGGTGCATGCTCTGGCCAATCATCATACAGCAGTGCACTGCGCTCCCGCAGTGCATTATAGGCTGTTATGCGCCGCTCGAATTTGACGCGAACAGCCTATAATGTTTGGTTTTCGACGAACGGGCAAACAGCCAATGTTCGACCTGAACAGAAAGCTCATCCCTATTAAAAATACACAAATCTTTTAAAAAGTGTGCTTGGGGGAAACCTTACAGCTGTATGTGGTGTTACAACAGTGCACGCTGGCAGTAGTGAAGTTTATATTATTCTTTCACATTTAGCTTGGCTTACATACAGCAGCAGCAAAACTGTTCTGATTCAGGCCCATTTCTATCAGGCTCTTAAGAGGCTGAATGTGACACTGCAGTGTAAAACTGGCCAGCAGCCAGTGTTAATTTCGTTGACTAAAACTGACTAAAACATTTTAGTCGACTAACTTAATACCATTTTAGTCGTCTAAAATACGACTAAAACTAAAACAATTGAGATGACATAAATACGACTAAAACTAAAATGGCATTTTAGTCAAAAGACTAAAATGGGACTAAAACTAAAATGCCATTTTAGTCAAAAGAATAAGACTAAAACTAAATTGAAATTTGACGTCAAAATTAACACTGGTCTGTAGTGCATGTTCATACCTCAATACCATAAATAATAAAATATTAGATTTTTCACTCCAGCAGTATATAATGAGTTTGGAAATTGTAGAGAAATTCTTAAATAATGCATTACTATTTAAATACACTCATTAGATTTTAGATGACTAAAATCAGTTTTAGTCGACTAAAATGATTTTAGTCGACCAAAATGTACTAGAGATTTTAGTCGACTACAATGTACTGGAGATTTTAGTCGACTATAACGTAGAGCATTTTAGTCGACTAAAATGTACTGTAGATTTAGTCAACTAAATATGACTAAAACTAAAACATTTGCAGAAGACTAAAATGTGACTAAAACTAAAATGCCATTTTAGTCCTAAGACTAAAACTAAATTGAAATTTGCTGCCAAAATTAACACTGCCAGCAGCAGGGAATTTGTAGTAAAGAGAGATTTTTATTAGAAAAAGGGAACAGGTAGGTGATTTACTAAAAAAACTAAGAGTACACACACAAGTACTTAGAGTGTAAAATTGGCCAGCAGCAGGGCAATTGTAAACAGCAAGGCTAGGCCCAAATTTACAAGTGACTTATGCCCCGTACACACGGTTGGATTTTCCAATGGAAAATGTTCGATGGGAGCTTTTTGTCAGAAATTCCGACCGTGTGTAGGCTCCATCGGACATTTTCCATCGGATTTTCTGTCACACAAAATTTGAGATCTGGATCTCAAATTTTCCGACAACAAAATCCGTTGTCGGAAGTTCCGATCGTGTGTACACAATTCTGACGCACAAAGTTTCACGCATGCTCGGAATCAAGCAGAAGAGCCGCACTGGCTATTGAACTTCATTTTTCTCGGCTCGTCGTACGTGTTGTACGTCACCGTATTCTTGACGTTCGCAATTTCTGACCAACTTTGTGTGACCGTGTGTATGCAAGACAAGTTTGAGGCAACATCCGTCGGAAAAAATAAATGGATTTTGTTGTAGGAATGTCCGATCAATGTCCGATTGTGTGTACGGGGCATAAGAGTACACGTTTGGGTCTACTACAATAATTAAAATACTACAAAGGATAGAGCGGTATAAAATTAGCCAGTACCAAGAGTTTTAATAAGGAATGATATATCAAAATAAACTAGAAGCAAAAAGAGTACAGGCAAGTATTTTACCGCAGGAAGTAAGAAACAGAAGATACCGTTGAGTAAAATTGGTCAGCAGCAGAACAATTTAATGAGCAAGGCTAGACCCAAATTTACTAGAGACAAAAGTACAGGGTGGGGTTTTACTACAAGAATTCAGATTCTGCAAAGGAAACAGCAGTGCAAAACTGACCAGTAGCAGAACAGTTTTAATCAGGGACAATAGGCCTAAATTGCATATGCTTATTTTTTGTTTTATATATGAAGATAGGGGTGCATTAAATGTGACATAAAAATAACACACAAAGGCAACAAACCCCCAAAAATACCACCTTGGAAACAAAAGTCCACTGTTCTTTAAAGGGAGGACTGGCAGCAAAATAAATAAATAAATAAATAATTGAATTACAAAATAAAGGTCCTATAAAAAAATTCAAAATAAATTATACCCCGAAAAAGCATCCCTATGAAACAATATCCTATTATTTGAGGAAAGCCTTCCAGCAAAATAAAAAAAAATTCTATGGGTGGGACAGCAGCTAAAAGTGGCCATTAATCTCAAATCAACCACAAAATAATATAAAAGACAAAATGTGCCCAAAAATAAGAAAAATAGTGCCCAAAAGTCTACAAGCAGAATTTAAGTACAGTTTCCCAAATTACCCTAATCTCTCCCTATATAGTTTGTCAGCTTTTCCTATAACAGTTTCCAATTTACTGAAACTATCTACTGCCCTATGTCTGGTGAGTGGGCTGGTTTATTCAAAAGCTTCCTTTTTGGCTTTTCTAAGGCTGGGTTCACACTATTGCGAATTGGATGCGGCTTTCCCCGCATCCAATTCTCATAGCAGGAGATTGTGACCATCTCTCTATGGAGCCGGTTTACACATCTCTGCTGCGGCTCCGGTGCGTATTGCACAGGTGTCCTGTTTGTCTTTTGGTCCCTTTCAGGTCCGAATTTAGCCCAAAATTCGGGCTGAAATCAGACCTGAAATGGTGAATGGAGACGCACTGGATTCCTGTTGTGAGCCACTTAGTTCAAAGGTTATACAGTGCATAATGTTTTTTAAAAATTCTTCCAGGGAAGTCTGCAAAGAATTTCACAGCGACTGTAATATCAGACCACAAGGAATTGCCTTGATTCAGAATATTCAGAATATGTGAATCACCGAGATTTAGGAACTTTAATCTAGAATTAAATAGATAAACCAATAATGCCTTCTCTTTTGTATAACAAACCTGCTTTTGACATACAGTTGAACTTTTAGAGTGCTGTCTTTTTCACTTTGTGGGGGCTATATTAAATTTCTAAAAGCTTAACAATTCTATAAATGTGTCATCTTCCATGGCTGACGTACATTAAAACCTATAAACACAATATACTTTTTTCTTACAACATATTTTTTATATAGACAGTTACTGAATAATAACCTGTGGTACAGCTGCTCCTAATTATTTATCACTGAAGATACTCCTTCATGTTTTACTTCAAAAAGCTCTTAACCAGATATCAATACAGTCATTAGGCAGTTAAATCCTTCTCCCACAGTTAAATAATCTTCTTTTTTCAGATGACCATTGGAGTGCATTCTTTTTATCTCTACATGCTAAAAGCCTTTTCATTAATGCACTTTCCCCCTACATATCATTTAGGAACTAGAGTTTTGTTGACATGTAGGTTTTTTCTTTTTTCAGCCGCTGCAACGCATACCTCCCTACTCACTTTTTGTTTTATATTATGTATACTGTATCTTGTATTATCAGTTCAACCCACTAAGCAAATGTCTAAAACTGAATATGTTACCAATACAATCTTTTCTATTTGGTATTATCAGTCTGCATAAGCACTTCATACAACATAAGAAAAAGACTTTCAAAGGAAAGGCGGAGGAAGGAGGAGGGGGTCAAACTTCTAAGAGACGGGCCGTGGCCCTGTCTCCCGAAAGTGGGGAATGGTACCTGCCAAATGTGCCATCGGAAGGAGGGATGAGACAGATAAGCGGAAGTTCTACTTTTGAGTGGAATTCAGCTTTAACTCATATACTGTGCTAAGCCAACAAAGCACAATAGAAGAATTTTAAGTTGATTACCAGATGGTATAAATGTCTAGAAACTCTGAACCATATCTGTCCCACTTTCTCTGATACCTGTTGGCATTGCCATAGAATCAAGGGGACTATAACCCATATTTGGTGTCCTCCTAATAAAATTTTTGGGCAAGGATCATTAATTGGTACTACAAATTAACGGAGACCCAACTTAATGCATCAACAAAAAGTATTACTCCCTATTGTTCCGGCCCTATTAAATCAGTTTCGGCAGCTGTAATTCCTCAGTATTGGAAGTCTACTGTGATGCAATCAATGGTGGAATAGGTGGTGGGATTAGATGCCATTTGTGATCTTGAATGTCTGCTGTCATGGGAAAATGATAAAATAGAACAGTTTTTCTAAACACTTGGACCCAATGGCTCTCTTTTTGCCTCTCTCCTGGGTATTGTAAGATAATGCACCTAGAGAAAAATAATCCTTTGAGAGAGTACAACATTGGGGGTACAGTATTGGGCAGCACTACTGAGGAAAAGAGATTTGGGGGTACATATTTCAGATGATTACAAAATGAGCAAACAGTGTGATCAGGCAGGGGGAAAAGCGAATATAATTCTAGGATGCATCACTAGTGGGATCACCAGCAGGAGAAAGGAGGTTCTGATTCTCCTATATAGATCTTTAGTAATACCTCGGAAAAAATTAAGAGGGAGATAAAGCTCGCTCAGAGGAGTAGTGGGATTTTAAAGGGAGATGATAAAAAAAAATAAAAAATTTCAACATTATCTAAATATGGCTATGATATCTGGCATTAGGCACCACATGTTATCGTTGGTGTTTTCATAGATACCTGATATTGACTTACATATAAGTCAATGTCAGCTATATTATTATGCTAAAACAATTTTACCATCACTTATTTATTATTATTACTATCATTATTATTATTATTTTTTTTAACATTGTCAGATCATCATTTGCCACTAACACGGTCCAATTCTCTTACCGGCTTTACCCAGATGGACCTGGCATCCATGGGTTAATTAGCACCAGGTGATTCATACAGGGGTATATGGCTGTTAACGATGTGTTCTCAGTGGTCCTCCTGTTTGTAATAAACCAGGTGAGCTTGTGTAAGATACTCCTTGTACCTAGTCATTTTTCATTTGTATAACGAAGTGATGTTTCTAAAATTTATGAGATATGTATGATTATATTAATGATTTATATTTTTATACAATCTAGATGAAATCTGTAATGCTTGTAGTGCCCTGATGAAGGAAAATGCGAAACATGTTGGCTGCTCCTGCATATTCACAAAACTGGTTTCATGGAGAAAGTCTCTCTACAGTCGTATCATGTAACTTGAATGATATTTTAATGTATCTTTTATACCTGTTTGTTCAATAAAATTTATAATTTTTATATTAACCGTTGTGGTATTGCTCACCTTTAAACAGACACATCATCTCCCTTTAAAATCCCACTACTCCTCTGAGCGAGCTTTGTCTCTCTTTTTATATTTTCCTATTTACCTCAGGGATTGGGAGTCATGTTTCTGTTTCTGGAAATTGGCCAATTATTTATATATTTACTTTAGTAATACCTCATTTAGAATACTTGATTTGATTGTAGCCGTATTAGTGCAATTGTGACAGAGAAAATTGAGTACTGTCCGTGATACTTTTTTTATTTGCACTAACATACAATTTTTCAGGACAAGCTTTCGGGGTATGTCCCCTTCTTCAAGGTCCAAGCAGTACTGATTCACAAATTTTTAAGCAGAATGTTAAAGAAAAAAAAAAGAGAGAAAAACAAACACATACAAATCAATGGTAATAAAGATAGCAGCAGAGTTAGTGAGATAAGACAGAGGGAGAGCTATAGAATGGAGGGGGGATACTAGTCACAGAGGGGGTCGTAAAACTTTACCATAATGTGTAAGGAAACCAATATATAAACTCAGGCCATTATTTTTCGTGTTAAAAAGAAGTATCATTCTTGGTTCAAACTTTTTCCTTTTCTGGATAGTTAATATCCCTATAGTTAATAGGGGATTTCAGAACCATACAGGAAAGGAAAACGTTTGAACTAAGAATGATACTTCTTTTTGACACGAAAAATAATGGTCTGAATTTAGATATTGGTTTCCTTACACATTATGCTTAAGTTTTACGACCCCCTCTGTGACTAGTATACCCCCCCTCCTCCATTCTATAGCTTATCTCACTAACTCTGTCTTATCTCACTAACTCTGCTGCTATCTTTATTACCATTGATTTTTATGTGTTTGTTTTTCTCTTTTTTTTTTTTTTTCTTTAACATTCTGCTTAAAAAGTTGTGAATCAGTACTGCTTGGACCTTGAAGAAGGGGACATATCCCGAAAGCTTGTCCTGAAAAATTGTATGTTAGTGCAAATAAAAAAAGTATCATGGACAGTACTCAATTTTCTCTGTCATTTAGAATACAATGTCCAGTTCTGGAAACATCACTTACACAAAGCTATAGATATGAGAGACGGGTAACAAAAATGGTGAAAGGTCTGAGGGATAAAACATATCGTGAGTGACTTCAGGAACTTAAAGCAGAGTTTCACCCATAAAATTTACTTTACAGAAATAAACATCATAATCCTTCAGCAACAACAACTTTTTTTTTTTTACTCACCCCTTCTTCACTGTTGCTATGGGGTCTCTTGTATTCTGCCTCTTCAACTCTGTGACAATTTACGTAATTTCCCTCGGCGCCTGTGCTCGCTAGGGCTCCTGGGAGATGTATGTCATTCTTTCCCAGGAGTCAGTGGGCAGCGCAGAGGGCTCTCATGGATGCGATGTATGCTTACTGCTCATGCGTGAGAACGGGCGGTGCATGCTGGTTATTCTGGTTACCCCGAAATTTATCTTTGTGGGCTTCCCCTGCCCACAAGCAAGATGGGATTGCCCAAACAGGAGGAATATAAGATTCGTTTTTTAATAAATAGGAACAAAAGTGGCACAATTTATCAGCCTATTGAATGCAAAATTAGCATGCTATGATTGTAACAGATGGATTTCAACCGGTTCACACACAATAGCTCTCCTGGGCGAAACCCCATATGGGTACATCCTTCCCTTTTAGAGCCGCCAGAGGGCATGTGCTCGCTGTACGGCAGGGGACCCGATGCACGTGGCAGGCGGACACGATCCATGCACGAGCACCAGCATGAGGATTTGTGTGTGTAAACACTCAAATCCCTGTTCTGTCAGGGGAGAGGAGACATATCGTTTGTTCCTACTAAGTAGGAACAACAATATGTCTCCTCCCTCAGTCAGCCCTATCCCCATACAGTTAGAACACACTGAGGGAACACACATTTAATGCCTTGATCGCCCCCTAGTGTTAACCCCTTCCCTACCAGTGACATTTACACAGAAATCTGTGCATATTTATAGCACTGATCACTGTATAAATGTCAATGGTCCCAAAAATGTGGAAAAAATGTCCGATCTGTCCGTCACAATGTAGCAGTACTGCTGAAAATGCAGATCATCACCATTACTAGTAAAAAAATAAATAATAAAAATGCCATAAAAATGCCATAAATCTTTCCCATAGTTTGTATAACTTTTGTGCAAACCATTCAATATACGCTTATTGCGTTTTTGTTTACCAAAAATATGTAGAAGAATATATATTGGCCTAAACTGATGAAGACTTTTTTTTTTAAATGTGGGGGGATATTTATTATAGCAAAAAGTAAAAAATATTTTTTTTTTTTCAAAATTGTCACTATTTTTTTGTTTATAGCGCAAAAAATAAAAACTGTAGAGATAATCAAATACCACCAAAGGAAAGCACTATTTGTGGGAAAAAAAGGACACAAATTTTGTTTGGGTACAGCACTGCATGACTGCGCATTGTCAGTTAAAGCGATACAGTGCCAAATTGTAAAAAGTGCTCTGGTCAGGAAGGGGGTAAAATCTTCTGGGGCTGAAGTGGTTAAAAAAAATTGATATATGAGGTTGGAACTTCACTTTAATGTGTACAGTCTGGAGGTAAGAAGGGAAAGGGGAGATGTGACTGAAACCTTTAAATACATCAAGAGGGTGCATAAGGTTCAGGAGGGCAGTTTTTTTTTAATATGAAATCAAAATCAAGAACACAGGGACATGACCTCACAATAACTCGAGGCAAGTTCAAAACTAATCTTAGAAAGTATTATTTTACTGAAAGTGTAGTTGATGCTTGGAATAAACTTGCAGCAGAGGTAGTGGTAGTGATAGTGGGCCAGTCAACAGTATATGGCTTTAAACATTAATAAATAAAAAACAGGCAGACTTGATAGACTACTCTAACTACTCTATTTTTCTGCCAATAATTTTCTATGTTTCTATGAGTTTAGGACCTGGGTTACTGAATAATAAAAATAATAGTATGGCTCCATGATGGAGACATTTCTTTTCCCTTATTCCCTTTTGTATAGGTGTTTTGTTTGGAAAAAATAAAAGGTTTGGGACTTTAAATTAGGCAGTTAATAACACAATTGTAAAAAGTAATTGACACATTTATTAACATAGGCAATGAAGACCTGTAACAACAAGTAGGTACATAGAGGATAAAATCCTGAACATGCAGAACACAGCAAATTAGCAAGATGAAATATAAATACATATAAAATAGAACCATATAGGACAGTATATACCATGTCAAAAACCACATATGCAATATAAGTAGGTATGGTAGGGTACCCATAGTAGATGGAAACTAAATATGGTAGTACCATGTATAGGGTGGAGGCTGCATCATGTAAAGCCCGACACCTTTCTTCGATAAATCCAACTCATCAGGAGCGAATGCTGCATAGTCTATAAAGAATATATATATATATATATATATATATATATATATATATATATATATATATATATATATATATAAGATAAAAGTAAAAAAGTACACATATAAATATATATATTGCAAGTCCCATCATGCCTCTGCCTCTGGGTGTCATGCTTGTGGCTGTCAGAGTCTTGCTATGCCTCATGGGACTTCAGCTGGAGGTAGTTCTGCAACAGCTGAAGGTCCACTAATTGCATATCCCTGCCATATGTAATGCTGTTTTTCTATATCTTTTTTTTTTTAAACTCATCTTTCTCTCCCTTTCCAAGTGTGCTCCATTCTTATTGTGGGCATGTGAAGCCCACTAGTATCTTCTTTCAGGATAAGGTGCTGCTGGCTATCTCAGGCATGCGCATAAACCACAAAGCGTGGCGTACACATTGTTGTTCAGGTTGCCAGAGCGATGCTACTATCCGGCGATGCCCATTGACCCCTGGGATTGCAAAAAAAAAATTGACAATGCATATTTACCCTGCAACAATGCACTGGATGGTGCAAAGTTATAAATGTGGGTGGAATTCCGCTTTAACCACTTTCCGCCAAAGCCCATTCTCGCATTCCTCTCCTACATAGAAAAATCATCATTTTTATGCTAGAAAATTACTCTGAACCCCCAAAACATTATATATGTTTTTTTTTTTAGCAGAGACCCTAGGGAATAAAATGGTGGTCATTGCAACTTTTTATGTCACCTGGTATTTGTGCAACAATTTTTTTAATGCCTTTTCATGAATTAAAAGAAAAACAAAACAGTAAAGTTAGCCCAATTTTTTTGAATAACGTGAAAGATGATGTTACGCCAAGTAAAAAGATACCTAACATGTCACGTTTTAAAATTGCGCACACTCCTGGAATGGCGCCAAACATTGATACTTAAAAATCTCTATAGGCGATGCTTTCAAATTTTTTACAGGTTACTTGTTTAGAGTTACAGAGGAGATCTTGGTCTATAATTGTTGCACTTGCTCTAACATTTGCGGCGATACCTCACATGTGTGGATTGAATGCCGTTTACATATGTGGGCACGTCGTATGTATGTGTACGCTTCTGTGTGCGAGCACACGGGGACAGGGGCGCGTTAAGTTTTTTCTTTTAATTGTTTATTTTATTTGAATTTTTTTTTTTTTTTTACACTTTCCCTTTAAATTTTTTTTTGATCACTTTTATTTCTATTACAAGGAATGTAAACATTCCTTGTAATAGGAATAGGGTGTCAGGTCACCTGAGGCCAGGTGACAGATGCACACCGTTGGGGTCAGGAGTGCACCGCAAGGCAGTGGACCCTAACATTGACTGCTGCGGATGGAGTTCCGGGTTGTTCAGGAAAGCAGGCCCTCTGACACAGACCACACTGGGTGCTAGAGCATAAGCTTCCCCAGGGCGTGGAATATAAGAGCCAGCAGGTGTTCACCAGGGTCCCTGATGGTGGGGATGGCCTTTGCTGCAGGCTGGCTCCAGGTCGCAGCCCCCAGGGTCTCCCAGCTCACCCTTACAGTAGACTACTGGAGAATAGAGGGGAAGTAGCAGACCGGGACAAAAGGGCTAGCCAGGAGATAAGCCAAAAGGTCGGGGCAACAAGCAGATAGGGATAGCCAAAGAACACGCCAAAGGTCGAGATATGAAGCAGACAAGGACAGTCAAAAACAAGCCAGGATCGGTAAACAGGATCAGACATAGAGCACACGGCAAGACACACACAGGAAGCCAAACACACAATATTGATCAGCAAGGCTGGCTTGCAGTGCACAGGTTAATATAGTGTTCCAAGTTAGGGGCTGGGGTGGAGCCATGCTTGTGGGAAGATTACTTAAGCAGACAGGTGAAAGGCGGACGGTCACTTAACCGCTTCAGCCCCGGAAGATTTTACCCCCTTCCTGACCAGAGCGTTTTTTGCGATTCAGCACTGCGTCGCTTTAACTGACAATTGCATAGTCGTGCGACGTGTCTCCCAAACAAAATTGAGGTCCTTTTTTTTCCCACAAATAGAGCTTTCTTTTGGTGGTATTTGATCGCCTCTGCGATTTTTATTTTTTGCGCTATAAACAAAATAAGAGTGACAATTTTGAAAAAAACGCATTATTTTTTACATTTTGCTATAATAAATATCCCCCAAAAATATATAAAAAAACATTGTTTTCCTCAGTTTAGGCCGATCGTATTCTTCTACATATTTTTGGTAAAAAAAAATCGCAATAAGCGTTTATTGATTGGTTTGCGCAAAAGTTATAGCGTTTACAAAATAGGGGATAGTTTTATGGCATTTTTATTAATAATTTTTTGTTTACTAGTAATGGCGGTGATCAGCAATTTTTATTGTGACTGCGACATTATGGCGGACATGTCGGACATTTTTGACACATTTTTGGGACCATTGTCATTTATACAGCGATCAGTGCAATTAAAAATGCACTGATTACTGTGTAAATGACACTGGCAGTGAAGGGGTTAACCACTAGGGGGCGGGGAGGGGTTAAGTATGTCCTAGGGGAGTGATTACTAACTGTAGGGGGATGGGCTAGCAGTGTCATTACTCTGATCACTGCTCCCGATGACAGGGAGCTGTGAGCAGTGACACTTGTCACTAGGCAGAATGGGGAGATGCTGTTTACATCAGCATCTCCCCGTTTGTCCTCTCCGTGAGGCGATCGCGGGTATCCCCGCGGCGATCGAGTCCGCGCACGCAATGGCACAGCAGGGAATTCAAATGGACGTACCTGTAAGTCCATTTGCCCAGCCGTGCCATTCTGCCGACATACATCGGCGTGCGCTGGTCTGGAAGGGGTTAAGCTGAACACATGGAGAGGTAAGCAGACATGAACATTACTGCAGATCCATGACATAGGGGCATGACAGGTCCTCTTTATGGAGAGATGTGGGGTCTATTAGACCCCACATATCTCCTCTAGGCAGGAAATACAGAGATAAAAAAAACCAAAAAAACAATCTCAGCCTTTTCCAGACGAGTTTTTACAATGTTTACTTCCGCTGGGCCGGATGTGATGTCATAATGTCATGCCTGGGCCTCTGAAGGTCATAGAGACTGCTGAGGACCATCTGGAAGTCTTTATGGCAAACTTCTGGCACCGGCGGATTCCTTCTCGGCACGGGCAACCTGGTAGAAGCACTGGAGGGCAGCGGGAGGAGGGACGCCCCCTCCCACTGCCTTTAAAAAGATCAAGCGGCTGAACAGCCCCTATGATTATTTTAACTGTGCAGGGAATCGCCGACTGAAAAGAATATCTGGATGATGCCTGTAGCTGCAGGCATCATTCAGATATCACCACTCAAACCCCAGGATGTAATTTGACGTACCTTGGGCGGCAGGTGGTTAAAGACTTTTCCACTGAGTTTCGATGGTCACGATAGCAGTTCATCCATCATAAAGCATTTTATCCAAGCAGGGTGTGAATTGGCTAAATGCTACAAAAACTGATGTCATATCTTACCCCCAAAATTAAAATTGAAAATTTGTGTGTGTTTATACATATAGTTCTTCTAAAATGTAACCTCTAAAGTTTATATTTACTCTATTACTTTGAAAAACCTGGTGGTCCTGTCAGTTCTCCTGGGATCCAAGCTGGTGCAGTTAGTTTGCATCCTTGGGATCACTGCTGGGAGTTACAGGATGCTGTTCTGATGCACAGTGTGCCTGTATCTCGGCTGGTCAGTTGTGCAGGCACACCCATTCCCAGCAGTTGTTGGTTTGGTAAGGGGGTAGGCTTATTTACACACACAGTGGGGAAGTTTCCCATAGGTGGCTTACAACATACGCGGTGGGATAGTAGTGGGTGGGATTATGTCACACAGAAGGCTGAAGGTGGGAAGTCTTATATTATACATTGGGCGAGTGAGATTATGTGACACAACAGGTGGGTTTATGTAATACACACAGCAGAGTAATAAATTCCCCACTGTGTGTGCGATGTAAGTCAACCCACTGTGTAATATAAACTTGCCCACCCACCAGCCTGTTGCGTGACTTAATCTCACTTCCCATCTGCTGTGTGTGATATAAGCCACAAATGGGGAACTTCCCCACTGTGTATGTAATTATAAAAGCTCCGGGGGGGTGTGGCCAAGATGGTGGACTGAGCAGACGTGCGTTCTGAACTCTCCCGGAGTGTGATCCTATAAAGTTATCCGCACTGTCCCGCTGCACCATTTAAAGAAATCCTGAGCTTGTTGGATGTCTTCCAGAACTCCTAGAAGAAGAGGGGTAAGAAGTTAAAGTTTCCCCCAAACATCCCAGAAGAGGACGGATCAACCCCCCGCTCTGTGGGATCTCCTGCGTGCCATAGTAATATGGCGTCACAGACGGACCACGAGGAGGATCCTGTTCTGACCCCTCCGGGACTGACGGAGCTCATGGCGGCTATTACCTCCTGCCAGTCTGCTGTGACCTCTTGTCAGTCTACCTTGGCCTCTAAGATAGAAGAGGTCCAGCTAAACGTGGGCATAGTTAGGCAAGATCTGGATAAAATCCGCTCTAGGGTATCGGAGGCTGAGCGGAGAATAGGAGAGGCAGAGGACACTATTGCTGACCATGATATCTCCATTCGCGCCCTTCAGACGAAGGTGCGGGCCCTGGAATACCGTGCGGAGGACGCCGAGAACCGGAGCAGGAGGAATAACCTCAGGATCGTGGGTCTCCCGGAGGGGGTAGAGGGCCGAGCCCCAGCCCAGTTTGCAGAGGAGTTATTACGTTCCATGCTCCCAGCTGCTCAGCTTTCCCTGTACTTTGTGGTGGAGAGGGCCCATCGAGCACCGCCCCGGCCGGGGCCTGAGGGATCCCCCCCTCGCACTTTCATCCTCCGTTTATTAAACTTTCGGGACAGGGATGAGTTGCTTAGAGCTTCACGTGTTGCTGGTGAGCTGCCTTACAAAAATGTCAAGCTCCTGCTGTTCCCGGACTATACTATGGAAACGCAACGCCGCTCTTTTGAATCAGTTAAAGCTGCCCTGCGGAGAAGAGGCCTAAAGTACAGCATCCTATTCCCTGCAAAAATGCGAGTGGTGGACGGCGAGACGGTTCGATTTTTCACTAATCCTAAAGATGCGTCCGCCTGGCTGGAGACTCTCCCCCCGTAAGTTTAACTTTCGTATTTTGCTATTATGGGCGCGCTGTGCGGAATTATTTGCTCTGTATATCTGAGAACAGATAAACATGCAAGCCCTCCCCCATGTGTACTGTGACTGTATTCCAATCCTTTTTCATATATCTTCCTCTACGGATCCCTATGGACTAATGCCATGCTTAGGGACTGTTCCCAGAGGACTTCTGCCAGAGAAGAGGATTGGTTGACCCCAGCAGCTCTGGCCCTAACTGATCCTAAAAGACACATGCCCCTCTTACAAATTTTTCCATGTATGCTCTTTTCAGGGGATCCTGGGAGATCGTTTTACTTTTCAAGTTTGTTTTCTTTTCTTTTTCAATTTTGCAACGAACAACGAAGAAGGTGCCCCTGCTTAGTCAAGTGATGGACAGAACATTTTATTCTCTCCTACATATCACTCGAAGGGCTCTGGGATACGAACTGTTACACATACACCTAGTTCCCATACTCAATGATGGTGTTGTGAGGTCCCGTTCCGGCTACACGACCTCAACTTAAGTTACCAGTTCTAAGGGGTTTTTGGGACTTATCTGCTCCTCAACGTTTTGGGGGGGGCGGGGTGGGGGGTGGGGTTGTTCAGGGGTGGTTATGGTTGGTTATCTATACTAACCCTTTTTTATTTTCAGGTTCGAGTTGGTCTACTAAGACATGTATTTGTTTTCACATTTATGAGTAATATATGCAGTGTGCTTTTACATTGTGCTGGGGTGCGTGTCCCCGGTGTAACCGGGCGTGGGGACCTTCCCCCCCCGGGGGACTGGGGACGGGCATCCTCATCAAGACAGGGTCCTTTTGATATTGAGGAGTTGTTGCCATGGCTGGATGTCTAGTGGTGTTGTGGAATGTACGAGGCTTAAACTCCACTGTGAAGCGCTCCTTGGTGCTCAATTACTTGCGCAAGCTCCGCCCACAGGTGTGTATCCTGCAGGAGACGCATCTCGTAGGTTCCCGCATTCTTAGCTTAAAGCGGGCATGGGCTGGCATGCATTACCATGCGACGTACTCCAATTATGCCAGGGGGGTCAGTGTGCTAATCCACAAATCCCTGCATTTTCAACTGTTGTATATTCGTCTAGACCCAGGGGGCAGGTATGTTCTCCTACATTCTCTGATTGAAGAGATTCCTGTTGTTCTTGTGGGAGTCTACCTGCCTCCTCCGGCGGACGTAGGGTTACTTCATGACCTGGTGCAACAAGCCACGTTATACAATGTAGAAAATGTCCTGTTTCTAGGTGACTTTAATATGACCCCAAATAGGGAGCTGGACAGGATTCAGGCGGTTGGTCCTCAGCAACAGGACCTTTCCCGCTGGGCATCCGCCTTTCATATGATGGATGCATGGCGCCATTTCCATCCCACTGATAGAGAGTTCACTTGCCTCTCCACCACACACCGAACCATGTCCCGTATTGATTTAGCATATGCCTCCCCCAGTCTTATGAGGAGGTTGATCTCGGTAGAGATTCTCTCCCGTGGAATTTCAGACCATGCTCCGGTGTCTGTGAACATCCAGCTTTCTCCAATGGTGGGTGAGAGGATGTGGAGGTTATCCAAGTACTGGATTATGGAGCCAGAGATCCAGGAGGAGATACCGGAGACATTATGCGGTTTTTGGATTAACAATGCAGGCTCTACTGGACCTCTGGTACAGTGGGATGCGTTTAAGGCCTGGCTTAGAGGTGAATATATGACCCGCATATCTGCGAAAAAGAGGGCATCTGCGCAGTCTCTGAGGCTACTAGAGGACCAGGCTAGGCTAAAGGAGGCGGAATATGTCCGATCTCCTGATCAGGCACATTATGTGCTTTGGCAGGATGTTCTCAGAGAGTTGTCTCTTTGTAGGATTGAGCTCACTAAGAAGTCGATGCTAGATAGTGCCCAGAGGGTATTTGAGTTTGGAGACAAGAATGGTAGGCTGTTAGCCTGGCTCGCAAGGGGACAGCATACTGTCACTCGCATTGGTAGATTGAAAGACCTAGATGGCAGTCTATTGACGGCTCCGGCGGATATTAGTGCAAGATTTCTTGGCTTCTATAAAACTCTGTACTCCTCTAGAGCTGATTATGATCACTCCCAATTGATTGAATATCTCAACCAGGTCTCCCTCCCTTCTTTAGAATCAGAAAAGCGTGTAAAAATGGAGAAGGATATTTCACTAGAAGAGGTTCAGGAAGCCCTGGGGTCCATGCAGCAGGTGAAGGCCCCGGGACCAGATGGGATACCCATTGAATTTTATGCTATATACCAAGAACTCCTCGCACCTAGATTTACTTCGTTGCTGCAGCAATCTTTTACTTTGAATGCCCTACCTGAATCTTTCTCTTAAGCAGTGGTGGTGTTGGTGCCCAAACCCGGTAAGGACCCTGAAGAATGTGCCTCCTATCGACCTATCTCCCTCATTAACGCAGACGCCAAACTACTGGCAAAAATCTTGGCCAGGAGACTTGGAAAGGTGATAGAGGACCTTGTACATGTAGATCAAACCGGGTTCATGCCGGGGAAGGGCACCGATATCAATATACACCGTTTGTTCCTAAACTTGGCTGCCACCCATGATAACAACAGAACACCAGTCATAGCCTCTCTGGACGCGGAGAAGGCTTTTGACTAACTGGAATGGGAATATTTATGGGAAGTGCTGAAGAGATTTGGGGTGGGTCCTAAATTTCTTCACTGGCTAGGCCTGCTGTATAGGGCCCCCAGAGCAAGGATTAGGGTAAATGACTCCCTTTCTGATAATTTTCTCCTCCGGAGGGGGACCAGGCAGGGGTGCCCACTGTCCCTCACTTTGTTTGCCTTGGCCTTAGAGCCTCTGGCGACACTGGTTTGTGAATCTAGCCGCATTGTGGGATTGCGGGTTGGCCCTCTGGAGGAGAAGATATCCCTGTATGCCGATGACGCACTACTGTATTTACAGTATGCAGATACTTCACTGCAGGCGGCGTTAGAAATTTTTGACGAGTTCGGACGTTTTTCAGGAGTCCGCATCAATTGGTCAAAATTGATACTTTTTCCTCTAGATGCTAAGGCCAGAGATCTAGTGAATCAACCTGCACTGAGGTGGGCGGAGGTATTTACATACCTGAGAATAAAGATATCACGGGATTTTAGGGCATTTCAACGCCTTAACCTACAGCCTATAGTCGCGCGTCTCAAAGATCACTGCTCTAGGTGGGCTAGCCTTCCCCTTAATTTGCTAGGGCGTATAAATATATTGAAAATGATTTACCTCCCTAAACTAAACTATATCTTTCGTAATTGCCCCACATGGATACCCCAGGCGTTTTTCAAAGAGATAGATGTCTGCATTGGATCCTTCCTATGGCGGGGATCCTCCCCTCGTGTAGCCAAGTCAACTCTTCAGCTCCCTGTCAGATGTGGGGGTTTTGTGCTAGTCACGGTTAGATGGTGGTTTGAGCAGTCTAGGGCCAATGCAGCAGTCTGTTTGGAAGCGGCTATGGTGGGTTCCCTTAAAGAGCTCGGCAACTCGGTCCCACTCGAGCCACTCTGCGTGTATGGGGGGTGGCTAGGAGACGGTATTTAGCTCCAAATGGGTGATCCCCTTATTGTCCGTTATGGGGAAATCCTAATCTCCCGCATTTTAGGACTATTCCTGACCCTCAAGTTTGGGCCTGGTATGGAATCAAAGTCCTGAAGGATGTTGTTTCTTCCGGGATCCTAGTTTCCTTCCAAGAATTGGTAGAGAGGTATGGCCTTCCGTCAGGAATGCTGTTTCGCTACTATCAGCTACGTCACGCTTTCCGGGCTCAGTTCCCGACACCACCTATCCTGGCGACGGATGTGGTCGAGGAATTATTGGCACAAGAATCCCTGTCTAAACCCCTTTCGACGCTATACTTAACGTTACTTAGCACAGACTCTAAAAAAATGGATGTATTATGGGACAAGTGGAGGGCAGATATCCCAACCCTAGATAGAGAGACTTGGGAAGAATGTTTTGAAAATTCCTCCCAGCTGGTGATATCCTCTAGGGACAAATTAATACAAACAAAATTCCTGCATAGGATTTACTTTACGCCTCGGAGACTACACAGAATTTGCCCGCTGAAATCTCCGAGCTGCCCAAGATGTCAGTCTACAGACAGTGATTATATGCACATGTTTTGGCTATGTCCGAAACTCAGCCGTTACTGGGCTGATATTTTCGAGTTTATTAATGTACGGCTCCAGCTGGAGCTCCCCCTGACGGCTGAATTGGCTCTACTAGGTATACAGGATGATGACCAAAGGCTGCTTTCATTGCTACTCTTTTATGCCAAAAAGGAGATCCTCCTTAGATGGACGTCCTCCTTACCACCTACAATAAGGTCATGGGAAAACTCAGTCTATGCTATTTTGCCAATGTATAAACTTACCTATATAAGCAGAGGTTGTCCTCGGAAATTTGAGAGGGTCTGGCAGCCATGGACCGACCCCCTGTGATCTGTATTATCCTCTTTTGTTGTCCTCACCCCATAGATTTTATGCTGCACTGAATTTGACTGCGCTGTGTTACTTGGTGCTCCCTTCCCCCTGCCCCCCTCCCCCTTTTTCTCCCCCTCTCCCCCCCCCATTACGTACTGCATATGTACTGTTTTTTTCCCATTGTTGTGTTCACTGCAATGATTTCATGTCTTATAATGTACTGCAACTTAATTTTTCAAATAACCAGTTACCAACCGGCCCATAGCCGAATGATGGCTGCAGGGCGGTTGGATAACTCTGGGAGGACGTACTATGACGTCCTCCCAGAATGCCCCCTGGGGCGCGCACCCGAACACATCCGTGACCGCCGGGTCCAGGGGACCCGACGCATCACGGATCCCGGTAAATGGCCGCTGATCGCGGCCGTTTACCATGTGATCGAGCCGTCAAATGACGGCGCAATCACATGTAAACAGACCGGCGTACCGATCGGTACACAGTGAGCGGGGAGGGGGATGGATGGATGTCTGCAGCGCTGTGGGCTGTATGTGTAGTGCCCACAGCGCTGCACAGAGACATCCATCCATCCATCCATGCTCAGCCATCCCTCACTACTATGCAATGCTGTGCAATACTCTGCAATACCCCCACAATACTCTGCAATACTCCCACAATACTCTGCAATGCTGTGCAATACTCTGCAATACCCCCACAATACTCTGCAATACCTCCACAATACTCTGCAATACCCCCACAATACTCTGCAATACCCCCACAATACTCTGCAATGCTGTGCAATACTCTGCAATGCCCCCACAATACTCTGCAATGCTGTGCAATACTCTGCAATACCCCCACAATACTCTGCAATGCTGTGCAATACTCTGCAATGCCCCCACAATACTCTGCAATGCCCCCGCCATACTCTGCAATGCCCCCCGCCATACTCTGCAATGCCCCCCCGCCATGCCCCGCCATGCTGAGCCATGCTCAGCTGTACTCGCCCTCTGTATGTGGCCAGGCTGTGGAAGTCTCACACATGGGGTATCGCCGTACTCAGGAGGAGCAGGAGAATCTATTTTGGGGTGTCATTTTTGGTATGTACATGTTATGTGGTAGAAATATTGTATAAATGGACAACTTTGTGTTAAAAAAAAAAAAAGCGTTTTAACCACTTCCCGCCCGCCGGCCGTCATACAACGTCCTTGACTTTGTGCGGGGATATCTGAATGATGGTTGCAGCTACAGGCATCATTCAGATATCAGCTTTTTCAGCCGGCGATTCCCTACACCATGAGAATGATCATAGCAGCTGTTCCACTGCTTGATCGTTCTTACGGGAGGCGAGAGGGGACGTCCCCCCTTCCCGCCGCCTTGCGGTGCTTCTACCGACTCACCGCTACGATCGAAGCCAGGATATTTTTATTTTTTTTTTAATCTCAGGCTTCCCAGCCTAGAGGTGAGATGTGGGGTCTTATTGACCCCATATCTCACTGTAAAGAGGACCTGTCATGCCATATTCCTATTACAAGGATGTTTATATTCCTTGTAATAGGAATAAAAGTGGTCAAAAATTTTTTTTTGGGGAAAAAAGCATCAAACTAAAATAAATAAAGTAAAATGAACAATAAAAAAAAAAAAAAAATTTTTAAAGCGCCCCTGTCCCTGTGTGCTCGCATGCAGAAGCGAACGCATACGTAAGTCCCGCCCACATATGAAAACGGTGTTCAAACCACACATGTGAGGTATCGCTGCGATCGGTAGAGCAAGAGCAATAATTTTGGCCCTAGACCTCCTCTGTAACTCAAAACATGTAACCAGTAAAAAATTTAAAGCGTCGCCTATGGGGATTTTTGAGTAGCAAAGTTTGGCGCCATTCCACAAGCGCGTGCAATTTTGAAGGGTGACATGTTGGGTATCTATTTACTCGGCGTAACTTCATCTTTCACATTATGCAAAAACATTGGGCTAACTTTACTGTTTTGGTTTTTGTAAAGCACAAAACAGTTTTTTTTCCAAAAAAAACACGTTAAAAAAATTGGTGCGCAAATACCATGCGAGATAAAAAGTTGCAACGACCGCCATTGTATTCTCTAGGGTCTTTGCTAAAAAAACATATATAATGTTTTGGGGTTCTAAGTAATTTTCTAGCTAATAAATGATGATTTTTACATGTAGGAGAGAAATGTCAGAATTGGCCTGGGTGCTCCAGAACGCCTGAAGGTGCTCCCCTGCATTTTGGGCCTCTGTATGTGGCCACGCTGTGTAAAAGTCTCACACATGTGGTATCACCATACTCGGGAGTAATAGCAGAATGTGTTTTGGGGTGTAATTTGTGGTATGCATATGTGGTCTGTGAGAAATACCCTGCTAATATGACAATTTTGTGGAAAAAAAAAAAAGGAAAAAAAAAACCTTGATTTTGCAAAGAATTGTGGGAAAAAATGACAACTTCAAAAAACTCACCATGCATCTTTCTAAATACCTTGGAATGTCTTCTTTCCAAAAAGGGGTCATTTGGGGGGTATTTGTACTTTTCTGGCATGTTAGGGTCTCAAGAAATGAGATAGGCCGTCAGTACTTCAGGTGTGATCAATTTTCAGATATTCGCACCATAGCTTTTGGACTCTATAACTTTCAAAAAGACCAAATAATATCCACCGATTTGGGTTATTTTTACCAAAGATATGTAGCGGTATAAATTTTGGCCAAAATATATGAAGAAAAATTACTAATTTGCAAAATATTATAACAGAAATGAAGAAAAATGTATTTTTTTACAGATTTTTCGGTCTTTTTCTTTTACGGCGCAAAAAATAAAGAACCCAGCAGTGATTAAATACCACCAAAAGAAAGCTCTATTTGTGTGAAAAAAAGGACAAAAATTTCATAAAGATACAGTGTTGCATGACTGAGTAATTGTCATTCAAAATGTGAGAGCACCAAAAGCTGAAAATTGGTCTGGTTAGGAAGGGGGTTTAAGTGCGCAGTTGTCAAGTGGATAAAGACCAACCTTGTTGTTAAAAAAAAAAGACATGCCCCTCTAGTGCAGTAAATTGGGAAATAAGGAATTAATTTGAATAGTTTTCATAATGTACATTTAAATTGCATGAAGAGAGGCTGCTGTTTGTTTTTATCTAGTTGACACTGATCATATTTACACTGATCAAATTTACCGAAACCTTGCCGGAGGATGTAGACCATGTGACCTCTGATGTGGAAGACTTGGAAGAGTATAGACTTTGCTGTGAAAACAACTTTGGCGAGAAGGTAACACCAGTTTGTGGGCACACAGAAGAAGAGGATCATCTACTGGGGGGACTTGAGAAGCTACTCTGTAAAACTGTGTTGCACATCTATATACTATAAATATTTGGAGAGTGTTAATATTACAATGCACTAATATTGGAGTTTTTAGGATAAAAGCACCAGTGGCTTTCTACCTACAGATTTTTGAGATTTAAATCTAGCATCATCCCTTCTATTCAAAATTTTAAAAGAAATATTTATGTTAATTGCAATTGATAACTTTTGTAGTTTATGATTCTCACATAAATGCAGTACTAATGCCTATAATATGTATCTTTTCAAATGTGAATATAGTTGTACTCTGTTTGCCATAAAAGAATAAACCAGCTTTTAACGAAAAGCTGACTGCTGTCATTTCGGACACTCATTATAAGTTCCTGAAGGTATGGAGGCCATAGGTCGAATATATTAAACCCACCAGATTTGATACCACTCTTCTTCGGATTTAATGCACTCTTGCTCCCCACTACAAAGACCCCCCCCCTTTTTCCTCTTCTCCCCCCCCTCTTCTTGGCTCCTCCCTTCTTAGCTAATCTCAACCCCTATTTCTTCTTTAACCTCCCTCTCAATACTCTTACTTCTCAGTTGCACCAAAGAATCCATGTGGCCATCGAACATAGCATTTGATGAGATGGTTACATGGATAGATACTCAGGACTATTTAGAGTTAGGCCCCTGTTGAGACAAACTCTTCAAGTATTTGTTAAAAATCGGACGCGGCATTCCTAAAATCTTAGTGTGTCCAACCACTTTCATGTTTCCAACGTACAATTGTTTTCAGCCTCTGTTATATTTTTCTTGTTTTGTTTTTCTTTGATTTACTAGCATACTTATTTTATTTTTAAGATGCTAAATTTTATGTTATGTTCATTCATGATGCATTCTCTACACTGTTAAACAGTAAAATTGCTATGGTTATCACTAAAACCTTTTGTAAAAGAAAAAGAATAAACCAGCTTTAAATTGGCTGTCTTTAGCTTTTAATCCCTTAAATGTATAATTGTGAAAATACCCCTAGATTCAATTACAATGTTTGCCTAAAATAAGCTATAAGTATTGTTTTTCTAAACATGATTTCTTTGCTTTCTCTGAACCTTTCCACATAAAAGAACAATCATGCTGTATACATCTGAGCCTCAAGAAAAAGGGAAAGTTAGAAGCCAAAAAAAGTTAAAAATAAAAATGTTTCCACATAGGTTAAAGGTAAGTAACATATTATGAAACTTTTAGAAATTGTTACTGCTGGCAAAGTTTTGCTGAAAGTGGTGCAAACAAAGAAAACATTGTCAAGTCAAAAATTTAAATTTTGTAATTTCTGTTAGTCCATTAGCCAGGCAAGGTTAGAATGAAGAACTGGACCTCTTCAGAAGTTCCAACACTTCATATTTCAGATATGGCATGGCAATGGTGGTCGAAGTATATTGTACTGTAAATCACTCAGGCAATTTAGTAGGGTGGAAGCTCCTTGATGGAGAGCATGGCTCTGCCCCAAACCATTCTCTCTTGTCAGCTAGAGAAACTGTTTGGTCCTGTTAAGAAAGTCCTGAGGGCATTTGGTTAAAATAACTAAAACAAGGATGCATAAAGGTCAAAACAGAAAATATTTTTCTTCATGTTCTGCTTAAGGTGTAATGTTAACCTCCTCTTCCAAACACACTTGGATAAGAACTCTGACATTGGTTCTAAAGGTTTTTGCGTGCATCCCGTTGATCTGGTACACACTGACCTTGTACTGCACATTATGTTTCTTTGACTTCCATGTATTTTACATCTGCATATGTAAGCTCTGTATAATACCGTACTATTTCTATTCTTGTTGCAGTGATTAATCATCCAAAGAATAACAAACAGATCAAATTTTTTTAGTTACAGGATGATGACATCAGTAATTTTGATTAGGCATTAATATGTTTTTGTTTTTTACATAGTTAAGTGACCACTCATTTGTCTGAAGTCAACATTTATTAACCCACTTAAATATATATATTTGTATGACATAGAAGTGGAAGTAGCGCACAAAGCAAAAACATGTCGGTAATTATAGTTGTTAACAGTTTCTCATTTGTACCCTCCCCCCCCAAAAAGTGTACCACGGTTACAAGCATTTGACGTTAGAAATGCCGGTAAACTACAGTCCTGAACGTGATTTTTCTGTTTTCAGAACAAAGGCTGTAACCTCAACTGCCTCTAAACTACTATAAACAACTAAATGTAAATGTACACATAAGATAACATAGAGGAGAGTTCAGGGGCTGCTGAAAAAAACACTGAACTGCTCCTAAAGTTCAGTTTAGCAGCTGTAGTTTACATGAGGCCTAAGAAACATGTCAAACTTACCTGCTCTGTGCAATGGTTTTGCACAGAGAAGCCCCATTCCTTCTCTTCTAGGGTCCCTCGCTGGTGCTCCTCTCCCTGCTGAGTGCCCCCATACCAAGCCACTTGCTATGAGGGCACTTGTGCGGGTTGGATCCAGAGCCGTACTCTGTGTCTTCTTTGATACACAAAGCGCTACTCGGCCCCACCCTCACTCTCTCCCCATAGGCTGTGAATGACAGCAGCAGGAGCCAATGGCTCCCACTGCTGCCTCCTGTGTCCAGTGAGGAGAGAGAGTGGAGAGAGAGATACCTCTGCTGGACAGCACTAGAGATTGAGATCGGGTTCATGTAAGTCTTTAAGGGGGATTGGGGGGGATTCTGTGCACTAAAGATTTTTATTTATCTTAGTGCAAAGAATTCAGTAAGGTCAAAAACCTTCTACACTTACAACCACCTTAAAGTGATTGTAAAGTCTCGTTTTTTTTCCTATAAAAATAACAAACATCTTACCTGCTGTTGCAGTGGATTTTCACAGAGCAACCTGGATCCTCTTCTTCCCGAGTCCCTCTTCTGTGCTCCTGGCCCGTCCCACCGAGCTGAGTCACAGCTCCCTGTGTCCATTCAGACATGGAGTCCCAACACAGCCCCACCTGCTCTCTCCCCTGATTGGCTAGCTGACTTTGATTGACAGCAGTGGGAGCCAATGGCACCACTGCTGTGTCTCAGCCAATCAGGAAGGAGAATCTCAAACGGTTGAGACATTCGTGGACATCGCTGGACAGAGGGATCTCAGGTAAGTGTTAGGGGGCTGAGGGGGGCTGCTGCCCACAGAAGGCTTTTTATCTTAATGCATATTATGTATGATGTATGATATGTTATGTAAGAATGTATTAAGATTTTAAAAACCTTCTGCCTTTACAACTGCTTTAAGACCTTGTTTACAGTCCTTTTAGTGTGCTGAGTACATGACTGTAATATTCTTACTCAGTTACAGCAACCGTTTCATTCATTTCTGTAAATTATATTCATAGCCCTTTCATAAAAGCTACGTTTTATGTTAAAGAATATGTAAACCCTAACATTTCATATTCCTGATATAGTGGGTTGTCATAGCTAGGCTTAGCCCTTCCTTCGCAGAGCAGGCCGCTCAGCTGTCGGTTAATTGCCAGCTCCAATCTTTTCCACAATGACTCACCTGATAATGATATCCTGTTCATCAGTCCTGCTGGTTACTTAAGCTGTCCAGTTCAGTTCCTCTCTACCTTCGCCTTGATCAACACATCCAGAGACTCTCTCCTGTGTACCTGTTGAAGACTTGCTTGGCTGACATCCCTTCTGGTTCCTGATCCTGCTTGCTGTTCCGCTACGCTGATTCTCCGGTTTCCTAATTTCCTGGCCTGTCCTAAAGTACGCTGATCTCTGGCTCCCTGACTTCCTGGCTTGTCTGACTATCCGGTTACCAAACTCTGGCTATGATTTAACTACGTTGCTCTGTTTACCTTTTACTATTATTATTATTATTATTAAACAAGTTTGATTTTAGCTGCACTTCTGTCTCGGTCTGATTCAAGGTTTCTGACACGGAAAAATAAGTATTGAACACGTCACCGTATTTCTAGGTAAATATATTTTTAAAAGTGCTATTGACATGAAATTTTCACCACAAGTCAGTCTCAAATGATGGCCTATAAAAAGGTGCCTCAGTATCAAGGTGTCACACAAGAAGCATCTCATGATGGGTAAAAGCAAAGAGCTCTCTCAAGACCTTTGCAAACCTTATTGTTGCAAAACATACTGATGGCATTGGTTACAGAAGGATTTCTAAACTTCTGAATGTTCCAATGAGCACTGTTGGGGCCATAATCCAGAAGTGGAAAGAACATAATTTCACCATAAACCAGCCACAACCAGGTGCTCCTTGGTTTCTGACAAATGAGTGAAAAGAATTATCAGAAGAGCTGTCCAAGAGCCAAGGAACACTTGTGGAGAGCTTCAGAAAGACCTGGAATTAGCAGGTACAATTGTTTCAAAGAAAACAATATTGTAATGCACTCAACCACCATGGCCTGCTCACCACGCAAGACTCCATTGCTGAAGAAAAAGCACGTTGAAGCTTGTTTAAAGTTTGCTGCACAACATTAGGACAAGCGTGTCAAATACTGGGAGAATATAGTCTGGTCATATGAGACCAAAATTGAATTCTCTGGATGCCACGTCACCTCAAAAACACATACCAACAGTGACGTTTGGAGGTGGGAACATCATGGTGTGGGGCTGTTTTTCAGCATACGGTACTGGCAAACTTTATATCGTTGAAGGAAGAATGTATGTCACGTACCTGGTAGGTAGAGCCCGGAATGCAGGGAATGGCCTCTTGTATACCTCTGACTCGGGAACCCCTGGTAGTGTTGACATGGGCTCGAGAGTACAAAGGGGCACAAGTGCCTGACTGGAAGGCTAGAGTAGAGGGCTGGATCCTGTAATCAGCAAGGAGGTGCACTGTAGTCCAGCAGCAGGATGCAGAGAGCAGGGAGGTGCACTGTAGTCCCGTAGCAGGAAGCAGACAGCAGGGAGGTGCACTGTAGTCCCATAGCAGGATGCAGACAGCAGGGAGGTGCACTGTAGTCCCGTAGCAGGATGCAGACAGCAGGGAGGTGCAGACAAGCTGGGTCAAAACACAGGCGGGCAGTTCAGGTACAGAAGGGCAATCCAAAAGAGTAGTCAAAGTCCAAGCTGGAGTTGGGGCAGGCAGCAAACAGGGAAGTCAGGAACAGGCCAAGTTAGATACTAGATTCAGGTTACAAGATAACAGGGCAGCAGGGGTCTTCAAGAAGTGCTGTAGACTGGACAGCAAGGAAGCAAGGCATCAGTCTCCTTTAAATAGCCCATCTTGGCGCCAAGTGCTGTCACAAGGAGCGTGCCCGCGCTCCTGCGTGTGCCCGTGCGCTGCTATTCATGCTATTGCGTATGCATGTGCGCCAGACGGCTCTTTTGTGCACAGGTGTTCTTCTAGTCCTATTATTGCTAGGACGCTTGCTGGAAGGGATTTCCTGACAATGTATCTATGAAGGAAGGATGAATGGAAAAATGTACAAGACAATCTTGATAAAAATCTGCTGCCATCTATCAGGAATCAGGATGATGAAGTTGAAATGAGGGTGGACATTTCAGCAAGACAATGCTCCCAAACACAAAGCCAAGGAAACTCCCAATTGGTTTCAAAGAAAGAAAGAAAATAAAGCTGCTAAAATGGCCTAGCCAATCACCTGACTTGAATCCAAAAGAAAATCTATAGAAAGAACTAAAGATCAGAGTACTTTTCCCTGTATTATTCCATTTTATTACACATAACCTAATTTCTGAACTTATTTGTCTTGATTTCTTTGTATATATGGATTGCATGGGTTGTTACCAACATGTGGTGAACGTTTCATGTGAATATCACCTTTAACCACTTCCGGACCGCCGACCGTTGTTATACGTCGGTACTTTGAAGGAGGGTATCGTTGTTATGGCAGCAGCTTCCTCATCTTCAGAGGACGGTCCGGTTTAAGATAAAAGTGGTCTCTACGGCAGATTCGCAGTGAGTTCACTTTTATGGGTGGCAGGAGAGCCCCCCCCTCCTGCTGCGTTCCGGTGCCCTCCGTCGCTTACCGGAGCTTTTGGCAGCGACAGAGGCGATCGCGTCTGTCCCCTGCCTGGGTATGGAGACGAGTGAGGGGAAGATGGCCCCCACCCATCTCCATATCACTGCAGGGCAGAAGTGACGTCAAAACGTCACTTCCGCCCAGAGCTCTTCAAGGGCCATTTTTTTTTTTTTTCATTTTTTCAAATGACCAATTTTTTTTTATTGCATTTTAAAGTAAATATGAGATCTGAGGTCTTTTTGACCCCAGATCTCATATTTAAGAGGTCCTGTCATGCTTTTTTCTATTACAAGGGATGTTTACATTCCTTGTAATAGGAATAAAAGTGACACAATTTTTTTTAAAAAAAACAGTGTAAAAATGTTAAAAAAAAAAGTAAAATAAATAAGAAAAATTTTTTTTTAAACGCACCCCGTCCTGGCGAGCTCACGTGCAGAAGCGAACACATACGTGACTAGCGCCCGTATATGAAAACGGTGTGCAAACTACAAATGTGAGGTATCGCCGTGATCCGTAGAGCGAATGCAATAATTCTAGCCCTAGACCTCCTCTGTAACTTAAAACATGGAACCTGTAGAATTTTTTTAAACATCGCCTATGGAGATTTTTTAAGGGTAAAAGTTTGTCGCCATTCCACGAGCGGGCGCAATTTTGAAGCGTGACATGTTGGGTATCAATTTACTCAGCGTAACATTATCTTTCACAATATAAAAAAAATTGGGCTAACTTTACTGTTGTCTTATTTTTTAATTCAAAAAAAGTGTATTTTTTTTTAAATAAAGTGCACTTGTAAGACCGCTGCGCAAATATGGTGTGAAATATTTGTTTTCTCAAAAGTTGGACGGACTTAGATTTGAAACTTGTTTAAAATTTATCCGTTGAAATCGAGTCCGGTCGAAAAGTCCGCCGTCTGTATGCTAGTTCGACGGACAAAAAGCCATGCTAGGGCAGCTATTGGCTACTGGCTATGAACTTCCTTGTTTTAGTCCGGTCGTACGTCATCACGTACGAATTCGATGGACTTTGGTGGATTGTGTGTAGGCAAGTCCGTTCATTCAGAAAGTCCGTCGGAAAGTACATCGAAAAGTCCGCCGGGCAAAGTCCGCCGTAATGTCCGCTCGTGTGTACGCGGCATTAGTTATTGCAAGAGGTAATGTAAATCTACAAATGTATTCAGCATCAGATAACAATGTCTGGTAAACAACCTGCTAGTTTAATATGCATATTATATGTCGCATATTTTTCCCGGGATGTTGTTTAATATAAACTTTTTTGTTAATTTACCATAAAATAACAGATCTTCAATTTGTCTACCAACTTTGGCTCAGTTGTTGCATAACTGATACAGATATTATTTCCCAGGTTATTCCCAACATATGCAGTATGTCATAATATCCCATCTTAAGTTGCCTCTTACAATACTGTCTAGTATATCTGAAAGTAGAGAGGATAGTATGTCTTTTTGTGGCGTCTGATGTTTCAGTTATGAATAGCAGTCATCATGTAAAGAAACGTTTCATTTGAGGTTCTCAACTTACATAATTTTCAGTCATTTTTCTAACTAAAACAGATCTTGTAATACTTAAAAAAATATGGAGATATTTATGGGGAGAATATAGAGATATTTCTCAGTTCTCTCTAGAATATGACTGTATCACTGATCAAAATGTTCTGACATATTGAAGATTGTAGTTGAGCATGTAAAAGGGCTGTTAACTTCCAAGGTTTCTTCAGACCTCACTCTAGCTCATAGTTGGAGAATTTGGATGTGCCTCCCACCCAGTGCACAACATGTCACAACAGACACGTCAAGTTATATGAATTAGGCATGGCTACCCTTCCATCCTGTTTTGGTAGGTAAAATTTTTTTAGTGCTACGCAGGATCAATTTCCTTGCTATGTACTGTAAGGGCAGTAAAGGCTTTATTTAAGGTATTAATATCAACATGTTTCAGAAAGAGGGCATATAACAGCTTGGCAAAGCTTACCATTTTGATCAAATTAATGCAACCAAAAAGAGAGACTGGTAGGGAGGCCCAGCTCATTATTTTATTACAGATTTTGTGTATGATGAGTGAGTAGTTTAAAGAACGTAGTGAATTGGAAATATTTACTTTTTCAATCCAAGTCACATAGTCTTTAACTACTGAGTAGTTTAATTTGCTGTCATCTTTTATGTGTGGAGGAATTCAGTGAAAGAACCACACATTTGGAGGCAGTTATATGAAGGCCAGAGAAAATTCAGAAATGGGTGAATATCTCGTTTAGTTTGGGTGTATCATGATTTGGGTTTGTGGTTAAAAGCATAATGTCATCTGCAAAGAGACATCTTTTAAATTGCGTGGTCTCAACTTGAATACCTGAGATTTCTGTTTTAATTTGGAGATATTTACCTATATAAAGATTCCATTGCTATGTTAAAAAGCGATGGTGAAAGGGACATCCCTACCAGGTAACTTTTAGTAATGGTAAGTATGTGAAAATAAAGCCAGGAGTATATTTATCTTTTGAAGTAAAAGAGTGGCGCTAAATGTGTGAAAATAAAACAAGTGACTAAAAACATGTGCAACACAAAACGGCTTGAAGTGACACTCCAAGACTCCAAAAAAGTATATGTAATGAAATATATACCAATCTGCAACAATGCGACTGGGCCAAGACCTCAAGTCGCACAAATCTAATAAAAAGTACAATATGTGACCTCATGTATAAATATAAGGGTATACCAATGCTGATAGAAATAACTGTAAAGCTAAATCAGAGTAAATATGTAGCCCTTTTTACAGCAAGTCGCCCCCACATACATAGAGGGTGTGAACCAAAAATTAGTGTTAAATTACATATAGACAAAAAGAAGACTTACATGCTAAGATGCAAGAATAAATAAATATGAGTGAATCATCAAAAACAACAAAATGTGTATATATTATAAGCACCAGTCAATGGGTGCATAGAAGAGGTCCGTGTTGCTAACCCCAAGGATAGTTCATAGGGATACAGATGATAGTATTCACAGATCTCTCATATGCTTCTCAAACAGCTCTGAGTGGCAAGATGTTATTCCAATGGTTTTCTTCACAATGATAATCTCAAACAATAGAAAGATGAGGTACTCTTACCAGCAATGGTGGACTCACAGGCCATAAGTGCTGAGTCAAAAACGCTTAAACTGCCATGTGGTGGATGACGGTATAGGTCTGGTCCAAAGCGGTGGGATATTCCTGCTGGGAGGGGAATTTGGACATCCGTCCGGTTATCTTGTTTATCGTCTACTCCAGGGTGTATGCAAGCATCTCAATCAAGAGGGCAATATTCAGAATATGGACTAAAAAAGAGAGAGCCTCCACATGGTGTAAATCCAAAAAACGAATGTAGGGTTTATTGAAAAAAGTATCTTCCAATAATCAATATAAAAGCATGACAGTAGAATCGATTCCAAAATGTAAAAAAGCGTGGTAACAAAGTGGCTGGGATAAGCAGAGAGACCCAAAATTGTTCTTTTTTTGTTGACCGCTCTCCTTCTCCTCCTCCTGCTCCTCCTCCTTTGAGTAGTGCTTTAGATTGGAGGAGGAGAGCAATCACATGACCATCCATGAAATGTCAGAGGAGAGTAGTTATGTAACCGGGTCAGTGAAAGAAGAGAGCTATTGAGGTATTTAGAAACTTTGATTTACAATGAGAGTGACATAGGAGGAGCTGTATATGAGAAAGGGCTGGCAGTGATTTATTCTTAACTTTAGAGTACATTGGTACTGCTGTCCCAGGAGACTGGGGGTCTCCTGGAAGTGCAAGGGGCTGTGTATTGTGGGGGGCTGTGTATTGTGCAGAGGGTGGGGGCTGTGTATTGTGCAGAGGGTGGGGGGTGTACTGTGGGGGGCTGTGTATTGTGAAGATGGTGGGGGTGGTGTATTGTGGGGGGACTGTGTATTGTGCAGAGGCTGGGGGCTGTGTATTGTGCAGAGGGTGGGGAGCTGTGTATTGTGCAGAGCGTGGGGGGCTGTGTACTGTGCAGAGGGCGAGGGCTGTATATTGTGCAGAGGGTGGGGGCTGTGTATTGTGAAGATGGTAGGGGGCTGTGTATTGTGGGAAGCTGTGTATTGTGCAGAGGCTGGGGGGCTGTGTATTGTGTAGAGGGTGGGGGGCTGTGTATTGTGCAGAGGGTGAGGGCTGTGTATTGTGCAGAGGGTGGGGGGCTGTGTATTGTGCAGAGCGTGGGGGGGTGCGTACTGTGCAGAGGGGGGCTGTGTACTGTGCAGAGGGTGGGGGCTGTGTATTGTGCAGAGGGTGGGGGCTGTGTACTGTGCAGACGGTGGGGGCTGTGTACTGTGGGGGGTTGTGTATTGTGGGGGAGCTGTGTATTGTGCAGAGGCTGGGGGCTGTGTATTGTGCAGAGGGTGGGGGCTGTGCACTGTTCAGAGGGTGGGGGCTGTGTACTGTGGGGGGCTGTGTATTGTGCAGATGGTGGGGGCTGTGTATTGTGGGGGGCTGTGTATTGTGCAGAGGCTGGGGGGCTGTGTATTGTGCGGAGGGTAGGGGGCTGTGTATTGTGCAGAGGCTGGGGGGCTGTGTATTGTGCAGAGGGTAGGGGGCTGTGTATTGTTCAGAGGGTGGGGGACTGTGTATTGTGCAGAGGGTGGGGGCTGTGTATTGTGCAGAGGGTGGGGGGGCTATGTATTGTGCAGAGGGTGGGGGCTGTGTACTGTGCAGAGGGTGGGGGGCTGTGTACTGTGCACATTCGATTTTAGTTGACTAAAATGATTTTAATCTACTAAAATGTACTGGAGATTTTAGTTGACTATAATGGGACTAAAGACTATGACTAAAACGAAAACACTTGCAGAAGACTAAAATTTGACTAAAACTAAAATGCCATTTTAGTCCTAAGACTAAAACTAAATCAAAATTTGCTGCCAAAATAACACTGTTTCGTAGTACCTGGAACAGCTAACCCAACTCCACATTATCAAAAGCTTTCTCTGCATCAATTGTAATTATTGCCACATATGCTTTGGAGTTAAGTATGGCATATTCCAGCACTATTTTATTTTAGGGATGTTAGTAACAGCTGACCGACACAGCTTGGGCAGATGATATGAGGTCAGGGAGTATAGTAAAAAGACAATCTGCTATGAACTTGGAAAGTATCTTTGCTAATCAGAGAGATTGATTATAACAACTGGGTAGTATGTGTGTGGTCCTTACCCTTTTTTGGTAGAGTTTTAATTCATGCTTCCCTACCCGTGTAAATGTATTTCCCTTCTTCCCATTGTTATTTTTTTGTGGATTCAGTAATTTGAACATTGCATCCATGTAGCCATCTGGTCCTTGCGGTCCTTGCGGTCCTTGCCGTTTGGTACATTTTTGGTACATTTTTGATGGTGCCTGAGATTTCCTCTATTGTAATTGGTTTGTTTTATTTGTTCAAGACCTTAGTAGGAATATTTGGTAGTTGAACTTTTTTTAGAAACATTTCTCCCGCTGTTGTGTCAGTTGTCAGTTTCAAGCATAGATTACAGTAGAAATGTTCAAAAGTTGTATGTATTTGTTTTGGATTAGTGGAAAGAGTTTTATCTGAATCTTTAAGTGATGTGGGTTTTAGTTTGTTTCCCTCTGATGAGATGGACCAAGAGTTTACTTGCCTTTTTTCTAAATTTATGGTATTTCAATTTGGGTCACATGCCTGATGAAGGGCTCCGAAACATTGCAATCTGCTGTAATGATGTGATCGCTGATTAAAGCTTAGGACCCATTCCAGAGATCCTTGCTGTGCTGGTGAGATTCTTTTACTCAATTTGACACAAGCCTTATATGTTAGCTCTTGCCATGATACCCAATAGTCAATAGTTTTTTTAGCTGGCAACCAGGCCTATTTATTTTCTCTTGTAAGAGATGTTCTTCTTGATAAGATATGTAATGTTGCCCTTGCTGTATTGTAACTTAAGCGCATTTGTGAGGTAAGGCACTGATGTGAACGAGAAGGCCTGGCTCGCAGTCTCTACTGTAATAAATCCCAAAGGTGTTCTATTGGGTTGGAGTCAGGACTCTGCGCAGGCCAGTTAAGTTCCTTCACCCCAAACTCACTCATCCATGTCTTTGTGGACCTTGCTTTGTGCTCTGGTCCAAATCATTTAGAGGAGGGGGGGATTATGGTGTGGGGTTGTTTTTCAGGGGTTGGGCTTAGCCCCTTAGTTCCAGTGACGGGAACTCTTAAGGCATCAGCATACCAAGACATTTTGGACAATTTCATGCTCCCAATTTCGTGGGAATAGTGCACAAAGAAAGGTCCACAAAGACATGGGTGAGCGAATTTGGGGTGGAGGAACTTGACTGGCCTGCACAGAGTCCTGACCTCAACCTTATAGAACACCTTTGAGATAAATTAAAGCGGAGACAGCGAGCCAGACCTTCTCATCCAACATCAGTACCTGACCTCACAAATGCGCTTCTGGAAGAATGGTCAAACATTCCAATAGACGCACTCCTAAACCTTGTGGAAAGCCGCCCCAGAAGAGTTGAAGCTGTTATAGCAGCTAAGGGTGGGCCAACTTAATATTGAACTCTACGGACTAAGACTTGAATGCCAATAAAGTTCATGGGCGTGTAAAGGCAGGCGTCCTAATACTTTTGATAACATAGTGTGTCTTCTTTATCACAGTTTTTATGATGGATAGTATCATTTAGAATTTTCTTAAGAAGAACCATAACTTTACCTCGGCAATCCTTAAAAGTGGCTCCAGTTACTTTGCCCACCCATATTTATGCATTCTGAAAAAATCTGTGCATGGGTGATGGGTTTCTTGTAACAATCCTATATCTACTTTCAGGTGCGTAAGATGCTTCAGAACCATATTTCTTTCAGCTGGGAATTTGAGTTCATTTACATTCCAAGAAAACACCTTTATGTATACAACAAACAGAAGTTAACTGATTTTTTTGCAAACAGAACAATTTTGAAATTAGGGATTTGTAGGCACAGTGAAAGTATTTATTGTGGATATGGGTTAGGGTCACCCGATATACAATAAGCTAAATTTAAATGAAAACAGTAAAATCATTATAAAAAAAAGAAAAAGTTTCATGCTGGGTTCACAATTTGGGCTGAAATCGGACCTGTAGCGGTGAATGGGGACTCATCGGACATCTGCTGGAAGCCGCTCCATGCTGCAGTGTGAACCCAGCCTCAGTGGTCAAAAGGCACAGCATCAATAACTACTTGACAATGATTTAACAGTTTGGTAAAACAGTACAGTCTATCAGGAAAGTTCGAGTGTGGACCTAACTTTTTTCCTGTAGAGCAGGTCAACTTTCGTTTGCACTCCACAGTACTGGGGAAATATGCAATTTGTAATATGGACACCTGGTATGTGTGAACAGAAGCTTAAGTTTCTAGCATCTGTTGTTGCTTTCTCAAAGGTGAATGATGAAATTGCAACTATAGAGTTCATATGGATGGGAGATTACAATGCACATGCCATCCCTTCCCAATTCCTGCCTCTGAGAGGCTGGCTTGGAAAACCCAGAAGGAGGAAGTGGTGAGATACAGAGGAGCTGAGACCACATGTCATCACTGAAGAATTGTTGCTATTCCAGACCAGAAGCAGGGGTTGTCCTAGCTTCTGGTTGTATATATGTATACTATATATTTAATGACTGGTGACAGAAGTACTGTATATCCGTTCCCTTATTGTTATCTCACATACACAATACTAGAGAGTTTGATCTATGACGCAGTGTGCATGTGCAGTGGTCACATTGCTGTATGTTAGTAGGTAAAATTGTGCAAAAGAGTTTACATTCAGCTCATGTTTGTCAAGTTAGCCTTGTTCCTTGTGCTCTGGGATTCTATAGCTAGTTCCAGCTCAGTGCTCTCATTAACAGCACAGGCTAGAGCCAGATTGGGCATCCGACGGCCACTTCTAGTAGTTAGAGGTCTGGTTGCATGACAGATTAGATGCCACTAGAGAATAAGCGCAGAGTAGACTGACTTTAATTATCAGTGCTATACCATGTATTTTGCTGGTGAAAAGCTGCATTCCAGGTTGGTTGAACAATGGCTGGTGGGTCTCCTCATCACCACAAATCTTCAGGTCCCTGACACCAAGACAAATGTCACATCATTATCATTCTCAGGGGCTTCTGCGACTTTCATCTGGAGGTATCTCTATTAATAATTATAAATACCCAGGTATATGTGTACAATTTCACCAGGACTCTTGTTGGGACCTTTGCTGATAATACCTGTTTTTACATTGGATGTACTGTATGTACTTTACTTATATGAAACTTGTAGTATTTCTATACTGGTGTCCATCTATACACTTATGGTTAATGTTATATGCTGGTTGCAGTAGTTCCAATGCTTCCAATTACTTTAATTAGATTACTGGTAATTTCCCAGGAAGGGAATCTCTTCTGTTCACAGAGGCCCTGTCCTGGGTTGAGGCACTGCTAACTTTATAATCAAACCCACTCTTTCACTTAGTGAAGGTTTGGGCTCTCTCTTTTACCTAGAAGCTTAGAATAATATTTAATTGGGGAGGGCCATTTGTCATTACCCCCCAAAAGAGGGCTACATGGATATGCTGCTAATGGTAATGCACTGACCACATTATCTGCAGATACATCTCTAATTAAAGGATAAATTGTAATTTTTAGTTGAGGGATGCAGCAGCTGGTTTGTGTTTTAGCCTAGAGAGTCTGTGAGTGGCAACACCCTCTACTATGGTAGTTCTGCCCATACTTCCTACAATTCCTAGATAAGAAGAAGGAATATTTGAGATGTTTCTGCCATATTTTCCTTCTGCTCATGATGAATGGAAACATTCACAAAAAAAAAAACAAAAAAAAAAAAAAACTAGTCATACTGTGCAAACTACCGTTGTGTTTTCATGATAAATAGACCACAGTGTTGAGTTATCCAATCCGTTGCAGTACATTGAGGGTGGAGTGTTCTATTACATAACCACAACTAACAGACGTCATTCTGAAACATAACCTTAATCTAAACTGCTGTTGAGCTCTGATAAAGTACTAGTACAAAATGAATTGGACATTTTTGGTTTATTGTAGAGATAATTACAGCTTTGACAATAAGAGCACAATGCATTCTGCAGTCTTCTGTCTCTGTGAATGAAGTATGTATAAAGCTAACAAAAATGTCAAAGAACATAACATTTAATTAACACATAAGAGATACAAAATAAAATGCTATATAGTACTGATATTTTTTACTAACTCTCCATTGTTAGTAGTTTCCGTTTACTGCATTGTGATTGCTTTTCGTTTAGAATCCCAGATTTTTTTATACAAACATGTCAAAGTCTAACACCTCTGAGAAATACCAGGAAAGTGTCCTTGCGGTACCCAAAATGAAGATGCCAGAGTTTACCCCTATCTTTCCTCTATCTTTTTCCAGTTTATGTATTTTTTTTTTCTTTCCACTCCCTTCCCTATTTTTATTACCCATTAGTCTGCAGTCTATATTTTCAGGTTGCAAATATTAAATAAAGAGGACAAAAAACATAATAAATAAGCTTATGTTTAATTTAGGCAGACACATAAATGACAATGTAACAATAAAAGGCAGTAAAAACTTATATAGTAATACATGTCATAAATGCACTTGCATAGGTGTAAGAAGCACTTTAGGGGCGAGGTTACACAGCAACTGATAGTTTAGCCCCTATGCTGGTATACAATAAAATATTGCTTCAGCCTGCATTTTATATATTTCAATATTTTTATTGAAAAAGAAACAAAGTCTGGTATAAACAGATGTATTAATGTAACAATTCAGTTTTCGGATTGTCAGTATAGCAATACAAAGACATATGAGGTATAATTAGAACAGATATTTGTCATCTATCATCACATCAGAAAGCAAAAGGTATTGCATATATCTGAGTACTAATGGGACTGAAGAGTTACTTCCCAGTTATGATCAGGGAAGCCACCATGTATAGTGGATAGTGGAGAGTCAGAGTAGAGGTATGATTTCAGCCTGCATTTTAAACCTACAGGCAATACAAGACTCCAATTACAGTTACAAAAAATTATATCCCCAGCCAGCAATATACAGTACTTTGAAAAATGATTCATACCGCTGGAAATTTTCCACATTTTGTCATGTTACGTAATAGACCAACACAAAGTGGCACATAATTGTGAAGTGGAAGGAAATTTATAAATGGTTTTCAATGTTTTTTACAAATAAATATCTGAAAAGTGTGGCGTGCATTTGTATTCAGCCCCCTTTACTCTGATAACCCTAACTAAAATCCAGTGGAACCAATTGCCTTCAGAAGTCACCTAAATAGTAAATAGAGTCCACCTGTGTGTAATTTAATCTCTGTATAAATACAGCTGTTCTGTGAAGCCCTCAGAGGTTTGTTAGAGAATCTTAGTGAACAAACAGCATCATGAAGGCCAAGGAAAACACCAGACAGGTCAGGGGATAAAGTTATGGAGAAGTTTAAAGCAGGATGAGGTTATAAAAAAATATCCCAAGCTTTGAAAATCTCACAGAGCACTGTTCAATAATCCAAAAACGGAAAGCGTATGGCACAACTGCAAACCTGTCAAGACATGGCCATCCACCTAAACTGACAGGCCGAGCAAGGAGAGTACTAATCAAAGAAGCAGCCAAGAGGCCCATGGTAACTCTGGAAGATCTGCAGAGTTCCACAGCTCAGGTGAGAGAATCTGTCCAAAGGACAACTGTAAGTTGTGCAATCCACAAATCTGGCCTTTATGGAAGAGTGGCAAGAAGAAAGCCTTTGTTGAAAGAAAGCCATAAGAAGTCCAGTTTGCAGTTTGCGAGAAGCCATGTGGGGAACACAGCAAACATGTGGAAGAAGGAACTCTGGTCAGATGAGACCAAAATTGAACATTTTGGGCTAAATGCAAAAAGCTATGTGTGGTAGAAAACTAACACTGCACATCACCCTGAACACACCATCACTATTGTGAAACATGGTGGTGGCAGCATCATGTTGTGGAGATGCTTTTCTTTAGCAGGGGACAGGGAAGCTGGTCAGAGTTGATGGGAAGACGGATGGAGCCAAATACAGGGCAATCTAAGAAGAAAACCTGTTAGAGTCTGCAAAAAACTTGAGATTGGGGCAGAGGTTGACTTTCCAGCAGGACAACGACCCTAAATATACAGCCAGAGCTACAATGGAATGGTTTGGATCAAAGCATATTCATGTGTTAGAATGGCCCTGTCAAAGTCCAGATCTAAATCCAATTGAGAATCTGTTGCAAGACTTGAAAATTGCTGTTCACAGACGCTCTCCATCCAATCTGATAGAGCTTGAGCTATTTTGCAAAGAAGAATGGACAAAAACGTCACTCTCTAGATGTGCAAAGCTAGTAGAAACATACCCAAAAAGTCTTGCAAATGTAATTGCAGCAAAAGGTGGTTCTACAAAGTATTGACTCAGGGGGGCGGAATACAAATGCACACAGCACTTTTCACATATTTATTTGTAAAAAATGTTGAAAACCATTTATCATTTTCACTTCACAATTTTGTGCCACTTTGTGTTGGTCTATCACATAAAATACATTTACATTTTTGGTTGTACCATGACAAAACATGGAAAATTTCAAGGGGTATGAATACTTTTTCAAGGCACTGTAGTAAGGTGCCCACAGACATTAGACAACAGTTTCCTGACCTGGCTGGGTTTGGCTAGACTGAACAACAATTTAATGCCCATGTGTCATTCACAGGCAATTACAGTTTTCTCCCCCAATCTGGCATGGCAGTTATTTGTAGTGTGCCTTCCCTGCATCCCTAAATAGGCCTAAATGCCAATGTTTGCTCATAGTGACTATTCATAAGGGAATTAAATCATTCCTTCATTTCTGACAGCCTTCTAATATCTTTGGTCATCTTTATATAAAATCCCATTCATGCAAGTAACAAATGTTAACATCTTAGTGTAACAACAGCAATAAATGATATATGTCCCCTTCCTCCAGAAGCAGTGGCATTAGAATCCAGCACATACTGCATACAGGAGGTACAGGGACAGGTGAGCTAATGCCAGGCTTTGGCAGGAGGAAGATATAGAAGTTGACAGGGGGAGTATACTGTATAATATAATTTCAGGAAAGTAGTGCACTCAAACACAATATAATGCCCATTTTTTGATCAAAAATTATGTTGTATTGACTAACTAAATACTAAACATGTCAAGATTTAAAATTGTGCATGCCTGTGAAATGGCAACAAACTACAATACCTAAAATTGTTCATAGGCAACACTTTAAAAGCCATTACAGTAGCCTTTCCCAATCTTTTTAACATGGAAGAAAATATTTTCCCTCGGCTCCGGGAACCCCTGTTTATTTACTAGATCTACAGCTCACAGTACATTAGTGTGATTGTCACTGGGAAGAGTACTCCTTATGGTGGTGCTCATTGGGAAGAATCCCCCCTTATGCCACGTACACACAGGCGGACTTTTCAGCATCAAAAGTTCGACGGTCTTTCCGATGGACTTTCAACAGACTTTTGACGGACTTCCGACAGACTTTTGAACGAACGGACTTGCCTACACACGATCACATCAAAGTCCGGCCGCCTAGTACACGGTGACGTACACCAGGTCCGACGAGACTATAAAAAGGAAGTGTAATAGCTTGTGCGCCACCCGTTGGGCCCCTTCTGCTAATTTCATGTTTTTCAGATTGTTTAACTGTTGTTCAGTTTGTGCTTGTGAGGTTTGTATCTGCTTTTCAGTGCGTGTGGTCAGTTCGCATTGATTTATCAGTGTGTTCTTGTCCGCTCATTGCTGATTTTCAACTTGCTCTTCACAGGCCCTGCTGTTCTTTTGAAGCTATGTTGTGTGTAGGTACTCATCGTAGAGATTGTGCATTGTATGTGCTTGGTGCTGTAGTTCATTCTTCAGCCCAAGCCCAGTCCATGAACAGGGTGGGGAGGAGTTCATGGACGAAGAATTGGTTGCTCCAGTGTGACCAATTCTCTCACATGCCTTTGCTCCGTGAGAGTACTGGAGCTCTCAGATAAGAGCATCTAAAATGTGTTAACGTTATCACACTGTGAGTTTTTTTTCATTTCTCGCATGGGATATGAACATTCGTATGGCCTCTATTGGATTGTTTATGTTGTGTGGATAATTGTGGAAGTCGTATTGCCATCTCCATTTGCAAACTATTGAAGACATCTGAAGAGACATATTATCCAGACCTGTTGGTCACTAAGCCTTTTTGACTTGTATGACGTAAGTCCTCTCAAGTCAATTAGTTCTGGTAAGCCTCTTGACGCCTTCGGTGACGGTTTCTGAATCACCAACAGTCCTTTTGCTCACCTTTGGTGTTTTTACACTTCTACTTACCTGCCTGATCCAGTTGATCCCTTTTAATGTTTGGGTGGACTTTGGTCCTCTGCCTCTGGTAAGCCTCCATAGACCCCTGGTGGCGGTTTCTCTTCACTTTTTCATTTCTACAATCAACATTTGTGGACTTTTTTGATAAAGAGCTCTTAATGGTGTTAATCCCATTGGGCCTCCTTTTGGACTTTATCTTTGTTCTTTAGCAATCATTTTTTAACGTATTAATTAATATTTTTGGTACGCAAAGTAATGGTTTTAGTTCACAGCATATCACTTTGTTTCACTTTGTACTCTAAAGGATACATCATAAGTTTGTGATATCAGTTTAATATACACTATATATTGTTTTATTTACTTAATATTTTGGGGTTTATAGCGCTACACTTTTTTGTATATCGTCTTTACCCTGGGTCTATAGGTGTGTTGGCTGCTATTTACTTCCATCCTCTAGCGCAGCGCTGTAAGTATATTTCTTTTACTGATCATTATCCCAGAGACCTGTTCTGCCATCATCCAGGTCCTGCAGAAGGACTATATTAAGGTAAGATTTTTATCCTTTAACATCACATTTTATTGTATTTAATATTTGCTAATGTAATGTATTTCTTTACTCTTTTTTGTCCTGCATGTATATTTGCCTTCATTAACCTCCCCAGCATGCTATGCTGGGCCCATATCCACCTAGTCTAGTCACTTAAAAATGTATTTTGTCAGCTCCATTGTAGTGCTTTACCCTAAAATTCATCCAACTGGTCTGTGTGTCCTTAAATTGATTTATAATCCCCCTAAAATGTATCCAAATGGTCTGTGTGTCCTTAAATTGATTTATAATCCCCCCCCTAAAATTTATCCAAATGGTCTGTGTGTCCTTAAATTGATTTATAATCCCCCCCCATAAAATGTATCCAAATGATCTGTGTGTCCTTAAATTGAGTTATAACCCCCCCCCCCCCCTAAAATTTATCCAAATGGTCTGTGTGTCCTTAAATTGATTTATAATCTCCCTCTCCCCAAAAAAAAATGTATCAATGGGCCATCAGTGGGGGTGAGGAATCTGATAAGTGGGCCTTATATTTTAGTCTTTAAATAATAATTAAAATTAATGTTATACTGATGCTGGGCAAGAATGTTTTTTGTGTAATGTGCTTGCAATGTTATGTGCAAAAGTACTTATATTTTTTTTCTTGTTTGAGTCCCCAGTTTCCTTCAACGCCACAGGAATGGCAGACTGTGGCATCCCATTTTGCCACCTGTTGGGACTTTCCCAACTGTGGAGGGGCTATAGATGGGAAACACATCCACATCGTGCCACCACCCCATTCGGGGTCATACTACTTTAACTATAAGGGGTTTCATAGTATTGTGTTAATGGCGGTGGTGTCGGCACAATATGAATTTCTGTATGTGGATGTGGGGAAGAATGGCCAGATGTCAGATGGAGGATGCTTCGCCAAGACGGAGTTCTACCAGTGTCTCCAGAGTGGTGGCCTGGGATTGCCACCTGATGCGGATAACGTGGAAGGACTCCCCTTTGTCTTCATTGCAGATGAAGCCTTCGGCCTGGGCGAGCACCTGATGAGACCATTCCCCCAAAGGACCCTCAGCCCGGAGAGGAGGGTTTTTAACTACCGCCAGAGCAAGAAGAGTTGTGCCTTCGGGATAATGGCCAGCCAATTCCGCCTGTTTCAGACAGCCATCCACATGGCGGACTACAAACTTAATCACATTGTCCTAGCGTGCTTCATCCTGCACAATTATTTACACAAACATTCAAGCAATTATCTTTTATCTGTTGGGCCTGAGGCCGGACTTACAGAGAATCCTCTGACGGGCCTGGATACTGGCCGTACTGGCTTGGCCCCCTAAAGCACCCATCAAGTTCGGGATAAATATGTTGATTTTTTTACGGGTAGGGGGGCCATTGCAATGCCAGACAATCTTTAATTGTTCTTAATAAAAAATAATGATCAGATAAAATCTAGAAATGTATTTATTGCTTGCCAAACAGGCCTCTATTTTTTTTTGTTTTTTCTTATAAACAGGCATCATTTTTTTTTTAATTTATTTATTTTTTTTACAAACAGGCCTGTATTTTTTTTTCTTATAAACAGGCATCATTTTTTTTTTTTTTTTTTAACAAACAGGCCTAAAATTGTTAAAAGTCAAAGCCCAGAATGGGATCAGCAAAAAAGGAAATGAAGAACATGATCAATGTTTTTTTTGGGAAAAAGGGATTAGATTCTCCCCAAAACATCGATCATGTTCTTCATTTCCTGCTTCATATTGTCCAGCCGATTACGCATTATGTCCAGGCTAATCAAATTCCCCATTCCAGGCCATGATCTGCCCAATCAATCTTTGGGCGCTGTCCGTGGTAAATGGTTCCCCTTCTTCCACAATCAGCACATCACCTAAAATTGAGGAAAAAAGATGTATTTAGAAATATGCAGGCATACATAGATTACCAGAAGCTGGGGTGTCAGACACTTACCTGGTGGGGTGCACATGTCACCCACTTCCTCCACCTCTCCTTTGTCAATATCCTCGGGGGGGGGCGCTGGTGCTTGGAATTGGTTCCATTGCTTCCCCTTCCAGAACCAGCACATCACCTAAAATTGATGAAAAAAGATGTCTTTAGAAATATGCAGGCATACATAGATTACCAGAAGCTGGGGTGTCAGACACTCACCTGATGGGGTGCCCATGTCACCCACTTCCTCCACCGCTCCTTCCTCCACATCCTCGGTGGGGCTTGGGCTGATTTCCCAATCCGGCAGGCGAGGTCGGGAGTCTGAGGAAGTCACGTGGTGTGACATAATGCATAGGAAGTGACCGGACCGCACGAGAACCGGAAGTGATGTAAGAGGCACCTGTAACGCCGTCCAAATTACAGATCTGCTGTTTTTTCACTACTCTGCAAGTTTCCACTTGGCTTTTAAATAAATCAACCAGTTTATACATTATACACTATGGGAGATTCTTCTTTATCCCCTGTACATATCCGTTGGGAATGAACGTCCGTATGGACTAAGCCAGAGCCACCATCTAATATACATCTAATCTACTAATATACATGTAATATACAATACCTGGAGAGGGCCATCTACCATCACAACATCTTGGAAAGGTCTCCAGCTACACCCATCTCCACTGCTTTTTACTATCTATATGGAGGTAAGAGTCTAGTGAACACTGAGTGATACACACGAAGAGTGACACACCAGCGATTTTGTTGAAGAGCACTTATTGAAGCACTGTCTGCACTTTGTTTTATCATAGACTTTATTTATCTTCACTTCATGAACTATTGCAGCACCACTATTTGTTGTGTCAACAGTGTGATAAAACGAGATTATACGGATTATTGCTACATTCATCTATATAAACTACATGTGTCCCATTGATATATTGCATATACATAGGAATTTTATTATTGATATTCATATTTTTTTTTGCACTGAAATCATCTTATGTGCACAGATTCATATTTGTATTTTGCACAGCACCATGAGTGTTCATTAATATTTGAACACAAGCTCATATTTGCACCTAGCAATTTTGCACAGCATCTTTAGCGTTTTTTTGCACTGTCGCATTTTTTAGCAAGTTTTGCACAGACTTTCACACAGTGCTAAATCATCTACATTTATTTATCATATGAGCGTTCATTGGCATTGATTTATTTGAGCACAAGCTCATATTTGCTCCTAGCAATTTTGCACAACATCTTTAGCATTTTTATGCACAGTCGCATTTTTAGCAATTTTTGCACAGATTATCACACAGTGCTAAATCATCTATCATTAGGCCACTACTATTTGTTGTGTCAGCAGTGTGATAAAGAGATTATACGGATTATTGCTACATTCATCTATAATAATTACATGTGACTCATTGATATATTGCATATGCATAGGAATTTATTATTGATATTTATATAATTTTTTTGCACTGAAATCATCTTATGTGCACAGATTCATATTCTTTTTTTGCACAGCGCCATGAGCGTTCATTGGTATTGATTTTTTTGAACACAAGCTCATATTTGCAATTTTGCACAGCATCTTTAGCGTTTTTTTTTTTTTTCTTTTTTGCAGTCGCATTTTTTAGCAATTTTTGCACAGATTATCGCACAGTACTAAATCATTTACATATATTTACATATATTTATAGTATGAGCGTTCACTGGCATTGTTTTATTTGAGCACAAGCTCATACTTGCACCTAGCATCTTTAGCTTTTTTTGCACAGTCGCATTTTTTAGCAATTTTTGCACAGATTATTGCACAGTGCTAAATCATCTATATTTATAATATTAAGTTGCGCTGATCACTTATTTATTTTATACCAATTTAGTGCACTCATACACTTTAGATCTAGCTGCAATTTATCAGAGTACTATATTATACATTCACTTTGATAGCGCAAAGGACCTTACTTACATTTATTTTGCCATACATAGATTACCAGAAGCTGGGGTGTCAGACACTCACCTGGTGGGGTGCACATGTCACCCACTTCCTCCACCCCTCCTTCGTCAACATCCTCGGGGGGGACGCTGGTGCTTGGAACTGGTTCCACCGCTTCCCCTTCCACAACCAGAACATCACCTAAAATTGATAAAAAAAGATGTATTTAGAAATATGCAGGCATACATAGATTACCAGAAGCTGGGGTGTCAGACAATTACCTGGTGGGGTGCCCATGTCGCCCACTTCCTCCACCGCTCCTTCCTCCACATCCTCAGTGGGGCTTGGGCTGATTTCCCAATCCAGCAGGCAAGGTTGGGGGTCCCTAGGATCAGGTTGTCTGAGTCTTTTCTCCCCTATGAGAATGAAACAAAAGGTATACATAGCACACAGATATTTGAGTCCAGGAATAGGAATATAAAACATTGTATTGAAGTAAGTGGAAGGTAATTGGGACTTTGCGTGAGGACAATGGGGCCGCCCAATACCCCTCCTCCATCCCGGCTCAATATGAAAGTAAAAGAGAACAGATGCGGGACTTTAAATGAGGCACAAGGGGGCAAGAATGTAGATTGGATAAGAATGTGATTTATTCTTGAGATAATACAAAAATTTCAAAATTTCATATTTTTACATACATATTAAGGCACATGGCTCTATATATGCTGGCACATAGCTCTATAATGATGGTTAAAATCATTCAAAAATTGTATAAAAATCGACAAGAAAAACTAATGCAAACATGACATATAGTAGGTAGGAACGTTCATACGCTTGTGATGAATCATTATGTATACAAAACGGTGGATCTGAGCTCTACGTCGTTTCGGGGCCATCGAAACGACGTAGAGCTCAGATCCACCGTCTACATTCTTGCCCCCTTGTGCCTCATTTAAAGTCCCGCATCTGTTCTCTTTTACTTTCATATTGTATTGAAGTAGTGTACAATTGTCTGTTTGGGCAGAGATCCAAGTTGAAGACATTTAACATACCCTTTGAAACAAGCCGGAATACTTACGTTTTTTGGCCACATTTCACAGATAGATACACCTCAACAAGTATCCACTGGAGCACCTGTGTGGGTTACCCTAAAAAATGTATTCTGGTGTCCAACACTAGTGCTCCTGAGTCCAGATGTGTAAACAGCTGCTGAGTGTCCTCTCCTTACATTCCACTGAATGAAGTTTGCTATTCATTCTAGTTTCAAAGACATCTAGACAACAATGTCCTAAACTTCTTTTAATAAGACAAATTACCAAGACCAAAATGTTTAAATCCTGTATCAACTAAATACATCGTATATACTTGCTAACGATGTTTACTACGAACGATTAACGATTAAAACTGTACAGTAAAGAAAAGCACAAGGAGCAGCATGCAAGTTAATAATCAGAATTGGAATACACGACAAGTACTTACTTTTTTTAAGAACTTTCTTGATTCGTCTGTACTGATCCGGTTCCCTCAATTTAAGGTCGGACCATCATTTCCTCAGCTGGTCTTTAGAGCGTCGTACCACAAAATTTTGATGCAGGGTCTTCACCGCTTTGGACATTATTTTTGCCTTTCTTAAATTAGGCTGGGCGTACGGTCCATGCTTCCCATCATAATCTTTTCTCTGCAAAATTGCTACCATCTCCACCATCTCTTCAAAGGCCATATTGAAGGCCTTAAATCTCCTCTTCCCAGATCGGGACATTTCGGGCTCCGGGCTTTCCTTATTACTGGAGTAATTAGTACACACCTGCTGTGTCTCCGCCATTGTTGCTCCTACTGCGCATCATAGAGAGAAGGGGCGGAGAATATTCATGAAAAAGAACATCAGGGGCGGGCGACTCAGGCAGACTTTCACGCATGCCCAGTGTATTTAAGGCTAACCCGCATGTGCCGTACATACATTCTGTGCACGGTGAAAGGGTTGGGGAATATTTGTGAAAAAGAACGTCAGGGGCGGGCGACGCAGGCGGAGTTTCACACATGCGCAGTGTATATAAGGCTTTAACCCACATGTGCCGTACGTACTTTCTGTGCGCGGAGAAAGTGGAGTTACGAGCGTCCGAAACTAAGGTAAATTTTCTTTACTTTGTAGCGGCCTATACTGCTTAAAGAGTGATACTTATGTTTGGGATAAGATTATGTGAGTTTAGGCTGACATTAGTGTTTTTGTCTTGTGTATTGTCTTACAGCAAAAATGAATAATAAGTTTAATGACCCTGAATTTCTGATACCATTTATTGAGAAGTACAGGGAGATGAGGAATCTGTGGGAGGTCAAACACCCTCAATATTACATTAAACCAGTAAGGAAGTCAACGCTGGAGAGACTGCTGGCATTTGTGCAGACTTTCATCCCAGAAGCAACCGTGGAGATTTGCGAAAAGAAAATTGGGATCTTACGAAATATGTATAGGAGGGAGCATAACAAGATCCAGACTTCCCTGAGATCAGGAGCATCAGCAGATGATGTGTATGTACCCAGGCTGTGGTACTTCGATAAACTGCGTTTTCTTGATGACCAGACTGAAGCAGGGAATCACTTTCGACCCTGCCCTCCACCCTTCCCCGCACCCTTCCCTCCACCCCAGCAGAGGCTGATGACCTGACCAACCTGGGCATTCCATCCTGGAAGAACCGGATGAGACCATCTGGAGCCAGGTATATTATTTTTAGACAAATTTAGTATCCTAATATTAATGATGTTAACTAGATGTTCTAATTGATTACCTATTAACCACTTCAGCCCCGGAAGGATTTACCCCCTTCCTGACCAGAGCACTTTTTACAATTCGGCACTGCGTCGCTTTAACTGCTAATTGCGCGGTCATGCAATGCTCTACCCAAACGAAATTTGCGTCCTTTTCTTCCCACAAATAGAGCTTTCTTTTGATGGTATTTGATCACCTCTGCCGTTTTTATTTTTTGCGCTATAAACGGAAAAAGACTGAAAATTTTGAAAAAAAATTATATTTTCTACTTTTTGTTATAAAAAAAATCCAATAAACTAAATTTTAGTCATACATTTAGGCCAAAATGTATTCGGCCACATGTCTTTGGTAAAAAAAATGTCAATAAGCGTATATTTATTGGTTTGCGCAAAAGTTATAGCGTCTACAAACTAGGGTACATTTTCTGGAATTTACACAGCTTTTAGTTTATGACTGCCTATGTCATTTCTTGAGGTGCTAAAATGGCAGGGCAGTACAAACCCCCCCAAATGACCCCATTTTGGAAAGTAGACACCCCAAGGAAATTGCTGAGAGGCATGTTGAGCCCATTGAATATTTATTTTTTTTGTCCCAAGTGATTGAATAATGACAAAAAAAAAAAAAAAATTTACAAAAAGTTGTCACTAAATGATATATTGCTCACATAGGCCATGGGCATATGTGGAATTGCACCCCAAAATACATTCAGCTGCTTCTCCTGAGTACGGGGATACCACATGTGTGGCACTTTTTGGGAGCCTAGCCGCGTACGGGGCCCCGAAAACCCAGCACCACCTTCAGGATTTCTAAGGGCATACATTTTTGATTTCACTCCTCACTACCTATCACAGTTTTGAAGGCCATAAAATGCCAAGATGGCACAACCCCCCCCCAAATGACCCCATTTTGGAAAGTAGACACCCCAAGCTATTTGCTGAGAGGCATGGTGAGTATTTTGCAGCTCTCATTTGTTTTTGAAAATGAAGAAAGACCAGAAAAAAAAATTTTTTTTTTTCTTTTTTCAATTTTCAAAACCTTGTGACAAAAAGTGAGGTCTGCAAAATACTCACTATACCTCTCAGCAAATAGCTTGGGGTGTCTACTTTCCAAAATTGGGTCATTTGGGGGGGTTTTGTGCCACCTGGGCTTTCCATGGCCTCCGAAACTGTGATAGGCAGTGAAGAGTGAAATCAAAAATTTACGGCCTTAGAAAGCCTGAAGGCGGTTCTTGGTTTTCGGGGTCCCGTACGCGGCTAGGCTCCCAAAAAGTCCCACACATGTGGTATCCCCGTACTCAGGAGAAGCAACAGAATTTATTTTGGGGTGTAATTTCACAAATCCCCATGGCATGTTTGAGCAATATAACATTTAGTGACAACTTTGTGCAAAAAAAAAAAAAAAAAAAAAAATTTGTCTCTTTCCCGCAACTTGTGTCACAATATAAAATATTCCATGGACTCGACATGCCTCTCAGCAAATAGCTTGGGGTGTCTACTTTCCAAAATGGGGTCATTTGGGGGGGTTTGAACTGTCCTGGCATTTTATGCACAACATTTAGAAGCTTATGTCACACATCACCCACTCTTCTAACAACTTGAAGACAAAGCCCTTTCTGACACTTTTTGATTACATGAAAAAATTATTTTTTTTTGCAAGAAAATTACTTTGAACCCCCAAACATTATATATTATTTTAAAGCAAATGCCCTACAGATTAAAATGGTGGGTGTTTCATTTTTTTTTTTTCACACAGTAATTGCGCAGCGATTTTTCAAACGCATTTTTTGTGGAAAAAACACACTTTTTTAAATTTTAATGCACTAAAACACACTATATTGCCCAAATGTTTGATGAAATAAAAAAGATGATCTTAGGCCGAGTACATGGATACCAAACATGACATGCTTTACAATTGCGCACAAACGTGCAGTGGCAACAAAATTAATACATTTTTAAAAGCCTTTAAAAGCCTTTACAGGTTACCACTTTAGATTTACAGAGGAGGTCTACTGCTAAAATTACTGCCCTCGATCTGACCTTCGCGGTGATACCTCACATGCATGGTGCAATTGCTGTTTACATTTGACGCCAGACCGACGCTTGCGTTCGCCTTAGCGCGAGAGCAGGGGGGACAGGGGTGCTTTTTTTTTTTTTTTTTTTTTTTTTTTTTCTTTATTATTTTTTTGCTTTTTTATCTTATTTTTAAACTGTTCCTTTCATATTTTTTTTTAAATCATTTTTATTGTTATCTCAGGGAATGTAAATATCCCCTATGATAGCAATAGGTAGTGACAGGTACTCTTTTTTGAAAAAATTGGGGTCTATTAGACCCTAGATTTCTCCTCTGCCCTCAAAGCATCTGACCACACCAAGATCGGTGTGATAAAATGCTTTCCCAATTTCCCAATGGCGCTGTTTACATCCGGCGAAATCTAAGTCCTAAAATGCTCGTAGCTTCCGGTTTCTTAGGCCATAGAGATGTTTGGAGCCACTCTGGTCTCTGATTAGCTCTATGGTCAGCTGGCTGAATCACCGGCTGCATTCTCAGGTTCCCTGTTGAGACAGGAGAGCCAGAGAAAAACACGGAAGACGGTGGGGGGGGGGGGCATTCCCTCCCACTGCTTGTAAAAGCAGTCTAGAGGCTAATTAGCCGCTAGGATTGCTTTTACATGAAAGCCGACCGCTGGCTGAAAAGAATGATACCAAGATGATACCTAAACCTGCAGGCATCATTCTGGTATAACCACTCAAAGTCGTGAATGGCGTACCTGAAGACAAAAAAATGGTTAACAATAAAGCACAGTAAACGGTAAAGTATAAAAAATTGCATACCTGAAAAGCAAACATGATAAAACATAATAACAATAAAACATTGCAGAATAGAATACAGTAAAAAAGAGCAGAACACCAGAGAGAGAATAGAGAGAGAGAGAACAATAAAACGACAACTATTTTTTTTTATTTTTGTTTGTGTTTTTTTTTTTTTTTTACACTTTTTTTTTGTAACTGTAACTTTTATAACTGTAACCGGTTCCAGGTTCGGGTCTCTCAAAATGCGATGGCATCTTGGGAGACCCTGTGAAAGTGTGCCTAGTCTGTGCAATGCTGTACCCTACGCTAATACTCAGCTAGTGAATGGTAGCGTTCAAAACATTCACCAATGCAAAGACCAGGATTATCAGGACAGGAGGGACAATAATAGCGGGTGTCACGTCTATATACGCGCTTGCTGCAGACACATCTTTTTTGGGGGGGTTCGTTGGGTAGGGGTACTCGGGAGGACATATAAATGCCTCTCATGCAGCCGACTGCATTTGGTTGGGGATGTGAATGGGGGAAATACGGGCGCTGCAGAAGTGGTGGGTTCCCAATTAGGATTGGCGAATGCAGCAGGAAGGGCATTATGGGCACGACGGGCCTGTGTTTGTCTTTTTGGTGGCAGCGGGACACTACTTGTGCTTGCCACCTCACCAGCTTGAACTGCACTTATGGGACTCGCCACGTCACCAAGTGTTACTGCAGTGCTGGTATGACTACGACCGGGGTGTACTAGGCCGCTGGCGCTTGCCAGTTCACCAAAACGCTACAAAAAAAAGTGACAGTGATCGATCGATACTGCACTTGGGTGGGCTGGGCTGGGCCGGGCGGAGGGGCAAAACGCAGGTGCTAGCAGGTATCTGGGCTGATCCCACTAACACTGCGTTTTTGGGAACCCTAAACTGCTGGGGACGCTAGTATAGATCTGATCGGATCAGATATTGATCCGATCAGATACTATACCACTAAGGGAGGTGTACGGTGCGTGCGTGGGTGTTAGTGGTACTGGCGCTAATCTGACGCTGCTTGGGGCTGGTGCTTGCCAGTTCACCAAAATGCTACCAAAAAAAACTGTTAGCGATCGCAGGGATCAGGCCTGACTCTGCGAACGCTGCAGTTATGCGTTTAGTGTTTTGTAAGTGACAGTGATCGATCGATACTGCACTTGGGTGGGCTGGGCGGAGGGGCAAAACGCAGGTGCTAGCAGGTATCTGGGCTGATCCCGCTAACACTGCGTTTTTGGGAACCCTAAACTGCTGGGGACGCTAGTATAGATCTGATCGGATCAGATATTGATGTGTTCAGATACTATACCACTAAGGGAGGTGTACGGTGCGTGTACGGTGCGTGCGTGGGTGTTCGCGGTACTGGCGCTAATCTGACGCTGCCTGGGGTGACGCATATCACCGCCGGGCGATCAGGGGGCTAAACCTTTATTCGGTAATAAATGGCGGGTGCCCTGACACTAAAAAAAATAAACGAACTAACCAGCGTCACCCGTAACAGTTATACGGTGATCAGTGGTGAAAGGGTTAACTAGGGGGCAATCAAGGGGTTAAAACATTTATTAGGTAGTATATGGGGGTCCCTGTCGCTATAAAACGCTGACAGCGAACCTAAATATTTACGTTCCTAACTAGCGTCACCAGCGACACTAATACAGCGATCAGAAAAATGATCGCTTAGCGACAATGGTGACAGGGGGTGATCAAGGGGTTAAAACTTTATTAGGGGGGGTTAGGGGGGTACCCTAGACCTACAGGGGGCTAATACTAACTGTCCTACCACTGCTAACTGTCACAAACTGACACTATGCAGTAATCAGGAAAAAAACAAAACAAAACAAAAAAACCTGCTTGGTGTCAGTTTGTGACAGGGGGGGGTGATTGGGGGGGGATCGGGGGGCGATCGGGGGGGGATCGGGGGTGTTTAGTGTGCCTGGCATGTTCTACTGTGTTGTGTGTGTGTGTGTTGGTGCAGTTACATGTCTTCTCTCCTCGGTGCTGGAACGGAAACTGGCCAGCCGAGGAGAGATGACATCACATCCTCTGCCTCTGTGTACTATACAGAGGCAGGGGATGTTTCTCATTGGCTGGGAGCGATCGCGAGGGGGGGGGCCACGATCGGATGGTCTCCCCCTCGTCTCTCAACTCTCCCAGCCAAACGCCGACCGCCGATGGCACCGGGGGGGGGTCCGACGGGACCCCCCGCCCGCGGGAAGGCAATCACGTACCAGGTACGTGATTTTGCCTGCCCGTGCCGCTCTGCTCACGTATATATGCGTGAGGCGGTCGGCAAGTGGTTAAGGATTTTGTCCAAAAAATGATGTCTACATATCAATTGACAGTAGTGGCCAAAAATGTTTGTCACCAGCTTGAAAAAATGCTGGTGTCAGAATGATACTTTTTTATATGTATTAACAATGAATTTGCAAGTCATGAGATGAAAATTGTGTGTGATTCATGAACCAAAAACTAAAACTATGTCCCTTTTTATACACAGGATGAGCTCAGCCAGGAGGAAGGTGTGGAAAGTGGCAGGCAGAAGGAGGCCGGGCCCAGTGACAGCCAGGAGGAGGCAGGGGTTAGTGTCAGCCAGGAGGTGGTCGGGCCCAGTAGAAGCCTCACACAATCGCAGGTGCCTTCCCTCCGCCTTCATACAAAAAGGCCCAGAAAGGGGACGGTGACAGAGGAGGCATCACTGCGCCTCATGGGAGAAGCAACAAATTTCCTCAAGAGCACCCCCGAAGCTGAAGAGGCCTATGGCTCCTATATAGCCAGCAGGTTGCTCGAAATGGAGAAGGGCCAACGCCTCCTGTGTGAAAAACTTTTTTCTGATGTCCTTCACAAGGGGCTGAAGGGCAAGTTAACTGTCAACACACAAATAAATGAGCAAGCCCCTCCTCCTCCTCCTGCCACAAGTCAACCACAAGAGCCACATCCTCTAAGGAAGGCTGCAGGGCAGCGTGGAGGGAAGGTTGCAGGTTAGGGTGCAGGGCAGCGTGAAGGGAAGGCTGCAACAAAGAGAAGAACGTGATGATCTGGTTTCAGTCTGGTCTGACAGAAGATGCAGGCTGGTGTAGTACCACAGTATGAGGACATATATATCATCTACTGCCGCTCTTGATCTCTGGGATTCCTGGACCAGATTGTGCTCCCTATTATATGGACTCCTCAAGATCACAATTTTCTTTTCCACAGACTTGATCTTCGCCCTGGGGCCAAAAGGCTTCACAAATTCCAAAAGTTTCCCCATCGCTGACTTCATCTTTATTTTGTTAACCAGAATAAATGGATATTTTATTTTCTGAAAATACTTGCCTATGTGTTTTTATTAAAATATATTTTAAAAGACAAGGGACAGCAACCTCCTTGAGGATATATATATGGAGATCACTATAAAATAATTTTGCAACAATCCTAAAAAATATCTTGATGAAATAAAAAATAAGAAAAGATGACTCCAAAAAACAAATGTGTAAACATTAGTATGGAGATCGGGCTTTTAAAAAATATAATATCATTCATGAGATCAAAGAGAAATAATCCAGAAATCAGTTTGTGAGAACTCTGTGTGAATATGAGCAGCAAAACAACTTTGTTCTTCTAGCATTATAAAGAAGACATTAATGCGCTGCATTCAACGATCACAGAATTTGCAGCGTAAGGAATGTGCTAGCTACAATACGAACACTAGTTTTACCAGACCGAGCGCTTCCATTTCGAACTTGCTTCTGAGCATGCGTTGTTTTTTTGTCCGTCGGACTAGCATACAGACAAGCGGATTTCTCGTTAGGAACTGGGTCTGGTGGAGTTCCAGCGGAAAGATTTGAAGCATGTTCCAAATCTAAAGTTCGTCAGACTTTCGGCAGAAAAAGTCCGCTGAAGGTCCAATGAAGCCCACACACGGTTGGATTGTCCGCCGGATTCGGTCCGTCGGACCAGTCTGGTTGAAAAGTCCACTCGTGTGTACGCGGCATTACAGATGGATAATAAGATCATTGTTGGTAGTGGTAACTCATCTGAGAGCCAGAGATTGCTTATTATTCAAGGAACCCCTAGCAACTCCTGGACAATCCCTAGAGTACCATGCAACCCTGGTTGAGAAAGTGCGTTAGTGTTAGTGTTAAATGTCTGTAAGCTACAGCACTAGAATTATTGCTCTCACTCCGATGTTCACAGTGGTACCTCACATGTGTGGTGCAATCACCATTTTCATATGTGTGCCAGACCTATGTGCACATTTGATTTTGCCTGTGAGCATGGGGGGAAGGGGGTGGTTTTAATTCTTTTTTAATTGTATTTATTTATTTTTTGGATGGTTTAATTTTTTTATTTCATTTAATTTTATTGCTATCACAAAGGGGTGAACAAGCCCCCTTGTAATAGCTTTGTGGAAGTGACAGGTACTCTTTATGGAGCCATTAGGGGTCTATTGGACCCCCTGATGTCTTCCTTGCCCTCCAAGGCAGCTGATCAACACAGATCATGTTTGATCTGCTGCTTCCCTCGTTGTAGCAGCCAGGGAATGACAACTTTGGAACTGAAAGTGACAAAATCATCGTCATTTCCAGCTTCACTCCTCACAAAGGAGAATTGTGGGATGGGTGTTCCTCCATCTCCTCTGTGGGCAGCTGACCTGACTGCTTACCATGGCAGCAATTGTGGGGGGGGGGGGGGGGGCTTTAAAAGCTTTAAAAAGCTTTAAAGCCACCAAGATCACTTTTACAGGAAAGCCGATCACTACCATGATCCTGGTATAACTGCTTGCTGCCCAGGATGTTTATATATGTAAAGTGAAAAGACCTCGCTGCTCCAGGTGAGACAAATAACCTGATGAGATCTTCTAACGAGTGCCAGCCCCGGCCCGCCTCCGTAAGCAATATCAGGATAAAAAGTAATGGCTGAACATTGTGAAGTTCCAATTGTTGTTTATTGAAAAAACACCAAAGTCACACCATGGGACACCAACAGAAAGTCTTAGTAGACACGTTTCATACAATAATATTGTGTAATGATTAAGCACAATATCATTGTGTGAAATGCGTCTACTAAGACTTTCTGTTGATGTCCCATGGTGTGACTTTGCTGGTTTTTCAATAAACGACAATTGGAAGTTCACGATGTGCATCCATTACTTTTTATCCTGTTTATATATGTACTCTAGGCAGCAAGTGGTTTTAAATAGTAATTTTTTATAAATGTCTACACATCACACCAAAAAAGAGGGACAACTCTGAAGAAGGAGAAGGAAGCAAGAAATTTGTTCTAAAAGAGAGCCAGTCCCTCTATATAAAAGATAATAGCTATGTAGGTTGAGCTAGTAATACTTTAGTAAATAACTATATCCAGGCAGAAATCAGTGAGACAAGAGGTAAGTGTAACATTTATATTAAATTCACCTTCTGTTATGAGCTGGGAATGACTGGGATTCCCTCAGGTGTCTGGCACATCACCATAGCTCCCAACTGTCCCTAATTTTGAGGGACTGTCCCTGATTTGGAACAAAGTCCCTCTGTCCCCCTCATTTGTATCTCATTATGGTCTGGTCTATATAGTGATATATAATGCACTATTTATCTATCAAAAAGTGTTTTACAGTGCTAAACCTTGCATCCGATTTCTAAATGTCTCCATTATGGAATCCCATAATGGAATCCCTGGCTTATTGCTGTAAGCACTGAATTAACTAGTCAGCCTATTTAAAAACTAGGTATACATTAGGCCAGGTAGGAGTTGTATAAGGGTGGAAATACATAACTTGTTATGAAATCTGAGGAGGCTCTGATTGTTTTTTTTTATTATATAAAGTCAGAGCTTGATATAAGTCAGCTACCATGTAAGTATGATAATCTGTTACGCACATATTTTCTTTTGGTATCATGTGTAGTTACCATTTTGCTTTCTCTTATTAGCTGAGTAAACTTAAAAATAATATGAAAATAAGCTGACAAACTTAAACAAAAGCATACTATAACAAATATTTTCTATGAACAACCAATTTAACCTAACCCTAGAAAAGAAATGCTGTTCAAAATCCAACCCGGAAAAAAAGTTAGGTGTCCTAATACATTCTTCTCATCCCTATGCTGATTCCTGCAAAGGCATACGGTAGTAAAATCATTATTGTTATAATTCTTTTTATTTAGTAAACCAGTAACCCTATACATGGTTTGCCAACCACCATGGGCACTGTATTCCTTGCTTTACAATGTTCTATGCAAAAACAAGTAATTTATTTTCAAGTGGATCTATGCCCGGATCACACACACTAAAGTATTCAAATTATATGAACAAGCAGTAAAAGCACTTTTAAACAAGTCCTTGTTTATCTCTGTATACATAAGCATTGGAAATAAATGAATTTTCAAAGTTCACACTGAAATCTTACCTTGGAAGGCTGCAGGCCTTCTACTGTAAACAACAAGCAGGCCTTCTACTGTAAACAACAAGCAGGTGTTTTAAGCTGTTAGAAACTGCCCCTTTCACACTGGGGCAGTTTTCAGGCCCTTTAGCGCTGGAAATAGCCTCTGCTAAGTGCCTAAAAACCACCTCCCATTCATTCAAGTGTGACTTTTCACACTCAGGCGGTGCGCTTGTGGGACATTCCCGAAAAGTCCTGCAAGCAGCATCTTTGGGGTGGATTGGGAGTGCTGTATTTACGCTCCCAAAACGCCCTGCCCATTGGAATGAAGTGCCGCAACACAGGAGTTTTTAAAAGCAATCTGCTAGTGGCCGAAAAGCGCTGCTTAACCGCTTCCCGACCGCTGCACGATGATATACGTCGGCAGAATGGCACGGGTGGGCAAAAGGGCGTACAACCCCTTTAAAAAGCGGCACTGCGCGCGCGTGCCGCGTTCTCCATGACCGCGGGTCCCGCGGACTTGATATCCGCCGGGTGCCCGCGATCGTGTCATGGTGAGGTAGAACGGGAAGATGCCTTTGTAAACAAAGCATTTTCCCGTTCTGCCTAGTGTCATGACAGAGATCACTGCTCTCTTTCATTGAGAGCAGTGATCTCTGTCATGTGTGTTGAAGCCCATCCCCCCCACAGTTAGAATCACTCCCTAGGGCACACTTAACCCCTTTATCGCCCCCTAGTGGTTAACCCCTTCACTACCAGTGTCATTTACACAGTAATCAGTGTATTTTTATAGCACTGATCGCTGTATAAATGACAATGGTGCCAAAATAGTGTCAAAAGTGTCCCATGTGTCCGCCATTATGTCACAGTCACAATGAAAATCGCAGATCACCGCCATTACTAATAAAACCATAAAACTATCCCCTATTTTGTAGATACCATAAATTTTGCGCAAACAAATCAATACACGCTTATTGCAAATTTTTTTTACCAAAAATATGTAGAAGAATACATATCGGCCTAAACTGAGGAAATAAATTTTTTTATATATTTTGGGGGATATTTATTATATCAAAAAGTAAAAAATATTGAATTTTTTTCAAAATTGTCGCTATTTTTTTAGTTTATAGCGCAAAAATTAAAAACCGCAGAGCCGATCAAATACCACCAAAAGAAAGCTCTATTTGTGGGAAAAAAAAGGACCTCAGTTTTGTTTAGGTACAACGTTGCATGACCGCGCAATTGTGGGTTAAAACGACTTAGTGCCGAATTGCAAAAAAGTGCTCTGGTCAGGAATGGGGCAAATCCTTTCGGGGTTGAAGTGGTTAAACAGCGGTAAAGCGCAGCTAAAACGAGCGGCACTTTACTGTGAACGCAGCCACGGCCCCAGTGTGAAAGGGGTCTTAGAGTGTTTGTTGTGATCATTCAGGAATTATGAGAATGAGTAACTTAAATTTTAAAGCTCTATTACTGCTCGTTAAGAATATGTAAATAATTGAATGTCCATAGTCTGGGCGCAGGTGCATTTTTAAACCACATGGTAATTGTTTATTGTACACATTGCTTTAACAAAGTACATGCAATTCAATCATTCTACACATTCTATAAGATCAAGGTTGAAATGGTGAAACAGAGGATAATGTAAAAACAGCATGCACAGTTATGCCCCGTACACACGATCGGACATTCTGACAACAAAATCCATGGATTTTTTTCCGACGGATGTTGGCTGAAACTTGTCTTGCATACACATGGTCACATAAATCTTGTCAGAAATTCCGATCGTCAAGAACGCGGTGACGTACAACACGTACAACGAGCCGAGAAAAATGAAGTTCAATAGCCAGTGTGGCTCTTCTGCTTGATTCCGAGCATGTATGGAACTTTGTGCGTCGGGATTATGTACACACGATCAGAATTTACGACAACGGAATTTGTTGTCGGGAAATTTGAGATTTTGACGGAAATTCAGATGAAAAATGTCCGATGGAGCCTACACATGGTCGGAATTTCCGGCAAGCTCCCATCCAACATTTTCTGACGGAAAATCCGACCGTGTGTACAGGGCATAACAGTTAAAGCTGATGTTTATGGAAAACAGGCATGGTACCTACCATGACCTGTGTGCTGGTGGCTGCTTTGTTAGATTGAAATCCTCTGTCCCTGGATACCCCCGCATCGGCAATCTTCTGGTGCTGCAGGAGTTATTTTGAGTGACTGCAGCCGTGACAGGTACTCATCTAGAAAGTGCTATGCCTGACCTTTCCACCGCTGTGCTCCATTCATACAAGCCATACTATTGGTGCCCACAATAAAAAGTGCTCTATAAATGGAGGACAGGTATATTCGATTCCTTCTCCATTCGCTTTTCATTGTGGGAACTTTTGGTAGGGCTTCTATGAATGGAGCACAAGGGTGGAAAGGGCAGGCATGTAGGACACTTGAAGAGTACCTGTCACAGGTGCAGCTGCTCATATTAACCCCAGAAGCACCAGTAGATCCCAGCTGTGGGGTATCTGGGGACAGAGAACAGAGGATTTACAACATAACACAGCAGTCACCAGCACACAGGACACTTTTTATCTGTGGTAAATTCAAACATGGGTGGTATAGGAGGGTGGTATAGAATGACAAAATACTTAAGCATGAACTAGAAAGATTCCGGATGGCTGCACATCCAAAAAATCCTCTTTATTGAAAACCAAATGAGAGGTGGTTCACAGGTGGAGCAGAAGACTCACAGGTTTCACGCTAAAATTATCACTTAATCCATATGAACATATCAATATATATAATTTTATTTTTACATAATATAAAAAATATATACATAAAACACAATAAAAAGGAGGGGAGAAGATTCATTGATATGGGTGTACCCAAAACATTTATCGCTTAGGTGCATGTGATGTCCAGTGATGGTACCTGGGTTTCATCCTACCAGTGTGTGTGTGCGGGGGGGGTGTCTTGGTGCAGCGTGCTGTCTCCTGCTTAGTGAGCCATTCAGGCACCCAAGACATGGGATCTTTGTTTTTGCCCCATCTAGAGGGAGGTGGGTGCGTGTCCTTCCTTCTCTTCACTCAGTCACCTGTGCTGGTTCATTGATCCGTCCCTTTGCTTGGTTTACTGGCACCTGGGGGGGTATGTTCCAGCATATGTGTCTTAGCACCCACGCAGGAAAGTGACATCATCAGCGCCATTTCATGATGCCAATGGGTGGACTACTGTGGGAATATATATAAACTAATCTTGGGCTTCATTTACTTTTCCTCTGTCCGTGTTGTATACACTTACCAGCCACTTTATTAAGTACACCTGGCTAGTACCAAGTTGGACCCCCTCTTGCCTTCTTTGTGGAATAGATTCAACAAGGTGTTCCTATTCCTCAGAGATTTTGGTCCATATTGACATGATAGCAAAATAGTATTGTTTTGGATTGACATGCTGCTTTTATCTTTATCACTTGTGAGTGTTCGCCTGTGTTTAAATAAATGTTGAATTGCCTTTAATACTACACAATGAGGTGTTTTTGTTCTGCTTCCTGAACTTTGAATGGTTTGGTGCCCCCTTTGGTGCAGTGTCCATTTCAGAAGATTCAAAGCTATCAGGGGTCTGTTTGGATATTTTCACCATGGTTGATGTTGAATTGAGCGTTGTTGACCACTTTTAAAAAGGTGGTACACAATTGAGGGTAAGAGGCCCGGAGTGCTGTGGTGCCAGTGGAGGATATCTTTTATCACCCTTTGTGTTAAAGTGCACTTTTTGAGGTGCTTCTTTCAATTCTAAATACCACTATATGGACTGTGAATAACTTTGTTTTTTATGTGAAAGCTCCTGCATTTGTATTTCCATTTTACACCTATATCAATGATTCAGAATCTTTTCCCCTCCTTTTTAATGTGTTTTATGTATAATATTGTGTTATATTATATAAAAATAAAATTATGTATGTTGATATGTGGTTGTCATTGTTTAATACCTGGTGCCTTAAAAGCTCAACTGCTTAAAGTGGTTGTAAAGGCACAAGTTTTTTTTTTACCTTCATGCATTCTATGCATAAAGGTAAAAAAACCTCTGTGTGCAGCAGGCCCCCCAGCCCTCCCCCCTTTAATACTTACCTGAGCCCCCTCAATCCAGTAATGTCCATGAGAACCTTGGCTCTCCGGGGGCTCACACACCTGATTGGCTTTGGGCAGCAGCCGTGGCACAGGAGCGTGCCTGCCTGGGTGCCCCCCACAGCAAGCAGCTTGCTGTAGGGGCACCCGGCAGGAGGGAGGGGCCAGGAGCACCAGTGTGGGACCAGTGTGGCAAAACCACTGCACAGAGCAGGTAAGTATAAAATGTTTGGTATTTTAATGTAAAAACAAAGTTTTAGTAACACTTTAAGTATTTTGTACTTTTAAATTCATCTGTGATAAGCACTGTCCCTCATGCTGTTTTTTTTTTTTTAAACCATTTTTTAGCAATCTTCAGCTTTACAATATGCTCAGCTGGAGCCTTTCTCAAATTTATCACAAAGGAATAAAATAATTCCAGATAGAATTTGTGCAACAGTTACATATATTATATCAGTTTTGTTTAACTAAAGTTAAAAGTTTTCCCTTAAATATGCACGGTTGTTGAAAATTTGGGATTACTTCCCTTCAGAATGTATCGAGCAGCAGTTATGAAATGTGTCTCAATGTCACTCCATGTCAAAAGGAAGTTTTGGAGCAGACAAAATTTTAAGTTTTCAGACATCAAACATTACTGGCACATTATAAGAGGTACTATAATATACAGTGGGGACGGAACGTATTCAGACCCCCTTAAATTTTTCACTCTTTGTTATATTGCAGCCATTTGCTAAAATCATTTAAGTTCATTTTTTTTCCTCATTAATGTACACACAGCACCCCATATTGACAGAAAAACACAGAATTGTTGAAATTTTTGCAGATTTATCAAAAAAGAAAATCTGAAATATCACATGGTCCTAAGTATTCAGACCCTTTGCTGTGACACTCATATATTTAACTCAGGTGCTGACCATTTCTTCTGATCATCCTTGAGATGGTTCTACACCTTCATTTGAGTCCAGCTGTGTTTGATTATACTGATTGGACTTGATTAGGAGAGCCACACACCTGTCTGTACAAGACCTTACAGCTCACAGTGCATGTCAGAGCAAATGAGAATCATGAGGTCAAAGGAACTGCCTGAAGAGCTCAGAGACAGAATTGTGGCAAGGCACAGATCTGGACAAGGTTACAAAAAAAATTCTGCTGCACTTAAGGTTCCTAAAAGCACAGTGGCCTCCATAATCCTTAAATGGAAGACGTTTGGGACAACCAGAACCCTTCCTAGAGCTGGCCGTCCGGCCAAACTGAGCTATTGGGGGAGAAGAGCCTTGGTGAGAGAGGTAAGGAAGAACCCAAAGATCACTGTGGCTGAGCTCCAGAGATGCAGTCAGGAGATGGGAGAAAGTTGTAGAAAGTCAACCATCACTGCAACCCTCCACCAGTCAGGACTTTATGGCAGAGTGGCCCGACGGAAGCCTCTCCTCAGTGCAAGACACATGAAAGCCTGCATGGAGTTTGCTAAAAAACACCTGAAGGACTCCAAGATGGTGAGAAATAAGATTCTCTGATCTGATGAGACCAAGATAGAACTTATTTGCCTTAATTCTAAGCGGTATGTGTGGAGAAAATCAGGCACTGCTTATCACCTGTCCAATACAGTCCCAACAGTGAAGCATGGTGGTGGCAGCATCATGCTGTGGGGGTGTTTTTCAGCTGCAGGGACAGGACCGGTTGCAATCGAGGGAAAGATGAATGCGGCCAAGTACATGGATATCCTGGATGAAAACCTTCTCCAGAGTGCTCAGGACCTCAGACTGGGCCGAAGGTTTACCTTGCAACAAGACAATGACCCTAAGCACACAGTTAAAATCAGGAAGGAGTGGCTTCACAACAACTCCGTGACTGTTCTTGAATGGCCCAGCCAGAGCCCTAACTTAAACCCAATTGAGCATCTCTGGAGGACCTAAAAATGGCTGCCCACCATGTTTACCATCCAACCTGAAAGAACTTGAGAGGATCTGCAAGGAGGAATGGCAGAGGATCCCCAAATCCAGGTGTGAAAAACTTGTTGCATCTTTCCCCAAAAGACTCATGGCTGTATTAGATCAAAAGGGTGCTTCTACTAAATACTGAGCAAAGGGTCTGAATACTTAGGACCATGTGATATTTCAGTTTTTCTTTTTTAATAAATCTGCAAAAATGTCAACAATTCTGTGTTTTTCTGTTTTTCTATGGGGTGCTGTGTGTACATTAATGAGGAAAAAAAATGAAATTAAATGATTTTAGTAAATGGCTGCAATATAACAAAGAGTGAAAAATTTAAAGGGGTCTGAATACTTTCCGTCCCCACTGTAACTGATAACAAAAGATCAACACTGAACTTTTAAATTGTACTGAGAAATCTATATTCAGCTTTTCTTTTTCATTTCAAGACTTGCCAAAAAAAAAAAAAAAAAGGTCTTTATATTAATTTATTTTTCAATACAAATGCATGACATGTTGAATAATGTAAATAGTCCAGACGATCTGTTTCTGCATATTGGGTTGTAAAGAATCTTTTTACAGCTACAATGAATACTTTCCTGTTCCTGGTCTGTCCTTGACTGCTGCTTCTGGTTCAGTAAAGTGACACAAGCCAAGGCCTAGTACTGAGTCATTTATTATATGGGGATTTACTATCTATAATCATATAACTGCCTCCACTAAAGGTATACCCTACTTTTAGTGGATCTTCTACTACACAGGGTGTGTGCGCCTTCAGATGAAGATATCCTTGAAACAGTATAAGGAAATTACTGTTTAAAATACATATGCAATGTAAAAGGGAAAGAACTAAACAAGAAATTATAATGCCCCTTTAATCAATATTAGTTTAATAATTGATCTGCAGTTCTTGGAGAAGAAACGCTAAAGATACACTATCTGGCTTCTGCAGTAATTCTGATCACTGAAGGACGTCAACAGCATGTCAACATGTTTTCTCAGTTTCATGGATTTTGCCTTTGAAGATAAACATAAACTTTGTGCTGTAATGTCATTTTCTCCAACAGCCACGATGAAGAGTACTCAAAAACAATTTAATGAACAGAGACATTATGCAAAGTAGTTCTGAGGTATTGTAATACCCTAGTGCTTGCACACAGTTAAAGCTGAACTCTGGGAAAAAAAAACATTTTGGGCCATTTGCTATGTCAAAATATGTAATGTATGTTCCACCTCATTTAGCTACCTGCTTGCTATTCAGACCTCTGATCACACTTCCTGTTATTCAGCATCAACTTCCCTCGCAGCTAAGAGAAGCAATGTGACCAAAATCCAAGAGTTGAATATAAAAGCTGAAAGATGTGAATCTGTTTTTAAAGGGCCATTTGGTTGTATCCCCTCCATTCCCCAGGCCTCTCCTTGCAGGCAGGGGCAAGGACAGTCAATTACTTCCCAACTGAAGTTGGCACTGTACAGCCATAATATTTGTAAAAGGCCACCAGTTATCTTGTACATCACATATGTGAAATACAAGGCTCGCAGGTTGAATCCAGTCCACCAAGCCTTGTCATGTGGCCATCACACCCAGTTTTGTAGCTGGAACGTGGTGGAACTCCATTCCACCACCTACAGCTCTTACCCCCTGTTCCCACTTCCCACTGTCATGTATAAAAACACAGAAGCCTTTTGTGTTCACAAGGAACAGCTTTGCTCTCAGTAGCTCCTGGATATAACAGATCCCTGCACGCACTCATGATGGGGCACAGCGGGGACAGATCTCCAGAATCTGAGAGAGAGAAAAATTTCCCTGCAAGGTGAGGCAGAGCCGCCTACACAGGGAGGTACTAGAAATGAATACACAGGTAGTAGAGCCACCTACACAGGGAGGTACTAGAGCCTTACCAGGTAGGAGAGAGTAGAGATGCAAAAAAATCTTTGGGGGAGGATGTGGTTGCATAGTGCACTCCTTAACCCTGTACTCTGTACACAGCGTACACCTGAACCCTGCATGTAGCATACTCACTGCTGAACTCTGCACTATGTACGTAACACACTGCTGAAATCTGCAGTCTATATGTAATGCACTCCTGAACTGTGCGCTCTGTACATAACACACTCCTGAACCCTGCACTCTGTACGTATCGCACCCCTGAACTCTGTAGCTTGTGCATAGGGCACCCCTGAAACTGCACTCTGTACATAGCACAGCCCTAAACCCTGCACTCTGTAAGTAGCATAGTGTAATCCTGAACTTTGTACATTGCGCACCCCAGTTATAACTGACCCTTTGAGGGCAACCATACCACTCATGCGGCCCGCAATGTAATTGAGTTTGACTCATCTGTTCTACATTTACCAGTGAATGCTATAGCTCAGCAGCCAATAACAAACAATACAGAAGTTTACCATGTACATACTGTGATGTGTTTTGAAGGTAACGTCACTTGGGAAAAAAGGACATGTTACATCTGTCAACGCTAAACTATCAGTAGTTAACATGTTTTCTCAAGAGGCCAGCTTTGGTTTCACTGTTAATGAAAATACAGTATATACTGTAGATCTTATGTAACTATGAATATTGTCACAAAAGCCAAATGATAAACAAAAGTGAACTTTTGTAACTTTGCAATTTATCGCTAGCACAGCAGTTTCCCTTCTGTGAAAAGTTTCATTTCTCCTTTCATCCCAAGGAGAGGAGTGGCTGTGGAGAAATGAGTTTTCTTTAGACAACACCAGGCAGTAAAGTGAATCATGCTGTATGTATTTAAATAGATGAGTATTGACATATGCAGAGCTGTGTATTGGGTTGCTCTAATCTTGTTCTATAGCTGTTTATTTATCTCCACCCTTCATAGCTTTTTCTTTTTCTTTTTCCTCAAACCTATTTAAAGGAAACTTGTCATGAAGGAAATATAGTACCTCCTTCTGGAAATGCCTGTTATCTGGTTTCCTTTGGCTCTAGCTTCACTACTTTTGAATCATTGATCTGGAACACATAGGCAACAAGTCAGAATGTTTTATCTGCATACTGCATTGACTCATAGTATTGAAGCCCTTGGATAATGTGGATATGGATGGGGGAATCACTCCTGCTGAGGCATTGTATTCTGATGTTGGGGAGACTTCCCCACTGCCAGAATACACCGATCAGAGCTGCTGGCTATAGATCTGGAAAACACTGACAGGGCGGTTGTACAGAAGTCGATCGGTAGTTTTTCTTCATATTTATATTCAGTGTATTTAATTTTGGAAAAAAATAGGGGCATGTTCCCACCAAAAGATATCTTCAACAATGTTTGAAATGTGCACAATTTTTCTTACAGTTAAAAAGGGATAAATGATCTATTCATGTCACTGCACACCTGGATAATCCCATTCTTCAATGCTCATAGTCTTTTTTGTGATGGATTATTTGTTTAACATAAAACACACAAATAAAGCTTATCATTGCCTGTATATTGTTTTTAGATGCCATTTTTGTGGCCATAAGCTAAAAATGCACATAAAGTGTTGGTCTGTATATGACAAAAGGACTACTAAACTACTGGTAGACACCATTAACAGGGGCATTTAGACACAATGCAAATCACAGCAGCAAGAATCCCCCCTATGGCTGGAAATGACAGCATGTGCAGATAGTCACTGAGCCCATAACACTGCAATGATAGGCAGGTGATCACTGACTGTGTGACCACCAAACCTGTACAGTGTAATGACAGGCTGTCACTGCTATCCGCATATAACTGTCATATCCAGCCACTGGAATCAGTGGATTCTTGCCACTGAGAAATGCAGCGTGGCTAAACACCCATGCGGATGGTGCCCTAGTGCGGTACTCAATGCATGAAAGCAGACACACTGGACTTGGCATTAGTTTCCATACCACAGATAGGGCACGTCAGCATTAACAAATAAAATTATCTTTAGCAATAAATACCTATTTTTGTCATTAATAAAAAACTGCTTTTCTCCAGCGTTCAGCCTTGGCAGTATACAGTATACTGTAGGGTCTCTGGCTAACAGTTACTACTAAAGAGAAGATATTATTTTTAATCAGCAGCGATATTTTATTGTATATACATAAGGAAACATTGATTACACTGATACTTGAAGTTGCAGAAAGTGAATGCCCAGGGTTTATTTTTAAGCTTTTCTTAGGACCTCCATAGATCTTATAGAGTAGTTTAATATGCAGTACTATTTTGACCACCTTCAAGCATCATGGTGGCCTGTTGGGTCCATGAACAAATGTTCACCTAAATTTTACACATATTATTCATATGGAGAGAGATAGGGGAGACAGGCAGAGAAATTTCCAGTGCTGACTTATCATCAGGAAAACAGCAATTGGACAAAGTTTCCTAAACTGACTGGTCCTTATTTCGGCTGAGAAATGTCAGCCAGCAATCTCCAGGCACCCACATACTATAGATGAGATTATAACCTGGTTCAAATGGAAATGGTCAACTTTTGCTTTATGTCTTTTTGTAACATGTAAAAAGATACAAGGGCTGACGCGTTTCAGCATACCACCTTGGTCACAGCACTTTCTGAACTCTACCTGCCTTTTGACTATGAATTTGACCCTGACTTCTCTTTGAATGTTCACAATCAGAAAGCCAGCACCTCAGTAGACTCTTTGTAAACTCTTTGTTGCAGAATCTATATTGTCTACATTCCAGCATATACAGTGTCTAAAATGCTAATGCATTGCTATGTAATGCATAGCATGAGGAAGGCCGTCTTGACTGAAACACATTCGAATTTTTGCATTTTGGACACAGTATATGATGAAATGTAGCCAATAAAGATTTTGCAACAAAGAGTATACTGAGTTGCCGGCTTTCTGATTGTGATCGTTTTATATTTGGGATAAAACTTCCCAGCCTGAACACCAGGTTTCAGCTATTAAAGTCTGGATTAAGCAGTTGAGCTGGGGTATGCTATTTACATTTATACTCTCTGAATGTTGCCTAAGTTGAACCTGGACTGTCATTGGACCACACTACCTGTCTGCCAACTGCAAGTACCTATTTGCTGTGCTAAGCGTGTGCCTGCCCTGGTGTGGTGGCCTGTAAAAGACCTGGGTGCAACTGAGTACTAGTAGGCCTGCTTGCCTAATGGGAAAGAGGACCGCTATAGGTGAAGAACATACAGCCAGCTATAGTGCCTGACCACCAACACTAGTGGTAGGCGTGACACCTGCCTTCTGAACTACAGAGGCGCTGAGAGATGATTTTTCAGGGGGCAGGAACAGTAAAGGAATCACTGCTTGCAGGCAGTAAGGTACCATGGGATATGCAGTCCTTAGAAGTTGAAAGTAAACAGCAGAGAAGCTGCAAAGCATTCTGCGAATCCAAGAATTTGTGGAAAAAAGAGATGGCTGGCAGACAGGATATTATAAAATCTGCCATGGCTGCAAAGCATAGCCCTAGACACAGCCTCTGTTGCTAAAGGGGGTAACAGTTGGTGGATGTAAGCACAACCATGGGGTTTTACAGTTCCGTTGACCTTACATGTGTTTGTTCTTACAGCTGCTGCGTCCCTGTAGTAACATAGGCTGCCCTTACACAGCTCTAGGCGGCTCCAGCTACAAACAAACCATTGATTTACACTATGCAGGCCACAGCACCCATGTGACCTCATCCACACTCAGAGCTTTAGCAGAACTTTTTTTGTTGTGTTTGCATCCACTGATAATAATTTTAATGTATTTTTAGCAAAAATATTACTTAATATCTCCGGAGGGAAAGGTAGGGGGGGATCCTGGGCCCTATCAGGTAGGCTGTATGGGCACCCATGATTTTTAACAGCCTGAGCGGAGCTAAACTCTCTCAGTCAACATTAAATATTTTAAATCCATATGCTGCTGCTAGCATTTGTAAAGGGAAAGGAAGGTATATTATATTTATTTGTTTTAAACTTTTTTTTTTTCACATTTCTTTGGTTGCTTCCTGATTTCTGGCCTAGGCCAATTGATATCACACATCCCAGGAGTCTTCAATGGCATTTTTTTCCTCTGGATTCCTGGAAATACAGCATAAGCTACATAAATCATCTGCCCTTACTCAAGATGGCTGCAGCTAAAAAATCTTGGGGGGGGGGGGGTGTTTTTCAAAGTGACTTCTCAACAAAGTAAAGCATGGAGACATGGATGAATGTATAAAATGTATAAAATGGATAAATAGGTGAGTTTTTTTGAATATCAAAAATGAATTAAATAGCGTCTTCAGTTTGTTCCACTTTGATTAAGATTTTCTTATTCTGACAAGGATTTTCTCTCACTTCCTCTTCCATTAGATGGTGTCATTGTGGCAGGATGTGAAAAAAAATCTCCCCAGCAGGTCACAAAGAGCAGTAAAAACCTCTGTCTAAAAAAAAAAAAAAAAAAATGTCTTCATTGGAGTTCTACTTAGGGCTCATCTAGACCTTCAGTTGGGGGTGTTAAAAATATGCGGTTGATCTGCATTTTTACAGCCCCCAACCGCCTCCCCTTGAGATGCAGAAGCAACGGAAGGGGGTGGTCACATGACGTGGGCTTAATGATTTGTTTTGTGCTCACAAGAAAAACTCCGGAGGTATATCTAACACAGAAATCCTGAAGCTAATAGGTAGATGACCATCGCGATTAGTAGTTAATGGAAACATAACTGACCTAATGATGTACAAATAGTTTCGTCGTAGGAAAACATTAGTCTTGGCTGCTCTGTAGTGACATTTTGTACTTCGGATTATGACATTTGGTGTTCAGTTCTTCTGAGCCCCAAAGTAAACATGATGCATTAGACTCACTAGGTCAGTTTAACCACTAATGGCATAAGAAGATTGAACTATAGTATATCTTACACAAGAGCGGGGATGTTATCGTACATTAATTTGCTTCAAAACTTGACAAATGGACGTCAGAGACTTAATCAAGATGTACTTACTTTGCTCTGATTTTGACATCTATTTGCAGTTAATATTTGTTATTAAAACTAATCCAGGAAAGAAGAAAGAAGTTGTTTGATTTTCCTCTGAGCTCTACTGCTGAAAAACAATATACAGTAGGATATGAATAGGTCATTATTGCATATGCGGATGCTTGGTAATCTGCCAGCGTGTTCAAGACTGAAGATTTTGGGTTGCAAAATGATTCTGTGAAACACTATAGCCTGTTATTGGCTAATGTTTAACCTTCTTTCACATTATAAAGCAAGGAAGGGCACTTTATAATTGATGAACCAGTCCAATGTGTCTTAATAGGGCTTGGCTTTTTGTACTGAAGATCCATTACAGCAATAATTACAAAAAGAAACTAGTAGTGGAGTAGTGTGCCATGTTAACCATTGAGTAATGCAAAAAGTTTGGAGGATAAGTGATACCTCTTTTGGTTTGAGTACAAAGGGCATGGACACATCTGCCTGTCTGTAGCACTGTCTGTTGATCTTAATTGTGTGATTCGCCTGAGACACTAAAGCAGTGCATGTACAGTTAATGCTTTCCTAAAAGTTGAAAAATGTATGCAACTGAAAATAAGTGCTTCCAAATGCGGGATGCTGCAGATCCTCCTTGTGGTCTCTCAAAACAGAATGAGTGTCACGTAGGGAAATGTAATCAAAGCAGGACCAGGTTCTTGATAGCCTGCCTAAGGAATTAGTCATCTCAATACTTTGGTTTAACTGGACACCTGCTCTCTCATATCTTGGCTGCGTCTATTTCAAGACATGGGAGCTGAACAAGTGCGTTACTTCCCCTAGATCTAGTTTACAGCAAGGGGTCCAAGGAGATAGACCCCTTGCTGCAAACTAGATCTAGGGGAAGTAAGTTCTGTCCCAGAAGATGATGGTACCTGTCTAAAACTGAAGCCTTAGAACCTTTTTCATTTTTTTGCTGCTGTTTATGTCCCCACTGTAGAGACCCATTATTTGCCTTGGTCCCCACTGTGACTTGTACTAAAAGTGAGGGAAAATCCATAATTTTGAGCTTTCATATCACACAGAAGCCCCTAAACAAAAAAAAAACAACTATTACAGGATTTTAATTTAATTTATGAAAGTTTTATTCAGAGCATAGTAAAAATAGTTTAAAAATAGCCCCATAGGGCAGGACAACAGCAACAAGTCAAATTAATATGCGCTTAATCCCAGAGTTCACATCCACATTTCAGCTGGTGGATAGCATGATGGTACTCTTTCTTTATAAGTATCTCTACCCCAGTAGTAATACTAGTTCCTCTCATAAAGTAGCCATAGACAGCAAAAAGACAGAAAATAATCTCATGGTGCAGTATTTATATAAAAATTGCACGGACACATAACATTTAAAATAAATACACTCGCATTTATTGGTGCCCACTCTCTCTGCACCAATACAGCCAGCCTGTATACTGCTCCACCATTGCGCTTACTGGAACCCGCGTGTATTCCAATTGCTGAAAACAGAAATTATGTTACCACACAGGTACGTATCACACAAACTGTATATGGCATATAGACAGCTTCTTCAGGAAGCTCTGTCTAGCAAAACATGTAGAGGTGGTGACACGTGTGTCATAACCGGTTTGTGTGGTACGTACCTGCGTGGTGAAATCAGTTCCATTTCCAGCAATCGGAATGAACGTCGGTTCAAGTAAGCGGAATGGCGGAGCAGTATACAGGGCGGTTGTATTCGTGAAATCTCCCATTGGGAGATTTCCCTTGCCCACCTGTTCCCGTTACACATGTCAGTTGTGGGATCAACACTCAGTTTCTGTCCTTGTGACAACTGTCATTGGGAAAGGAAGTGAAAGGCAATCTACCAAAGTGGAACTCGGCCAGTAACAGTGAGGACAATAGTTATAACTCTTCTCCACTCCATCTTTGTTAAAAGATAAGATTTAGATAGAAGAGTAGTTGCAAGACAGTTTTGGAGAAGTATGAAATGAAGACAGACACAGTTTTTGTTTTATCCAGCTGTAAACAACATCCAAGTGAAAGCTATAACACCAACATGTCAGTAAAAATAAGACATTGAAAAGAGAGCACTGAGTTGGAAAAAGGATCACCCCCTCCTAAAAATGACTTGTAAACTCAATCAGGTGTAACTAATCAATGGCACACATTTGGCAAGCCATTTGATTTTCAACTGTGATCAGCTGTGGTCATTTTGATTAGCTCAGCATGAAATGAATTTTCCTTGAGCATTTCAGTCCCTGGTAGCGCAACTGAAGCAACCAATTAACTATGGGTGGCAAGACACTGTCAAAAGATCTCCGGGATAAAGTTGTGAACAGGCACAAGTCAGGATATGGATACAAAAAAAATGCAAAGGCTTTAATAATGCCTAAAAGCACAGTGAAGTCTATTATTTAGAAGTGGAAGGTAGTTGGTACAACACAGACCCTACCTGGATCAAGATGTCGCTCCAAACTGGATGAAAGAGCCAAGAGGAAACTGGTCAGAGAGGCTACAAAGAGACCTACAGCAACTCTGAAGCAGTTACAGGGATTTATGACAAAGACTGGTCATTGTGTGCCTGTGACAAGAATATCACAAATTCTCTTGTATGTGAGGGTTTCAAGAAAAAAGCCACTCCTCAAGAAAGGCCACATGCAGTCATGATTGAGCTTTGCCAAAACACACCTTGAAGATTCTGAGGCCACATTGAAAAATTTGTTATAGTCAGATCAATACTAAAAGTCAGACTAAAATGGAATTACTTAGCCTCAACACCAAATATTATGTCTGATGTAAATCCACTACAGCTCACCATCCAAATAACATCATTCCTACAGTAAAGCATGACGGTGGTAATATCCTGTTTGGGGATGCTTCTCTGCAGCAGGGACTGGAGCACTTGTCAGAATAGAAGGAACAATAGATGGGGCAAAATACTATCAAATTCTTGAGAAAAATCTGCTGCCCTATGCCAAAAAGTTGTCAATGGGAAGAAGGTTTACCTTCCAACATGACAATGACCCAAAGCACACAGTACAAATGACCGCACAGTGGTTGAAGGAAAAAAGGTGAATGTCCATGCATGGCCTAGTCAGAGCCCAGACTTAAAACCCATTGAAAATCCGCAGAATGACTTGAAGATTTATGGTGACAGCCGATCACCATCAAATTTAACTGAACTTGAGCAGTTCTGCAAAGATGAGTGGACAAATATTTAAAAGTCTAGATGTGCAAAGTTAGTAGAGACATATCCCAACATACTAATGGCTGTAATTAAAGCAAAAGGTGGTTCAACAAACTACTGACACAAGGGGGTTATGCTTTATCCAAGTCAGTGATTACATTTTTTTTCTGACATATTGGTGTTGTATCTTTCACTTGAATGTTATAAGTTGCACTTAAACTGAGTAAATACAGCTGGATAAAACAAGAACTGTGTCTGTCTTCATTTCAGGCTGCAAAGCAACAAAATGTGATTATTTTAAATGGGATGATTCTTTTCTATAGTCACTGTATATTTTTAAGGAGAGGAGATAAGTAGGGGATACATTGAAGATTGAAGAATTATAAAAGTAAAGTGATATATTTTTAGAGAACTGCCATTTTCAGAAAGTAACACTAAATGGTGTGCTAATACATTTGGAAGAGAAATATTTATACATAATATGAAATAAAGGTTACGTTTTATTGTCCTTTAGGTGAGATGTGCGGTTTGTAAAGTGCATCACTTCTGTAGCACTGTAAAATGTCTCTATATACAAAGAGTGCCATTATTAGCACAACAAATACATGAGCTGGCCTACTGCAAGGGAAGTCTGTGGGTCTGGCTTACTAATGTGTAAAGTGAAGTCAATTGTGTTCATATCAATTACCTAAATCTTCTTTGCATAATTGAATGTTAAAAACAGGTAGCACAAGGAAGTGTTTACCTGGTTTGGCCACAAAGCATTATCATAAATTAATGTTCTTCCCTGGCTATTATTCTTGATGCAGGCCCTTCCCATTCCATTACCATCAGGTTTTATAAAGCAGCAGTAAAGCGCAGTTGTAGAAAAAAAGATTTCCCTGCAAGGCAATGTCATTATGTGCTAGTATATCGCATACTATCACATTATGAGAGACTTACCTTAAAACGAAGCCCTCCAGCACCGTGCTGTCTCTGCTGAGAGGGCTTCCATCATCCCCTGGTCTTCCTTCCAGGTTTACGGCCTCTGGTTACATGAGTGGCCGCGGCGTGATGATATCAACCTTTACGGCACAGGCTCTGAAAGTCCAGCACTGTATGGAGCTCCGTGGACTTTATATCCTCAAGACACTAGCCAGTGTCCCCTTTAGCTTACACACCCAGTATGCTGACTTCTAGGACCAAGAGGATTTCAGCAACACACACAGTCTCTGGGATCCCTTTAGGGGGTTGATATTCATTGTCCAGGGAAAACTGGTAGCCTCCTTCCAACTTCCAAGCTACTCTCTATACCAGTAATACCAGACCAGATCCATGGACATCCTCCTTCAGTCAGCTTGCAAAGGAACCGTGGGTTGTAGCTTCAAGGTTTCAGGCCCTCAGGTCAACCACGTGAGGCCACATGTGTTGGGGAGAGGCAGCAGCCTCCTCCCCACCTGGACCTCTCTTACTAGAGGTGGACTGGACTGGACCCTGAGACCCTATGCTCTTCAGACTTAAATACAGGCACCCAGCATCCCTTGGGGCGCATCCCCTTCTAACTGGCCAGGGCTGTATCTACATCCATGTTCTCACCTGCTGGGTTTCTTCCCACTGTCCAGTATGTCTCATCACTATTGGACCAGTGTGAAATCTCCAAGGCAGCATGAGCAGCATCTGAGCACAATGAGAAGACCTCACTAAACGATCACAGCTCTCTGTTAAGCAGACAGCACTTAAAGCGGAAGTAAACCCATCCATAAAACAGTTTAATTTATGGCACATGCCGGAAATGTAAAACTCCCATTGGTTGTGCTCTCAACCAAACTGTCAAACCATCCAATGGCTGGTGTTATAACCAATCACATGTGCAGCATCATGGCAGTTGTAGATTAAACAGAGGCAAAGATGGCAGCTTCCTTGGCTGAAAACGATAGGGGGTTTACTTACACTTTAAATTGCCTGTCTGCCTCCCTGTTAAGCAGAGAAGCCAAAAACTATATACACTCTCTGGCACCTAGCTGGGAGGGCGCTACACAACCATTGCTGGCAATGTGTGGAGGACGAAATAACCCTTCTATGTATCTTTTGGGACTGCCCCAAGTTGAGGGAATTCTATAATTCTGTGGAACATATAGTAAAGACCCTTACCTCTGGAACTTTGTCAGCCCACTTACTGCATTATTTCCCACTCCTTTAAAAAACACAAAGGCTTGGTGCTTACACGCCTCCTTAAAGCGGAGCTCCGCTGAAATTTTTTTTTTTAAGTCAGCAGCTACAAATACTGCAGCTGCTGACTGTTAAAACATGGACACTTACCTGTCCAGGGCGCCCGCGATGTCGGCACCTGAGGCCGAACCATCTCTCGGTCCTCGGGTGCTGCCGCCTCCATCTTTGGTAAGGGAATCAGGAAGTGAAGGCTTGCGGCTTCACTTCCCGGTTCCCTACTGCGCATGCGCGAGTCGCGCAGCACAATACGGATGGTCCCTGCTGTCTCTGGGACCCGTATGTTTCCCAGCAGACAGCGGGGGGGGGGGGGGACGGGAATTGGCATAAATACCCCCAGATTCTGCGGATATCTATGCCGGAAGTGGGTGCAAATACCTGTATTATACAGGTATCTGCACCCCCCTGAAAGGTGCCAATTGTGACACCGGAGGGGGGGAGGAAACCGATGAGCGGAAGTTTCACTTTTGGGTGGAACTCCGCTTTAATGCTGCTAAAGCTTGCATTCCAGCAATGTGGAAATGAGGTTCTCCCCCTGTGTCAAGCTAAGATCACAGAGATACAACAAATGGAACAACTCACTATACCTCTGAGGGAGCAGGATGAGAAATCATGGAAAACCTGAAGACTCTGGTTCTTTTACAGAGATCAAACTCCATTAGTGCCCTCACTAGCGACTTCACACTGAGCCCTAATGATTATCAAAATACACTGAGCTGATTTCCTGGACAATGGAAGGGGAACATATAGTAAAATAGCCCTGATAATATACAGGTGTGTCCTTGATCCCAGTGCTTTTCTTTTAAAGCAGTTAAGTTGGAACTTACTACTTTTTATGACAGCCAAGTATTATCTGAATAAAACTTGGCCAAACATAAAATCCAAAAAGATAAAGCAGTGAAAGAAGTCCTAGACAAGTGGCAAACAACTGAACTGATTTGAGCAGCTCTTGGAAACAAAAAAATAAGATATGTTGTATTGACTGTTCAAGAGATTTCCCACATTACCAAAAGAATTGGGACACCTGCCTTTACACGCACATAAACTTTATTAGCAAGGTCCATAAAGACATGAATGAGCGAGTTTGGGGTGGAGAACCTTGAATGGCCTGCACAGAGTCCTGATCTCAACCCAATAGAACACCTTTGGGATGAATTACAGCGGAGAATGCGAGCCAGGTCTTCTCGTCCAACATCAGTGCCTGACCGCACAAATGCGCTTCTGGAAGAATGATCAAACATTCCCATAGACACACTCCTAAACCTTGTGAACAGCCATCCCAGAAGAGTTGAAGCTATTATAGCTGCAGAGGGTGGGCCAACTCAAAATTGAACCCTATGGACTAAGACTGGGATGCCATTAAAGTTCATGTGCGTGTAAAGGCAGGTGTCCCAATACTTTTAGTAATATTGTGTATATGGTCAAGAGAAGCCAAAAGGGTGTAGTACTAAAGAGAACTCAAAGTGTAAACACTTTCCTGTGCTGAGAGCATGCTCCCCCAACACAGTCAGCAGTGGGGACTGGAAAGCTCCCAGAAATGCATACTTGCGATCGGAAGCTTTCTGTGACTGCTGTGACAGCCAATCAAAGCAGGCACATGACAATGTCCGTCTCCGCCTACCGGCATTTAGAAGCTCATAAAGGGCTTTAAACTAAAAGCAAATATGTATTATATTGCAGCATACTTATACTGGCTAATGCCTGCATTAGTTTCCTTTTTAGGCTTTCTTTCCTCTAGTTTCATCTGGTGATCCAGCCAGCAAGTCTGTTGTAATTCACAAGCTCTTAGTGATTGTAAACATTTGTTTTTTTTTTTTTTTTTAATAGCAAACATGTTATATGTTTTTATCATTTTTTTGAGATAGAGAGAGCTTCCTTTTGGTGGTATTTAATCACCACTGTGATTTTTAATTGTTTGCTAAACAAATGAAAAAAGACCAAAAATTTAGAAAAAAACATTTTTTTTCTTAGTTTCTGTTATAAAATGTTGTAAATAAGTAATTTTTTTCCTTCACTGATGTGCGCTGATGAGGCTGCAATGACGGGCACTGATTGGCTGCACTGATGGTCACTGATGAGGCGGCACTGATGAGAAGGCACTAATATGCAGCATTGATGGGCACTGATAGGGGGCACTGATATGCAGAACTGATAGGTGGCACTGGATATCAGTGCCCATAAGTTCTGCCTATCAGTACCCATCAGTGCTGCATATCAGTGCCGCCTATCAGTGTTGCATATTAGTGCCTCCTCATCAGTGCCCATCAGTTCCACCTCATCAGTGCTAATCAGTGCAGCCTCATCAATGCAGGCTATCAGTGCGCATCAGTACAGCCTCATCAGCGTGCATCAGTGAAGGAGAAATTACTTATTCACAACATTTTATAACAGAAATTAAGAAAAACTTTTTTTTTCAATATTTTCGGTCTTTTTTCGTTTGTTTAGCAAAAAATAAAAGAATCCAGTGGTGATGACTAAATACCACCATAAGAAAGCTCTATCTGTCTCAAAAAATGAAAAAAAAAATGTTTGAGTATAGCGTTGCATTACAGTGCAATTGTCATTCAAAATGTGACAACACTGAAAGCTGAAAATTGGCCTGGGCAGGAAGGGGGTGAAAATGCCCAGTAGGCAAGTGGTTTAAAAAAAAATAGCACACAGACCCCTACAAAGCTCTACTATGTATTTTGGAGGACATTTGGAGGGGTCTGTGCTCTTCCTTTTCTGCCAATGAATGTCATTTACTGGCATTTTTAATGGCATGGTTTTTTTTTTTGCAAATGTCACTTTTGATGTAGTGTGCGTAGTACCCATCAGCTCAGCCTTAACAGTGCCCATCAATGCAGCCTGATCAGTGCAGCTTTACCTGTGCTCATCAATACAGCCTGATTGGTGCAGCTTTACCTGTGCCCATAAATACAGCCTGATGGGTGCAGCTTTACCTGTGCCCATCAATACAGCCGGATCAGTGCAGCTTTACCCGTGCCCATCAATACAACCTGATGAGTGCAGCTTTACCTGTGCCCATCAATACAGCTTGATCAGCGCCCATCAGCTCAGCCTTACCTGTGCCCATCAGCGCAGCCATGCCAGTGCCCATCAGCGCAGCCTCGCCAGTCATCAGTGCCCACCAGCGCAGCTTTGCCAGTGCCCATCAGCACAGCCTCGCCAGTCGTCATTGCCCATCAGCGCCACCATGGGGAGAGGAGAGCCACCTCCTCTCCCCACCACAGTGGGGTGGGGAGTGGGGATCTTTTCCGCTGCAGTGTCCACTAAGTCACGCCTCCTGGACCGGTGGTTCCTATGATGGACGTCTCACGTCCAGGTATTGGACCAGTGTGATGTCATCATAGGAGCAGGAGGCGGGACCGCTCTGGGTAGTTAGCCCTGTTAGCTCCCATCTCCCCACGCCGCTGGTGGCGCCAGCTCTGGGTGGCTTACCCCCTGCTCTTGGTGCGCATACCCTTAGGGGTACACATACCACGGGTTGAGAAACACTGCTCTATGGGATGCGCTTTGTGTTAAACCATTTCTGGGTGCTTTTTGACATGTGCTTTGGGTCATTGTCCTGCTGTAAGATCCATGACCCCTGACAGAGACCCAACTTTCTGACACTGAGCCCTACACTGCACCCCAGAATTCTTTGGTAGTCCTCAGATTTCATAATGTCATGCACACGGTCAAGACATCCAGTGCCTGAAGCAACAAAGCAACCCCAAAACATCAGTGAACCTTTCACCGTGTTTGACTGTAGGGACTGTATTCTTTTCTTTAAAGGCCTCATTTCTTTTTCTGAAAACAGTAGAAAGAAGGGCTTTACCAAAAAGCCGTAATTTTGTTTCGTCTATTCAAAGCAAAAGGATTTTGGCTTCCTCAGATACGTTTTTTGCCAAACTGCAATCTGGCTTTTTGATGTTTCTGTGTCAGCAGTGGGGTCCTCCTGAGTCTCCTACCATAGCATCCCTTTTCATTCAGATGGCAATGTATAGTGCGAGCTGACACAGTTGTACCCTGTGCCTGAAGGTTAGCTTGAATTTATCTGAAAGCTGATCGAGGCTCTTTATCCACCATCTGAACAATCCTTTGTTGCAATTTTTATCAGCTTTTCTCTTTCGTCCACGTCCAGGGAGGTTAGTTACAGTGCCATGGGCTGTAAACTTCTTGAAAATGTTGTGCATTGCAAGGTTGAGTCACTTTTTCACCATTTTAACTGGTTGCCAGTGTGATTTCTATATTGTCAGCACCTGTTAATTGATACAGGTGAGTTTAAAGTGGGAGTAAACTCTCATGCATAATTTGTACCTATAGGTGTGCCTATAATAAGCCTTACCTATAGGTAGTGTAAATATCTCCTAAACGTGCACCGTTTAGGACAGCCCTCAAAATTTCCACTTGCCTGCTCAAGGCTTGAGGGCAAGTGTGAAGCAGCCTCATCAGTGCCCATCAATGCAACCTCAACAGTGCCCATCAGCACAGCCTGACCAGGGAATCGGAGAGAGGAGAAGAAGAGTAGAGCCAGCTGGATCATCACACAGAGAGGGCATTGCCCGCTGTGACAGGTTGATTTAAATCATCCAGCACCCGCAGTCACACAAAGTCCCACCTCCTGGACCGGCTCCTTTGATAGACAGCACACTGGTCCGATCCCCAGACGTGTGACTGCAGGCGCTGGGCGATTCAAATCAAAGCTGTCACAGCGGGCGATCCCCGCTCTGTGTGATGATCCGGCTGGCTCTCCTCTTCTTCTCCTCTCTCGGATTCCCGTGCACTGGTCAGGCTGCGCTGATGGGTATTGGTGAGGCTGAGCTGATGGGCATTGATCAGGCTGCATTGATGGGTACTGATCAGGCTGCATTGATGGGCACTGGTGAGGTTGCATTAAAGGGGCACTGATGAGGCTGTGCTGATGGGCACTGGTGAGGCTGCGCTGATGGGCACTGGTCAGACTGCATTGATGGGAACTGGTCAGGCTGCATTGATGGTAACTGGTGAGGCTGCTTTGATGGGCACTGATGAGGCTGTGCTGATGGGCACTGGTGAGGCTGCGCTGATGGGCACTGGTGAGGCTGCATTGATGGGCACTGGTGAGGCATACTAGCACATTATGGCTTTACCTTGCGGGTTCCAAAAAAAAAAAAAACACACAACGGTATTGTTTCTTACAATATCGAGAAGGTGACAATAATTTAGTCCAGTCAATTTTTGGAGTTTTGTGTGAAATGTGTCAGATTTGGTTTTTCGGTTCTACACTTCTTTGTGTCATACCAATACAAACAAAAGAAATAAACATGACAATGCCTAAACATTTGTAATTTCAACAATTTTCCAGGTGAAGTGGTGCATTATCTGACAGAAATGCAGGGGTGCCAATATTTTTGCCCATGACTGTATTATTTTTGTGCAGAAGGAGGAGTATTCCTTTAACAACTTGCTGACCGCCAGCCGTCAAATAAAAGCAGTCAGGCATGTCAGAAGCCATGACGCTGTACCGTGCCGACCGCAGCCATCTTTGTGGTTGGAAACAATTGATATCCATGACAGATTGTAGCTTCTGACATGCCTGCTTTTATCTAACGAAATGTGAGTACCCTGGCTGTTTTTTATTAAATAAATTGACCCTGGTTTTATATACTACACCATGAGGAGTTGCCTTTTTGTATTTCATACATGTACCTATGAATTTCCATTTGGTGAGACTACAAGATCCAGCCAGCTATGATCCAATTGAAGTGGTTCTGTGGCACTGTGGATATATCACGCTTGTTTGACCACCTGTAACTCAGTGGTCCCTTTTCTTTGGTAAGAGGCCCTGTGTGTTGATGTTCGGTGGAGGATTATTACATGCTCACCTTATTGCGTCTCTGTCTACGCCATGGGTGGTTCCAGATGTTTCCCTGAACAGGGACTCTGTTTTAACACTATGGACTCTTATGCCTCGTACACATGGTCGGATTTTCCAACGGAAAATGTTCGATGGGAGCCTTTTGTCGGAAATTCCAACCATGTGTAGGCTCCATCGGAATTTCCGTCGCACAAAATTTGAGATATGGTTCTCAAATTTTCAGACAACAAAATCCGTTCGCGTAAATTCCGATCGTGTGTACACAATTCCGACACACAAAGTTCCACACATGCTTGGAATCAAGCAGAATTGCCGCACTGGCTATTGAACTTCATTTTTCTCGGCTCATCGTGCGTGTTGTACGTCACAGCGTTCTTGACGTTCGGAATTTCCGACCAACTTTGTGTGACCGTGTGTATGCAAGATAAGTTTGAGCCAACATCTGTCAGAAAAAAAACATGGATTTTGTTGTCGGAATATCCGATCGTGTGTACGAGGCATTACTTTATAATTTTATGTTTTTAGCAGACTATCTCTCCTCAACACCTCCAGCACATCACTTACTTGCAGACTATCGCTCCTCAATACCTCCAGCACATCACTTGCTTGCACTTCCCCGACCAGCTAGCACTGCTTAGTAGGCCTGACGCTGACTCAGCCAGGCCAAGTTAAAATTCCTTTTGCAGGCAGGGGCTGCGGGCCCCTTTAATGTAGCAAAAATATGGTAGTCCTTAGTGCTAGCTGTCCACGTGGCTACTGAGCACAGTGCCACATCTTTAGGCCCTGCCAGCCCTCCTGGCTACAGCTGCCTCTCTCACTCCAATGCCCATAACACCACAGTCCATCCTACTAGCTCTGCACCCGTCCCAGACTGCAATCTCCCAGTCCTCTCAGGCGTACCTCCCTAGTCCTCTCCCAACTGTGTGTCACTCACCAGCCCTCTTGGCTGCGACCTGTTGTTCCTCTCCTGGAGACTTTTTCTGGCAGTGCTCTCCCGCTGTCCTCTCTTGCTCCCATGCCACCTGTCCAGGACACCTCCGTGTGTCGTGAGAAGGGTCCTGTCCACACCTGAGCCCCAGGCCCAAGGTCATCCCCTCAGACTAGGGAGCTCCCTTAAAGGCCTCGACAGCCTAACAATCCATCTCCAGCTTCCACTCGAACTCCTCCCTCCAGCTGGGCTGACCCTGGATACTTAAGGAGGCCTGCCCTCTGCCAATCCAGATTGGGGATTGGTCAGGGTCCCTCAGAAAACCCCAAGCAGCTCCACCTACTTTTTCAGAAAACACCAGAACATTCTGGAAAGAAGTGGGAGGTCTTGGTGATGCTGCTTGTGAGTCACCCTGCTCTATCCCGAGTCACTCCCAACACAGATCAAAACACACTCAGGCTAGGCTTCCAGCCAAGCCTGGAAATGTACCTACTCTCACAAAAAACATGCACTATCCTTCTAGCACACTAGAGGGTGCTACATTTACAATACTATAAGCCTGTGCAGGGCTGTGTTTACCCACACAGGTGTCCGTACATCCCTGTGCAGGCAGTCCTATTGATATCTATTGGGACACAGTAGCTGCATGGACACAGGCACTTCTCCTGATTCAACATCCGTGTGGGTGCACGGACCCGAACACACGCAGAGTGAGTTCGGGGACACATACCCACAGGGATGTCATAGTGGCCGCTGTCCATACAGCCACTGTACATATTTGCCAGCACACCACGGATCTTCAAATAACGTCCAAATGGTTGTTACTGAAGAATGATCACATCACAGCGTAGAAGTGCAAAATTTTGGAGCCACACAACTGTGCTGGCAAATACGTACACTGTTCTGTGAAGTTTCCAGTGTTCAGCTTGTTGTTGCTGCAGCACTCATTAGGCAGCCCATACATTCATCATTTTTTTTGTTTAACCACTTGCTTACTGGGCACTTAAACCCCCTTCCTGCCCAGACCAATTTTCAGCTTTCAGTGCTGTCACACTTTGATTGACAATTGCGCGGTCATACAACACTGTAACCAAATTAAACTTTTATCATTTTTTTCCCACAAATAGAGCTTTCTTTTTTAATCACCGCTGAGTTTTTTATTTTTTGTTAAAAAATAAAAAAAGACAGAAAATTAAAAAAAAACAAACAAAACAGTTTTATATTTTGTTATAAAATTTTGCAAACAGGTAATTTTTCTCCTTCATTGATGTACGCAGATGAGACTGCACTGATTGGCACTGATAGGCTGCACTGATGGACACTGATAAGGTGGCATTGATGGACACTGATAGGTGGCACTGGTGGGCACTGGTGGACACTGATAGGTGGCACTGGTGAGCACTGAGAGGTGGCACTAATAGGTGGCACTGATGGGTGGCACTGAAAGGCACTTATAGGTGGCACTGATAGGTGGCACTGATGGGTGGCAGAGATTGGCACTGATGGGTGGCAGTGATGGGCACTGGTAGGTGACACTGATAGGCAGCACTGCTAGGTGGCATTGATGATGAGGCACAAATGGGCACTGATTAGCACCAATGGTGGGCATTGATAGCTGGCACTGGTGGGCATTGGCAGGTGGCACAGATGAGGTGGCTCTTCCTCTTCGGGACCGATGTCCCTTTCACAGAAGCTGGGCAAAAAAAACAGATTACTGTTCTTCTGTTTACTGGATGACAGCTGATCACGTGGTAAGGGCCCGGGATCCAATCTGTGATCAGCCGAGTCTCATTGACTCATTGACAGGCAGCTCATGCACAGGAGGATGTCATATGACGGCGTCCCGACAATGTAGCTCCGCTCTGCAGCCACCATTCGGCTATAGCGCAGACGCGAGGAGGTTAACCAGTGGGTTGAATAAGAAAAAAAATGATCCAATTACCCCATCCACACATTTGATGTGGATGGGGGAATCCTCCCTGCTGTGCTATTGTGTTCTAAACCTTCCCCGCTGTCAAAATACAATGATTATTATTATTATTATTATTATTATTATTATTATACAGGATTTATATAGAGCCAACCATAGGGGCGTATCATGAAATCAGTGGGCCCGTGTGCAAGATAAAAAGTGGGCCCTAGGCACGAAAAGTGGGCACTAGGCATAGCGCGCCGCAGCAAAGTGTGGGCGTGGCTTAAATTGCACCAAATATTGGGCGTGGCTAAATGGGATGTGGTTTAATAGTCTGAGATGACTTACGTCAGAATACAGAATGCAGTAATGTTAAACAAGGAATGTACAGTGTGGAGTGTATAGTGGTGGGTAGTATGTGCAGAAGAGGAGTATGAAGTGTATGGAGGTGGGCAATATGTGCAGGAGAGGAGTGCGGAGAGTATGGAGGTGGGTAGTATGTATAGGAGAGGAGTGCAGAGTGTATGGAGGTGGGTTGTATGTGCAGGAGAGGAGTGCAGAGTGTATGGCAGTGGGTAGTATGTGCAGGAGAGGGGTATGGAGTGTATGGAGATGGGTAGTATGTGCAGGAGAGGAGTTTGGAGTGTATGGAGGTGGGTAATATGTGCAGGTGAGAAGTGCGAAGTGTACAACGGTGGGTATTATGTGCAGAAGTGTGTCAGTAGGGCAGTAGACGTCAGTAGTGTATCAGTAGTTTTTTTATTTTTATGTATTTATTTTTTTTACAAGTTAATTTGATTTTAATTTTTTTTCACAATGCTTTTATTTTTTTTTTGGGGGGGGGGGGTTGGGGCAGCAGTGGACAGTGTCAGCAGGGTGGGTGGAGGGGTTTTCAGTAGTTTTTTATTTTATTTTTTATAATTTTTTTACAATTTTATTTTTTAATACTTTTTGCAATTTTTTTTTCAGCCCTGTTGGGGGCTTTAGCGAGATATCAGGGGTCTAAACTGACACCTCCCCTTCTAGACAGAGAAAGGGACTGAGGACACAGGTTCTGGGTTTAGTAACACTTAAAAGCGGAGTAACAGCCTTATTTATTTTTTATTTATTTGAAAAAGACACTGTGATGTTCTTACTAATATCTGTCTATCAAGGTAATATTATGCAATGCCGCTGTTGTAGTTATGTATTCTGTGGAAAACTAATCTTTATTCTCGATTGCCAGCGCGCTCCCATCTTAATTGTGGGCATGTGAAGCCCACTAGTGTATTCTTCTGGGATAAGGTGCTGTTGGCTACCTAGCATGCACCTCCCGGTCTCGCGCATGCGCATAAAGCACAAGGCACAGCGTACGGATTGTTTATTGGGTTGCCATCACAATGGCGCTTCTCAGCGCCTTGCATTGTGTCATTTCCTTTTTGAAAATAAAGCAATGCTAACAGGCGGCTATGGCCACTGACTCCTGGGAACGATGACACACATCTCCCAGGAGCCAAGGCGCCGCAGGAAATAACGTACCTCACCGAGGTGGTGCTAAAGAGGAAGAAAACAGATTATCCCATGGAAACAAGGTAAATCAAGCCAAAAAAAAATGTCCAATGTGGTTTTAACTTGCTGCTTTAAAACGGATGGTGCCAAAATGGAAATGTGGATGGAACTCCGCTTGAAGATAAAAAACCTTCTGCATTTAGAACCACTTTAATTATTATTTATTTATTATTACATATTATTTGTTTATTTTATTTATTCATTATTTAAATAATGATGATTTTTAGTTATTTGTGTATTTATTTTACACTTATTCATATATTACTATTTTTTTTTTTTCTTTCATATCATATTAGCAGAAAATTGAGCAAAAACACATGACAAAACACACAAATCTGCCCAATTTCAACTACAGGAAAAGCTCCAGAACATGTTTGAGCTTCGGGCGTTTGGCTTCAGGTGATTTGACATGGAGATGTGAACCATCTCCATAGAGAATTATAGATTTTTTTCTCCTCCAGCATTCTGGAGCTTCGAGCTACAAAACGCTGAGGAGTGAATGGGGCCTAGTAAGTGACTTGCTATGGTGGGCACTTGCCAGGGGACCTGAGAAGAGGAGGGTTGGGGGCTGCTCTCTGCAAAACCACTGCCCAGAGCAGGTAAGTAAAACATGTTTGTTTTTTTATTGAAGGGTTTCCAATCAGTTTAACCACTTCCTGCCCGCCATATAGCAGAATGACAGCCGCAAAGTGGTTACGTTATCCTGACTGGGCGTCATATAATGTCCAACAGGATAATCTGCTTGCTCACCTACGAGGGTGCACAGACACACCGCATCTCTGATCCTGGTAAAGAGCCTATGATGTAGGCTCTTTACCATGTTATCAGCTGTGTCCAATTACAGCTCATCACATGGTAAACAGGAAGTGCCGTTTATCAGCTTTTCCTCTACTAGTGCTGACAAGGCGCGAGTAGAGGAGAGCCGATCAGTGGCTCTCCTGACAGGGGGAGTCTGCGTTGATAATTAGTACATTGATTATCAGTGCAGACCCACCAGGGATGCCCACTAAAGCCAACCAGGGATGCCAATCAGTGTCCATTAGGGTTGCCTGTCACTGCCTCCTCATCGGTGCTTGCCTATCAGTGCTGCTTATCAGTGCCCATCAGTGCTGCTTATCAGTGCCACCTCATCAGTGCCCATCAGTACTGCCTCATCAGTGCCCATCAGTACTGCCTCATCAGTGCCCAGTGCTCCCAAAACACCCTTTTTTAGGGGTTAAAAGCGCCTCGCTAGCGACCAAAAAGCGGCTCAATAGCACCGCTTAAACAGTGCTAATGCACCGCTAAAACCAGACATCCCAACCTGCAAAAACTCATTGTCATCATCATACTTTTTGGGGGGAGGGGGTTGGGGCAGTGGACAGTGTTGGTAGGGCAGGGGAGAATGGTGTCAGTAGTTTTTTATTTTATTTTTTTACTCTCTAATGTTTTAGAATTTTTTTACAATAATTTTTTTTAGATTTTTTTGGGGGCTTTGGTGAGGTATCAGGGATCTAAACAGACCCCTGACATCTCCCCTTTGAGACAAAAGGGACAGAGGACAAAGATTCCCAAGTCCCTTTCGCAGCACTGAAAATAAATGAACAAAAGACAGAGGCTCCTGTTCATTCATAAACTGAGCAGAGTAAACACAGTTTACTCTGCCCAGTTATCACAGGACACAGGAGTGATCTCGCTCACTGTGTCTCTCCAATTCCTGACAGATTCCCCCCAGCAGCCGGGGAGAGGAGAAGAGAGGAGCCGGCTGCGGGGGTCGAGGAGGGGCAGAGAAGGACACGGAGGGGGCCGGAAGAGAACAGGGGGGTGGAGAGGGACACGGAGGGGGCCGGAGGAGAACAGGGGGGTAAAGAAGGACACGGAGGGGGGCGGAGGAGAACGGGGGGGGTGGAGAAGGACACGGAGGGGGCCGGAGGAGAACAGGGGGGGGGTGAAGAAGGACACGGAGGGGGCTGGAGGAGAACAGGGGTGGCGGAGAAGGACACGGAGGGGGCCAGAGGACAGGGGGGTGGAGATTGACACGGAAGGGACAGAGGAGAACAGGGGGGGTGTAAAAGGACATGGAGGGGGTTGAAGGAGAACAGGGAGGGGCGGAGAACGACACGGAGGGGGCCGGAGGAGAACAGGGGTGGTGGAGAAGGACACGGAGGGGGCCGGAGCAGAATGGGGGGGTGGAGAAGGACACGGAGGGGGCTGGAGGAGAACGGCTGGAGGAGAACAGGGGGGTGGAGAAGGACACGGAGGGGGCCGGAGGCGAACGGGGGTGTGGAGAAGGACACAGAGGGGGCCGGAGGAGAACAGGAGGGGGTGGAGAAGGACACGGAGGGGGCCGGAGGAGAACAGGGGTGGCGGAGAAGGACACGGAGGGGGCCAGAGGAGAACAGGAGGTGGTGGAGAAGGACATGGAGTGGGCCGGAGGAGAACGGGGGGGTAGAGGACATGGAGGGGGCTGGAGGAGAACAAGGGGGGGTGGAGAAGGACATGGAGGGGGCCGGAGGAGAACAGGGGGGGTGGAGAAGGACATGGAGGGGGCCTGGGGAGAACAGGGAGAGGCATGGAAGGACACATGGTGGAGAAGGTCACGGAGGAGAACAGGGGGGGTGGAGAAGGACACGGAGGGGGCCAGAGGAGAACAAGAGGGGGTGGAGAAGGACATGGAGGGGGCCGGAGGAGAACGGGGGTGTGGAGAAGGACACGGAGGGGGCTGGTGGAGAATGGGGGGGGGTGGAGAAGGACACGGAGGGGGTTGGAGGAGAACAGGAGGGGGTGGAGAAGGACAGGGAGGGGGCCGGAGGAGAACAGGGGTGGCGGAGAAGGACACGGAGGGGGCCAGAGGAGAACAGGAGGGGGTGGAGAAGGACATGGAGTGGGCCGGAGGAGAAAGGGGGGGGTAGAGGACATGGAGGGGGCTGGAGGAGAACAAGGGGGGGTGGAGAAGGACATGGAGGGGGCCTGGGGAGAACAGGGAGAGGCGGAGAAGGACACGTGGTGGAGAAGGTCACAGAGGAGAACAGGGGGGGTGGAGAAGGACACGGAGGGGGCCGGAGGAGAACAGGGGTGGCGGAGAAGGGCACGGAGGGGGCCGGAGGAGAACGGGGGGTGGAGAAGGACACGGAGGGGGCCGGAGGAGAACAGGAGGGGGTGGAGAAGGACACGGAGGGGGCCGGAGGAGAACAGGGGTGGCGGAGAAGGACACGGAGGGGGCCAGAGGAGAACAGGAGGTGGTGGAGAAGGACATGGAGTGGGCCGGAGGAGAACGGGGGGGTAGAGGACACGGAGGGGGCCAGAGGAGAACAGGAGGGGGTGGAGAAGGACATGGAGTGGGCCGGAGGAGAACGGGGGGGTAGAGGACATGGAGGGGGTTGGAGGAGAACAAGGGGGGTGGAGAAAGACATGGAGGGGGCCGTAGAACAGGGGGGGCGGAGAAGGACACGGAGGGGGCCGGGGGAGGAGTACGCAGAACATCTGGGAATGATCAGTGCGGCGGAAGGGACAGCCGTGGGAGGGAGAGAAGGAGAAACGTCTGTCGGCTAAAAAGCTATACAGGGAGATCGGTGATCACAGCTGTCCCTCCTGCCGCACTGATCATTCCCAGGAGATTGCGAGGTGCTTGTGGGGGAGCTGCCGCAGAAATGCAGGAGACTTGAGATGTCTGTAAAACGAGTGGCGCTTTGGCGCTAACACATAGCTCCCAACTGTTCCTAATTTGGAGGGACTGTCCCTGATTTGGAGCAATGTCCCTCTGTCCCTCATTCCTCCTCATTTTGGCCTGATCTATGTGTATAAAATGCACTTTTTATCTATCAAAAAGTGTTTTCCAGTGCTAAACCTTTCATCTGCTTTCTAAATTGCTGCATTTGTAAATTCTAAAAACCAATATAAAGGAATAATATTGGTAAAAAAAAAAACATTTGTGTGTTTATCAAATCTTGTTTTGTTTTTTTTTGTACAATTCTCCTTTAAGGGGGCGTGGCAAGGGGAGTGTCCTATGCCTGCATACTTTTGCTGATAGGTGTCCCTCATTCCTATCTCAAAAAGTTGTGAGGTATGCTAACGGCCAGGGGCTTTCAGTGTGAATGGGGTGTAAGTGACGGTGATAACCAAAGGCATGAAGTGGTGGGCTTCGGGCATGTTATGGTGTTCTACTCAGAAGTATTATGAGGTGATGGAGCTGTACTGATATGAATAGAAGAGCAGGCCCCTGGTCATAGACGAGTCATGACAGACTCCAGTGGTTGCTCGCCTCGTGTTGCAGACCTAGCGCTGTGTACGTTAATAAAAGTGTCATATTTATGAGGTGTGTAGTATTTGCACAATGGGAAGGGATAGAGACAATGTAGGTATGGGGAATAGCGGAGAGCTATCTATCCAGCCTGTCTCTCCCATCGCTGAACAAACAGGTAGATTTCCTCAATGACACCCTATACTCCCTGTGAGCCCACTAACATTGTGTGACTCCACTAACATTGTGTGACTGACAGGGCTTTGTAAATAGAGAGGAAGAGTTCATTCATCAATTCCTAGAACGTCTTATTGGGTTGTATTGAGGTCTCTGCTGTGCGAGGATCCCACTCCCCTCCCCCAGCTCCTGTCATGTAATGTGTAGGAGCAGGCAGGCGGTCAGCAGGCGGCGCTGTTGTCACACCGCACAACTCCTCATCACTCCCGGAGGGACAGGCAGCCAAATGTCCTTTTATTTGTGTCTCGGCTCCGTGTGACTCATCCGAATAAGGGTGTCATATAATGGTCCGTCATTAATGGGCCATGTCCCCCCCTTCCGGGAATACAGAGATAAGTGACGGACAGATGTCCGATAACCCGCCGTTGTCCCCTCGTACACTGACAGCTCATTGAGGGAGACCCTGGCCCCGCCCCTCCCTCCGGTGGATTAGCCCGGCTTTGACGTCAGAGCAACTAAATAAGAAAAAAGAAAAAGGCATGTGCGTAATGGGCGTGTGATTGGACGAGAGCGAGTGTCAATCATCTTCCCTCGGAGCCCAGGTCTGGATGCTGATCATTCCGGGGGGGATTGTAGGTGATCACTAGTACTAAGTGTAAGGAGAAGGGGGTAGACTGCGTGACAGGTCCTCCCTCCTCCTGATCCACCGGGGGAGATCCCGCACTCACATAGGGAGATGTGCCCGGGCACATAGCTATGCTAATGAAGGGGCGTGTCTGGGAGGATCGGAGACTCCCCATTGGCCATATATAAACTAGTCTGGGAAAAAAAAAGCGCATCTACACTAGAAGGATCCAGAGGCAGCAGCTGCAGCGGTGTGACAGCAGGTGATCGCTGTGTGAGTGAGTGAGTGTATGGATGGATGGATGGATGGGATGGAGGGAGGGAGGTGTATATAGAGGAGAGGGCTCAGGCTCTGCGCACTTCTCTAAGTAGCGGATTATCTAAATCCTCTGCTGTGCTGATCGGCTTCTGTGTGTTTTTTCCAGGATCAGACGAAGACGAGCAGCCCTCCTCATCCTCTGTGTCCCTGGAAGTGATCAGAGCCTGCAAGAAGGCTCCATCTGACCATGGCAGACGAGGAGAATGCCGGCACCGTCCAAGCGATGTGCTGCGACAGTACTAACTGCAATGTACTAAGTTGGGAGCAAGTCCAAAGGCTGGACACCATCCTCAGCGAGACCATCCCCATCCACGGCAGGGGCAACTTCCCCACCCTGGAGATGAAGCCCAGACAGATAGTCAAGGTGGTACGATCCAGGCTGGAGGAGAAGAACATCAAGGTGAGGGATGTCAGGCTCAATGGCTCGGCTGCCAGTCATATCCTACATGAGGACAGTGGATTGGGCTACAAGGACTTGGACCTCATCTTCTGTGCAGACCTCAAAGGAGAGGCCGAGTTCCAGACCGTCAAGGATGTGGTCTTGGATTGCCTGCTGGATTTCTTACCAGAAGGAGTTAACAAGGAAAGGATAAGCCCGCTCACCCTAAAGGTAAGTACACACTTCTACAACAAATAGTGGCTTCTATACAGATGTCACTCCTAGAAAGTGATCAGTCTCCCCCCACTTCCACCCCCCCTTCACAAGTATGGACGACTATACCTTTAGATCCTTAAGGCTCCCTGCAAAGTTTCCACACAAGCATTAGTTGTCTGTGCCTTGTTTTCTAATTGGCCGTCTGTCAAAAAAAGCGATATCCCACCATAATCCATTTGTCACTGCTTATCGCTGGGGGGAGGGGGTACTTGTCATCGTCATCTCTCTCTCCTTTTTTTTTTTTTTTTCTCTTTCTCTCTCCTTTTTTTTTTTTCTCTCTCTTTCTCTCTCTTCCTCTTTCTCTCTCTTCCCCTCTCTCTCTCTCTCTCTCTCTCTCTCTTCCCCCCTCTCTCTCTTCCCCTCTCTCTCTCTTCCCCTCTCTCTCTCTTCCCCTCTCTCTCTCTTCCCCTCTCTCTCTCTTCCCCCCTCTCTCTCTTTCCCTCTCTCTCTCTCTCTCTCTCTCTCCCTCTCTCTCTCTCCCTCTCTCTCTCTCTTCCCCTCTCTCCCTCTCTCTCTCTCTTCCCCTCTCTCCCTCTCTCTCTCTCTTCCCCTCTCTCTCTCTCTTCCCCTCTCTCTCTCTCTTCCCCTCTCTCTCTCTCTTCCCCTCTCTCTCTCTCTTCCCCTCTCTCTCTCTTCCCCTCTCTCTCTCTCTTCCCCTCTCTCTCTCTCGCTCTCTCTCTCTCTCGCTCTCTCTCTTCCCCTCTCTCTCTCTCGCTCTCTCTTCCCCCCTCTCTCTCTCTCGCTCTCTCTCTCTCTCTCGATTGACAGCTTTATCTTTGTGTTTCCCATTCCAGGAAGCTTACGTTCAGAAAATGGTAAAAGTCTGCAACGACTCCGATCGATGGAGCCTGATCTCCCTATCCAATAACCATGGCAAAAACGTGGAACTCAAATTTGTGGATTCTTTGAGGAGGCAGTTTGAATTCAGTGTCGATTCGTTTCAGATCAAGCTGGATTCCCTTTTGCTTTTTTATGAGTGCTCTGAGAACCCGATGACTGAAACGTTCCATCCTACCATTATTGGGGAGAGCGTGTATGGAGATTTCCAAGAAGCCTTTGATCACCTTTGTCACAAGATCATTGCCACCAGGAACCCCGAGGAGATCCGCGGAGGTGGCCTTCTCAAGTACTGCAACCTTTTGGTAAGAGGCTTCAGGGCAGCCTCCGAAACTGAAATGAAGTCTCTACAGAGGTACATGTGTTCTAGGTTTTTCATTGACTTCTCAGATATTGGAGAACAGCAAAGGAAGCTGGAGTCCTACTTGCAGAACCACTTTGTGGGCTTAGAAGACCGCAAGTATGATTATCTTATGACTCTGCACGGTGTGGTCAATGAAAGCACAGTATGTCTCATGGGACATGAAAGAAGGCAGACTCTCAGCCTTATCACCATGCTAGCCATCCAAGTCTTGGCTGAACAAAACATTATTCCCAACGTGGCTAACGTAACGTGCTACTATCAGCCAGCCCCCTATGTAGCAGATGCCAACTTTAGCAATTATTACATTGCCCAAGTACAGCCTGTCTTTACATGCCAGCAACATACATACTCCACTTGGCTACCCTGTAATTAAGACTGAACGATTCCTTAGAGGAAAACGTTCCCCAAGCATATAAAACAGGGGTTTGCCCAATAATTAAATGGGGTGCGAGTTTGAGAAATGATGATCTGCTCTAGGTTTCAGTCTTTGTGAAGCTTGTGGTTCATATAGAGAATTCATGAGAGCAAGATCAAAATGATAAGCACCTAATTCATTGGGTTTCAACCCCAGAGCACAAAGCAGCCTGTCATTTAAAGTTAAGAGAGCCTTCTGCTGTATGCAGTAAAGGAATGCTTAATGTAAGGACAGGTCGGCAGTTCCTGCTCACGTAACATTTGAATAGGAAGAGGTTGGCTAGTAAAAATGGATTTTGCAAAAGGGAGTATAGACTGAACTTTTCCTTCAGAATTTCAATTATCTGTAGCAAAGCGTGAAGGGAAAAAAAAACAAAACGCATTGGACATATTAGAATGACCATTTTTGGTTTTACAGTGTTTGATCTTGAGTCGTTTAGAATGTATAACCTGGCTGCTTTCATAGAATGCTTTTTACCAGACATAACTTCCTTCTAGTGAACTGCAGTAGGGTGGTAAAGTTCTGAAGACTGCCATTCAGCGAAAGATGCTAGATTATCTTTCCACATGTTTGCATCAATCACGTTTTACAAATGTGACAATGCATAGGAGAGTTAGTAGCAAATCTAATGCTTAAGGACCAAAGATTTCTTAAACAGACCCAAAACGAAAGAGTTGGAGAAGAGATCCTATTTGTGTACTTGTTTATTTACTGTATCAAAGTGCCTGTTGCCTTCAGAAAATTAGGAGAACATATCTTTGTGATTGAACCGCACATTTTTTCTTTTTTCAGGGATTCTAGTAGAAAAGGAAAAAAAAAAAACAAAAAAAAAAAAACTATAACCTAAATCTTGAACTTGTGATAAACAGTGCAGTGAATGCCATATTTTTCCCTGGCAAACAGTTGTAAAGACTTCATTATTTGTGAAAGGTTTGCATATTCACACAGCGTGTGTTTTCCAAAGGCACAAAGGTGTACTGAAATATGGTTTTAGATAAATGTAGCACTTAGAAAATCTTTCTGTAAAGAACTGTGTGTGCAACAGTCTTGACACAGGAGTTACAATGGCAGAGCCTTGCAAAATAAGGTTTAAAAGCCTGTACCTGGAAACTCTGTGAAATCAACACTTCTGAGTGATATTTTTAATCTTCCTCTTTTTAAGAACAAAGATTAGTCCGTGGAACAGAAATATGAATTAGATATTTATTTTTTTTATTTGCAGTACATTTCACCAGCTCAAATTATATATATATATATATATATATATATATATATATATATATAATTTGTGTGTATGTGCATATAGAAACATACATGTACACCTTTTAAATTTAAACATTTAAAAATGATATTAAGCACATTGATGTTGTAACCTCATCAAGTGAGCAAACAACTCTAAACTTTTTAATAATAAAAAAAAATCTTTTTTTCAAATCCCCTTGTACCAAATTCCAAGTGGAACTCCATAATGCTAGGTTTGTTATAATGAATGCATTGATGCATCGTAGGACCACTAGAGGTGTTTAATGTGAAATGAAGCTGAATTGCACGTTACTTTAGTTCAGTATTTTTTTTTTTTTTAATTATACCAAATATTTTTAACTGAGATGTTAATTCTGCGTTTACTTTAGTACTGTAACCTTATTTAAAAAAAAAAATCAAATTGCAATCCAACATATTTTTCTGTTCTGTTTTTATCCTCCAAAAAGCAATGTAATACCAAAATTTGTCTGCTACCCTTTTTTGATGATAGATGCCCTGTTTTATCATGGGGTAGACTGTACCCTAGGCAAAAGGAGGATTGGTTTGCATTATTTTCTTAGATTTTTCTATAGCAATACTACATTGATCTCGCTGTGACAAAGGGGGGGGGGGGGGAGTTAAACTTGTATGACAAATTGCATATTGCGCTCATCCCACAGTGGTGAGGCAACACCCCCTTTTGTTTACTCCTGTTTGATTAATTATCTGCAAAAAGCCTTGCCCTGTGATTTGCTTTGCACAGTCTGCTGCATCCATCTGATGAAGTAGAGACTTGGCTGAAAGATTCAGTATCTGGAGTAATTTATTCTTTCACAGCTCCATAGAACTATGCTGACACATTTGTGCTAGGCCTTTAGCAGAAGACTGTAAATCACTGTAGCTTAAAATACCTTGCTAGTAAACCTAATTACAGTGATTCTAATTGCCTTTGTAGATGTACACAATTGGGGGGGGGGGGGGTGACCTGATATATATATATATATATATATATATATTTTTTTTTTAGCCCCTGTGATATTTAATGAAATGTTAGGTACAAACATATAAAACTTTGTAAATGTACAATTTTCTTGATAGCGTTATAAGCATCAGTAATATTCTAGTGCCAAAAAAAATAGTTGATTTCAGTAGTGGGAATTGAGTTAAATAAATAATAAAATGTATTGAATGGTTTAAACAGCGTACAGAAAGAATTCTGTCATAAGGTTATGTTCAATCCTAGCACCAGAGGCCCTAGAAACTGTTGACAGCTCTGGCAGTCTAGTGGTTAAAGCTTGAGTCTGGCCCCCAAGGCTTCTTTGAGGCTATACGCTACGATTGAAATCCTGTCATTGTTCAGTAACTTCTGGAAATTGCTAGATTTAGTGTCTGTCTCCTTCTTTTTTTTTTTTTTCTCCTATAAAGTCTTAAAAGACTTTCTCTTTTTTTTTTTTTGTTAGCAGGAATCTGATTTGTTTACTGTAGCACCATTCCTGTGAATTTTAGCAGGATCTGCTAAATCTATTGCACTGCCACTGTCTGTTTACATGGAAATTTCTGGCCTTTTCTGTGACTGCTTCTGTCTGTTTTATGTTTGGTCAATGGAGAGCCTTCCTTGATTAATAGTGAAAAGAAAAGGCTCGATTCCCATGCCTCATTCCCTCAGACAGTAAATCAAAATTGAGATGCGGACGTCGAAATCGGAACAGTATCCAAAGTTTATATTCACATGGCTTTTGAGCTGAATTGAAGGGGATGGCTGGGGGAAATAGGATCAGCTGGTGATGGGGTTAGGGCTATTCTTACCACAACTGTCTGCATTGCACAAATATTTCATCTCGGGTGAAGACGTTTAAACCTATAGTTTGGGCATCTCCACTACCCCCTGACGATCTAATATTACTTCACAGATCTAATGGTCACATAAAGCTAAATTTTATTCTTTAGGCACATCTCAACATTTCATTTTGCTGGGACAACTTTTTCAAATGATTTCTCTTTTACAGATGCTTTTCATACCTCTTAACCACAAAAAAAAAATTAAAAAAATACAGGACTTGCTTCTTCTTTTTTTTTTTTTCTAGCCTAGTATGATCTCAAATCTCATTTTTCTTCACGCTGATGACCAAATACATTTTTTTTTTTTAAATACAGTATTGTGTACAGGCATTTCTTGCAGCAATCAGTGGGAATGAATTGTCTCCCATCCAACTGAGAATTTGCAAGCGAGACAAAGCCCCCTTTGAAATACATGCCTCCTTAAACACCAGCCATTGGACAGTTTGTATGGCGGATGGATTTATTGCTAATCTATGTTGAGATGAACCTGCTAATACAAATGTGATGAAACATCAGATCTCTTTCAAGCCAAACCATTGTATGTTGTTGCACAAAAAGTGCACGGTTGTTGTGTCTATGGGGGGGAGGGGGGTGTGTCAAAATTTGTACTTTCTTAATATTATTTTGCTTTACAACACTGACGCTTTTACATTACATACCTATATTTTATTCAGAGTTTTAAATGATGTAAATGCTTTGTACATGACTTGTATTATATTGTTGGTTGATGACTTTGCCAATTAAAAAAAAAAAAAATTTTATTGGGATAAAACCAAAAACGAAAAAAAAAAAAACGATTTTGTTTTGAATATTTTATTGTAGATCTCATGTCTTAGATAATACTGCAAAAGCTGAAAATATATTTTGCATATCTTACAGCAAAAGTGTGGTTTTATTTCTCAACTAGGGGAAGCACAGATGTAACCTGAAGTTAGGCAGACGCGTGCTGGAAAAATAAACAGCTTGACTAGACTGTTGCAAAAAAGTTGCAGCTTTCAGAAGACTGTGCATATTTTTACTCTCCTTCCTTCCTCCTGTAATATGAATACTGCCTCTTCAGAGTTACCTGCACTATGCTTTCCAATTCATTGACCAGAAAACTAAGTTAAGGACTAGCAGGAGACCAAATGAAAGCATGCAAGCTGTTGGTGTATGTACTTTAGGAAAAAAGGATTGTGAATTTTGTTTACAACGTCCAATATTTGGATTTGTTTTGTAAATAAAAAGTTATTTTTTTCTATTAATTTGGTGTATTATGTCTTTAGTTAAATCCAGAATGGATACGTGATAACGCAAGCATCATACAAAATCATGGAAATTTAGTCATTCCGAGAATAGTCTAGTTCATCAGCTTCCTGGTGGGAGCCGAAAAATTTTAATCCTGTCTTTTTTTTTTTTTTTTTTCAGCAAAAATGTGATGTGTGCAGTCAACTGGGAAAGGCCTAGCTGGAACATGCCAAAAATACTTGGCTCTGTACCCACTTAGCAACACAGATAACCTAAAAACAACATTTCTGTTTTTACACTTAAAGGCAGCCATTTAACATTCACAGCAATTGTATTAATCCTATGTATATGACACTCAACAAATACTAAAATTACATTCATATTATAGTTAGTAACAAGATTAGCCAAATGTGTAGCTCTAGTTAGTTACATATATAGTAAATTACTTAGATAGCAACATCCTACTTGGCAGTATCCTGTTTGAAAAGTAGACCCTTTGGTTCTTTTGCTCATTGATTCCTTGTCATATAGGTGGGCTTTAAAAAGTATTGAATAAGGAGACCCTTTGGTCCTTTTTTTTTTTTTTTGCTCATTTATTTCTTGTCATATAGAGGTTGACTTTACAAAAGTAATGCTAATGAACTATATAGATTAGGGTTGCACCGATACCGGTATCTGTGCTGATACTAAGCATTTGCACGAGTACTTGTACTCGTGCAAATGCTCCGATACTTTAAACTGATACCTTTTGCAGTGCGTTTTGAGCCTATACAACATGAATGGGCTCAAATCGCACTGCAAATAATTGCCTGTGATTTGAACAGGACTACAGTGCGATTTCTGGTTGATTCACATGCGGTTTCCCGCACCACTCCTGTGTGAACCTAGGCTTGTCATAGCGACGTCAGCCAGTATCAGTAATTGGTATCAGCGAGTAGTTGAGGACAAGTATCGATACTCGTATTTGCTCTTAAAAAACAGGCATTGATGTATCCCTAATTTAGATCATGAGTTCAGCAAGCTCTGTAGGTTTCACTTCTGTGCCTTAATGTTCTTTGCGATTCACCTGAAAGCGGTCCTTCACTCATTTTTTCATCTTTCCATCTATTAATTCTTCTGCCCTTGTTGTTTTAACTTTGGATAGTAAAACATTGTTTTTTCTGCCAGTAAATACCTTATACAGCCCACTTCCTGTTTCTTGTCTGGTCATGAAGCCTAGGCTTATTACATCATGCACAGCTCGCTCTCTAACTCTCGTGAGAGTTTGCCAGGGAGGGGGGATGAGTCATAAGAGGGCCAATGAGAGCTGCAGATCTGGAGGTATGCCACTGTGTAAATCCAGGAAGTGAACAGGCAGCAGATTCAGCTGCCCACAGTTAAAATGGATGCAGCCAGGCTTAGTGGAGGGAGATTTTTGCAGCATATTTAGCAAGTACAGAATCACAGTATATATCAAATAATATGCAAAGTGGTTGGAGGAAAGCTTCAGAATGAAAAGACATTTTTATTGCAAATGATGTGAGCAGACTGTGGTTCCTCTTTAAGGTATTGCCCTCTGCAGCACTGGTTTTTCATATACTTTCCTTGGAGATCTATTAGGAGAGGCACAAGATACTGGGACCTGGGGGGGAGATTTACTAAAACTGGTGCACTGAGAATCTGGTGCAGCTGTGGATGGTTGTCAATCAGCTTCTAACTTCTAGCTTCTAATTAAGCTTTGACCAAAAAACATGGAAGCTGATTGGTTTCTCTGCAGAACTGCATTAGATTTTGCACTCCGGTGTTAGTAAATCCCCCCCCAAGTGTTTGGTTGAGGACAACATGGTGGGGATCCTTTGGTTTTATATACAAAAAAAATACATCTGTTTTTTATTTTCCTTGCATATGATTGGGTATTCAAAGTGGACGCAGGTTTACAATATTTGCTAATCTTCAGTTCGCAAATTTAACAGTCACTTTGCTAGTTGATTAAATATCTATCGGCAACCTTGAATTGTCCGGTAAGTATGTTGCTCATTACAACAAGGAAACTGTAAATGTTGGTTTGGTTGAAATCTGTTTCTATGCAAACATTGAATGCAGTGGTTCTCAACCATCGGGCTACGGCCTGCAGCCGAGCCACAACCTCCCTTCAGGCCAGGCCGCTGCTTCCCATCTTTTCTGACAGCTTAAGTCTAGTAGTTAGACTTCAGCTGTTTGAGCAGACAGGAAGCTGCTGAGCCCCAGACGATCTGAGCTGCCTTTACCCTGACCGGGCACATTGCATGTCAAGAGTGACAGCCCACCCTGCTCTGGTAGGGTGTCCTCCACAGGTACAAAACTACAATCACTTTAGGAAGTGATGAAAGTGAAGGATAAATGTAGCCATGAGCAGAGGGTACACACAGAGAATTACTCCCTGTCCATGCGGTAGGGGGGTAGTGAAGGAGAAATGGAATCTTGTGCCCCTGGTATGGGTACTTTCACAGGACTGACAATTTTCATGCTATTCTCTGCTCATCTAACTCTGGTAAGGCACAGCGTTGGTGAATCATGACAGGGGGAGATCATGTCACTGGGGGGAGATTTACTAAAACTTGAGCACTTAAAATCTGGTGCAGCTGTGTATAGTAACCAATTAGCTTCTAACTTCAGCTTGTTCAATTACGCTTGAAAATAAAACCTGGAAGCTGATTGGTTTCTATTGAGAGCTGCACCAGATTCTGTGTGCATTAGTTTTAGTAAACCTCCCCCACTGTGTTAACGGGGTATATTTCTGCTTCATTGCTGCCATGATAGAGTGTAGATATGTATTTTTCCCAGGATGTCTTAAATCCTAACTTCACCTAATATATACCTATATTTAAAGGAAATCTGTGATGCTAGAAATATCCCTAATTATCCACGCAGTGGTTCTCAACCACCTCCCTTCTTCCTGCCTTTGATACATTTGAAATACTTATTTTATTTATTTTTTACTGCTGGGGCATGGAAAGTTTTGGAATAATTGACCAGGCCCTTGAGAACCATTGGTTTGCCAGCAAACAGCCATCTTTAAAAAAAACCCAGTAAAACCTGAACAATTTCCAGTCAACAAAATGTGTATTCAAGAGCCTGTATAGCAATAAGTGAATACCACTTATTACCTATGTATTCAATATTAAAGCCAAACTCCACTCTTTAACCACCTCAATACTGGGCACTTACACCCCCTTTCTGCCCAGGCCTTTTTTTTCAGCTTTCATCGCTGTCACAGTTTGAATGACAATTGCGCAGTCATGCTACACTGTAACCATGTCAAATTGTTATAATTTTCTTCACACAAATAGAGCTTTCTTTTGGTGGTATTTAATCACTCCTGGGTTATTTATTTTTTCCTAAAAAAAAAAAAAAAAAAGACCAAAAATGTTGGAAAAAAAAAGTTTTTCTTAGTTTTTGTCAGTAGTCTTTGTAAATAAGTAATTTTTCTCCTTCACTGATGGGCGCTGATGAGGCGGCACTGATGGGCGCTGATAGGCTGCACTGATGAGGCAGCACTTATGGGCACTGATTAGGTGGCACTGATGAGGAGGCACAAATATGCTGCACTGATATGTGGCACTGATGGGTGCCACTGGTGGGCACTGGTGGGCACAGATAGGCGGCACTGGTGGGCACAGATAGACAGCACTGGTGGGCACGGATAGGCAGCACTAATGAGCATTGATGGGCAGCAGTGATGGGCATTAATGGGCAGCACTGGTAGCCAGCACTGACTGGCATCACTAATGGCCACTGATTGCTGGCACTTGTGGGCACAGATTGGTGGCAATTGTGGGCACTGGTTGGCACTGATTGCTGGCAGTGGTGGGCAATCATTGCTGGTACTGGTGGGTACTAATTGTAATCAGGGCACTGATGACCAGTGCCCTGATTACATACCTAGCTGTCCCCTGTGAGGAGATGCCGCTGATTGGCTCTCCTCTCCTCACACTCTGTCAATGTGAGGCGAGGAGCGCAGATTACTGGCATCTCCGTGTTTACATGTGACCGGCTCGGCCCGTGATCGACTCGCTGCACGCCCCCGGGGTTGCGCGAAAGCTGTTATTCTGGGAGGCTGTCATATGACGTCCACCCACAATGAGAGTCGCACCGCCCGGTGGCGGGGCAAGTGGTTAATCAACATTCCCTATTTTTAATCCCTATGCTTCTAGCATTAGTAATAGATCGAAATATATATTATATTTACTTGTTTTGAGGCTGGGTTCACACTATTGCAAATTGGATGTGGGTTTCACCGCATCCAGTTCGCAATAGCAGGAGATTTTGACCAGCTCTCTATGAAGCAGGTCCACACATCTACAGTGTGAATTTGCACAGGAGTCCTGTGTTTCTTTTGGTCTGTTTCAGGTCCGAATTCAGTCAAAAATTCAGCCTGAAATCGGATCTGAAACGGTGAACAGGGACGCACAGGACCCTTGCTGGGTGCTGCATCAGTATCAGTGTTAATTTCGTCGACAAAAACGACTAAAACCTTTTAGTCGACTAAATGAATACTATTTTAGTCGACTAAAATACGACTAAAACTAAAATGGCATTTTAGTCAAAAGACAAAAATGGGACTAAAACTAAAATGCCATTTTAGTCAAAAGACTAATGCCCTGTACACACGATCGGACATTGATCGGACATTCCGACAACAAAATCCATGGATTTTTTCCGACGGATGTTGGCTCAAACTTGTCTTGCATACACACGGTCGCACAAAGTTGTCAGAAAATCTGATCGTTCTGAACGTTGTGACGTAAAACGCATATGTTGGGACTATAAACGGGCAGTAGCCAATAGCTTTAGTCTCTTAATTTATTCTGAGCATGCGTGGCACTTTGTGCGTCAGATTTGTGTACACACAATCGGAATTTAACCGATCTGATTTTGTTGTCGGAAAATTTTATAGCCTGCTCTCAAACTTTGTGTGTTGGAAATTCCGAAGGAAAAAGTCCGATGGAGCCCACACACGATCGGACCTTAATACCATAACTAACATATTCAATTTTTCACTCCAGCAATATATAATGAGTTTGGAAATTGTAGAGAAATGTTAACTAATGCATTACAATTTAATTACACCCATTAGATTTTAGACGACTAAAATGAGTTTTAGTCGACTAAAATGTACTGAAGAGTTTAGTCGACTAAACGTAGGACATTTTAGTCGACTAAAATGTACTGGAGATTTAGTCGACTAAATACGACTAAAACTAAATCAATTGCAGAAGAAAAAATGGGACTAAAACTAAAATGCCATTTTAGTCCTAAGACTAATGCCCCGTACACATGGTCGGACTTTGTTCGGACATTCCGACAAAAAATCCTAGGATTTTTTCCGACGGATGTTGGCTCAAACTTGTCTTGCATACACACGGTCACACAAAGTTGTCGGAAAATCCGATCGTTCTAAACGCGGTGACGTAAAACGCGTACGTCGGGACTATAAACGGGGCAGTGGCCAATAGCTTTCATCTCTTTATTTATTCTGAGCATGCGTGGCACTTTGTCCGTCGGATTTGTGTACACACGATCGGAATTTCCGACAACGGATTTTGTTGTCGGAAAATTTTATCTCCTGCTCTCCAACTTTGTGTGTCGGAAAATCCCATGGAAAATGTCCGATGGAGCCCACACACGGTCGGAATTTCCGACAACACGCTCCGATCGGACATTTTCCATCGGAAAATCCGACCGTGTGTACGGGGCATAAGACTAAAACTGAATCGAAATTTGCTGCCAAAATTAACACTGATAGGTATTAGGTGTGAACCCAGCCTAAAACTTTTTTCACATTTCTTCAGATTTTCAGACCTAGGCCAGTGATGTCATACATCCCAGGAGTCTTCAGGAGAGGTTTTCTCAGCTAAACACACCCTCCTGCCTGCATGCCTGAGCTATGGGCAGATGGATTCCAGGAAGTAAATGCTACATGAATCATCTGCCCTTACTCAAGATGGCCACAACCAGAAATGAATGCTTTTTCAAAGTGATTCAAATGTAGCTTGGATAGGTGGGTGAATTTGCTTTCCATATTAAAAATGGAATTAAATAATGTTTTTGGCTTGTTGTGTTTAGATGCAGTGCATTTCTTTAAATTTGCCAGATAGCTTTAAGCTTATGGGGTTTTTAATAGTGTCATTTTAAAAATCTTTATAAAATGTTTGTAGGTCAAGATAAGATGTAGCAAAAAGGGACTCCAATACAGAACTTAAAAGAGCACCGCAGAAAGGTAATTCTGAATAAATCATCCCCTTGTTTCCAAAGGCCTTTAATGATTGTACATAATTGTTATTTTGAGGAGCGGAACTGCAAGCTCAATTCAGTTGAATATATTAACTGAAAAACAAACAATACTGTGCTTCATCCAGTCTTAAACCTTAATATAGCATTTAAAGAGTAATATACTGTATGCATTGGAAAAGGTCCTCCTTAACCTCTTGCTTACTGGGCACTTAAACCCCCCTCTTGCCCAGAACAATATTTAGCTTTCAGCACTGTCACACTTTGAGTGACAATTGCGCGGTTATGCTACACTGTACTCAAATGAAATTTTTATCATTTTTTTCACACAAATGGAGCTTCCTTTTGGTGGTATTTAATCACGACTTGGGTTTTTATTTTTTGCTAAACAAAGACAGAAATCTTTGAAAAAAACAAAAACACGTTTCATGGTTTGTTATAAAATTTTGCAAACGGGTAATTTTTCTCCTTCATTGGTATTCACTGATGAGGCTGCACTGATGGGCTGCACTGATAGGCACAGATAAGGCGACACTGATAGGCACTGATAAGACAGCACTGACGGGCACTGATAAGATGGCACTAATGGGCCCTGATGGGTGGCACTGATGGGTGGCACTGATAGATGTCACTGATGGGCACTCATAGGTGGTACTGATGGGCACTGGTAGGTGGTATTGATAGGCAGCACTGGTGATGAGGCACTGATTGGTTACATTTATTGATGGCACTGTGGGCACTGATAGATGACACTGTGGGCACTGATAGGTGACACTTGACACTGTGGGCACTGATGTGTGGTACTGTGGGCACTGGTATGTGGTGCTGGTGGGCACTGGTAGGTGGCACAGGTGGGCACAGAAGCCTCTGCAGAGGCTCTCCACGATCGATCGGCACTGATGTCCCTCTCACAGCCGCCAGTGATTGGCTTTTTTTTTTCTCCTCATGCTACTAGCGTGAGGAGAAAAAATAGCTCATTACCAGCTCTGTTTACATCACATGATCAGCTGTCATTGGCTGACAGCTGATCACATGGTAAGGGGTCGGGATCAACCCCTTACTTCGATCTGTGATCAGCCGGGTCTCATAGACTCGCTGATCACAAAGCGTGCCGCGCGCGCCCTGTAGGGGGCGCACAGGCCGCTCGAGCATGGGAGGACATCTGTGGACACCCTCCTGGCAAATTAGGTCTGCGCTGCAGCCGTCTTTTGGCCATAGCGTGGATGGGAGGTGGTTAAAGGAGTTGTAAAGGCAGAGGTATTTTTTTTTATCTTAATGCATTCTATGCATTAAGATAAAAAGCCTTCTGCATGTAGCAGCCTCCCCAGCACTCCCTAATTACTTACATGAGCCCCATCTCTCTTCAGCAATGTCCAGGAGTGTCTTATCTGCCTGGCGCTCTCCTCCTGATTGGCTGTGACACAGCAGCGGTGTCATTGTCTCCCGTGGCTGTCAATCAAAGTCAGTTAGCCAATCAGGGGAGAGAGGGGGTGGAGCCCAGTCAGGGCTTCATGTCTAAATGGACACACGGAGCTGTGACACGGCTCGGGTGCCCCCATAGCAAGCTGCTGGCTGTGGGGGCACTTGACAGAGGGAGAGGCCAGGAGCAGCGAAGATAGACCCAAGAAGAGGAGGATCTGGGCTGTTCTTTGCAAAACCATTATACAGAGGAGGTAAGTTTAACATGTTTTTTTTTTTTAAACAAGACTTTACAATCACTTTAATGTACTATTCCTGAGTTTTCCAGGCTTGGTTTCTCGCTGATTTCAGACCCACAACTACTAACCGGAATTTCGGTTTCAGCAAGTCAGGATTGCAGCTTACCATCAGCCTGTTTAGTATATTACACACAGAGGTAACAATGCATGTTGTTACTTTGTAGTTAAGGCAACAGATGTAGCCACAAAAAATGAACCTTCTGGACCTTGCATCATCATAGGGCTGATATTATATAATATGAGTTTTATGGTCCTTTTAAAATTTTATTACACCTATTAAAACAGGTGCAACCTGTTTTAATTTATTTTAGAAACAACCGTCTGGAACATAAAGTTTGATTACTAATATATCTATCTGTTGGTGTTCATCGCTTCACCAGTAACCCATGTATTTATTTATCATGTCATGCAATAATCACGATGACTGCAGCAGATGAGAAGCTTGTCATTCAGGTTTGTAAATGTGCTACCATATAGGTGGATGCTTGTTAGACATGCTACCTACAATTTAAAATTCAATGTTAATTAAAGCTCTTAAATGTATTATTATGTTGAGGTAAGCAGAATATGTGTTTCTGTGCAATGACTCATCCCAAATGTTTGCTGAATATCACATTATTGCAATTCAAAAAATGGCACAGTGTATCCGAGACAATCTTTTATGTTAGGCTCTTCGATTCACTGTATTTGAACTAGATTAATAATAGGAAACTGCCATTTATGACCTCCATTTGAAAACAGTAGTGCCCTGGCTATCATGCTTAAATGATAGGTTTACCTTTTAATAATAAAAAAAAAAATGCAATTTTTTTTGCAGGTAAATGTGCATTTACTGATTTTTCTCTTGGGGCCTGGAAAGCATTGCACCAGTGATCAGGAGGTCGCTGGTGCCATACAGGTCTCCTGCAGACTCATTCTAAGCTGATGTATAGGCAGCTAGTTTCACACTGACTGGCGCTCAACAGTGCTGTGGTAGTTCATTGAGAACTACCAGCTGACAGCCGCAAAGGGTGTCAATACTTGTAGTTCATTCATTCACAGAACTCTGTAAATAAATGACTCGGTCGTATGCGTGGGTGGAACATATTCCCGAAGGTGAACATATCCTTTAACTTGCTGGTTTCCAGATCTTTCCTTTTCACTGAACTGGGGCAAATATGTAGCCGGTGAGGTCAGTGTGTAATTAGGATTCTTGACCTGCATACTTGGTCTAGGCTGACCCCATTGAGACTCTCGGCTAGTGTAGGATACACTAATTGGTTTAGGCTCCATCCACACAGGCAGCCAGTGGTGGCCAACATGAGAATTAGTGCATTCTTGGCGGCAGACCAAAACACTGCATGCACATAGTGTGTGTACTACATACAAATGGCCAGTGCTACTGCTGCAGGAGGACCATGCACATGCAGCCACACAGAAGTCACATTGGGAGCAGTGGCTGTGTCTGTGCAGCCGCTGCTTCTAACTGACAGCTATGGGTCTGCTTGCACTGGAATGCATGGAACACCTGCGCATCCCTATTTGGGTATACATGGCCCTCAAACAGGGCATGGATGCATACGCCCCATGTGAACAAGACCTAAATGCTCATGTGAGACGTTAAACGTGAATTGCACCTCTGACTGACCCTGGATGCAGACAGGGTGCATCCAGGGATGCCATTTCTTCGGAGCCTCTGACCACACACAAACTGGCTGCATCTAATCAGCCAGTTTGTATGTTGCCATAGCACAGAGTGCTGCTGGGTCCAGGGTTAGCATTTAGCAGCAAATTATCCACCCCACCTGTGTAAATGGGCTTGATTTACATAGTTGCATTACATTAAATCAACACCTAAGCAAGCAACGTGGACTTTGGGGCTAATATGAAACTAGAAGTCAAGCTGATATTCATAGCAACCAATTCAGTAGGATAAAGTTATGTATACTGCATGTATTACATATGTTCAGCATATGTAAAGCTGCAGAAGACTATCAAAGAATGCAAAGATACTAGTGGTATGGTTAAAGACTTGAGGAATGCTGCTGGAGATAGACAGAGACTGACATTATAGCCCTTTTCTAATTCCCTACACAAATAACTGGGCTCTGAGGAAGGCACATTAAGTCCCAAAGGCAATAGGTTGGGTACCAGGATTTTATACCAAAAACATAGGAAATAAACTAAGGGCTGTTTTCATTTCTTCACTTCTGGCAATCTTCTCTTACCAAGGCCTTTCTCAAGAACCTTAGTCAAACAATTGGACACTAAAATAAATGGTACTGACCTGTGCTAATATAAATTCCAGGGTTGCAATTTCTGCCCTGCCACTGAAAATGCTAATTGCTTGCATTTATTGCTACATTTCTGGCTTCCGATGCTTTCGATGCTTTCCAAGTGATCCCTCCTGCTTTCCAAGTGATCCCTCCTGTGAGCTATTGTCTGCTCCCAGTGGAGGGGGAGGGGGGAGCTGTCCCCACTGGGAGAAGACAGTGATTATCGCTAGTGGCTATAGCAGCCTGTAGCAATAATCATAAAATAATCTGTCAGGCTGGTTGTACATTCAGCCTAAGGCCAATTGACAATGTCCAACCTCTACTGCTCTCTTAACACTTACTACAATAAACCTCTAGATACATTGAATGGTAAAATTGGACCAAGGACTTCCCAGTGAAAGATATTACAGAACAAAATTATCAGGCTTTTGTACTGCATGGAAATGCATCACTAATGAGTTATAGAGGAAAACGCAATTCAAGATCATGCATAGATCTACTACCTTTCCATATTGCCAATACAAGACAACAAAGAATCATTAAATGTTCCAAATGCCCCTTTAACCCATCACCTCTGCCATTGTCCAGATATAACTCATTATTGGCAGGACATTATCTCATACATTCGGAAATTAACACACATAATGATTCCTTCAGATCACCTCCTATTACGCTTCAGCTACTGGGAACCCTCTCTGAACCAATTAGATTAGTGGATACACATTCGCCTACTTACTGATAGGTGATGTATAATATCGCCTTTAACCCCCCCACAACAGAAAAGATTCTACAAGACTTATTATGTTTGTTGTTTAGAATACTGAAAGCTAGAAGCAGAATTCAATAAAGACAAAAACACCAAAAAATGTTTTAAGGGGTGGAAAAACTTTATTGAAAGTTCAAACCCTAAAGAAGAAATTAGTAATAGAATGTCTGCTTTCCAATATACCTCCTGGTACACTTTAAGCAACCCAGTTTACCTTGCAAGTCTAACATTTGGGGTGGGGGTTACTAAAATTGGAGCTCACGGAATCTGGTGCCACTGTGCATCATTACCAAGCACCTTCTACGTTTTGTCAAATTGAACAAGCTGAAGTTAGAAGCTAACTGGTCACTGTGCAGAGCTGCACCAGGTTCTGTGTGCTCCAGTATTAGTAAATCCCCTCCCCCCATGTTAGACCTGCAAGACAAACTGGGTTGCTTGAAGTGAACACCAACTACTCGTTCCTCGGGGGCCTCAGGCAAGATGGTGCCTGCTGCTTCTCAGCCGTCTCCACATGGCACCAGCTCCTCGGGGAACTCCAGCCCTGCTGACTCGAGTAATGAGCCACTGGATCCATCATTTGTGAGTACATTGCCCCTTGCTCATAAATCCCCAGTGTCCACTGAATTACTGATAGAGCAGACATTGGATGATTTGCTGCTCTCACAGCTGATGCAGTCTCCCGCCAGTATTACTTTTCCAGATTCCACTCTTAGCTTGCTTCCCTTAGAGGATAATGACCATCAGACATTATTTACTAAGTTTGTAGAGCTATTGGAGCAGGGCCTGGCAAAAACGGTGAAGCAGATCACCATGGCCATCAAAGTGGATCTGTAGGAGCTGGGGACTAGGATTGACACTATTGAAACCAAGCTAGAGGCGACTGTCTCTCGTACTAATCAAAACACCTTCTACATAGAGAGTCTGCAACAACAATTAGACCAAGCCCTGGAAAAGATTGATGACTTGATAAACAGGTCTCAAAGATATAATTTTCATATACTAGGCCTTCCTGAATCAATTAAGGATGTAGACTCTGCTGTTCATTTCTTTCTGTCAGAACTTCTGCTTGATCTCCCGAATCATCGACTAGACCTGGACAGGGCCAATCCTGCCTTACATCTTCAACGTTCTGATAGGCCACCACGAGATATCATTGTTAAACCTCACTACTACTAAACCTAGGAGCTGGTGATGCAGAAGTCTAGGGAGACATCTAGTCTCTCTCTCCTTAGCTTTTCAGTTCAAGTGTTTGGGGGCATCTCCCCTTTTACAGCTCAGAAACTGCTACTTATGGCCCTGACACGTAAGTCGATTAAATATAGATGGGCCTTCCTAATCTGTTTGTCTTTCACCATAGGTGTGCACAGCCTATTGCATTAGGGTGTGCACCCCAAAGCTCAAACCCACATGCATGTGTGTGTGTGTGTAAATGTATATGGCCCCAGTACATTAATCTCCCTGCCGGCACAGTGAAAGAGAACTGCGTAAGCAAATGGGGTAAGAGGGAGATTTTCCTATCTCCCTCCTGGCACACAGAGAGCGATAATGCTAAAATGCACTAGGTGATTAGGATGTGCCCAGGCACGCTATGTGCGCACGCCTATGTCTTTCACTTATGCCAACTGACAGCATTTCTTTTCTACCTTTTGTGGATGGAGAAGCTTTATTGTTAAGGCTTGGGCTCATCTCTCAAGATGGTACATCTCTGGGGAATTTATCATCTTCAGGGGGCCTACTCGCCTTCTTACGCCACCAGGGCATCAAGCATTCTCTGGGTGTTCCGGGAATTCTAGACCCCCATGAAGATTTTGTCATTCTCTGATGTTAGGAGGTTAGAGGTCTCTTTTAGATCCCCTTGGTTGCCAGGAACTTTGAAATACCTCATGGGTTACAACTACAAAATATAATTGGAACTTTATTTGATTGGTTGAGATGTGTTTTTCTTGTTTTTCTGGGACTCTACACTCTCCTATAGAGTTCTTTATGGGATATGATAATGGTTACATTTTAGTGGTTCTCTTTTTCTATGTTTATGTGTTGTTACTAGGGATGAGCCGAACACCCCTGGTTCGGTTCACAGCAGAACATGTGAACAGGCGAAAAATGTAATCGAACACGTGAACACCATTAAAGTCTATGGGACATGGGTCCTGCCCCAGGGGGCATGTATCAATGCAAAAAAAGTTTTATAAAAAGCCATTTTTTTCGGGAGCAGTGATTTTAATAATGCTTAAAATGAAACAATAAAAATGAAATATTCTTTTAAATATTGTGCCTGGGGGGTGTCCTTAGTATGTCTGTAAAGTAGCGCATTTTTTCCCGTGTTTAGAACAATACCACAGCAAAATTAAATTTCTAAAGGAAAAAATTTAATTCAAAACTACTCGCGGCTGTAATGTATTGTCGGGTCCCGGAAATATAGATGAAAACCATCCCCCAGTCCTTACCAGGCCCTTTGGGTCTGGTATGGATATTAGGGAACCCCACACCCAAATTTAAAATAAAAAATGGCGTGGGGGTCCCCCAGACACTATATACTCTGAACAGCAGTATATATACTATATGGCCTGCCCTATATACTCTGCAAAAAATTGGGCCATAGTTGTTGGTGGTACCAGAACACTATAAGCCCTCACAGTTACTCTTGTTGGGTGCAAGAACAGGCCCTTCTGTGAAATAGTATATCAAGAATTGTAATTACATTCCCCTGTTAAACAGGGAAAGAAAACTTGGGCCCTGGGTGGTGGTGGTGCCACAACACTGTAAACCCTCATAGATACTCTTGTTGGGCGCAGGAACGGGCCCTGCTGTGAAATATTATATCAAAAATTGTAATTACATGCCTCTGTTAAATAGGGGCAGAAAAATTGGGCCTGGGGTGGTGGTGGTACCACAACACTGTAACCCCTCACAGATACTCTTGTTGGGCGCAGGAACGGGCCCTGCGTTGAAATATTATATCAAAAATTGTAATTACATGCCCCTGTTAAGCAGGGGCAGAAAAATTGGGCCTTGGGTGGTGGTGCCCTACACCAAAAATATTGTTGGAAGCTAGCATCATCAAGATTGAGGAGGAATAGGATAGTCAGCATAGGCAGTCTTCAAGGGATCCCACATCCATAGCAAATTCAATCAGTTACATCAGCATCAGGTGCTTGATAGCTGCTGATCCAAGACTGATTCATTTTTATGAATGTGAGCCTATGAACGGAGTTTGTGGACAAGGGCACTCTATGATCCATTACAAACCCTCCAGCAGCACTGAATGTGCGTCCAGAAAGCACACTGGATGCAGGACAGGCCAGTAGCTCAATTGCATATTAAGCTAGTTCTGGCCCGTGGTCCATCCTCAAGACCTGGTAAGTGCATGCTCTGTTGGAAAGGTCACCAAGTCTGCTCTTACCCCTAGATATTCCTGCACCATGTAATGCAGACGCTGGCGATGGTTGCTTGAACCGATCAGACCTTCGCGCTGAGGACTGAAATTTTTTTTAACGGCATTGGTCAGCCAGCCACCTTCTCCACCGCTCTTCCTCTGACTGAACGAAGCCTCAGCAACACGTTGTACAGCACCAGGAAATTGTAACCTCCCAGGGTCTGGAAATGCATTGCACAAACCTTTCTTCAAGTTCTCCTGAAGATGTTCCATCCTCTGTGAAAGCAGAATGAGTTCTAAAACCTTACCCTTGTAATGTGGATCAAGATGGGTTGCCAGCCAGTAATGATCCCTCTCCTTAATACCACGAATCCTAGGGTCCTTTTGCAGGCTTTGCAGTATCAGGGAGGCCATGCAGCTTAAGTTTGCAGAGGCATTTGATTCTGAGTCCTCTGGGTCACTAAGGATCACATGATCTGTAACTACCTCCTCCCAGCCACGTACAACTCCTTGGGTTTCTGGGGACTGAAAGCCATGCCTTGAAGACTGCTGCTGAGTGTTATCCTCTACATCCATGCTGACACAATCCTCCTCCTCTTCTTCCTGTGTGTTTGGCGGGCCCACAGGAATGCTATCTGGATAAAGGGGGCCTTGAGAGGTAAGGAATCCTCCTCTTCCTCCCGCTGTTCTGCCTCAAGTGCCCTGTCCATGATTCCAAAAAATGTGTGCTCCAACATGAAGACTAGAGGGACACTGTTACTGATGCATGCAATATCACTGCTCACCATCTTTGTGGCCTCCTCAAATGGTGACAGGAAAGTGCATGCATGATCAGTGGTCACTGTCGTGGCGAAAAGAAGCCAAGCTCCCTTGACCCTGTCTTGGTGCCATACTCGCATAGGTACTCATTGACGGCCCTCTGCTGTGTGTGCAGCTGCTGCAGCATTGCCAACGTTGAGTTCCACCTGGTGGGCATGTCACAAATGAGGCGGTTGGTGGGCAGGTTGCATTCCCTTTGACTGTCAGCCAGCCGAGCACTGGCATTGTATGACCGACAGAAACGATCACAGACTTTTCTGGCCTGCCTCAGGAGATCCTGTAAGCCTGGGTACCTGCTCAAGAACCACTGCACCACCAAATTCAGGACGTGTGCCGAACATGGGTCAAGTGTCCCTGTCGGAGGGCAGAGAGAAGGTTGGTACCACTGTCGCATACAACCATTCCTGGCTGAAGCTGGCGTGGCGTCAATCACCTCTGAGCCTGCCCCTGCAGAGCTGACAGAATCTCTGCCCCAGTGTGGCTCCTGTCCCCTAGGCAGACCAACTCAAGCACCGAATGGATTCTTTTAGCCTGACTGCTTGCGTAGCCCATTGATTGCTTATGGAGCACCGCTGGTTCAGAGGACAAATCTGTAGAAGAGGCCATAGAGGAAGAAGAAGAAGAAGGGGTGGAGGAGAGATCTGTGGCAGAATCACCACTAGCATTTTGGAGGCGTGGTGGTGGAAAAAGCTCCAACAACACTGAACCCTGTCCTGCATCCTTCCCAGCTGCCAGCAGAGTTACCCAGTGTGTGTGAAGAAAAGGTAACGTCCCTGTTCATGCCTGCTGGACCATGAGTCAGTGGTAATATGCACCTTACTGCTGACCACCCTGTCCAATGAGGCCAAAACATTGCCTTCCACACGTCGGTAGAGAGCCGGAATGGCCTTCCGTGAAAAGAAATGGCGTTTTGGAACCTGCCACTGAGGTACATCACATTCCACAAATTCACGAAAAGGGAGCAGATTTTACCAGCTGAAAAGGCAGCAGTTGCAGTGCTAGCAATTTGGCCAAGCTAACATTTAGACACTGAGCATGTGGATGGCTGGGACCGAATTTCTATTTATGGTTCAGCAACTGGGGTAGGAAAATTTGCCTGCTAAAATCAGATGGTGGTGTACTGCTAGCAGGTTGGCTGCAAGTACTTGGGACACCTATTGCTATACCTTCATTCCTCTCAGTGCAGGTTTTTGAGAGGACTGGAGGTATAGTAGGGTTGGAGATCCCAGATAAGGAGCAAGAAGTCCATCTTTTTCTTTGATGTCGGTCTTTCAAGTGCTGTTGCCAACTGACTGAATGGCAGGTGTCATATGTCTGGTCAAGCATGTGATGCCCAAATGACTACTGCTCTGACCATGCTTAATCCGCTTCAGACATAGGTTGCAAACAGAAAATGCGATCTGCTGCACACGTGTCGAAAAAGGCCCACACCAAGGAACTTTTTAATCAATAATGTTTATTCAATTTTGAATATACAAAAGGGTGAACAGTATTTAACATACTTCTACAGGTATCATAGACTGTGGAAAAAAAGAAAAAAATAACAACTCTCAAGGTAGTACATTAACTTACAGGTACATCACATTTGTTTGGTTCGTAGGGATTGTACCTTGTGCAGGAGGCACTGTCTTCCTCCACCTGTCACCCCCATGGGAGCTTGCTGTGACTAGGCGGAGGTGCAGTCCCTACAAGTCAATACTTATTTATCTACTAGTATTTTATTCATGTTATCAACTAAACCCACAAACAAAACCAAGGATAAGGAAATGCCAGTGTCTTTGCCAGTATATGGACTTTTGTATCTATATAAGACTCTACTGGTGTATTATAAAACTATTGTATCTTATGTACTTCCCAATTTACATAGTATATCATACGTCTATGCGGGTTGAATCCGAGGCGAGTTGTCAACCTGTTAAGGAAGAAACAGTGTTGGAAAAAGACCTGAAAAGAGAATGAGAAAAAGGAAGAGAAAAGAAAAATAGGGGGGATGTGAGAGACAGGGAGGGATAGGGGATAGAGAGGTGGTGTGGATGCGCTCCTGTCACGCAGCAGATGCTTCAGTTGTCAGGTATCCACGTATTGGTAAGGTACCGATCCAGGGATCCCATATTTTATTGAATCCAGTGATCTTATCCTTCAAAATTGCCGAAAGGCGTTCGTTTACCATTATCCATGAAAGTTTAGCTTTTAGTAAGTAAAAAGGAACCGTGTGGGACCTCCAAGACTTGGCTATCGAAATTCTAGCCACCACAAATATGAATGTGATGAGTCTACGCATTGGCTTTGATGCCCCCTCCACTGGGCGTCCCAACAGCGCGTGCAGAGGTGATTACCAAGGAACTTTTAAAAGTCAGCGGGGTGTCAGCAGCGCCCTGCACCTGCGGAGCTCTGCGGTGTGATGCAATAGGGTGGCTGCCTCTTCCTCCTCATCTATTCTCCCAGGCACCCAAGTACAGTCAGTGACCTCATCGTCCCCTCCCCCCTTGTCACTGGAGCAAACTTGGCAGTATGCTGCAGCTGGGGGAATATGACTGCCAGTTTCTTGTCATTCTTGGGCACCCCCTCTCTCTAGGCTCACGTTACTCACTTCCTCAACCTGGGAACCAACATTGGAGCTTTCAAATCACTAAGCATCCTCCAGCAGCATGTACCCGACACTGTGGTCGAATAATTCTGGGGATTCCTCCGTGCATGATGGTGGGGCTACGGAAGGAGTGACTGTGGACAAAGAGCCGGTGAAATAGGCTGCTTTGGCAGCTGCGTTTGAAGGCAAATTACTCTGAGCCTGGGTGACAGAGGATGAGGAGGATGAGGACGGCTTTGTTATCCACTCCACCAACTCTTCTGGATGTTCTGGCTCAATAACATGGCCAGCAGTAGGAAAAAAAAGAACAAGCGTACCCCTAGGCCACCTGCAGAGGATGCACCATGTCCACGAGCAGCACTGTTGACTGTAGACACAGAGGCTGCTTTCCCTCTTTTAGGGGCCTGTGAGTGTCTGCCTCTCCTTGGTGGCCTTCCGGACATAATGTATATTTTATTTTGCAACACCACAGTACACTGTATTAGATACTGTGTACACCTCCTGCACTGTATTAGCAACTGTTCTACGGCTGCACTGTATTGTGTACTGTGTACACCACTAGAAGTGTAGTAGACACTGTACACACTGTATTAGATACTGTGTACACAGCATGAAGTGTATTACACCAGGGAATGCACTGTAGGTATAGGCTACACTGAATGCAGAGTATATATATATATATATATATATATATATATATATATATATATATATATATATAAATATATATATAGATACACAAGACTGTATATATACAGTATCTCACAAAAGTGAGTACACCCCTCACATTTTTGTAAATATTTTATTATATCTTTTCATGTGACAACACTGAAGAAATGACACTTTGCTACAATGTAAAGTAGTGAGTGTACAGCTTGTATAACAGTGTAAATTTGCTGTCCCCTCAAAATAACTCAACACACAGCCATTAATGTCTAAATCACTGGTAACAAAAGTGAGTACAACTCTAAGTGAAAATGTCCAAACTGGGCCTAAAGTATCAATATTTTGTGTGGCCAGCATTATTTTCCAACACTGCCTTAACCCTCTTGGGCATGGAGTTCACCAGAGCTTCACAGGTTGCCATTGGAGTCCTCTTCCACTCCTCCATGACGACGTCACAGAGCTGGTGGATGTTAGGGACCTTTCCCTCCTCCACCTTCCGTTTGAGGATGCCCCACAGATGCATAATAGGGTTTAGGTCTGGAGACATGTTTGGCCAGTCCATCACCTTTACCCTCAGCTTCTTTGGCAAAGCAATGGTCGTTTTGGAGGTGTGTTTGGAGTTTAGTTAAAGGCCTCGTGGGAGAACAGTTTTGTGCATTTATTTCTTATTATGCCCATAATGCCGGTCAGGCCACGTTCTTCACGCCTTGGCCCTATACCTGAAGGGTCAGGTTATCTGTGGGGGTGATACTAATCTCGCCTTAGATTTGTGTTTAGTAAAATATTCTGAGCTTTGATATGCCTGGTGGTTCTTTTAGCATTTGGTCTCTACTCCCTTTTTAGCTCCACTCAGACCAACATCTGTTGCCTGAGTATTAGGTTACCTTCCTAGCCACAGTCCATGTCGTTTCCTGTGTTCCCATTTCTCCATTTACCAATCACAGCTTGTAACTGACTATACATGCTAGCTGGTCACTCTGATCTTTTGTTTTTCTAATAATGCCTCTTGATTGTGTTTATTACAGTCTGGTTCTATTTCTGTTTGTTTCTCAACTGCACAGGTGTGTTTGAGAGCTGCAACCTGAAATACACAATATTAAAGTCCATCACTCAGCTGGCCTTTTAGTCCTGTAGTTTTCTGGCTACCAATTAATCATCCTTATTTTTATTTTTTTTGATAAAGTGTTATTTTTTTTTAACTCAATGCTGGATGAATAATATTTACTTGACTTATTTAATCTCCTCATTGATCTGCTTTGCAACTTTGCATGTGTTATTATCATTTGAGATGTCATTTTCAACCCCTTTCTTTGAATACCTTCCCTCCATATTGCCAGAAGAGCCCAGGAATACAGTTGAGGCAAAACTGAAAAGCTGTTTCACATCAGAGAACCATGTGCAGATAAATTCAAGAAAACGTGGCCAGTATCTGCAAGGCCAGGATCTGGACTGGTGGCCCTATCTTGCAAGTGGAACAGACTTGATGAACCACTTTGTCTTATTTCTATCACCATTTCTCAATGTTTATGTGTATCTATGAATCACTTTTTTTAAATGTTTTTGCTTGGCAAGGTGGTGAACTTCAGACTTTTTTTAAGGTTACATTGCCCTGCCTGAATTAGCTGCAACATGGCCTTGCAAGAAAAAAAAATACTGGCTCTTACATTAGGCCTGGCATAACTTGTTTTTTTAATAAATGCAGTTTACTAAGGTAATGGCAGCTTTGGAAATTGGGAAGGGAAAAGTGGATGCTTTTGTGCATACAACTGTTTTGCTCATATATGGGGTGATGTGCTACACACAAATGGCAGCTTTGCCTGTGTCAGTAACACGTGTCAAACCAAAGCCACCTTGTGGATGGGCAAGCAGCTGATTCCCTTAGGTTTACCCCCTGTAGTTTTTCCTGCAGTGTGGTGTATCCAGACATGATCACGAAATGTGACAAATAGTTTCCTCACAAAGCTTCCTCAGAGTAGGTAATTTTGAATTCACTCTTGGATGGTGGCACTAGATTCCCTGACAGGCTTTTGCCTTTGTGTCAGGGAGAGGTGTAACATCCCACTTGAAACCTCCCTAAATATTTACCTTCTCCTCACAGGCAGCACCACAAACCTCCATATTATATTCCTCCCGTAACTCCGGTTTCCTCATGACCTACCCCACATGTAGGTTCAAGGCAGGGATTTCTTTTGTGAGAGGAGAACGTGCCTTTTACTATCAGCTTGTCTCATTTAAGTCCTTTTCTCACTGAGCTTTGTGGCGCAGTCATATGCTTCTTCATGCATGTGGTACCCAAATAGCTGTTACTTTTACCATGGACAATACTCGGCAAAGGCTTCAGACCACAATGGTAGTCATTTTAAACATATCTGCTAACAACAGCACCGTTGTTGTAGGGGAAGGGGGGTCTGTGCCATCCCATGTGCCTGGGAGCAAGAGTGCTATAACTATGTCTGAGTGGGTGTGTAAAAGTGCCAAAGCACACACTTATTTGTTGCCTTCCCTAATCCCTAGCTGAATCTAGGAGTAAATTGCAAAGTCTAGGATTGCTGCAGCAGCATGTAGATAGGGTTTTTTGTTGGTTGTAGAAGTAGGAAGGGCCCACTATAAGGGAAACTGTCACTGTCAAATGAATACTTTCACTGTTAGGGCTCATTTACACTTGCTTCAGCTTCAACACACATTCACGGCTAGTTTACACTTGGTTCAAAACAAGGCTTCGGACATGCTTTGTTAAAGCTCTCTGAACGCTAGTCAAAGCCCCTGTCACTAAATAAAATGGTTAGGTTACAGTCCTGTTTACACCTGCTTTTGCTTTGCTTCGGCTTCGCTTCAAAAATTATACCCCATGTAGCTTCAGTGGTGCTTCAAAGGGTCTTCAAAGCCTGCATAGAAGTCTATGGCAAAGCTCACTTGAAGCAACACTGAAGCCCCACAAAGCCTCATTGAAGCCCCACGAAGCATTACCGAAGCCCCACCAAAGCCCCATCAAAGTCCCACCAAAGCACCAATCCAAAGCAAGGTGTAAACAGGACTGTAAGCTAACCATTTTATCCATTTTATTTAGTGACAGCGGCTTTGACTGGCGTTCAGAGAGCTTTAACAAAGCGTTTCCAAACCAAAGCTATGTTTTGAAGCAAGTGTAAACTAGCCCTTAACCACTTGCCGACCGCCTCATGCAGATATACTGCGGCAGAATGGCACGGGCAGGCAAAATCACGTACCTGTATGTGATCTGCCTCGCGCGGGCGGGGGGTCCGATTGGACCCCCCCCGGTTCCCGAAGCGGTCGGCTTCTGTCCGGGAGCGATGAGAGGTGAGGGGGAGGCCATCCATTCGTGGCCCCCCCTCGCGATCGCTCCCAGCCAATGAAATCCTTCCTCTGCTGCTGTATAGTAAACAGCAGCAGAGGAAGTGATGTCATCTCTCCTCGGCTCGGTATTTTCCGTTCCGGCGCCCAGGAGAGAAGACATCCTAGTGAGTGCACAACACACACACAGTAGAACACGCCAGGCATACTTTTCACCCCCCCATCACCCCCCGATCACCACCTGATCACTCCCCCAATCACCCGTCACACTGACACCAAGCAGTTTTTTTTTTTCCTGATTACTGCATTGGTGTCAGTTTGTGACAGTTAGTGTGGTAGGGCAGTTAGTGTTAGCCCCCTTTAGGTCTAGGGTACCCCCCTAACCCCCTCATAAAGTTTTAACCCCTTGATCACCCCCCCGTCGCCAGTGTCACTAAGCGATCATTTTTCTTATTAGTGTCACTGGTGACGCTAGTTAGGAGGTAAATATATAGGTTCGCCATCAGCGTTTTATAGCATCAGGGACCCCCATATACTAGCTAATAAAGGTTTTAACCCCTTGATTTCCCCCTAGTTAACCGTTACACCAGTGATCACCGTATAACTGTTACGGGTGACGCTGGTTTGTTAGTTTATTTTTTATAGTGTCAGGGCACCCGCCGTTTATTACCGAATAAAGGTTTAGCCCCCTAATCGCCCGACGGTGATATAAGTTAGGTTTTAGGGTCAGATAGGGTCTGCGTCGCCCCAGGAAGCGTCAGGTTAGCGCCAGGACCGCTAACACCCATGCATGCACTGTACACCTCCCTTAGTGGTATAGTATCTGAACGGATCAATATCTAATCCGATCAGATCTATGTTAGCGCCCCCAGCAGTTTAGGGTTCCCAAAAACGGAGTGTTAGCGGGATCAGCCCAGATACCTGCTAGCACCTGTGTTTTGCCTCTCCGCCCAGCCCAGCCCAGCCCAACCCACCCAAGTGCAGTATCGATCGATCACTGTCACTTACAAAACACTAAACGCATAACTGCAGCATTCGCAGAGTCAGGCCTGATCCCTGCGATCGCTAACAGTTTTTTTGGTAGCGTTTTGGTGAACTTGCAAGCACCAGCGGCCTAGTACACCCCGGCCGTAGTCAAACCAGCACTGCAGTAACACTTGGTGACGTGGCGAGTCCCATAAGTGCAGTTCAAGCTGGTGAGGTGGCTAGCACAAGTAGTGTCCTGCTGCCACCAAGAAGAAGACAAACACAGGCCCGTCGTGCCCATAATGCCCTTCGCCAATCCTAATCGGGAACCCACCACTTTTGCAGCACCCGTACTTCCCCCATTCACATCCCCAACCAAATGCAGTCGGCTGCATGAGAGGCATTTTCTTTATGTCCTCCCGAGTACCCCTACCCAACGAACCCCCCCAAAAAAAGATGTTGTGTCTGCAGCAAGCGCGGATATAGGCGTGACACCCGCTATTATTGTCCCTCCTGTCCTGACAATCCTGGTCTTTGCATTGGTGAATGTTTTGAACGCTACCATACACTAGTTGAGTATTAGCGTACAGCATTGCACAGACTAGGCACACTAACACAGGGTCTCCCAAGATGCCATCGCATTTTGAGAGACCCGAACCTGGAACCGGTTACAGTTACAAAAGTTACAGTTACAAAAAAAAGTGTAAAAAAAAAAAACACAAAAAAATATATAAAATAAAAAAAAAAATAGTTGTCGTTTTATTGTTCTCTCTCTCTCTATTCTCTCTCTATTGTTCTGCTTTTTTTTACTGTATTCTATTCTGCAATGTTTTATTGTTATGTTTTATCATGTTTGCATTTCAGGTATGCAATTTTTTATACTTTACTGTTTACTGTGTTTTATTGTTAACCATTTTTTTGTCTTCAGGTACGCCATTCAGCTGCAGCGCGGATTTATTTATCTTGACAGCAACAGCGTTTGCTCCCCAGCAGGGGCGGAGGAGCGATTTGCTCCTACCTTTTGCGGGAGGATGCCCCCATGCTTCGGCATATATAAATGGTGCATGTATGCCCATCATTAGAAGTGGGTGGATGAAGGGAGGTATTCTAATGGTGGGCATACCCACTGATCAATCTCTTTTTTTCGTTCAGCCCACAGGCTGCATTAAAAAAAAAGATTACAATATATGCCCAACAAGGACCAGCAATGTACTGGTATGTTGCTGGACTTTGAATGGTTATACCAGAATGATGCCTGTGGGTTTAGGTATCATCTTGGTATTATTCTTTTCAGCCAGAGGTCGGCTTTCATGTAAAAGCAATCCTAGCGGCTAATTAGCCTCTAGACTACTTTTACAAGCAGTGGGAGGGAATCCCCCCCCCACCATCTTCCATGTTTTTCTCTGGCTCTCCTGTCCCAACAGGGAACCTGAGAATGCAGCCAGTGATTCAGCCAGCTGACCATAGAGCTGATCAGAGACCAGAGTGGCTCCAAACATCTCTACGGCCTAAGAAACCAGAAGCTACGAGCATTTCATGACTTAGATTTTGCCGGATGTAAACAGCGCCATTGGGAAATTGGAAAGGCATTTTATCACACCGATCTTGGTTTGGTCAGATGCTTTGAGGGCAGAGGAGAGATCTAGGGTCTAATAGACCCCAATTTTTTCAAAAAAGAGTACCTGTCACTACCTATTGCTATCACAGGGGATATTTTGCATTCCCTGAGATAGCAATAAAAATGATTAAAAAAAAAAATTAAAGGAACAGTTTAAAAATAAGATAAAAAAGCAAAAAAATAATAAAGAAAAAAAAAAAAAAGCACCCCTGTCCCCCCCTGCTCTCGCGCAAAGTCGAAGGCAAGCGTCTGTCTGGCGTCAAATGTAAACAGTGAAAAAGGAGATGATTAATGCGCTACCCAAAAGAAACAAAACCAGCTGCTACAAACCATGTGACAAAAAAGGTAACAAATATAGAATAAATTGTAGCGCTAAAAACACACATATATTAATGGTGAATAAAAAGTTCAAAGTGCATATAAACGTAATGTCCCAAGAAAAAAAGGAATATATAATCCAAAAGGACAATAGTCCGCAGTGAGAATAAATAATCCGTGTATCAATCCTGTCTGCTTCCCAACCGTCAACTTGTACATCATCAACTTTAGCGAATAGATGGAATACGCTTACCAGAGAGGTTGGATTCTACTGCCATGACCATAGAATCAATGCAGCTTAATGCCACCCAGGGCAAAGTGGTGAAGTGTTGGAGGCAAGGGTAGAGCCTCTGCAAGGCCGGGACGTCCCCTCTTTATCCACCGAAGCAGAGCCAAAATGGATTCCAAAAAGCAAAGTGGTTTCTCATTTCCCCAGGATATGTGGAAAAAAGAAGGAATGCTTCCACATAGTGTGACTCTGGGTATTTTTATTCATAAAAAAACACAATACATATAAAAAGTGATCACAAAGTAAAAAGCAGTGTATGGGATCTGTAAAAGCTGTCCTACGCGTTTCGGTCCAATGACCTTCAACAAGGGCATATGGGACCCTCATAACACTGCCCAAATGTATAAAATAGTGTATACCATCTAAAATAATCAAGACCAATAGGCTGTAAACAAACGAACAACAATGGATATCATTGGACCCAGAGAGCATCACCTGTTAGGATATAACACACCCCCTGAAAATGTCCAATCAGTTAACTTGTGGCATAAAGTTTACTATATCCTTTAGGCCAATGTGAATGTAAAATTTCTCCATGTCCATATCAGTGGTTATGGCTGCAGAGTGGGCGTCCACGTGTAGAAAGCCTGGGAACACAGCCAAACATGAGCGTGTGACGTCAGTGACTGAAACTGTGCGGACCGTGCAGGAGGGTTGCCTAGCAACCATGCACGCTATTGCACAAAAGCCCGCGAACACAAGAGGCGTGTCCGTGCAGCCGTCACACGTCTACTTTTCAAAATGGGGTCATTTGGGGGGGTTTTGTACTGCCCTGCCATTTTAGCACCTCAAGAAATTACATAGGCAGTCATAAACTAAATTCCAGAAAATGTACCCTAGTTTGTAGACGCTATAACTTTTGCGCAAACCAATAAATATACGCTTATTGACATTTTTTTACCAAAGACATGTGGCCGAATACATTTTGGCCTAAATGTATGACTAAAATTGAGTTTATTGGATTTTTTTAATAACAAAAAGTAGAAAATATCATTTTTTTTTCAAAGTTTTCGGTCTTTTTCCGTTTATAGCGCAAAAAATAAAAACCGCAGAGGTGATCAAATACCATAAAAAGAAAGCTCTATTTGTCGGAAGAAAAGGACGCAAATTTCGTTTGGGTACAGAATTGCATGACCGCGCAATTAGCAGTTAAAGCGATGCAGTGCCAAATTGTAAAAAGTGCTCTGGTCAGGAAGGGGGTAAATCCTTCTGGGGCTGAAGTGGTTAAACTGCATCTTGAATGACACCTGCAGATAATCTGTACTACAACTCCCTTTAATGCTACATGTCTGTTCTATCAAAGAATAATGCTATAACTTACTGATCAAAGAGCATTGTGTGTGAGGAAAACCAGTTAAATAACTTTTTAAACCCCTTTACTATATATATATATATATATATATATATATATATATATATATATATATATATATATATATATATATATATATATATATTACTATAACTTTATTTTAGTACATTTCTACAATTCATTTGTTTGACATTAACCTGTGCACATGGATTATACATATATCTATTTTTAACTTAAAAGGAAATGTGTTTTATTAAAACATAACATTTATTTAGACTACAAGTGGGATCCAAGGGGCACTAGTTATTTGTGATAGGGTATGTAAACAAATTACCCACTTGCTATATTTTTCAGTTTCTCCCTCTCATTACAAGATTATGGTTAGGGTATTGTTTTTAATATCTTCTGCTTTTCCCCTGCCCTAGAAGTGAGCAGTGTCCACATATAGTGACAATGAAAGGGGGTCCCAGAACTTGTCCAACTCAAATCTAAGATAAATGGGCCTCTAAGTTCCAGAAGATTATTAGTCTTATACAGAATTTATATAGCGCCAACAGTTTGCGCAGAGCTTAAAGGGTAACTCCACTTTCGTGGGGAAAAAAAATTAGCACATAAAGAAAAAATAATATAGGACATATAATTGTGACACTAATCATATTGTAATTGAATTTTATAAAAAAAAAATTACCTTTCCTTTTCAATCTGAAGCCACTGTAATTTTCTGAGAATGCATTGCAATATGGCTACATGGAGGTGTTCTGTACTGACCACTCCCCAGAAACATAATTTCCTGCCTGTGTAATTGGCTCACCAATTTTCCCTGAAGTCTGCCTAAGATACAAGTCAGATTTCAGGCATCCCCTGCAACAAAAATGTCATTTTTGGAGAGATGCTTTCAATAGGAGCACATCTAAAGGGATGCTGGCCGAGAAGATTTCCTCATTAGAGTCCTGCTGCTGCACACCTGACAGTTAATTATGAAACCACTCCCATTAGACCCACTCAGTACAGAGGCACAGAGAAACACACATGGATTACTTCAGAATAACAAAAGGTAGGAATCTGCAACAAAGGTTGTTAAAAATCCTTGCAATGTATATAGATCACCCAGAGGAGTATGTTTTTTTTCTCAACAAAAGTGGAGTTACGTGTTAAACAAAATGAAGGCAGACATTACACTTACATTACAATTTGGTACAAGAGGAATCAGAGCGCCCTGCTCGTTAGAGCTTACAATCTAGCAGGGAGGGTCAAGTGATACAAAAGGTAATAGCTGTGGAGGAGGAGCTGATGGAGCAAATTAAAGTACAGTTGTTAGGTGAAGGCAGGATAGGTGATAAGAGAAGGGTTTTCAGGGATGGTCTAAATGTAAACAGAGTAGGAGATAATCAGACAGATTGGGGTAGAGAGTTCCATAGGATGGGAGGGGCTCGGGAAAAGTCCTGGAGACAAGAATGGGAGGAGGTGACGAGGGAGATATAGAGCAGGAGGTCTTGGGAGGAACAAAGAGAACGATTTGGTTGGTATTTTGAAACCAGGTTAGTGATGTAGCTGGGAGCAGAGTTGTGGATGGCTTTGTAAGTTGTTAGCATTTTCAATTCAATTTGTTGGGTGAGCGGGAGCCCATGAAGAGATTGACATAGAGGAGTAGCAGACACTGATGGTAAGGTGGATGAGCCTGGCAGCAGCATTCATAACAAACTGAAGGGGGCATAAAGGTAAGCCTATGAGAAGGGATTTGCAGTAGTCAAGGCGGGAGATGACCAGGGAGTGAATTAGGAGTTTTGTAGTGTCGTTGTTTAGAAAGGAACATACTGTGGAGATGTTGGAGAGGTTGAGGTGGCAAGATTTGGAGCAGTGATTAGACATGGGGCTGAAAGGAGAGTTCAGAGTCCAGGATTACACCTAGAACCTTGGCATGCGGGGATGGGCTGATAGTTGTGCCATCAATTTTGACAGAGAGATCAGGGGAAGGGGCATGAGGGGGAGGAAAGTTTATGAGCATTGGTTACATTGAGGTTTAATTACTAAAGCTGGAGAGTGCAAAATCAGGCTCACTTTTGCATAGAAACCAGCTTCTAACCTTGGCTTGTTCAATTAAGCTTTGGCAATAAAACCTGGACGCTGATTTGTTTCTATGCAGAAGTAAATCTGATTTTGCACACTCCAGCTTTAGTAAATAAACCCCATTGTCTAATACTTTTTAGACAATTATCAGCAGTCTTCTTCAACTTCAGTACCTTTACATGTGTGCAGTTCTTTTTATCACCCGAAACCGGAAGGAGTCACGCTTCTGTAAGCATCCACCTCTACAATTAAGCTCAATCAGGGTGAAACTTTTCAGAGGGGTGTGGCCTATGGGCAGAAATGTAGCTGAAATTGTTACTTTCCCTTGGAGACATGGTTGATACACACAGAGTGTGGCCCAGGGCTTTGTAATCTTGCAGATCAGGAAGAAGTTATTGTGGGATCCTGTTCTGCTGACATCACTCAGGGATTTCCCCACTACCTGAGGTGGCAACTCAAGGGATTTTCAGTACATTTAGAAAATATAGGAAACAATAAGCAAGGGCAATTTGCTATTTTATGGATCAATCGGAAGAAAATTTAGTTAATCCTTACCCACCCTTACAGTTAGCAGTCAGACATCCACAGCTGCACCGAAATAGACATAAAGTATAAATAGAAAAGTGAAGGCAATTTTTTTTTTTTTTTTAGGTTTGAATAGAATTGAGAGGGATTTGAACACCCCTCGGGTTTTTATTGCTGTCTGTGCCAAAATTAAGGAAATTCAGCTTCTCTATATCTGTCTTGTTTACAGTTATCATCAAGAGTGAAAGTGAAATAAACTCTCATCCCCCCACCCAAAAAAAAAAAGCTTACAGGAGTTATAAGGAATCATGTACTCTGGGCTTAACTAAAACACCACTTTTACAGGTGTTTGGCAATTTTTTCATGCCTTGAAATGCACTTCTATCTATGTTAGCTCATGTGTCAATGTACACATAGACTTTTACAGGTGTATTAGAAGAGGAGTGTTTACAGGCTGAAAAAAAACCATCACCACAGTGTTCAGGAGAGGGGACTTAAGCAGAAAAAAGCCTGACGTGCCTAATTCTAGACGCGTTTGGTGCTTGAGCATTCATTCATGCCAATAGCAGGAAAAAAATGTATATTCTGGCCAGTGGAATTCATAAACGTTCTGGTTCTAATATTTTATTGTTGGAACAAATTTAGTACAATTTTCCTTGCAGGAGGACTATCTCAGGGAGGCGGAATTCTTGAAAACTCGAGAAGTAGAAAAAAAAGGAAAAGTAGAAGTGTGAGGAGAACCATAAACCCTCAAATGCCTGATGTGCCTAACAAGTCCAAAAAATTTGTGCAAAATGCAGCTTTAGGTGTGTTTTGTAAGCTGCTTTTTCCTACAAGGAGTGAAACGTGTTCCAAGGAAAAATTTGAATGGCCAATAAGCATGTGCATGAGCGCTAAACCTATTCAAATGAAAAAAAAAAAATGTTTTGCCTTTAGTTCTACTTTAATGGCATGAGGCAGAGAGATACTGGATTTTTAGTCTTTATTGAGGTGGAGCTCACTTTGCTGGAGCCCTGTAAGACAATAGGGAAAAATAATACATTCGAGATTAATCACTGCGCTAACAATAATAAAACAGCTGACATAAATTGCATGGTGACAATTAAAAAGCATAAAGGTTAAATATATGCATCAAATTATAAAATAAGAGTCCATAGTGTTAAAACAGAGTCTTTGTTCAGGGGAAATGCTGGAACCACCCACGGTGCAGACAGAGATACAATAAGGTGAACATGACATTATCCTCCACCGAACATCAACACACCGGGCCTCTTATCAAAGAAAATGGACCACTGAATTACAGGTGGTCAAACAAGCGTGATATATGCACAGCGCCACGGAACCATCATAGAAGGCTGCATCTTGTAGTCCCACTCAATGGTAATTCATAGTATTTAAAACCAAAGTAAATTTATTTCTTATAAAAAGCCAGGGTACTCGCATATTGGGAAATAAAAACAGGCATATCAAAAGTTGCAATTCATCATGGATAGCAGATGTTTCCAAACACAAAGATGGCCGCAGTCAGCACGTTACAGTGTTGTGACGTCAGAACTCCACCCTTCATCCAATAGGAACGTCATCAGGGGTGTGGTCATAGCTCTTCATTTACTCTTTATATAGGAGGGAGGGCGGGATAAGAATGCCCCTTCCCCCTGCATTCCAAGCCTCTCTCTCATCCACAGGAAGCGGAACCTCATCATAACCGGATGTTTACACCACAGTTTAGACTTACATGGCTAAAACACACCCACGCGGCCATGCTTTGGTAGACCAGATAAGAAATATATAACATATACTAATCCGGTTTCTGAAGGGAGGGTAGGAGAAAAAGAACTGGGCAAAAGTTGGAAACAAACGTAATAGATAAAAATGGAAGTAATCAAAACATCCACAAATTGAAAATTAATTGCTAAAATTAGCAAACAGCTTATCAAAGGCTGGCTATGAGATAAAAGCAATGCTGTCATCTAGTGGTTGGAAACAGATAGTACAGAAAATGCAAATGTATAAAAATTACATGGAGAAAACTTAACCAAAAAAAATTATTACAGATAAAAAAAGGAAGAATAATCTAGGGATTCAGCTATTGTTGATAAAGGCATTAACTTCCCATTCTATGTTTAAGCCAAAAGGTCTATAAGATTTTAAACAAAAAATCCACCAGGTCTCCATCTTTGAAATCTCTCCCCTAATATGGCTGCACCTCCAATGAGGGTCAAACTTGTCTATAGCGATAAAGGATGTACCCTTTAAGCTCTTATCATGGCACAAAGAGTAATGTTTGGATAAACTATGGTTCAAAAGACCTTTGCAAATATTCGCAAAATGCTCCTTGAGCCTGGTTTCCAACTTGCGAATAGTGTGACCCACATAATGTAGGCTGCAAGGGCACGTAATCAAATAAACCACGTTCTTGGTCAAACACGTGATGAAAGAACCCACATCATATGTTCAACCAGTAACATTAGAACTAAAGGAGAGAGACTTTCTCTCCCTAAGACAGTTATGTTTGCAAACCTCACAGCTTCTGCACCAATAATAGCCCTTAAAATCTCCAAAGAACTTGGTCTTACTGGAGGACAAATTACATTTGGGGCTATCTGAAGTCTCAGGGAGGGTGCACCTCTATAAGTCACCCTGGGTTGTTCCCGGAGCAAAGGACCTAGTATTCTGTAATTTTTTAGGACACCCCAGTATTTTCTAAAGATCTTTTTAATCAAAAAATGTTGGTTCGAATAAGTGGTATAAAATGAAAAACGAGAAGAGAGTTGTCCACCATCATCTCTTATTTTAGTTTTTAATAAATCATCTGTATCTCTTAAGGGACATCAGTTATGATCCGGTCCAGATCATTGACTGCATATCCCTTCTGTAGGAAGCGAGTTTTCAAGAACTCTGCCTCCCTGAGATAGTCCTCCTGCAAGGAACAGTTCCTCCTCAATCTGAGAAATTGGCTCATAGGAACAGACCTGAGCCAGGACACATGATGGCACCTGCCTGTCCCTATGTAGCCATTCCTATCCCTGTCTTTAAAGTATGTAGATGTAATGAGCCTATCGTCTTGTACTCTAATTTCCAGGTCCAAAAAATGTATAACAGAGGTGTTGGCCTCATGTTGGAGAACAATGCCTCGATCATTGGTGTTAAGCTCACCAATGAAAAGATCCAAAGAGGCACAATCTCCCTCCCATAGGAGGAGGACCTCATCAATGTATCGTCCCCAGAAGATCAACTCATCCCCTGTCGACCATAGATGGTGTCTTCCTCCCACTTGGACATAAAAAGATTGGCCATACTAGGCGCAAACTTGGCACCCATCGCCACTCCTCAACCTTGCAGATAATAGGGAAACATACTACCACTGTCTGTACTGTATAATCAGGACACCAGCCCAACTCTGGAAAAGCTTGTCTGTGCATTGAGGTTAACATAACAAAAACATTGATTGTCTAGTGGATTTTACATAGAACATTAAATTAAAGCACAGACATATGCATGAAATATACCTGTTAGGCAATAGGGAAGCATACAGCCAATGTCTGTGTATATATAGGTCAGCAGCCTACCTATAGCTTAAAGGCACTTACTACAATGCATCTCTATGAGTAATTTGTAGGACTTAAAATAAAAAAAATATAGAGCGTTAAAAGCTACATAGCCTATTATAACAAAGGAATAACCTTTTTAGGATGATTTTTGTATAGGGAGTATATTGTCTTGGAGTCTTACCTCTGTAAATACTCTTCTGTGTGCTGGGGAGGCAGGGGATGTTGCTAAACCAAATTCAGGGTACAAAAAGGTGGGTAAGGTCCATTTTAGTATTAATCTCATAAAACATTCTTCCATTTTCTTAGACATCAGCAAAAAAATGAATTTGGTGCATTTAGAATACTTTATGACCTATTTTGAAGATATTACTAGAAGTATTAAAGTGGTTGTAAAGGCTGAAGGTTTTTTTTTCCTTAAAGCATTCTCTGCATTAAGGTTAAAAAAAAACTTAGCAGTGGAGCTGCTCTCTCTCTCTGCCTCCTCACAGAACTCAGTGAGAGCAGCGGGAACCATTGGCTCCTGCTGTTTTCAATCAAATCCAGTGACAGGGTGTGGGGCCAGGCCACACTGAGTGTATTGGGACAGCATGTGTGCCACCATAGAAAGCAGCTTCCTATGGTGACAAACGGAAAATAGGAGGAGCCCAGGACATTGGAGGTGGACCTTGGAAGAGCAGGATTAGGGCTGCTCTGTACAAAACCATTGCATAGAGCAGGTTAGTATGACATTTTGTTTTATAGTCACTTTTTGAATAACTTTAATACTGAAAGTGTGTTTTATTCCTGATGCGTGAGTTGGTACAGTCCCAATGCTTCCCTATAAACGCATCTTTTTAACACTGCTGTGCAGAAATATTTGTTAAACATTCATGATGTGTAGTGCTACCCCCGGAGCAGCCGCTTGTTAGTTTGGGTTCTCTGTTCTTGTCTTCGACTCTCTAGATACCATCGGCCCCTCTCACATACCAGGGTAAGCAGATAGAGATTGTGATGCTGTTGAGAGAACGAAGATAAATAATCTGCACTCAACGATACTTCAGTATCAGTAAGTATACACATAACTGATTAGTAAAACAGAGCTAGGTATATTATTGTGGGTTATAGAAAATAGCCATAGGTTCATAAATGAGACAGTCAAGAATTGGATCGACTACAATTCACTAGACACTAAGATCACAAGCTTGTAGTAATTTGGTGTGGAACTCAATATACAGGCATACCCCACTTTTAAGTACACAATGGAGTTTATTTACTAAAGCTGGAAAGTGCAAAATCAGGCTCCCTTCTGCATTGAAACCAATGAGCTTCCAGGTGTTATTACCAAAGCTTAATTGAACAAGCTGGGGTTAGAAGCTCATTGGTTTCTATGCAGACGGGAGCCTGATTTTGCACTTTCCAGCCTTAGTAAATAAACCCCATTGTGTACTTAAAAGTGGGGTATGCCTGTAGTTGAATGAATCTATAACTGATAACCTACTAATCAGAATAAGGTAAAGGCATGTATAACATTAACTGCAGTAATGAACAGGGTTGAAATAACTTCCCTGCAACCAGTGTACTACACTGCTGGAGTGCACTCTAGGAATGACTATGCTAAGACCCAGATTTACTGCAATGACACTCCTTACTCTAGGCAGTGGATGAAGTCCCTGTAGAGCAGCTTATCTAAAGAGACAGTCCTTTTCCTTAGTTTTTCAGCCGGCTATTGTTGGGGCTCAGTCTTTACAGTGGTGCACATAAGTATAGTCACCATAAAGTCTGCATGCAGTGGTAAAGGCTGCTAGTCAGGTACAGTCAAAACGGTTCCCCTGTTCAAACGTCCTCTGGATCTGCCTGAAGTGGCTCCTTTCCGCAGCTCACAGGTCTACAGTGCGCTGAGTCTGTGTTCCACCAAAACTTCAACCCTCGGCCCCTGTGTGCTCATATCGTCTCTCTCTAGCCCCCAGCACACAGGATCCCGATCTCTGGCTCAGAGCGTGGGCTTGTGTCAGGTGGGCGCACACTAAATTAGACAGATGAGTTCACTCTGATTCCCTTGTGGCAAAGAGAAAGCTCCTTGATCTGCAGCCTGAGAAATACAGCCTTTCTTTTCACTGCCTCCTTGTGGGTACTGTAGTTCAATGGTCATTAGGATTCCACAGCATAACTCCCACGGACTAATGCGGCCAGCATGTAAGTTTATGGAGCTACTTTGGCTTGTCTGCTTGCCCTTCTGGCGGAAAGCAGGCAGTGTTTTTAAATCCATCATGTCAGCTCAGTGAGGGCATCGAAAGCAGTTGCAGCACTGTGTTCTAACTTGCTTTCTATCTAACCAAGCACTTGGCTACATATGCAATTTCACTGTATTACATATTTGCAAAGTTGCATGAAGCCAGAAAATGACATCTAGAAATCTGTGGACCTAAAAAGAAGGGCACTCACAGCTCTATACAGAGGTACATGTATACTAAAAATAGCATGTTTATTTTAAATATGGTATAATATAAAATTAATAGTGGAGGTGCAGTCTAGGTCTTAAGTCTTAATAAGTCATGTGATATCTAGTTACACCCCTGTAAGCTTTTGTTGTGAAATGATTTTCCTGTTGTAATGTGCGTGTTATAATCTACTATATCTTCATAATCCTGTTCTGTAGTGTGATATCATCTCTCTACCCTGTATTTGTGTGATGTTACCGTTTATCCTGTTATTTCTTTTTTTTATACATAATTGTTTTATTATTAACACATAGATGTCACATGTATGCAATCATCTAGTATTATCCTGCCTGTGTTCTGTTATAAAATGTCATCAGTTGTTATGTTGTTCACCATTTCTGTAATGCTATCTGTTACTTATATATATTACTGTATATTTATTAAGTGTGTGAAGTCATCTGTTATCATGCCATCTTTATTCAATCCTGTAGGTGTATGATGTTTTTTGTTATTATCCCCACGTGTGTAATGTCATCTACTGACTTACCACATCATCATTGTTTTTTTATTTCATATAATCTGCTACTATGCAATCTGGGTCAGTTGTGTGCACATGTGAAAATGTCATTTTTTTTTTGTCTTTTTTTTTGGTAACCTCTTTAATGGCATTATGTCATTTAGCTTGTGTGTGATGTCATCTGTTACCATGTACTTAGTGCTGTGTAAATTTTGAAGTTCATTATAAATAGTAATGGGCGAATCTGTGCAGGGTCTGTTCGCCAAGGATTTCGTGAATTTTGTTTGAAACTTATCAAAACCAAACTTATGCCGCGTACACACGGTCGGACTTTTCGGCTACAAAAGTCCGACAGCCTGTCCGACAGACTTTCTACGGACTTTTGGCGGGCTTTTGGCGGACTTGCGGCAGACTTTCTTACAAACGGACTTGCCTACATACGATCATACAAAAGTCCAACGGATTCGTACGTGATGACGTACACCGTACTAAAATAAGGAAGTTGATAGCCAGTAGCCAATAGCTGCCTAGCATGGGTTTCTGCCCGTCGGACTAGCACACAGACGAGCGGATTTCTGGGTCCAGCGTAGTTACGACGTAAATATTCGAAGCATGTTTCAAATCTAAAGTCCGTCAGATTTGCGGCTGGAAACGGAAAGTCCGGGGAAGCCCACACACAATCGGATTGTCAGCCGTTTTTTGTCCGTCGGCGTCCGTCGGACTTTTGTAGACGAAAAGTCCGACCGTGTGTACGCGGCATTAGAGGTGAATCCCATTATAGCCTTTGGGGGCCAAATCTTGTTGTTAATTTCTGGTCATTATTAGGGCTAATAGGAAAACTATTGTAAAAAAGCATGGGAAGCTTGGCACTGTAATGAGTGACATACACTAAAGCAAAAAAAAAACATACAGCGGGGAGGTCTATTATGTGACTTTAAGGACATTATTGAAAATACACTAATCCATTAAATCATATGCTTGGGGGTGCCTTTAATCCATATGTGGCATTAAATACAATTTATACAGTCTTAGCCGCAGGTTACATTGGCAGTGCCTTAGCTGTGGAATTAAACATTTTTCTTTTAGAATTAGCTTTGCTTGCACAAAACGTCAGCATTCCAATCTGATTTATTTCAGTTCGAAAAAAGTCAGGTAACTTTTACAGCAACACATGCTTTTTTATATCAAACAGTAATAGGACTACTTTGACTGGCAGACAGGAATTGGCCTGTAGTTCACTGTGGACGTCCATTTTATTTCTGATGCAAAACTATCCTGCCGCTGGCCTATTTCTTGTTAAGAATTTAAAGTCTACAGATAATAAAATAGTGTAAAATTGACCACCAGCAGGACATTTTAATAAGGGAGAAATGAATGAAATGTACTAGAGAAAAGGAGTACAGACAGGTGTTTTAGAACAAGAATTAAAATAACCCAAATAATAAAGCAGTGTAACATTGTCCTGCAGCTGGACAATTCAAATGAGCAAGGGTATGCCCAAATTTACTATACTTTTTACTACAAGATTTTACTACAAGAATTAAGATACTGCAGAGAATACAGCAGCAGGACAGATTTAAAAAGATACAGTATCTCACAAAAGTGAGTACACCTCTCACATTTTTGTAAATATTTTATTTTATCTTTTCATGTGACAACACTGAAGAAATTATACTTTACCACAATGTAAAGTAGTGAGTGTACAGCTTGTACACCAGTGTAAATTTGCTGTCCCCTCAAAATAACTTAACACACAGCCATTAATGTCTAAACCACTGGCAACAAAAGCGAGTACACCCCTCACATTTTTGTAAATATTTTTTATTATATCTTTTCATGTGACAATACTGAAGAAATGACACTTTGCTACAATGGAAAGTAGTGAGTGTACAGCTGGCAACAAAAGCGAGTACACCCCTAAGTGAAAATGTCCAAATTGGGCCCAAAGTGTCAATATTTTCTGTGGCCACCATTATTTTCCAGCACTGCCTTAACCCTCTTGGGCATGGAGTTCACCAGAGCTTCACAGGTTGGCACTGGAGTCCTCTTCCACTCCTCCGTGATGACATCACAGAGCTGGTGGATGTTAGAGACCTTGCGCTCCTCCACCTTCTGTTTGAGGAATGCCCACAGATGCTCAATAGGGTTTAGGTCTGGAGACATGCTTGGCCAGTCCATCACCTTTACCCTCAGCTTCTTTAGCAGGGCAGTGGTCGTCTTGGAGGTGTGTTTAGGGTTGTTATCGCACTCATACGTCTATTTCCCAAAGACAACCTTTGAATATGATGCTCAGCACGTGCACTCAACTTCTTTGGTCGACCATGTTGAGGCCTGTTCTGAGTGGAACTTGTCCTGTTAAACCGCTGTATGGTCTTGGCCTCCATGCTGCAGCTGAGTTTCGGGGTCTTGGCAATCTTCTTATAGCTTAGGCCATCTTTATGTAGAGCAACAATTCTTTTTTTCAGATTCTCAGAGAGTTCTTTGCCATGAGGTGCCATATTTACCTTCCAGTGACCAGTATGAGAGAGTGAGAGCGATAACATCAAATTTAACACACCTGTTCCCCATTCACAGCTGAGACCTTGTAACACTAACGAGTCACATGACACCAAGGAAGAATGGCTAATTGGGCCCAATTTGGACATTTTCACTTAGGGGGTGTAACTCACTTTTGTTGCCAGCATTTTAGACATTAATGGCTGTGTGTTGAGTTATTTTGAGGGGACAGCAAATTTACACTGTTATATAAGCTGTACACTCACTACTTTACATTGTAGCATTTCTTCAGTGTTGTTACATGAAAAGATATAATAAAATATTTACAAAAATGTGAGAGGTGTACTCACTTTTGTGAGATACTGTATATTAGACGCAATCAGTGAATGCCCAATTTTTATTTTATCCATAGGGGTGAATTTAGGTGATATAAAAGAAAGTGTTTTAGGAGCACGTTGTTCTTGCACTTTGTTTTTTCTCTTTTCAAACAATGCAGTTGTGTTCTGCAAACAAAAAGGAGAACTATAGGCAAACCTTTTTCTTTTCAATGTGGATAGAGTGATGGAGGGTTATAACCCCTGTCATTTTTTGCCACTGTGTCCCATTGAGGAACTTTACCTTCACTTTCTGCCCCATAGCCAAAACAGGGACTGAGAGAAAATCCCTGCAAAATAATTAAAATCCCTTGGGTCCCCCGCGTCACCAGAACTAGCCTCCCCATTGGAAGATTTCCCTCTCTATTACTGTTCTGGGGACAACCAAAAATTTGCAATTTTTATTTTTTAATTTTCACTTTCAATGATGATAGTAAACAGGACAAACAGAAAGGGTGAATCTTCCTAATAAAGGGAGAGGTAGCAATAACAACCTAACAGGTGTTGTAATTCATCTCCACTCTGTTCAAAGCTGAAAAAAAGTTTTGCTTTTAGTTATACTTTAAAAAGCTTAAAGAACAAATGGTTATACAATTGAATGCACTGCTTTAAGCAACCCAAACTTAAAAAATGCCCTATTAATATAAAAAAAATATATATCTCCCAAATAAATGAACCCCCCTTCCCCCCCAAAATTTTCCTTTTCCCATGCAGTAGGGCTGTGCCCGCACTGCATGAGTTAACTGATCATTTTTGTCTAGGGGTGAGGAGAGTGGAGATATACTTACCTAATCCGCCGATCCTCCAAGTGCAAGACCAGTATTTGCCGCTCCAACCCCCCCCCGCATGCTAGTGGTCTTGTGCATGGACTGTTCCAGATGTCATCATCCCTATAGACTGGCTCTGGATGTGAGGACGGCAGGAACAGTCCGCCACTGGATGTGGGGGAGCGCTGTTTTCCTGGAAGTATAGCCCTTCAGTGCGCCCTTGGACAAAAACAAGCAGTTAACCCATGCAGTGCGGCAAGGGGAGGCCCCACTGCATGGGTAGTTTTTACTTCTGCACAGAGTGGAGTTTTAGGTGAACACACCTTGCCACTAAAGTCCATAAAGGATATAAGATGCTAGTTGGTTATGTCTGCTATCAGCATCTAGACAATTTACCCCTGAAAGACAGCCTTTTTATTTAAATCATCCTCAGAATACCTGCTTGAATTTCAAGACTTGTATGAACCAGGGGACTCCAGCCAAGGAGACCATTTTTTTACATTCATCCGGACATCCTTTGCTATTGTCGGCTACTTTGTACCAAGGCAAAAAGAAATTAATCAAGAATTTCCAATGCTCCAGGGTTGGAGAAGTTGGGGACTAGAGACTGTTCACTTAGCAAAGTGAATGTCTACTGAGCTTGATTTATTTCAAAAAACAAATCATATGATAGCAAAATGTCTGATTTTTCCCTTTCATTTGATTCATGAATTTAAAGTGAACAAAGGTTCCCTGTATTTACTAACATTTACTTAGTAAAGCAAAAATTTACTTTACAATGTTACCAGCCTCCTTTAGTAAATGCACCCAAGTGCAAATGTACAAAAACAGAAGGGAGCATAAAGATTTTGTGTTATAAAGAACAATTACTTTAGGATGACAGATGCAGTTAGATGTTATACTAATCTATTCTGACTTTTCAGTTAAAATCAGCGGCATGACAAATTTGCATTTGGTGGAAAAAAATGCATTCCAGCAGCTTTATACCGAGTGGTTTAGCGCAGAAATTTCCCCTCCTTTTCCACAAATATACACCATTGACATTCATATTGGAATGCATTTTTTTCCACCAAATGCAAGAATGTCAATGGTGTATATTCGTGGAAAAGGAGGGGAAATTTCTGCGCTAAACCACTCGGTATAAAGCTGCTGTCACTAAGCAAACAAAGTCCAGATAACTATATATAAAAAAGTGAAGCGCTGAATGTATCAATGTAACACCATGTGTATAGTGAACCTTAAAATAATAAGAATTGTGGGATCAAAAACAAGTGTTGTATACACAATATGAAAGCTTATAAATAATGTAATGATCTAATATCCTGTGAAAAGAGAAAAAATGTGTTCAAACAATAACGTGAGTGTGTCTGAACCTCAAAAATAATGTAGGTGAACAAGTGCTATGAACACAATAATTGCAATGATAATCTAATGTCCTGTAAAGAGACAAAAATAATGTTCAAAAATGTAACATAGGTGTATCTAAACACCATAAAAATAAATGTGGATAAAACTTTCATAAGCCAAAAAGTCCAATCAGGTGACTTAATAGTGGTTCCTCGATGGAAAATGATGTGCGAATGCAGACAAAGACCTTGTGGCATATTCAAAGAGCGAGTATCTTTCAGGGTAAAATTGAAGACAAATACTTACCAGACACGGTGAACCCACCTACCATACGGCCATGGGTCAATCAGGCTTATATCGGCTAGAAGCTGGGCGGTCAATGATGATACCAACTCCAATGAAAAGATTGCTGGGACATCCAGGTGCTCAATCAATCAGCCAAAGAAGAATCTATTAGTATGACACGTTCAAGAATCACGAGTTCAGGGAACTTATCGGACCAAAAAGTAGTTGAGCTTCAGTGGAGGGTCAAGGACCAGCAATTTGATGAGAATGCTCTCGTATTCAGACCATAATACAAAAAAGGAAAAAGAAAAATGAAAAAAGCTCCACATGGTGCAGGTTAAAAAAAGAAAGAGATTTTTAATCTTTAAAAAGTACAAACATCAAATCCAGATGGCTGTATAAAATTGTGATCACAAAAAAGTATTTAAAAGCAATGTGGGAAGCACGTATAGCAAGGCCGTCGCGTTTCGTCCTAGAGGCCTTCAACTGGGGCATAACGTTGCTCCCCCGCATTGCTCGTATATATAACATATCCCATTATCAATTAAGGAAAAGGGGCGGGGCTACCCTCGGTCAGTAGACTGGAAGTAATGGCCCCTGGCGTGAGTTCCACGCCTCATTATAAAATCCTAAAAATTGTTTTCCTCCAATAATAAACACCAAAGGTTCACTCCCTCTATTGTAACCCAGAAAGCGTGGCCAACAGCGTGAGTTCCACGCCTCGTTTCCAGGCTCCCGGAGGGCAACCATGATATCAATCAATATGGTTCAGAATCAGCCGTTCGTGCATGCGCCATAATACGCCATAGCCGCATCACGAGACCAAACACGTGACTTACCATAAGTCACGTGGGCTGCGTGTCTATCATAATGCGATGACATCACACAACGGGAAGCTACAGAGGGACGCATAGGCCAGTGGGAGCCTCGTTCGGGGTACTGGGCTGATGTCACTCCTACGCCCCCACAAATGGGTCCAACACGTGACCATCACATACCTTCGGATCAGGCCACGCTAGCATCACGGCCATCCTAGCGTCACAACTTGCTGACGTCACCTATTGCGTTCCAAAACTTCACATTGAAGCAACACAAGTCTCGCTATGAATAGCAGGTCGACGTGACTCCGGAAGTAACAAGTATACACTACATGTAAACGGAACATCAATATAGCAGCAACATATAATAAAAATAAAAATATATACAACTGAAATAGCATAAAGATTTACATAAATGCCATAATCTTAAAAGAGTTAATAAAACCCAATTATTAATGGAAAAATGTTGTGACAAAAATGCACAATTATGTTATTAACAATGATACAAACAAATAACGTGCATATGTCATAATGTACATAAGCTAACAATATGCATATGTCACATTGTACAATGACAAAAGGCAGGCTAGTGGCAAAAATATTGAGTCAAGCTTGGTTGATGAAACAATTTATGTCCCAATCGACATTCAAACTGAATGGTGAATAGAACCTAAGTTCATGTATCCAGTAAGTTTCTAATCTAGATACCTCACGTAGACAAGAATCTCCCCTCCAATGTGGGACAAATTTGTCAATAATTTGGAACTGGGTACCCCTGGCGTTCTTATCATGATGTTGTAAGTAGTGGTGAGGCACACTGTGATTCGTACGACCCTTCCTGATGCTGGCCAGATGTTCGTTGACCCTCACTGAGAAGGTCCCAATAGTGCGTCCCACATATTGTTTACCACAGGGACAGGTGATGAGATATAAGTGCTTCATTTTGTAATTACGGGACGTAGCAGTAGAAGTGAAAGTATCAGTTTTACGTCTGCCGCATATATTATGGAGGCAGACATTGCACCTGCAGCACGGATAATCTCCCTTACACTGTTGAAAAAGCATACCCTTTTTGGTGGATCAACAATGTTAAGGGCAACTTCACCTTGTATAGATCTCGCCCCTCTGAATATAACCCCTGCTTGTTCAGGAAGTACTGGTCCTAAAAACCTGTCATTCAGTGAGACCTTTCAATGTTTATTAAAAATTTTCTTTATCTGCTTATATTGTATATAGCAAGATGTAAAAAAAGACCACCTAAACTTATTGTCTTGAATGGGTTTGGGGTTATTTTCCAATAACGTGCTCCTATCAACACGTCTAACTTTGACAATATCTCTATCCAAGTCCCCAGGTCTATAGCCCTTTTCGATGAATTTAGTTTTAGGAATCTGGGATTGATGTTGGAAATCAACAATGTTGGTACAATTTCGTTGTAGATGAAGAAATTGACTATAGGGTATGGAGGTGAGCCTTTGGCTGTGGTGACAGCTATCGACCGGAATATAACCATTCCGGTCAGTGAGCTTAAAATAGGTTTTCAACTCCAAGACTCCACTATGAGTATTGACTGAGATCTCTAAATCCAAAAAGTGGATGGAGGTCTGGCTCGCCTCATAACTTAGAGAAATACCCCTATTGTTATTATTGAGAATAGCCATGAAGGCATGCAAGGACTCAAAATCACCATTCCAAAGGAGGAGGATGTCGTTTATGTACCTTGCCCACAGTACCAATTCAGGTCTCTAAAGAGCATAGACGACATCCTTCTCCCACTGTGCCAAAAAATAAACTGGCCAGGCTCGGCGCATATTTGGCCCCCATGGCCACACCTCATGTCTGTGTGTAAAATTGACTCTGGAACCAAAAGTAGTTATGCTGAGTAGCAAACCTAAGTAGCTCCATAATGAAATTTTGCTGGACAATGGGTAGGGTTGAATCCTTAGACAAAAAGTACTCAACTGCTGCTAACCCCAAATCCTGGGGTATGCAAGTATATAAAGCTGTCACATCTGGTGTTACCAAAATCATATTTGTATGATATTCTGTTGATTCCAAAAGTTTAATAGTGTCTCTAGTGTCTTTAGGATAAGATGGAATACGCTTCACCAAGGGTTGTAGATAAAAATCTATATATCGTCCAATTCTGTACATAACAGAGTCAATCCCACTGACAATGGGACATCCAGGGGGATTGACTGCATTTCTGTGTACCTTGGGGAGGTAATATATCACTGGAATTCTAGGAGCAAGGGGTACTAAAAATTATTTTTATTTTTTATCCAAAATACCAAGTTACGTACCTTCATCAATTAGTTCTACTAGGGCTCTCTTATAATCCATAGTAGGAACTTTGGACATAAGGCCATACGTAGATCGGTCTTCCAGGATCCTACTCATCTCTTTGATGTATTTTGCTTTATCCAATACAACAATCCCCCCCGCCTTTATCGGCGGGGCGGATAATTACATTTTTTCTTTCACGTAGTGATTTTAATCCATTGGTGATAACAGGGTTAGTATGGACTCTTTTACTTGGTAATTGGTCGAGATCTTTGAGGACCAAACTTCGGAACACATTCAAAGAAGGGACCACATTACCAGGAGGATTGAATAAAGATGGGTTGAACAAACCGAATGGATATTACTGTCCCGAGCTGTAACTCGTGGAGTATTGGAAGGTTGTGAAAGAAAATGTCTCGGCACACTTAGCCTGCGAATGTACTTCTATACACCTTTCTAAAGGTAGAAAATGTGTTCAATTTTCTAGGAGGGACAGTACAGTACAGTTTTTTCTGCACTAGTGAGTTTTAATTTACTTAAATTAAAAATTCCTGCACTTTTGTGTTCTTTTTCTTTTTCCTTTGAAGGCGCCACCCCCTCTGGAGCCTAGTTTCTTTTTGGACTTCTGGAATGATTTGTGGTGGGTCTGTGAAAACCCACATGTTGGGGTGGGCCAGGTTAATTGTGATTATAATTAAATGGAGATCTAGAAAATTCATCGTCCTCCTTATTCATATACTGATATGAATCCCGATGCGTATCCCGTGGACCATCATCACGCAGAGACACAAAGCGATTATGTGTATAGATCGGTGTGCTTTGCGGATAATCATTCTCTCTATTATATCCGGGTCTATTGGTATACCAATTCCTTGGTGAACTTTCATATCCATTCCTATAATATTGATGTCCAGTACCTCCATACTGTGGTCCTCTATTTCTAGTTTTAGAAACTCTATCTCTGGAGTTGGAGAAATGTCTCACATGGTTTGGGTCAACATGATTGAATGCCACATAGGACCCTCGCCTAGGAGCGTAAGAATTATCTCCACTGCCAGAGGGCCTGGAATTTTCAGTACAATTTGGTTCATAAACTAGTCTCCTATCTGGATGCCGTGTTAATGGCTCAGGAACTTCCGTGGAGGAAATTGCACCTCCGTCTGTAGGAGGAGTCAATTTCTTTTGCCAGTTAAACACAGAATTTGTTTTATAATTCAATATAATAATCATTGATGTCGATTATATTTCTTTTGTTTCTTATTTCTCTGATCACGTTCTTCTTTTTCAAGATGGTTTCTCAAATTGGTGGAGAGAGACACATATTCAGTCATAGTATTGGAAGGAGTCAATTTATCTTTAAGTTCCCTGATCTCCTTGTCAATAGTTGTTAATCTGACTCATTTTCTGTCCAACAAGAAGCCAAGAAATTTAATTCCTGCCTCATTGAAATACCTGAACCATAGTTCCAATTCTGTATCACCCTGCTGTGGAAGTACATCCCAGCCTAGACCCCTTGGAACCATTTGTTCTTTTATGTATTGTTCTAAGAACGCAATGTCCCATTGGAGATGTAATTCTGCCACCATCAGGTTTTTAAGTCTTAGAAAGAGACCACTCATTTCAGTGTGTGTGTATGTGGTGGTAAAAACTCCTTCTGTGTTAAAGGACCTAGAGGTCCTATATTCAAAAACATCCATAATCAAATGGAAGAACTGGTAGCTGCAACAAACAAAATGTCAAAATAGAAATGGAAAAAGAGGGGAAATTGAGTGTATATTGGTGTATATTCCAAGTACTGTGGAAAACCATCACCATCACAAAAGATAGTCATAGCTGGGTTCTTTATGATAAAAAATGCATTTTGAGGCTGTAGAGGAATGAGTTATGTTTTAATAGATAGATTTACTGCTTTCATAACATCTAATTTACTTGATTAATTGTAGAAGTATTTATAACTGTGTCTCAAAACATTACTCATTGATACTTCTTGTTACATAATCCATTTTATAGTTTTATGCTGACAATTAAAATAGTTAATTTTGCATTTATGAAGTATTAATGTAGGAATGTAGCAAACAATAGCAATACATTTATGCAGACTTTGCTTAGTTGGTCACACTGTGAGCATCTTATAAAGTTGCTAAAATGAATGACCACATTGTGCAAGATGAAATAAAATATGCCTCTTTTAACACTTTGCTTTGACAGTGTGTCAAAATTCTTGATAGACATTTTGTCATATTATTTTTCCCATTAAGCAAATCACACAATGACAACTACTTTCAGGAAGGTAGCGAGGCTGTCAGGTGCACCAGTGTACACTAAAAAAACAGCCAAGACACACTTGTCATTGAGCAGTCCAATGCCAGAATATTATTGGAAGTTCAAGGCCCCTTTGTATAGAGTGAATCTGGCATCCAGGGGGCCCTTTAGAGTCATCACATTTGGCCTTACTCATTCAAGTGGATGTAAACCCCTACATATACCCAGTGAAGGGACTATCCCCAGATGATACACAGAGATTAAACAAATCTTCCTACATAAGTTGTATCTGTCTATCCATAACCATCTCTTCTCTACATCTGTTCAAAGTGCTGAATAATAAAGTATGTCTGAGAGTTCTGGAAAATTGGGGCGGGGAGTTGAAGTTACACATTGAAGAGTTTTTTTAGGAGAGCTCACCCCCTTCCCACAGAATAAAGGAACGGAGCTGTGGCTGTCAATCTGCTGGAGGTCCATCTTTCTCTTGGTGTCAGGAAAACTTGTCAGAAGTGATTCATGCTGATAGCAGAGGAAAGAAGCAGCAGGCAGAAAAGACACTTAGTGTTTTTAACTGGGACAAGTATACACTATAGAGGCATATGCTTTGTTCATATTTTATGTTTGAGGTTTACAACCACTTTAAAGTGGAACAATAGGGAGAATCTTTTTTTTTTTCATTTTGGATAGAGTAAGGGGGGGGTTAAAACCCTTGTGAGGTTTTGTTGTCATCTGTGTCTCTTGCAGAGATTTACCTGCACTTTCTGTCCCATAGCCAAAACAGGAATTGAGAGGAAATCCCTGCAAATTAAGAGAATCCATTGGGGTCCCCCAGGTCACCAAAACTAGTGACCCCATTGAAAGTTTTCCCCTCTATTACTGTTCTGGGGACAACCAGTGATAACAGTGAACAAGACAGATAGGGTGAATCTCCCTAATGGGGGCACAGACAGCAATAAAAACCTGTCAGGGGTTCTAACCCTTCTCCACTTTATCCAAATATAAAAAAAATTTAAAAAATGCCTTACACTTTAAATAATCCCTGTTACTAAATTCAGTTACCCATAACTACCAGTCAGCACTCATATTGCCTTGTTCTTACTTCAGTAGAGGACATTTTTATTGGCAGAGATTACTGCCCTTTTTTTAGAATAAGGTTGAGTGATCTAACTAATGACTGCATAGAGGCTCATTAACCCATAAGCCCCCATGCATAAAAGGAGCTGGTAGCAAAAAAATAATTATAAAATGGAGCTGTTTATAAAAAAATGGAGCAAAGGAAATCTGAGCAGAAATTGAGCTGTTGCCCAATGAAAGCCAATCAAATATTCCTTTTCAAATGACACATGGAAACTCACTCATTGAAAAGCAATAATATGATAATGATATGGTAGGGATTTCTATGCACTAAAAATGCACTAAACATGATTACAAGATAAGGGGATGCCAGAGTGTAAAAATTAGGATACACGTGTCAGCTGTTCTAATCTAGTGGTGCTTGCTCTTACTAATACTATTATAGTGATAGAAGCAAACTATTTTCTTTATATTACTATACACCTAGAGAACACTGATCAATAAAGAATCAGTTATGCTCTAATTATAGATACAATACATGTATCCAACCCTTGAGATCGTAGAATATTTATGAAGAGTGCCAGCTTTCAAGATACTGTATATGCTAAGTGTAGCAGGTGAGGGGAAATATACAGATAGGTCTGTTAAATACAAAAAGTAAAAATGGAGGCTGAATTTAAATCTAGCCTCACCATCTGTCATATTAAAGGGATGGGAGCTGATAACAGATCTAAGGGGTATCCCAAACAGGTGGACAGAACATCATAATAAACTCTTGAAAACACCAAAGATACTAATAACAATGTTACAATTTCTGAGCATCATACAGAATAATACTGAAGTGGAGAAACCCTCCATGGAAGAATTTGAAAAGACATCATTAGGCTGAAAAATAACAAAGAACCAGTAAAAGATAGCAACCAAGCAGAGCTCATTAAAGTAGGTGATAAAACACAATAACCATGCCTCTATTAAAAAGTATGAGTAGAAGAAACATTAATAACAAGATGTATTATGAATATTCTATGTCTAATACTTTACAAAAAAAGATGGCTGAAACCACATATACAAAAGCAGCAAGGGGAATACCAACTTTACTACTTTACCACAATACCACTTTTTAAAAAAATAATAAACATGTCATACTGGCCTGCTTTGTACAATGGTTTTGCACAGAGCAGCCCTGAACCTCCTTTTCTGGGGTCCCCCTCCGGTGCTCCTGGCTCCTCCTTTTAGACCAGTGCCCCAATACTAAGCAGCTTCCTATGGGGGCACTCTTTTGGGCCTGATCCCAATCTGCCCTGTCTGCATTGATATACACAGACGGCCCAGCTGCGTCCTGCCCCGCCCCCTCTCTCTTCTCACAGGATTTGATTGACAGCAGCGGGAGCCAATAGCTTCCATGTCCAGTGAGAAGAGAGAGAGGGCTTAGTGCTGGATAGAGAGAGGACTCAGGTAAGTATATGATAGTATCACATGGAAACAGCTGTATATAGCCATGAGATGTTGGCATAACAGAAAACCTAGTAGCAAGTATGGCAACACTTACAATGACAGGTAGTACAGTACAGAAACATGTCAGCCATCCTTCTCACTGACACTGAGTATTGTCAGTTGATCGAGTCAGCGGGATTCATTGGCATGTATTTGCTTTTGGGTTCAGTAATAAAAGTAAGTAAAGAGACAAATATACAAACCTCAGGGGGTCCTCTACTCTGACAGAGGTTCCATTATCACATCAATCCATGAAAGATGGGGGCAAGACTGGTTGGCTGCACATAGAGCAGCCTGTGATCACCAGTCTTCATTGCCAGAAGAGGTGTACTGGATGGTCATATGACTGCAGATTTAGTAAACAATGGACTTAGAAAATACAGAATGGCCAGGGTAGATGGGGTGGGTGACAGTTCTATTTGGTGGCAGGAGTGCAGCTTTAAAAAAAAAAAAACTCTGGCTACTAGCTGTATTTGTACACAGGGCAGCCATATTTGCTCTTGACATATGCAAGCTGTGCTTTTTTGCTTAATGGTGCTGCAATTTGGTTATGCATTGCTTTTCTTGTTGTAGTCTATGTGGTAGTGCACCCCTGTGTTGTAGCCAAGAGCAGTCATAGGGGTAGATTTACTAAAACTGGAGCACTCAGAATCTGGTGCAGCTGTGCATGGTAGCCAATCATCTTCTAAAGTCAGCTTGTTCAATTAAGCTTTGGCAATAAAACCTGGAAGCTGATTGGTTTCTATTCAGAGTTGCACCAGATTATGCACTTTCCAGTTTTAGTAAATAAACCCCATAGTGTGCATGATAGCATTCTTCTATGTCTTGAACCAGACAACATTTTATCGATGTTGTTCTGAATTCACTAAAGCCCTGCCCCATGCCCTACTTCTTCCCAAAAGGTCACAGCAGGTCCAAGTACATACAGTTGGGGCAAGAATTTCAATCAACAAGAGGAAACACTTCTGATTAATACAAACACTGCTTAATTATTATCCCTGTACTTGATTTACTATTGCGCAGTAATTGTATTTAAAGTGGGAGAAATGGTTTAATTTTCGGGGTTTATTGAGCTTATCTGTTCCCCCAAAATAGGGCCAACAAAAAGTAAGAAAGTAAAAGAAGGGAAATAGAAATAGTTAGCGTTGTTCATTGACAAGTTTATTTAAGGCTCTCTTATTTTTTGCCATCATAACTAATAAAATAAATTATCCTGGAAGTAAGTAAAAAGGGAAAAGAAAATCTGACTCTCTGTGGGACAAGGCAGCCTTCATTGCCCGCGGAAGGAACAGTTGAGCTCTGTTTTTTTTTGCCGACTTTCAGTGAATTTGGGGCTGCAGGGTGTTAAATACGGACTGAGTCAAACAAATGGCACAATCACAGCATGCATATGAATCCTATCACAGTTCTCTTGCATAAATGTATGAAATCCTCTTGCACACTTCAGCCATGTGTGCACTTGCCTTGAACTCACACCTCCCTGAAGAAAGGACAGGATGCAGATGTGCCTAGCTTCAAAAGCACATTCACATTACAATATGCATCATTATTCCACTGCACTTGTCTCTGACACATAAAGCTTAATTAAAGGAAAACTCTACCTAAAATACAGCTAGTACAGAATAAAACAAACGTATGCACTGTGTGCAAAGCTAACCAAAAGTTAGGAATAATGTTTTAAAAGAATTTACCCAACAAGTATATTTCAGCTACAGTATGTTTAAAAACAATTCTATAATATGTTTTGGGAAGTTTGTGGTAGGATGGAGGTATTCACATCTTCTTTAGTTTTGAGAAAGACGATCAGATTTTTTTTTTTTTAAGAAAAGGTAAACGGAAAGAATAGATATAATGAATGGTTTGCTCTAGAAACAGAAATAACTTCAGGTTTTACAGTGAGAGAAGCTTATATTCAAGGTCTGTCATTTAAAATGGTATAAAATGGTATTAAAAATGACCCAGATCCCTCTTTTTTGAGAGTTTATTTGGAAACAATTTTAATGCCTGAGTAACCTTTACCAGAGTTATTCAAATATTGGTATACATACACCTAGAAATTCTTCTGCATGGTACAATGTATACATCTGCTTGCTTAGTTCAGCTCTGAATAGCAATTTTCATTTTTGGAAAATCTAAACATATATAGAACATATCTAGGTTGATAGTATATATTGAAACACTAAACTATTTCTTAGAAAAATATATATTCAGGTTCTGGCAATATACTTTTTGAGTTACTTTGGATTAACTGACATGCAGTAATGGGATCTTAATAAATATCTAACACAAAAAGGCAAATAGCAGAATAAATCAGACAAACATTGACCTACATGACTGTGTCCAGACTAAAATTCACTCCAAGCATGTCTTAAATTTGCAAATTTGTATGTTTAATAAAACAGTCGTCCAGCATAAGGAGATCATTGGCTGCTACTGTGCCACTCATCCTAAAATTAGTGTAGCAAGGTCTCTGGCCTTGTCCAGTCTAATGAGAACTTTCCAAGCCAAAGATAGCTGACATCCTTCTGTATGTGGTGGGTTGTGAGGCACAGTGGGTGCAAGGTGGACAAAGTTATTGGGCGCCAGACACTTCTTGGATGTAAAAGAGGTTTTATTTCTCTTAACAGACCTTTTGGTATTTTAGGGGGGGGAAAGAGGGTTATGGCCAGGACACCCTTAAGTAGTTGTAGCTTCAATTGGCAGACTCAGAGACTTCAATAGGAGGACAGTCGTGCAGGGAAAGGCCCCAGCAAGGCACCACATCTGCACATCCAGGAATGCTGTCTCCTATGGCAACAGTCTTTAACAGTTCCTAACTCAAACGTAACAGTTCCTTCAGCTTCACTACAAGTGCCTCTTGTGGTTCTTCAACATTGAGCTCCCGGTCTCTCATTAGACCCTCTGATTCACTGACTTGGAATCCTTTGAGCTCCTTCAATCTTTGCTGTGGTATCTCCCTCAAGCGTCACCCAAGCTTTCCTGCTGGGTCCCTAGCTTGGCACTACAGATATTTTTCAAGCTTCACCCCTGCTGATCGGTTCGGTCCCTGGCTTGACTCACACAGCTGCTCTGCAAGCGTCACCTGCGCTGGTTGGGTCCCTGACTTGCTCACTGCCTGAAGTTTCCAGATTCTCCACCATGCCCATTCAGTGAGAATGCTGCTCTGGGACTTGCTTCAGTTACTCACTGTGGTCCCTGTTAATAAGAGGGTTGGTCCCTTTGTGGCGACAGCTTACCTTCTACCTCCGACCACTGACAGGTTCTCCGGCCGGCAGAACCGTCACTTCTCGTTGGACTGCAAGCCGCAATCCCAACCCTGCGCTGGTCTCTTTCTTCTGGACAGGCCCTCACATAGCCTAGCAGCCAGATGCCCCCCGGGATAGGCCCAATCTCTGGCCTAGTAGCTGGGGCACATGACACACGTCCACCCAGACAGTCTTCCAGGTGGCAAAGAACACAGATCACCTGACTCCACCCGAATACATAGGCTCTCCAAACATACAGAGGCTTAGTGTTGTTATTCGGCTAGATCCCTGTCTCTCCTTAGCCAAGGAAGATGCACCGACACAGCAACACCTGAAAGAGAGAAATCAAAACAATGCAAATGCATCATACCTTGTAAGAACATAAGTGCAATATGTACACAGTGATCTGAACTGATCCTCAGCCGAGGGCAGCATGAAAGTGTAAAGGCATCCTATACATGTTTACATTATTTACATCATGAAAGCAGGCCCCATTCCCAATGAGAATGCCACCCCGTTTCCTAATTAGCATAGAGCTTCAATGATGGTTTGATCAGTAACAGTCCTGATATATGTATATGAGTCCATTATTTGAAGAAAATAGGCAATTATTCCTTTATCACAGCATATTCTAACTAGCTACACGCCCATGACATGTTACTGTCTATTAACTTTACTTCAAATGGACTACATTGCCCAGCAGTTCCTTTTCTTCTTCCAAAGGCAACTCCGGGCACAAAGGGCATGACTGCATCTCAAGCAACAAGCAGTCAGGCCAGGATGTAAGGAACCACTGCCCATTGGCTCAGATACCCCATATACCCATAACCTGACCTTGAGTTGTCCTTCTCATATCTAGTACCACCAAGTACCAATCTGACACGTAGTGGTAGAAGAGAAAAGTACAACCAGGCCAAGCTTAGGGAGAAATCAATGGATCTCTAACAATTGACCATAGTAACTACTCCTGACAAGTCAATTTCTGAGGAGCATCCCTGACTAAACCCCATGGTGCTACATCAGCACCATAAATTGTGCTAAATTTGAAGGGAGCTGAGGGAGTCCTTCTCAGGCTCACAGAGAATGATGACTAGGGAGGGGCATGTGGTTGAAAAACTTAATCTGCTACACAGCAAACCCAACAAAGCTAACAGGAAACTGCTGGTCATATTTAAAGTTTTTGGGGGCTCTAGTGTGTGGAAAGCTGATTATCGGAAGTACAGCCGGATAATCCGGACTGAGTACTGGATTTATCAACCTATCTTACCAGCTGTAGATGTAGGTTTACCCTTAGGACCAGACTTCAAAGAGTTCACCAATGCTCTCGACAAGAATTGATGGATTTGGTTTGCTTGGCAGCTCCAGGTTACAGCTCTCAGGCTTCCTTCATTGTCTACACCAGGGGTGTTAAGCCTCCATCCCACGGGTTCTTCTGGCTTATGCCTGACAACCTACAGTATATATATATATATCAGGTTGCTTACCATAGTTACAGAACAACAGAAAGACATACCTGTTTACTGTAGCATAGAGACAATAGACTGCCGAAACTGCCAACTGAATACAACAATGGTATCTACAGTAAGTTCCCATTGTATCCAACAGCATTTGTTTGAGAAGTATCCACTCCACTGTTAATACTAGTCTGATGGAGAAAACCATTAAATATATATATATATATATATATATATATATATATATATATATATCAAACACAACACACCCTCGCTCTTCAAAAAGTTGAACCCCAGACAGGCAGAAACCAGGAACAGAGGAAAAACTGTACTTCTTACTAAGATAGCTTGGGCAATACAAGGTTTTCAAGCAGGAACATTATTTTTGGACAGGAAGGACCAGGGGTGTGAGACAGATTAGAAACTGGGAGACAAGCCATGCCATAAACAGAAGTGACTGGGATGCAGCAGGAAACAAGAGGCAAGCCAACTCATTGCCAGTTTCAGTGGGGATTCAGAAACCATAATACAAGCCAAATCATTATCATGACCAGTCAGGGTTCACAAGTTCAGGAAGATCAGAAAACATGGGTACAGTACACATGTTAGTGATCTGGATACATAGGAGAAGAAGCAAGAGCAGCATGGCTAAGTTGATATGCACACAGAGTGTCAGGACAGGAAGAAGGAGCCAATATCCACTTGCTATCCAACTGGCCAAGATGCTGCTGACTGCTAGTTAGCCAAGAAAGCATACAGTGCAAAACACGCTGAAGCTGCACAGCTTCATCCAAGTGATTCCTCCATTCCTTCTCCCTATACTCTACCAGAAAAAAAGGCAAAATACATACATGTGCATAGTGTATTTTACACATAGTATTGGGTTGACCATATACAGTATGCTGATCATTTATAGTGTGAAGGTTTTCACTGGTCATAAAAAATATTTGTAATCGCTAAGCTGATTTAGAAACATCAGTTTACCTTTTTCAGTATTATTGCAGATTTTCTTCAATCTTTTGCTGGATATATTTAAATTCTGATTGCTTTACTATGGACTGAGTCATAGCAACAAAGAGTAAAAAAAAAAAAAACAACAAATTTAGTAATTCCATAGAATTCATGTTAAGACATGCTGCTGCTTTCAAACTTTAAAACAGATGTTAAATGCATAAATTTGCGATTTTGAATGAATCATATCATACTTTTTCTTGCATTATGTATTCTATGCTTCAGTGCATACAGAAGCAGCAATGTGAATGAATGAAATGTGACTCAAAGGTTTTCTTCCCGTTTTTTGGTTTCAGTTTACATCATGCAAACAGAAAAAAATAAAACAAAACACAAGCACAAAAAAAAATAGCATAGAAAGCAAGTGTTAGAACTGACAGTCTTTTATTTGTGGTCTATGCCACCCATTTCCAGTGATGCCTGTATTTCCCATTAAGTCATGGGATCAGGAAGTGCCAAAAAATCACTGACAGAAATATACATTTGATAATAAACATCTTAAATTTGTGCTCTTCCCTTCTCAATTCCAAATGGAAAAAAAATGTGGCTGAGGTTGGGCTTTAAAAAGCTTGCTCTCCCCTGTTGGGTAACAAAAAAAAAAGTTTTTTTCAGAATGGTGGTGATATATCATCAGGAATTTACTAGTCTCACAATTTTTTCTAAAAAGTGTACAATGCACCTGTTCATACAATATTTTGTTGATGGGAAATGTAATATTTGAAAGAATTGTTTCTTGCAATCTAATGAAAAAGTGATTATGTCATCTATTACAAATTCCTTGATTCAAGTTTCACATTTTGTTTTCATAATCTCCAAGTGGTTAATTAGCGTATAAGGCCTTCATGTCAAACATTCTACAATGATCGTCTTTTTCTCTAAGGGAATCCCTGCATAGTTTGTTAATAGAGATGAAAGTGTCGGCAATATGTGAGTGATGATTTGCTGTCATTTGCTGCAAAAAAATAAAAATTCAGAATCTTAAACAAACATTTAATAACATGTATACTCTCCTAGCAACAAGGGGCCTTTTAACCTCCCTGGCGGTATGATTATTTCAGATTTTTGATGCTGAAAGTGGTACAATTATTTTGCACGGAAATTTGGCATTTTATATTATAGGCCTGTAATTCTTAGGAATAAATCACTTAAATCTGTCCAAACAACTATAAATAATTATAATAAGTAATAATATAATAATAATAAAAATTATTCAATAATGTAATCAAATCAAAAACACAGAAATTTGCTCAGCTGCAGAATTGTCGCTTTCGTTGGCAGAATCACCCAGGTGTGAATGGAGCATTAAGGGAACTTGTGCAGCAAGAAATATGGAAGCTACCAATGCTAAGAAAAATCATATAGGATATCTGCGCTAAAACTTACAGTGGGGCAAAAAAGTATTTAGTCGGCCACCAATTGTGCAAGTTCTCCCACTTAAAAAGATGAGAGAGGCCTGTAATTGTCATCTAAGGTATACCTCAACTATGAGAGACAAAATGTGATTTTTGAAAGAATTTATTTGCAAATTATAGTGGAAAATAAGTATTTTGTCAATATCAAAAGTTCATCTCAATACTTTGTTATATATCCTTTGTTGGCAATGACAGAGGTCAAACCTTTTCTGTAAGTCTTCACAAGGTTGTCACACAGTGTTGCTGGTATGTTGGCCCATTCCTCCATGCAGACTCCTCTAGAGCAGTGATGCTTTGGGGCTGTCGCTGGGCAACACAGACTTTCAACTCTCTCCAAAGGTTTTCTATGGGGTTGAAACCTGGAGACTGGCTAGGCCACTCCAGGACCTTGAAATGCTTCTTATGAAGCCACTGCTTCATTGCCCGGGTGGTGTGTTTGGGATCATTGTCATGCTGAAAGACCCAGCCACGCTTGATCTTCAATGACCTTGCTGATGGGAGGAGGTTTGCACTCAAAATCTCACGATACATGGCCCCATTCATTCTTTCATGTACACGGATCAGTCGTCCTCTTCCCTTTGCAGAGAAACAGACCCAAAGCATAATGTTGCCCCCCCTATGCGTCACAGTAGGTATGGTGATGTTTGATTGCAACTCAGCATTCTCTCTCCTTTGGTTTTATCTGACCATATGACATTCTCCCAATCCTCTTCTGGATCATCCAAATACTCTCTAGCAAACCTCAGACGGGCCCGGACAAGTACTGGCTTAAGCAGGGGGACACGTCTGACACTGCAGGATCTGAGTCCCTGGCGGCGTAGTGTGTTACTGATGGTAGCCTTTGTTACGTTGGTCCCAGCTCTCTGCAGGTCATTCACTAGGTCCCCCTGTGTGGTTCTGGGATTTTTGCTCACCGTTCTTGTGATCATTTTGACCCCACAGGGTAAGATCTTGCGTGGAGCCCCAGATCGAGGGAGATTATCAGTGGTCTTGTATGTCTTCCATTTTCTAATTATTGCTCCCACAGTTGATTTCTTCACACCAAGCTGCTTGCCTATTGCAGAGTCAGTCTTCCCAACCTGGTACAGGTCTACAATTTTGTTTCTGGTGTCCTTCGACAGCTCTTTGGTCTTCACCATAGTGGAGTTTGGAGTGTGACTGTTTGAGGTTGTGGACAGGTGTCTTTTATACTGATAACAAGTTCAAACAGGTGCCATTAATACAGGTAATGAGTGGAGGACAGAGGAGCCTCTTAAAGAAGAAGCTACAGGTCTGCAAGAGCCAGAAATCTTGCTTGTTTGTAGGTGACCAAATACTTATTTTCAACCATAATTTGCAAATAAATTCTTTCAAAAATCAGACAATGTGATTGTCTGGATTTGTTTCCACAATTTGTCTCTCTTAGTTGAGTTATACCTATGATGACAATTATAGGCCTCTCTCATCTTTTTAAGTGGGAGAACTTGCACAATTGGTGGCTGACTGAATACTTTTTTGCTCCATTGTATAAATTACAAATGAGCAACCGCTTAAGCAATCTGTGATACTAAATGCAAGAATTGTGATAAATATTTTTTTTTTGAGTGAGCGTTTTTATTGCTTTATGCAAGTTTTTAATACCTATTGCCCAACGATGTACTTAGTGTCATTCCCTTTGCAAGTTTTACTTGTTATTTTTTGAATAATTTTTTTTTATGGGTTACACTATGGGCATATATGCTTTTTATTTTTATTTTTCATCCTGCTGCTAAACCAACCCTGACTGGATCATGTTTGGCGCTTTGGAGTTTCCCTTCATAAGGAAATGTAACACATGCATTTGACCATGCTATATGATGGTCCACAGGATCCATTAAGAGGCTTTAATACTTGGTGTCACCTGGTGGTGGAAGCACTACAAATTGTGATTGCGGGTACACTGGTGGAACAAGTGAATCGTGGACGATTTGTTTACTTTGGACTTTCTTGTTTCACAAATATTTTTTCTTTTTAGCCCTTGTGAATGGGCTCTTATGGACACTTATTTACATATTTTGTGTGATTTCTTTATACATGTTTTTTCACCCATTAAGTTTGATGTCATTATATTGATTTATTTTTGTGTTTTCACAATACTGAGTTCAATTTTTCAGTACTGCTTCACATATTTATTACCATTGCTAACACCCTTCTGAAAATGTTACTTGCCTGGCTGTTTCTGATTTCAGTAGATTCTGAGTTACTGACCCAGAAGAAGTATGCAATATACAAAGTCAGAGTGAAGTCAGAACTTCTGGTCTATGTGCTTGTTTCTGATCTGTGACACTGGACAGCCTGACAGCAAATTAGAAGTCTACATGCATAACTTCTGCATAGCTTCTAGATAATTTTTTTTGGAAGCGCAGTGAAGTTTTTTTTAACATTTTGCTTGACACTGATATATACTGTAAAACTGGAAAGAAATGCTTTTTTTTTTTGCAACCTAGACTACGAAAGTTCAAATGTGACTAGTTTTCAGTTAATATGCTAGTACAATAGACTGACTATTATCCAGACAAGACCATAGTAGTCCTATTTAGCAGATAGCTAGACCACTGTATCTGTCTAAACAGCCAGTCACCTTATAACTGTTTCTGCTACTGCCTACAAAATTGTACAATTTGGCTTACAAGTTTATTGCCTGATTCTGTCAGATTAATGACATTTTCTGAGCACATTCTGGTGCAGTTGGTAGATATACAGTATATGTGTACAAATATTACCATCTTGTGCTAGAAACTGAGAAGTGGTCACTTATAGTCCACAGCTGGCGATCCTATGGAAAATCATGAGGGAATTCAAAGTAGTACCTCACAAGGAATACAGACTATGAGAGGCAACCTCCCAAACATTGTCTGCAGCACCTTAAAAGCCCACTTGGGAATGGTGCATCTACCTGCCTGCAAATCTTAGGTGAGATCTTCAGAGACATATGCACCACTAATTGTGCTAGAATCTCAGCAGGTATACAGAACCCGGGGGAACATTGTCCTGTAGTTCTTCAGTGTTGTATTTCATAGTATGTACAGTATATGCCCCCACAGGACTTTATGTAGACAAGACAGGGCAAACATTTTGTCAGTGGGTGAACTGTCATTAATGTACTTTCAGAACAGCAGGATAAACCATCCAGTAGAAGATTGCTTTTCTTCAAAACTGACCTTAGTATTGAGGTTTTGGGGGTCACTATCAGGCAACTGCAAAAAATGCAGAGACAGAGGAAGGAAAATAAATTCATTCAGAAATTTTAGACTGCATAGTGACCTTAAAGTGATTTTGAAGGAAAGATTTAAAAAATCCAAAGCAAACATGTTATACTTACCTTACCATTGCACAGAGCAGCCCCGATCCTCTTCTTTTCGGGTCCCCCGCCAGCAGTCCTGGCCCCTCCCCCCTACTGAGTGCCCCCAATAGCAAGCCACTTGCTATGGGGGCACCCGAACAGGCTTGTTCCCAAGCCACACTCTGTGTGTCCATTCCATTGGCTTACTGGCTGGGATTGACAGTAGCAGGAGCCAACAGCTCCCACTGTTGTGTGAGCCAGTGAAATGGGAGAGACCCCAGAGAGCCGATACTCTTATGCACATTGCTGAATCAAGATGGGGCTCAGGTAAGTATAAGGTAAGGCTGGGAGCTACACCCAGACGTTTTTTTTTTTTACCTTAAAGTGTTACTAAACCCTGGACCCTGCATTCACTATATCTAGTCTCCCACAGTACACAGAATATGGAAATGCAATTATTCCAGTAAATATAAAGTGCTAAATACCTTTTCTCATCAGCAGTATATAGCAGTCTTGTGACTTCTATTAGTGTCTGGTTAAAGCTTGTAGGAGGAGTTTTCAGTTTACTCTGGCTGTCCTATGAGGCTGCAGGACCCCTGATTCTCTGTCTGGACAGCACTGATTGGCCCTGTGCTGATCACATGCACCCTTCCAATAAAGAAAAAAACTCTTTAACCACTTAAGCCCCGGACCATTTGGCTGCCCAAAGACCAGAGCACTTTTTGCGATCCGGCACTGCGTTGCTTTAACTGACAATTGTGCAATGTGGCTCCCAAACAAAATTGACGTCCTTTTTTCATTACAAATAATCTTAAGACACCAGTGGTGGTATTTGATCACCTCTGCAGTTTTTATTTTTTGTGCTATAAACAAAAAAATAGCGACAATTTTGAAAAAAATGCATTATTTTTTACTTTTTGCTATAATAAATATCCCCAAAAAATATATAAAAATTTTGTAAAAAAACCCCGCAATAAGTGTTTATTGATTGGTTTGCGCAAAAGTTATAGCGTCTACAAAATAGGGGATAGTTTTACGGCATTTTTACTAATTTTTTTTACTAGTAATGGCAGCGATCAGCAATTTTTATCGTGACTGCGACATTATTAGGGGCCGGCTCGGACAATTTTGGAAGGATTTTGGGACCATTCACATTTATACAGAGACCAGTGCAATTAAAAATGCATTGACTGGGTTAACCACTAGGTGGCGCTGTAGGGGTTAAGTGTGTCCTAGGAAGTGATTCTAACTGTGGGGGGGGGGCTATGTGTGACACCACTCTGATCACCGTTCCCGATTACAGGCTTGTTTACATCAGCATTTCCCTGTTCTTCCTCTCCGTGAGACGATCGTGGGTATCGCCACGGACATCGGGTCCGTAGGACCCGCTATCACATTCATGGAGGTTGCGGCGCGCGCCCGCAAACAACTTCTGAAAGGGCAAAGTACAGGTATGTTAATCTACCTGTACGTGCCCTTCTGCCGACGTATATCGGCATGAGCCGGTCAGCAAGCGGCTGGCAATACACACAAAATAGAGCATGTGCAGAATGACTCTAAAGGCTCTGTTCTATCAGGAGATAGATTGAAGACAGTGGAAGAAGGGGAGGAATGGAGAAGACAGGATCAAACAGCCTTTTTACACAAAAGTACTACAGTGAGTATAACAAACATGCTTTACTGCATATACAGACTGATTTTACTGTTGTGAGTTTAGTAACAAGTTAATGCATAGAATGCATTAAGGTAAAAAAGCTTGAGCCTTTAAAACCACTTTAATAGAGACACGCAGTCTCAGAGACTTCAAATGTAAGGATGATACTAAATATACTGTTATATTGTGCATGTCTATAATTACCATGATAAAATACAGGATCTCAAATCAGGGTCTACTATATTTTACAGTAGACAAAACAACCCAAATTAAATCTGTGTAAATTATCATTCGTCCAGGGTACTGTTTAGCTAGTAGTAATTTGTCATATCCAACTGAGCTTTTTCTGCAAGGTTGAAGGCATTTTGCAGCCTATCAAAGCCACTTCGTCAGTTTTAATGAGTAAATGAACATACCCAACATTTATATCCTACACCTTAAAGTTACACAAAACAATATCCTTATTCTCCAGAAATAATCCATACACATCCATTATTTAATGCCCTGTTTTTCTGCCTCTTCGTAACATCCTCTGTGAACTTCCAAATCTCCATGTATCGCCCTCAGTGAGTTTCCAAACCTCCGTCTCACTTCCATTTGTGTGCAACAGGCACATGTTGGTACATGTTAGTTGCGGTCATGTGCAGGGTTGTATGCTCACTGCAAATCTCATAGTCCATCTTGGGAACAAGCAAGAGAGGGTGGCTACATTGCTACATACAGTGGGACCATGGAAGGAAGCCAGGTCACAGCAGCATAAAAAGGAATTTGGAGATTTGGAGGAGGTTGAAAGCAATAGATGGAACTTTTTTGAGTTAAGAATATCTACTTGAATAGGATTTTTTCCAAAACTCTTAGGTTGCAGTCCCAGTATATTTCGTCCAGCAGATGTCCAGTTAGTCCAGTAGCTGCAGTCACTAAACCAACCATCTACCTTCTCTATGAAGTATTTTTTTCCTGCTATTCTTCCCCTGTTGCCTCCTCTCCTCTGAGCACAATCCAGGGAATTATCTAAGCTTTTTGCACCCTCATAATGGTGGAGGAAACTGTAGGGAGTGGAGTGCACTACATTAACTACTGTAACTCTGGGTGCATTTTAAATTGGTGCTGGGACAAACAACAGCACCAAGTGGCATTTTAAAACAACACCAAAGACTTTATTTGTTGAAAAACCCCTCTACATATTTTTTCCTGCAGTCTTCAGGCCAATCAAGTGACATTATGAGTATCCTTATCCTTCCTCCCTTCTGGACTTAACAATGGCCAAATATGTGTGAGCTCTACTCAGTTTGTAAATACTGTGAACCCAGGTTGTCCGTGACAGCCTGGGTTCATAGAATGTGGGTTGGAGGTAGGCTGGAATTACATTATGAGCCATGGAGAAATACGATGTTAATTGCTTCATTATCATGCTATTCTGTGGTAATGAACGAAAAAGTTAAAACAGCAAGGATAAACTATTTAACTTGCTAATTTCTGTGGAAAACCGAATAAACCGCCATGTAATATTTATTTGCATTCATGCCTAATCATACTTTATGGTTGTTTTTCGGCCAGTATAAATCACAAATGATTTATTCATTAATACATTTTAAGAATGTATTCGATTTCAATTATTTTTTTTAATAAACTTGTCAATCTAGAGCATATTTCTTTTGGAAGCAGTCAACATTTTAGGGCTTTCTCCAAAGTTTAAAATAACACTGAATTATTCTAGCTTATACATAGGCTTTAAAATGTAAAGAAAAAAACTATTATAAATATACATGGTTAAAATATGTGCTTTCATATTAAAAAGCAGAACACAATGTCTAACCTATTATAATACTTGTACAAATCCCAAATGAGCACATTTTACTAGTTAAATCACACAAAACTATACTAATGCTATAAACTGTATAGAGAGACAACCTGAACACCAAAGTCTATTAAATTATCATTTCCCATATGAGGCAGTCATCCTCCATCTCAGGAATTTGCCCACAGCTTGTCTCAAAGGGTGCATTGTTACATATAAATCAGTGGAAACTGTATCCTTGATGTGATAGTTGTGTGAAAAAAAAAGCCTGAATTACAGACTAATGCTAATGTAAAGGAGTCTCAGAATCATGTGGTTTAATAACTACAGCTGCTAGATAAGAGGGTTTATTTAATAAGGAAAAGAGAAAATGTATTGAGTGTAGTAACTTAAACCAAACCATCATATTTCATTGTTCTGGCGGTTTTAAACTAATATCTAGCTAATCTTTCTGCAATTATTTCAAGGTTTCCCCAGATCAATTTCTATGCACAGAACACCACTATACCTGAAAAGATTATCTTTAAAGGTGAACTCAGATACAGTTATATTCTTGTAAAAAAAAGACAGATATATAAGCTACAAATGAATGCAGCTCTATAATAATAAATACATCAATAAATGTATTTTTGAATGCAAGCAGTGTAAGCATCTGAATTCAAGCTGGTATTAGCCTCTTGTAGTGCCTGTACAGCAGAGCTTTAATGTGAGAGGAAGTATCAGCAAAGGAGCCAACCAGTTCAGGTGCTAACAAGAAACATGCTGATAGGAACAGAGTGACAGAGAGATGAGCTTATCACTGTGCTGCTTCTCCTTTCATTGTCCAGCAACAGCTTGGGACAGGTCCAGGACAACCTGGGCTCGTTGGAAGTTGGTTGAATGATGCTGGCCATCATACTGAGGACATCTAATGGCAGAAAAAAGTACTATTGGTGAAATCTCTGGATTGACGCTCAAAAGCTGGTTTTGTTATTTCATGTTTTAATTGGCTATTTAATGTATCATGTTTTTTGCTGGAGTTCTGCTTTAAATGCATTCCTCAATAGCCACAAAAGATATAAATTCACTATGTGTGTCACAAAGGACTTTGCAAAATATCTGTGACTTCATCGCTGAAATTCACATAGGCTTTGCAGAGAGCTGAGCTGTTGGAGGGACACAACAGGTCTACCCACTACAGGCTGCAACAGAAAACTACAGGAATGCGTGTACAAGGCCAGTCACCTTGTACAAGGAGAGAGAGCAGCAGTGACCATTCTATAATACAAGGAACTGCTGCACATCAACATTCAAGTAAGAATACACGTCTTTTTTTAGTTTGACAATTTTTTTTGGCCCAGATTTTAACTAGGATTTCTAGTTTACCAGCAGGTAAATTTGGGAATCAATAAAAATAAATAAACATAAAAAATAACCAGTTGATCAGATTTAAAATGCCTTGTTTAAAGTTACACACTAGTTAATTTTAAAAGTTAGAGAGATTTTTCTATAAAATAAACAAAAAAAAAGAAAATAAGAGATATAATATTCATTCACCTCTCTGATTGCCTTGCCGTCAATCTCTGCTTGTCAAGAGAAACTGCTAACTGAAGAATCCGCAGAATTCGACACTTCCAGGTCCCCCTTGACAATCCCTGGAATTCATAAAGACTGGCGCAAGCAGATTTTGTGAAAGTGTCTCACATGCATTCTTATGCCATGTACACATGGTCGTATTTTCCGACAACAAATGTTCGATGGGAGCTTGTCGGAAATTCCGACTGTATGTAGGCTCCATCGGACATTTTCCGTCGGCATTTCCGACAAACAAAATTTGAGATCTGGATCTCAAATTTTCTGACAACAAAATCTGTTGTCAGAAATTCCGATCATGTGTACACAATTTCGATGCACAAAATTCCACGCATGCTCGGAATCAAGCAGAAGAGCCGCACTGGCTATTGAACTTCATTTTTCTCGGCTCGTCGTATGTGTTGTACATCACCGTGTTCTTGACGTTCGGAATTTCCGACAAGATTTGCGTGACCGTGTGTATGTATGCAAGACAAGTTTGAGCCAACATCTGTCGGAAAAAAAAAATTGAATTTTGTTGTCGGAATGTGCGATCGTGTGTATGCGGCATAAAAGTGGTGAAGAATGAGTGAAATTAATGTATCTGTCTAGAACTTGTACTTGAACCTGGCTCATGTTGCGCCACTTTTAGAATGCATGCAAGAGAGTTTCGCTAAATCTGTCTGAGACAGTTTTTCTCTCTATACGTCAAAAGAGAGTTGGTCTTAATTAGCTCCACATTCATATTTCATTCATTGCCAAACAATGTAAAAATTGGCACATTTTAGAACTATCTGAATTTGGTGAACGAGTCTCTGTCAGAACCAAAATGATCACAAAAGCTTCATGATTTTGGCGCAAGACATTAACAAGAGGGATCAACGCCAGAAAAGTGGTGCAGCACTTCACCACATAAATACAGGACTCAGTGGTGAAGCAGAGGCCAGAAGATATAACTAATGTGGAGGAACAAACTTTATTATTTTCCCAGATATGAATAGGTTTTGGGTCTGGGTCCTGGAGCTCAGAGACTTTGTAGATTTTTGAGTGATATAAAGCGTCCAGTCCTAGGTCCACATCTTACTTTTTAGCCAGACCTAATTTATTAGTCTCACTCTCAGCTGCCCACAGTTAATTTTTCATGTGAGCTGACTGAGGCTATTGACTGTGCCTCTTTCACTCTTTCTGCTGTGAAAGCCTGGTTGTTAAGGATCAGACGGTCGATGTGACCTTGACAACCGATGAGTCATCAGCTGTCAGCGAGGTTCCCTGCTGCCAGATAAGGCTCGGTTCAGACTTGTGCAATGCGGTAACCCTGCAAATCCACTGCGGGTTCCCGCATCGCACCTGACTCGCACGGCAGTTCACACTGCCATGTGCAAACTGCTGGGAGTGCCAATACATTGTTAATGACAACCCCATTTCAGCTCGCATATCGCACTGCGAACTGACAGTTCGGACATGAATCAGATCGCATTGGTGTGAACACTCATGCAATATGATTCGAGTGCAAACCTAAAAAAGGGTCCTGTGCGAGTTTGGCCAGAATGCGAGGCGATATCAGCCATACTGTCTGTATGGCTGACATCGCACTGCACGGACATTGCGTATGATTTGCACTGCATTGCATTTCGAATCACATGCAATCTCGCAGAGCGCGCTGGTGTGAACCGGCATTGAGTGTAAAAAAAAAGGAATTGCTGGCAATGAAAAAACCCAGCATGGCCCCTCCCCCAATCCATACCAGACCCGAATTTTGAAAGGAGCACCCATGGCAAAATTGAAAAAAATGGCATGGCGCCCAAAATCCATACCAGACCCTTATACCTTATCCCATACCCCCAGATCCCAGCCCCCCTCATATGTGAATTCATCAAAAGAAAAGTGTAGTGTAAAAAACACAGGAGGCCATTTTTGTCCTCTACTAAAAAAACAAAAATTAAAAAAAGTCCCCCAGTGTAGATCCATTGTCAATCACAATGCCCGCTGCCAACGCCGACCCAAAGAAAGAAATAAAAAGCCCTGCTCCCAATGAACGCTCCCACCGCCTGACAGCTCCACCGCCTCCTTTCGCTAAATAAACCCAGCATGTCTCTGGTCAGTTATGTCACAAGAGGATGGGGCCACCCAGTGACATCACTGGGTGGCACCGCCCCTTAGTTGATTTAGCAGTGGGAGGCAGTGGAGCTGTCAGACAGTGGGAGCCTTCATCGGCAGTGGAGCTTTTATTTTTTCTTCATTGGTGGCTGTAGGCATCATGAGTGACTATGGATCTACACCGGGGGGACATTATTTTTTATTTTTGTTTTTTTAATAAAGGACTGGTCAAAAACTGCCTACTGTGTTTTTTTACTCTACACTTTTTTTGGTGAATGAATAGGGGTTCTATGTGTCCATACTCATTCACATAGGGACAGGGGGGGCGGATCTTAGGGCTCCCTTGTTAAAGGGGTCTTGCAGATTCCAATAAGCCCCCACCAGCAGATCCCCACAACCACTGGCCAGGGTTGTGGGGAAGAGGCACTTGTCTCAATCAACATGGGGACAAGGTGCTTTGGGGGGCAGAGCCCCCTGCCCCTAAGCACCCCCCATGTTGAGGGCATGTGGCCTGGTATGGTTCAGGAGGGGGGACGCACTCGCTTGTCCCCCCATCTTTCCTGACCTGCCGGGCTGCATGCTCGGATAAGGGTCCGGTATAGATTTTTTGGGGGGACAGCCATTTTTTAAAAAAAATGTTGGTGTGAAGTTTCCTCTCAAAATGCATACCAGACCTGAAGGGCCTGGTAGGGATTGGGGGACCCCACGCCATTTTTTTTCTTACTTTTTCATTGCCGGCAATTCTTTTTTTGTACATTCAGCTGTTAGCTGATGACTCATCGGTTATTGAGGACACGGCAGCCGCCCGCTCCTTAACAATCATGTTTACTGATTGTTAACCATGCCAGTGGCTGCCCGCTCCCTAAAAACAACCTATTTACAGTGTTTGCTAGAGACACCGGATACCGCCTGTGTCTTGTCTCTCCCTCTTACATTGCAGCCTCATCAAGCTGCTTACATACTGTGCACTGGTGTCTTAAAATATATGTAAGCCAGTCTTTGCTAAAACAGCCTTACGAGGAAATAAAACACATTTTATCCAAAATGATAAATAAAATTGATTATACCCCATGTTCAGAGGTACAGTCATTACTTCCTTCATTCAACCTGGCTACTATTGACGAGGTTACTAAACTTTTTTCTAATGCCCACCTAACCACCTGCCCACTGGACTCAGTTCCCTCTCAAATGATACGCTCACCATCTGCCACTATTCTACACTCTCTAACTCGCATCTTCAACCTCTCCTTCTCTTCTGGCACCTTCCTTGAATCTCTAACACATGTACTAGTCACCCCAATCCTTAAAAAGCCCTCACCGGTCCCCACTAATCTTAACCACCTACACCCCATCTCCTTAATCCCCTTTTCCTCCAAACTCCTTGAACGTCTGTTTCACAAATGGCTGAACGACCATCTAACTGAGAACTCCTTGATTTCCTTCAGTGCGGATTTTGACCTCAACAATCCATGGAAACTAATGGAACCTATTCTGTCTACTCCTCCTGGACCTCTCTTCTGCCTTTGACACAGTGGACCAATCCCTCCTCCTCAAAAAACTCCACTCCTGTGGTCTCCGTAACTGTACTCTTCTCTGGTTTTCATCCTACCTATCCCACTGCACCTTCAGTGTCACCTACAATTCTACTTCCTCCTCTCCTCTTCCTTTCTACATTGGAGTCCCCCAAGGTTCTGTTCTTGGACCTCTCCTATTATCAGTCTACACCTCCTCCTTGGGTCAGCTGATAGCCTTCCATGGCTCTCAATACCATTTCTACACCAGTGACACCCAAATATATCTCTTTACTCCTCAGCTCACTCCATCAGCCTCCTCACGCATTACCAACTTACTAACACATATCAGCCTGGATTTCACACCACTTTCTCAATCTATCCAAAACCAAGCTCATAAGATTTCCTCTCCCATGTGCCTCTTTCCCTGAATTCTCTGTCAAAATCAACAGCTCAAATATCAACCCATCCAATGCCAAGGTCCTAGGTGTAATCCTGGATTCTGAACTATCCTTTCAGTCCCGCATCAAATCACTACCCAAAGTTTGCCGACTCAACCTCCGCAACATTTCCAAGATACGCCCCTTCCTAACCAATGACACCCTAAAGCTTCTAATTCACTCACTGGCATTCTCACGCCTACTGCAACTCCCTCCTCATTGGCTTACCTTTAAATATGCTATCCCCCTTCAGTCCATCATGAATTCTGCTGCCAGACTCATCAATCTTTTAAACCGCTCAGTGTCTCCTACCCCTCTCTGCCAATCCCTCCAATGGCTTCCGCTCACCCAACAAATTAAATTCAGGATACTAACTATGACTTACAAAGTCATCAGCAACTCTGCCCCCAACTACATCACTAACCTAGTCACAAAATACCAACCAAATTGTTCTCTTCGTTACTCCCAATACCTCCTGCTCTCTAGCCCCTTTGCCACCTCATCTAACGCTCATCTTCAGGATTTCTCCAGAGCCTCCCCCATCCTATGGAACTCTCTACCCCAATTTGTCTGACTATCTCCTACTCTGTCCACTTTCAGACGATCCCTGAAAACTCATCTCTTCAGAGAAGCCTATCAGGCCCCCACCTAACAACTGTACATTTCTCCATCAGCTCATCTTCTACAGTTAATACGTTTTGTATATCTTGACCCTCCCTAGTAGATTGTAATCTCTCATGAACAGGGCTCTCTGATTCCTACTGTGTTAAATTGTATTGTAATTGTAATGTCTGCCCTTATGTTGTAAAGCGCTGCATAAACTGTTGGCGCTATATAAATTCTGTATAATAATAATAATTCTAAAATGCTATTTTGTAAATCACAACAATCACAAAAAACATACAAGAATAGTAGTGGTGGGTGTCAAAATGGCTGGGTCTGGACCAGCAATTTTCTCCTAGCTCTATCAAAGCTCAGGTTTATGACCTTTCTAATATGTTTACCAGACTGTTGGCCTCACCCTTTTAAATAAGACCTATTTATATCATGAACCTATTTAGAGGCTGAAAAAATAACACCTCTGCTCAAAACACCCCCCTTGAAAAGAGAACAGGGACTGAGAGGTCATAAATGTCACAGGTGTCAAGAGTCCAGTCTATAGATGTTCACTTTTGGTAGCAGATTATGAGGTATTTGCACAGACTGCGGCAGAGGGCTGCAGGAGGAGTCATCACAGAGGAGCAGAATTAAACAGCAAATGGCAAGAACTCAGTAACATACCACAGGCTGTAAGCATAATCTGAGATGAATTGAGGACTGTGGAGACAGGCTGCAAACAGGGTAGCAGGCAAGATCATGGTATCATGGTCCAGAGACAGGCCAAGGTCCCACTGAGTAATTAGCATAGACAGTTTATGGTCAGAAGTTGGCTGGGTCAGCCAGGGATGGAAAAGTAAGGTAGGATTTCCTCCAAACTAGGCTGGGACATCAAGGGGCAGAGAAACAAAGACAGGCATGGGGACAAGGTTGGTTAGTAAAGAATAAGCAGTGTGAAAGCAGCTCCAAAGACAACCAATGAAAAAAAAAATGGCTGCCATGCGCCTTTAGGAAGAAGAGAAATAGCTTGCATTAGGAGTTCATATAAATGGTGGATATGGGGATATTAACAGAACAAAAACATGGATGCTAATTACCCAAAGAAGATGGAATAGGCCGCATTGGGAGAACATAGAAATGACTGATATGCATACCTTGTAGGGAGTAAGTGGGAGGAGGAGGGAAAGTTTGCATTAGTGGGAATTGCAGGCAGGTAGCTGCTCCTCATCTGAGAAGATTAAAAAAAGTAAACCACTTCACTACCTCCCACACTATTCACCACTGGGGGTATAAAAAATAACCCAGCTTCCTAGGGCCTCTCCACGCCTCCTCTCTGACATTTACAACCAGAAAAAAACCTTTGCTGCTGCCAGTCCTTCCCCCTGGCTGTAAAGTCCCCCCCCCCCTCTATTTGCTGCTGCCTCCTCTTTCCCATGCATAGTGGAATGGTGGGAAGTCAATTTATTTTTGCATAGTGACAGGGTGGGGTATAGATTTAGGACTTTCTATTTTTGTTAAAGGAATAACCAGGTTGCTTTGCAGTCCCTGCCTGTGTTTGCTATGAGAAATGTAAATCTGTACATAGTTATATAGTTAATCTGGTTGAAAAAAGACACAAGTCCACCCAGTTCAACCAACATGGATAAAGAAAAAAAAAACACATAAACACAAATAGAAAGCCTCCATATACACTATACTATACCCACAGTTGATCCAGAGGAAGGAAAAAAATAAACTTTACCTATAAATATTAGTATCCAGTTATATTATTTGCATTTAGGAAACAATCCAGGCCTTTTTTTTAAACAATCTACTGAGCTTGCAAGAAACAGTTCTTGAGGGAGTCTATTCCACATTTTCACAGCTCTTACTGTGAAGAAACCTTTCCGTATTTGGAGATTAAATCTCTTTTCCTCCAGACATAAAGAGCGACCCCTTGTTCTCTGTGCTGCCTTAAGGTGAATAACTCTAAACCGAGTTCACTATATGGACCACTTATGTATTTATACATGTTGATCATATCCCCCCTTCATTTCCTTTTCTCAAGAGAATAAATTCAGTTCTCCTAATATTTCCTCATGGCTGAGCTCCTCCATGACTCTTATCAGTTTGGTTGCCCTTCTCTGCACTTTCTCCAGTTCCTCGATATCCTTTTTTGTGAGCTGGTACCAAAATTGAACTGCATATTCCAGATGAGGTCTTACTAATGATCTGTACAGGGGCAAAATTATATTTCTCTCTCTCTCTCTTCTCTCTCTTTGCAGTCTATACCTCTTTTAATACATGAAAGAATTTTGCTCGCTTTGGAAACCACATGCTGTTAAAATAAAAACTGCCTCCACGTGTCCACATGCAGAACCTATGCCTCTGACTTTAAGCCTACCTGTATCTTTTTAAAATAAATTTAATAGCCAGCTTTGGCAATAGGGGAGATAACTATGTGGTACTTTGGGGCACTAATGTGTTGTAGTCGGAGTCAAAGATGGTTGACATTAGCTTTCATTTTGTTCAGATGGCATCTGCATCCAAGGCTCTTTTTTTTTTTTACTTTACAGATATAAGCAATTACATGCGATATATGTAATAAGCTTTTGTGAGTCTCTTAGTGAATGCAATCAATCAGCATACTATATCCAGTCCTCATATTGTTTAGCAATAGGAGGACATGGAAGATGAGGGAGGGGAGTGTCATTTACCACTGTGTATATGTCCACATATGGTCATGTGGGCTGCACAGATAATAAAAATTAGGTTAGAAGGTAAATTAAATTGAGCATGCTCTGTAGAGGACACCAGCTGGTCTACACAATCTCAACCTGCAATGGGGACACAGAAGATGGGAGGGACAGCTAAAATCAGGATCAACCAGTGTATTTCACTCTACACAAAATGCATGCTTTAAGTAGCTTTGTGAGTATGCACTTTCTGTATATAGTATGTAATGAGAGTTTTTCATAGTCTGGGTTTATTTTTTTGTTTGTGTAATACAAACCAATACAAATAAAGCGCTACATAGATAACCAACAAGCAGTATAAATTGTACATAATATGGACTGCTCAGCTATAATAAGCATAATACAGTAAAACAACAGCAAAACAGATTACAGCCATCAGAGCTTAGAGATCAAACAAACTTTAAATCAGTTATCAGCTAACAGAACTACTGGCTTAGCTAGAGATAGCACTTCTAAGTAATGTAATAAAGTCCTGGGGTCACTTAGGGGGCCCCAGGGGCCATGAAAAAGTGTCCTCGGGGCACTTGGCTACAAAAGGGGGAAAAGAGGGGGGTAAAGAAGGTAAAATTACAAAGGAAGGGTGGAGGGGGAGCAAGGAGGGGGTGAAGAGATGTATGATCAGAGAGGTAAAATAGCAAGGTTGCTCGCCCAAGGCCAAAATCAGGTAAAACACAGGAATTCCCCTGGGTTGCTGAACCTCTTGTAAATAGGTGTCCCTGTATACAAAATGTTGCCATGGCCTCCAGGTGTCCCGAAAGGTCTCCTCCCGATTGTATAAGGTCGCCATAAGATCCTCCATGTCTCTAAGTTCAGTAATTTTGGAGTACCAAAGAGACCTCGAGGGCGGAATCACAGATCTCCATTGCAGAGTAATACAGGCCTTTGCAGCGTTCAACAACAGGATCGTGAGAGATGCCTTATATTTTTGATGGGCTATGTCGTGAGGTGCAGCAGACATGCCGCCGGGTTTCCTGCTAGATCAACATTGGTCAGATCTTTAATGGTAGAGGTCACTTCCTGCCAGAACAGCTTGATTCTTGGGCAGTCCTCAAAAATGTCCCAGAAAATGTGAAAATGTGCCTCTATCAGCGTTGCATCGCCAACACGTATCTGGTACCTGTGGAAAAATGCGGTGTAGAGTAACGAGAACCCAATACCACCTAGTCAAAATCTTGTAGCTGGCTTCTTGGACCTTAGTGGCAATCAAAGATTTCTGAGCAAAATTAAGAATTTTCTCCTTTTGTTGATCAGTAAAATGCATAGTAAGATCTGATTCCCACTTGATGAGGAAAGCCGGGGTAAAATCTTCTTTTGATTGGATCAAGGTAGCATAGATTGTGGAAAGACAGTTGCGAATCGGTTCCCGTCTATGGCAGATGCTCTCTATTTCTGTAAGTTGACAGGAAACACCTGGAGAACGATCACACTGGCTAAGAAAATACCCTAGCTGGAAGCTACCCCAAAAGTCTAGGGGGGAACCGAGGTGTTCGTAAGGGCAGTGGAGGAAAGCTTGCCATCGGGTCCCCCAAGAAGTCGCAAAGATGGAGACGACCGCTGGACAACAAACTTTGTAACTGCGGGTTGTGGAGGCCTGGTTGGAGCTCCGGATTCCCTAGAATAGGGATCATGGGTGATAGCAATGGGGAGAGTGAAGAGCTCCAAAAGGTGTCCCTTGCAACCATCAAAGTGCTACCTAGAGTAGGATGGGCAATGAGGTCTTTTGGCAGCTGGGAGGTGAGCTCTTTGCCGTGTCACCGGAGTCCTCCAGCTCCATAGCCACCCAGTGTTTTACCTCAGCGTGGCAATGACAGTCCACCCTCCTGGTGATGTGAGTCAACCTATAGTACTCCCGCACATCCGGGAGGCCAACCATAGTCTGGGTTTATTGACACTTTAATTTCCACTGGATTATATGGGAAGGATTGCAGCACAAAAAAACTTTGCCAAATTAAAAAATGGCTGCTATACACCCTTGAGTAGGGGAAAGGTTTGCATTCATAGGCCAAACAAAAGTGGCTACTATGTACCCTTGAGGAAGAATACTTTCTATGTGCTGACAAGTTGTCTCATTGAGGTGCTGCTCCAAATGAACTCTTTGGTGCAGAGTCATGTGTTCATTCATGCATGTGGTACCAAAATGGCTGTTACTTTTACCAAGCTAATAATCTGCAGGTAAAGGACACAGAGCACAATAGTCGGCTGCATTATTTTAAAATGACACACACACTGCAGAGCTCTTTGTATTTGCTTCTGATGCTGGACAATTTCCAGAGAAAATGTGGGGTAGTGGCTTTGACATTTTATAAAACTTTTTGGACATTGTAATGTGGTACTGCAAAAAAAGAAGCATGTAAAATATACTATATAACATTTTTTTACACTGCCAAATTGGTACGAAGTTGAAGGCTTTAGCTTTATTTTTTAAAATCCACTTTTTCCTATAGCCTTAAAGTGCTTCTAAAGGCAGAAGGTTTTTTTTACCTTAATGCATTAAGGGAAAAAACCTTCTGGGCACAGCCCCCCTCCCTTTTATACTTGCTCTTCTGGGTCTCTATCCCCTCATTGGCTCACATAGCAGTGTGACTGGGTAGCCATTAAAGTTCAGTGTGTGTAAGCCCTGGTTCACATTGATGCTACTTTGAAATTGCGCTACTTCACTTGAAGTAGCGCAATTTCAAAGTAGAAAGGTCAGCGCGATTTCAGGTGCTACTTGATAGACATCTGTGTGGCTTAATACACAGTTGTCTATTGAAGTCGCACCTTAAATCGGCAAAAGTAGTGCAGGGACTACTTTTGCAAATCGTTGTCTCAACGATTGGAACAGTGCCATTGCTGCCAATAGGCTGCGACTTGATCTCTCAAATTGCATGACAAATCGCTCCAATGTGAACCTAGGCTTAAGGTAGACGTCCCAATACTTTTGGTAATATAGTGTGTGTGTGTATATATATATATATATATATATATATATATATATATATATATATATATATATATATACATATATATATATATATTTATATATTTATTTATTTATTTATTTTTACTTCTGCAACATAGAGCTATACAGCAATAAAGTAGCTGTGGTGAAGTATTTTAAACAGTATTAAATATGTTTATACTCTTAACTGCAGTAAAACATTTCCAAATGTAACTCCAAACCACTGAGTGACAGACTAACTGCTCACTACTGCCAGAAAATAAAGATTAAATACATAACAAGTGTTTCTAGTCAAAGTGGACTCAATTTGTGAAGATATCTCCTCTGGAATGTAACATCAATATCCCCTCTGAAAATTAAATTTCATAACTTACATTTTCTCTTGATACTAGATAAAGAATTGATCATGTTTCAAAAGCCCAGCTGAATTACTTTTTTCAGATTATCTAAATCATTTTGTGAAGTAGCCTAATGACAGAATTGTGCTGATTTAAACTAATCAGAAAACAATGAGATAGGCATTAAAGATACCACCAGTAAAGTCAGAAAACTGTCACTGCTCTGAAATACAAGATTTGAGGAAGGCACTTACGCCATGGAAAGTAGACGCATCTACACTGCACATAAAGTGACTATTATTGTGTTTCCCTGTATTAAAAAAAATGGTAGAATACACACTATAATGATTCAATATCTAATACATAAAGAGTGTACATTTTTGTCTTCTCTAAAATAAGAGAATATACTGTACACTACTGTGTATAACCATTCACAACTGAACAAAGCTAAGTACTAAGCAACAGCGGTGTAATGATAGCCATAGCAACCCACATGTACACTATGGGGCATGGGATAAGAGGGGAGCCCCATTACAGGCTGTTAAAAAAATGAAACTGTAAAGCTTCCTGTATAGAAGGGGCAAAGTTAGACCTCAGGATCATTGCTAGTTAAAGATTCCCCTCTTAACAGTAAAAAGCATTTCCTGAATTGAGAGGGCAGGGACAGTTAACCCTTAGCACCACATGCCAAATTATGAAATACAAAGGTAAAGGGAATGGGGTAAAGTTGCCCCAGGGATTTTAAAGGTGCTTATAAAATCAAGTGAATACGGATAGAATAATGTATGCAACGTCTGAACTACATAAAATAATCTTTTGTTCAAATTTTTAATACAAAATATCAAAAAACGGTTAAAAACAACCAATCTCTCACTCTGTATAATTCAATTGTAACAGAGGAATTGACAAAAAAACACTCAGTGAATACCACTCGACATGTTTCGCTCAATTCGTGAGCTTCATCGGGAGTTTTGGTACATATGTGGCATACAAGCCAATCGAGAATTGAAGAAAGGTAACGTACAAATTGTGGATACAAAAACCCAGTGGTTCTCATGCAAGAATAATTGGATAAATCTCAACCGCCTAGGACCTCCCAAACGTTATGGCCAACAGAGGGGCTATATGTGGAATATAATAACCGAAAGCTTGTGTTGAATCAAAGGTGTATTGTTGAAGGCTAATAACAAAATTCATAAAGAGCACAGCTTCTCCAGAGTCTCCAATTGGTGACACTCCAGCAAATAGCCCTTACATTTCAAAACGGAAGATCCATGATCAAACAGCCCCAGTGTGCTGAATGATGAGTGGATGCACAAGAAGGGGGAGAAAAGCATACAACCTCCCCTTGAAACCGCAAAGCCACTGTCGGGAGCAGCTGTGCTCCTTATGAATTTTGTTATAAGGCTTTATTAGCCTTCAACAATACACCTTTGATTCAACACAAGCTTTCGGTTATTATATTCCACATATAGCCCCTCTGTTGGCCATAACGTTTGGGAGGTCCTAGGCAGTTGAGATTTATCCAATTATTCTTTAATGAGAACCACTGGGTTTTTGTATCCACAATTTGTACGTTACCTTTCTTCAATTCTCGATTGGCTTGTATGCCACATATGTACCAAAACTCCCGATGAAGCTCACAAATTGAGTGAAACATGTCGAGTGGTATTCACTGAGTGTTTTTTTGTCAATTCCTCTGTTACAATTGAATTATACAGAGTGAGAGATTGGTTGTTTTTAACCGTTTTTTGATATTTTGTATTAAAAATTTGAATAAAAGATTATTTTATGTAGTTCAGACGTTGCATACATTATTCTATCCGTATTCACTTGATTTTATAAGCACCTTTAAAATCCCTGGGGCAACTTTACCCCATTCCCTTTACCTTTGTATTTCATAATTTGGCATGTGGTGCTAAGGGTTAACTGTCCCTGCCCTCTCAATTCAGGAAATGCTTTTTACTGTTAAGAGGGGAATCTTTAACTAGCAATGATCCTGAGGTCTAACTTTGCCCCTTCTATACAGGAAGCTTTACAGTTTCATTTTTTTAACAGCCTGTAATGGGGCTCCCCTCTTATCCCATGCCCCATAGTGTACGTGTGGGTTGCTATGGCTATCATTACACCACTGTTGCTTAGTACTTATCTTTGTTCAGATGTGAATGGTTATACACAGTAGTGTACAGTATATTCTCTTATTTTAGAGAAGAAGACAAAAATGTACCCCATTCCCTTTACCTTTGTAGTAAAAAGCATTTGCTTAGCTGTCTTAGGGTAGATTTAGATGTGTGTCTGAATCTACTGGTCCCTGAAGAGCGATCTGCATTGATGTGATGTGACACCGCCTCACCACCTGTTTTAATGCCATTTTGCCAGTACGTTGCAGTCTTGTGCATTGCATGTGGTTGTGGGGTGTTTGAGGTGCTTCCCTGTTCTCCCAAATTGGTTGTGTTTGGCAGACTTGCCGCTTGCCAGTTGCTACATGTCTAATCGTGTTTACCACGGGGGGTGAAGCAAAGCTTTGTGACTGCAGCATGTAAACACTTCTGTCCACTGCCTATAGTATTGCAGCTTAGGGGAGGCAGTTTCGGGGGGGAGGTTGGGGGCAGTAAAAACACGGCTCAACCATGCATTATTAGTGCCCCCCCCAACTGCACATCTAAATGAGAAGTTAGAGAAGTAAAATTTACCCTATACATTTTATGTCTAGATTTACATATTTTGTGAATTATGCATGCAGTTTAGTGTGTTTTTAAATTCATGCTATGCTTATACGTCATGAGACTTCTTTACCACACATCTGTGCATTTCTTTTTTTTTTGGTCAAATAGTACACTGTATAAAGAGCTAAGTTCACCCCCCCCACCCGAAATTCCAGTTTCCCTATGTACCAATATACCAGTGATGTACCTCTGTTGCAGAAAAGAAAAATCATTCTCTATATTCTAGAGCAGGATTTACCTCAGCCACCAGTGTCTCCTATAGCAAACTCCTCCATTACTTCCTGCTATCTGTGCTTAATGCCCTTAGGGCATGAAAACCGTTAGAAGGAATTACCCACCTGAACAGTTCAGCATTGTATGTCTCAAATCAGGCATGCCCTTGCAGTACATAGTCGATGATATATCTGAAGGAGATTGTACAATCAGATTGTAGTATGTATGACCACCTTAATGGAAGAAGTAGGAAAGTGAATGGAAACAAAAAAGAGGTGGTATAGTAATGAGGGAGGTGTGGTCCAGAGAGATAAACACGCCCTATTCTGTAATGCAGTAAGGTAGTGCATGATGGAATATGAAGGTTTCTGGAAGGTCACATGATGCTACATGAAGTGATGGGCTTTTTAACATTTTGAACTGAGAGACACAGATTCAAAGCTGCCGTGGACTAGGTAAGTGAGATATAAGAACATTGGGATGGCTTATGGGATGGCTTATGGGATTGGGATGTTGCCATAAAAAAATCACAACACATGCCAAAAAACTGCCCCAACCATATTTAGGAGCAGTGGCTGTATTCTCTCTTATTTATTTATATACCTATTGGTTTCCCAGGAACATTTATTTCAACCATTTAGATTCATCGTCAATCACGACACCCACAGCAGACCCAAATTAGAAAAAAAAAAAAAATACAAAGGCTACTGCCATTTGACATACACTTTAAGGACGTGTATGTCCACATGTGATACCGCCAGCAAAACCCTGGTTCAATATTGAGAATATTGAATATATTGAATATTGAGAAAGATGAACCAAGCTTCATTGTAATGTTGGCAGTAAAAACACTGCTGTTTTTGACCTTCCTCTTCTGCAAGACCTGTGAGTTCCTCTAAACCAGTTTTGGATTTATAGTCCTTTGTAAATAAGGTTCACTGCAAAGATTGCAAGACTAATGCTCAGTTTCACCTAAAACAGTCACCTTTTCCTTAAGGCTAGTATACCTACTGGTACTTAGATGCCTTAGATGTGGCTTTCCTAATCAAGTCCAATCAGTATAATCAAACACAGCTGGACTCAAATGAAGGTATAGAACCATCTCAAGGATGATCAGAAGAAATGGACAGCACCTGAGTTAATTATGAGTGTCACAGCAAAGGATCTGAATACTTAGGACCATGTGATATTTCAGTTTTTCTTTTTTAATAAATCTGCAAAAATGTCAACAATTCTGTGTTTTTCTGTCAATATGGGGTGCTGTATGTACAATAATTTGGAAAAAAATTAACTTGAATGATTTTAGCAAATGGCTGTAATATAACAAAGAGTAAAGAATTTAAGGGGGTCTGAATACTTTCCGTCCCCACTATATATATATATATATATATATATATATATATATATATATATATATATATATATATATATATACATATATACTCTGCATCCAGTGTAGCCTATACTTATAGTGCATTCAGTGGTGTATTGTTTCTAATACACTTCAGGCGGTGTATTAATATATACACACAGTCTAATATATATATACTCTGCATTCAGTGCAGCGTATACATACAGTGTATTCAGTGGTGTACAGTATATAATACACTTCAGGTGGTGTATCAATATATACAGTATATATACAGTCTAATATATATATATACGCACACACACACACTCTGCATTCAGTGTAACATATATATATATATATGTGTATGTATATGTATATATATACAGTGCATTCGGTGGTGTATACTTTCTAATACACTTCAGGCGGTGTACACAGTATACAATACAGTGCAGCCATTGTACAGTTTCTAATACTGTGCAGGCAGTGTACACAGTATCTAATAAGTAGTTTCTACTACTTTTCTGGTGTTGTGCACAGTATCTAATACAGTGTGTACAGTTTCTACTACTTTTCAGGTGATGTACACAGTATCTAATACAGTGTGTACAGTTTCTACTAGACTTCTGGTAGTGTACACAGTATACAATACAGTGCGGCCGTTGTACAGTTTCTAATACAGTGCAGGCGGTGTACACAGTATCTAATACACTTCAGGTGGTGTACACAGTATCTAATACGGTGTGTACAGTTTCTAATACACTTCCGGTGGTGTACATAGTCTCTAATACAGTGTGTATACTTCAGGCGGTGTACACAGTATCTAATACAGTGTGTACAGTTTATAATATACTTCTGGTGGTGTACACAGTATACAATACAGTGCAGCCGTTGTACAGTTTCTAATACAGTGCAGGCGGTGTACACAGTATCTAATACAGTGTGTTCAGTTTCTACTATACTTCTGGTGGTGTACACAGTATACAATACAATGCAGCCGTTGTACGGTTTCTAATAAAGTGCAGGCAGTGTACACAGTATCTAATACAGTGTGTACAGTTTCTAATACACTTCAGGTAGTGTACACAGTATCTAATACAGTGTGTACAGTTTCTACTACACTTCTGGTGGTGTACACAGTATACAATACAGTGCACTGTATTGTATACCGTCAATACAGTGCAGCCGTTGTACAGTTTCTAATACAGTGCAGGCGGTGTAGGCAGTATCTAATACAGTGTGTACAGTTTCTACTACTTTTCTGGTGGTGTACACAGTATACAATACAGTGCAGCCATTGTACAGTTTCTAATTCAGTGCAGGCGGTGTACACAGTATCTAATACAGTGTGTACAGTTTCTAATACACTTCTGGTGGTGTACATAGTCTCTAATACAGCATGTACAGTTTCTACTACTTTTCTGGTGGTGTACACAGTATCTAAAACAGTGTGTACAGTTTCTACTATTTTTCTGGTGGTGTACACAGTATCTAATACAGTGTGTACAGTTTCTAATACACTTTAGGCAGTATACACCAGTGTGGTGGTGTACACAGTATACAATAATGTGCAGCCGTTGTACAGTTTCTAATACAGTGCAGGCGGTGTACACTACTTTTCTGGTGGTGTACACAGTATCTAATACAGTGTGTACAGTTTCTAATACACTTTAGGCGGTATACACAGTATCTAATACAGTGTGTACAGTTTTTACCACACTTCTGGTAGTGTACACAGTATACAATACAGTACAGCCATTGTACAGTTTATAATACAGTGCAGGCGGTGCACACAGTATCTAATACAGTGTGTTCAGTTTCTACTACACTTCTGGTGGTGTATACAGTATACAATACGGTGCAGCTGTTGTACAGTTTCTAATACAGTGCAGTCGGTGTACACAGTATTTAATACAGTGTGTACAGTTTCTAATACACTTCAGGCGTTGTACACAATATCTAATACAGTGTGACAGTTTCTACTACTTTTTTGGTGGTGTACACAGTATCTAATACAGTGTGTACAGTTTCTAATATACTTCTGGTGGTGTACACAGTATACAATACAATGCAGCCGTTGTACAATTTCTAATACAGTGCAGGCGGTGTACACAGTATCTAATACAGTGTGTACAGTTTCTAATACACTTCAGGTGGTGTACACAGTATCTAATACAGTGTGTACAGTTTCTACTACACTTCTGGTGGTGTACACAGTATACAATATACCGTCAATACAGTGCAGCCATTGTGCAGTTTCTAATACAGTGCAGGCGGTGTACACAGTATCTAATACAGTGTGTACAGTTTCTAATACACTTCAGGCGGTGTATTAATATATATATATATATATATATATATATATATATATATATATATATATAGTCTAGTAGAAAAAGGCAGACTTCTCCTTGCTCCTCATCTGGGATCTCCAACCCTACTATACCTCCAGTCCTCTGAAAAACCTACACTGAGAGAAATTAAGGTATAGCAATAGGTGTCCCAAGTACTTGCAGCCAGTCTGCTAGCAGTACACCATCAATTGATTTAGCAGGCACATTTCCCTACCCCAGTTGTTGAACCATAAAAAGAAATTCAGTTCCAGCCATCCACATGCTCAGTGTCTAAATGCTAGCTTGGCCAACTTGCTAGCACTGCAACTGCTGCCTTTTCAGCTGGTAGACTCTGCTCCCTTTCGTGAATTTATGGAATGTGCTGTACCTCAGTGGCAGGTTCCAAAATGCCATTTCTTTTCACAGAAGGCCATTCCAGCTCTCTACCAGCATGTGGAAGGCAATGTTTTGGCCTTGTTGGACAGGGCGGTCAGCAGTAAGGTTCATATTACCGCTGACTCATGGTCCAGCAGGCACGGGCAAGGACATGGGCACACTGGGTAACTCTGCTGGTAGCAGGGAAGCTCTCTCCTCCACCCCCTCCACTTATTCTTCCTCTATGGCCTCTTCTGCAGATTTGTCCTCTGAACCAGCGGTGCTCCGTAAGCGTTTAAGGGGCTACGCAAGCGGTCAAGCTAAAATATGCCATGCGGTGCTTGAGTTGATCTACCTAGGGGACAGGAGCCACACTGGGGAAGAGATTTTGTCAGCTTTGCAGGGGCAGGCTCAGAGGTGGTTGACGCCACGCCAGCTTCAGCCAGGAATGGTTGTATGAGACAATGGCACCAACCTTCTCTCCACCCTCTGACAAGGACACTTGACCCATGTTCCATGTTTAGCATACGTCCTGAATTTTGTGGTGCAGTGGCTCTTGAGCAGGTACCCAGGCTTACAAAATCTCCCGAGGCAGGCCAAAAAAGTCTGTGGTAATTTTGGCTGGTCATACAATGCCAGTGCTTGGCTGGCTGACATTCAAAGGGAATGCAACCTACCCACCAACCGCCTCATTTGTGACATTCCCACCAGGTGGAACTCAACTTGGCAATGCTGCAGCAGCTGCACACACAGCAGAGGGCCATCAATAAGTATCTGTGTGAGTATGGCACCAGGACAGCGTTAGGGGAGCTTGGCTTCTTTTTGCCACACTAGTGGCTACTGATCAAGGATGCATGCACAGTCCTGTCACCATTTGAGGAGGCCACAAGGATGGTGAGCAGCGACAATGCATGCATCAGTAACACTGTCCATCTGGTCTTCCTGCTGTAGCACACGCTTTGTGAAATCATGGACAGGGCACTTGAGGCAGAACAGCGGGAGGAAGAGGAGGACTTCCTTTCCTCTCAAGGCCCCCTTTATCCAGATAGCATTTCTGCGGGACCACCAAACACACAGGAAGAAGAGGAGGAGGATTGTGTCAGCATGGATTTAGAGGATAACTCTCAGCAGCAGTCTTCAAGAGATGTTTTTCAGTCCCCAGAAACCCAAGGAGTTGTACATGGCTGGGAGGAGGTAGTTACGGATAATGTGATCCTTAGTGACTCAGAATAGAATACCTCTGCAAACCTATGCTGCATGGCCTCCCTGGTTCCACAAAGCCTGTGAAAGGACCCTAGGATTCATGGCATCAAGGAGAGGGATCATTACTGGCTGGCAACCCTTCTTGATCCACGTTACAAGGGTAAAGTTGCAGAACTCATCCTGGCTTCGCAGGGGGAGCAGAGGGTGAAACATCCTCAGGAGGCCTAGAAGAAAGGTTTGTGTAACACGTTTCCAGACCCTGAGAGGTTACCATTTCCTGGTGCTGGACAACGTGTTGCTGAGGCTTCGTTTAGTCAGAGGAAGAGCGGTGGAGAAGGGGGCTGGCTGACCGATGCCTTTAAACAATTTTTCAGTCCTCAGCGCCAAGGTCTGATCGGTTCAAATAACCATCACCAGGGTCTGCATTATATGGTGCAGGAATATCTAGGGGCAAGAGCAGACTTGGAGACCTTTCCAACAGAGCATCCACTGGGTTACTGGGTCTTGAGGATGGACCACTGGCCATAACTTGCTCAATACGCTATTGAGCTACTGGCCTTTCCTGCAGCCAGCGTACTTTCTGAATGCACATTTAGTGTTGCTGGAGGGTTTGTAACGGATTAAAGTGTGCGTCTGTCCACAGACTCCGTTGATAGGCTCACAGTCATAAAAATGAATCAGTCTTGGATCATCAGTTATCAAGCACCTGATGCTGATGTAACTGATTGAATTTGCTATGGATCTGGGATCTCTTGAAGACTGCCTATGCTGACTATCCTACTCCTCTTCAATCTTGATGATGCTAGCTTCCAACAATATTTTTGGTTTAGGGCACCACCACTACCATACAAGGCCCAATTTTTCTGCCCCTGTTCAACAGGGGCATGTAATTACAATTTTTGATCTAATATTTCACAGCAGGGCCCGTTCCTGCACCCAACAAGAGTAACTGTGAGGACGTACAGTGTTGTGGTGCCACCAAAACTAAAGGCTCAATTTTTCTGTCCCTGTTTAACATGGGCATGTAATTACAATTTTTGATATAATATTTCACAGCAGGGCCCGTTCCTGCGCTCAAAAAGAGGGGTTAACTGTGAGGGGTTACAGTGTTCTGGTACCACCAACACCTAAAGCCCAGTTTTTCTGCAGAGTATATAGGGCAGGCCGTATAACATATATACTGCTTTTCAGAGTATATAGTGCTTGGGGGCCCATGCAGTTTTTAAAAAAAAATTGGTGCAGGGTTTCCCTTAAGCACAGTGGTGTATTGGTTAGCACTCTCGCCTCACAGCAATAGGGTTGCTGGTTAGAATCCCAACCACGACACTACCTGCCTGGAGTTTGCATGTTCTCCCTGTGCCTGCATGGGTTTCCTCCTGGTACTCCGGTTTCCTCCTACACTCCAAAGACATGCTGGTAGGTTTATTGGCTTCTGTCCAAAAATTGGCCATGGTGTATGGGTGTGAGTTGGGGACCTTGGATTGCAGACCCCTTGGGGGTGGGGACCGGTGTGAGTGTGTGTGGAGCTCTGAGTAGATTGATGGCACTACATGGGTATGTATAAAAAATATATAAAAAATATATAAAAAATAATAATATAGTGGATGGGCATCTTGATGGGACGCAATGTGCGAGGATGGGGACAATTGTGGGTGCTCACTCAGGTTGGATTGGTGTCTTTATTCAACCTTTCTAACTATGTAACTATGTAATATCCATTCCAGACCTGAAGGGCCTGGTATGGATTTTGAGGGTACATCCACGTCATTTTTTTGGGGTGTTTTTTGGCGTGGTGTTCATTTTAATATTCATACCAGACCTAAAGGGTCTGGTAATGGACTGGGGGGGAATGGGGGACGATGACCCATGCCTTTTTTTTCAATGATTTTTATCTATATTGCCATGATCCAACAATACATTACAGCCGCGAGCAGTTTTAAATGACATTTTTTCCTTTAGAAATGTCATTTTGCTGTGGTATTGTTATAAACATGGGAAAGATGCGCTACTTTACAGGCATACTAAAGACACCCCCAGGCATGATATTTAAAGGAATATTTAATTTTTATTTTTTCACTTTAAGCATTATTAAAATCACTGCTCCCAAAAAAGGCCGTTTTTAAAACTTTTTTTTGCATTGATACATGTTCCCTGGGGCAGGGCACGGGTCCCCAAACACTTTTATGGCAATAACTTGCATGTAAGCCTTTAAAATGAGAACTTTTGAATTTTCACGTTCGCGTCCCATAGACTTTAGCGGAGTTCGTACTAATTTTTTGCCTGTTCGCATGTGGCATTATGTAGGCACTATGTAGGCATTATGTAGGCACACCCTCTGCCATGAACCCTTAACAGAGAATTTTTTTTATAAAAATGATTAGTTAAGCCTACAAGTGCTTTTTTGATATTGGCTTTTGAAATTTACAAATGTAGCAAGTTAGAAATTGGATGAAAGGTTTAACACTGGGAAACACTTTTTGAAAGACAAAAAGTGCATTTTATATACAACTATATAGATCAGACCGAAATGAGTGACAACTGAGGAGCAACAGAGACAGAGGGACTTTGTTCCAAAAGAGGGACAGTCCCTCAAAATCAGGATCAGTTGGGAGCTATTGTTGCAGAACATGCTTGATCTGGACTACAGCTGTAAATACTAAGCACAGAAAGCCTTCCAAAGTACACAGATCTAAAGGCATTTCTCAGCTTGCAGGAACCAGGGGGTTGGGATCTCTTGTCACACACTGCATAGCACAGAGAACAGAGCTGAATGCAACCTGACTCCTGAATGGAGGGAAAGAACACACCCCCTCATACAGAAACTTGCACATCTAAAGCTGTCAATCACCTGCTGTCACCTGCTGTGTGCTGGATGGGGTGGGGCCATCTCCCTGGTTTGCCTGGTGTCATAAAAACTGTCAGAAATGACTTATGCAGATAGCAGAGAGCAGCCAGGATCCACGCTAAGTGCTATGGACACTATACACCAGGGGTCAGCAACCTTTTTCCACCTAAGGACCGGATTCACTGTATATGAATGCATGGAGGGCCACATTCACCTGCTAATAAATGAAGATAACATTACACAGCCCCCACACCTCTGGCCCCCTTTACATTACACAGCCCCCGCACCTCTGGCCCCCTTTATATTACACAACCCCCTGCACCTCTGGCCCCCTTTACATTACACATCTCCCTGTACCTCTGGCCCCCTTTATATTACACAGACCCCCTGCACCTTTGGACCCCTTTACATTACACAGCCCCCCTGCACCTATGGCCCCCTTTACATTACACAGACCTCCTGCACCCCTGGATCCCTTTACATTACACAGCACCCTGCACCTCTGGAACCCTTTACATTACACAGCCCACCCTGCATATTACACAGCCCCCCCTGCATATTACACAGCCCCCCTGCATATTACACAGCACCCCCAGCTGTGTAAAGCACAGAGGGATGGGGCACTTTATTTAATTTTTTTAATTATCTTTAATTTCATTTTTTTGTTTTTTTACACCGTCCCTTTGAAAAAAAAATTAATTACTTTTATTGCTGTCACAGGGAATGTAAACATCCCTTGTGACAGTAATAGGCAGTGACAGGTACTCTTTATAGAGGGATCTGGGGTCTATAAGTCCCCAAATCACTCATTTGCAATTAAAAGCATTTAAAACACCAAGTTTGGTTGTTTTGAATGCTTTTCAACAAAATAAGCTGTTCTGCAAATGTATCACTTAACAGTGTTGAGACAAGCTATTTACCAATGGCAGGGGTGCTTAAAATGATCAGATTTGATTTATTCCTGTAAAATATCCCAAAAGGAAAAAGCTGTTGCTGTGCTTAAAAATTGTGTCAGTTTGAGTTCAGCTTCAATTTAGTGTAGTTAGTGTATCTAAATCTGCTATTCCATCCAACACTTCCTCCACACTTGACAATGCTGCTGTCCAAAGGGGCCCTTGAGCTCCTTCATCCAGAAGGGAAGCGCTCTAATACAGGAGATGTGTTACTGGCCAGTTCACCAGATGTATAGAAAAAGGGAAAAAAGCCTAAAGACAGAAAACAAATGCAGCCACCACATCTAAGGATTAGTAAAGCTGCACTATCCTATATTTTTGTTTTTGGGTTTATTATTGCTTTGTCATCATAATTTGGTTATTCAGGCTGTTGTGGTCAACATACAGTTTCTCGAGAACTCAGTATGATGAAACAACATGCACATTTAGGGAAGACCTTGGCAAGCTGCTGTAATGCAACATACTGTGTAAAAAATGCTACTGTCACAATGGGGAAGTAAGCACAGAAACAAGGAGCAAACAGATAGATATTTAATATTGTTTGATAATCTAAAATGAGTCAATGCTCTTTGGTTGATTTCACAAAATTAAGACTGTGAGAAAGCATTGGTAGCCAGTATCACATAAAACATGTACAGACAGAGAGAGAGAAATAAAGGCTGCAATAATCAATCTGCTTCTTAAAATACTTTCTGGGGCTGTCTCTAGCTTCAGTACATTTTGAGGTTGATTTACTAAAGGCAAATAGACTGTGCACTTTGCAAAGTTGCTCCAGAGCTTAGTAATTGAGCAGAAGCTCTGCTGACTTCTATCATCCAATCATGTGCAAGCAAAAAAGCAAAAGTCAGCACCTATATTTTCTTGGCACAGCTTTTCTTTAATGTGCCCACGGGTAAGTTTACAAAACCCTTTAGGATTATTCACTAGTACTGTGGAAATAATAATTGGCACGTGTAGAGTACTTTTGTCTGCCTGAACTAATATAAAAAGAAATAAATGCTTAGGCTTTGTTAACATCTAAGCAGTTTCTGCAAGTCAGTTACAGCAGGGAAATACCAATAAGCAAAGAATTGACATATCACAAAACAGAAAGCAAAATGAAAAGAAGGGAAAAAGGGACAGGGTAAAAGAAAAAGTAGTTGTTGAAAAACTGTTGAATCAAAATCTCGTTGGTACCTGCTCTAGCGATATAATAATTGCATTAAAAAAAAAAAAAAAAAAGAACAGCTCAGAGCCTCCAATCAATAACTGTATTACTCTATTGCAGACTTGTTAAAAATATAAATAGTTGCTTGACAAATCAGTTCTAAAAAAATTGTCAATATCAGTCACCTTTGTGACACAAAACCACTTAAAAACATGTATACCAATTCCTTTTGAATCTAAATAAGAAAATCCAAAAAGGACTGGTTTATATTTTAGCTATCCATAGAATAGTATGTTAATGTGCATCTTCTAATGTGCATTGTCGTATTCTGTATAAAGGCAGCCCCTGCAGCCTCCACAATAGTTCCAAAAAGGCACATGACCCTTTTTGAGCAACACAGGGCACTACAATGCAGAGTAAATGTGTTGTGGTGCACTGCAGTGTATTATGCATTATAATCTCCTGCATAACATGTTGAGGTTGCCATTTACAATGAATCACACTGTATTTAGGGCAGGTGTACTGTGGGAATGCACATTACTACGCACTTTGCCACATTGCCCAAGCTTGAATGGGCCTTATGCAGGGCTGGACTTACCAATGGGCTTGACTGGGCTCAAGCCCATGTGCCCCATCCGATAGGGGGCCCCACGGGCCCCAACCAAGTGTACTCGGCTATACTCGGCTAGTTCCGCTCACAGTGACGCCTAGAACCGCCCTATGATGGACATAACACAGGGACTGTGAGCATAGCTAGCCGAGTACACTCGGCTATGTATGTATATCGGCGGCTCAGCTCCGCTCTCAGGACTGCGAGAGGAGCCGAGAAAAGCAGACAGGAGCCAAGATACACAGGACCGGCTCTGTGTATCTCGGCGGCGCCATATTTAAACTGCAGTGACACTGACAAGTCACTGCAGTTTAACTGTAGTCTGGGTAAGGCTGCAAATGACACGGACAAGGCTGCAGATGGAGGCTGCAAGGCTGCAAATGACACTGACAAGGCTGCAAATGACACTGACAAGTCACTGCAGTTTAACTGCAGCCTGGGCAAGGCTGCAAATGACACGGACAAGGCTACAGATGGACACTGATAAGGCTGCAGATGGAGGCTGCAAGGCTGCAAATGACACTGACAAGGCTGCAAGGCTGCAAATGACACTGATAAGGCTGCAAGGCTGCAAATGATACTGACAAGGCTGCAAGGCTGCAAATGACACTGATAAGGCTGCAAATGACACTGATAAGGCTGCAAGGCTGCAAATGACACTGACAAGGCTGCAATGTCACTGGGCAAGGCTGCAAATGACACTGACAAGGCTGCAAGGCTGCAAATGACACTGACAAGGCTGCAAATGACACTGGACAAGCATGCAGATGGACGCTGTGCAAGGCTGCATTGATGAGCATTTAAATGTAAGTTTTTTTCCCTAAATAGTTTTTTTCCTTATAATTCCTTAAACTCTTATCTTGAGGTTTGCTGATTGGTTATTGGCAGTTACATAGTGCCTCGTTTACTGACGTTGAGAAAACCTGTCTGCATTAGACAGTGATGTAATGGCGGACAAACGGTATCAGAGTGGCGCGCTTAAAAGAAAAGGTTTAAAGTAATGTATAGAAGGTAGGGCCCGAAAGTGACTCAAGCCCAGGGGCCCCCACCACCCTAAGTCCTGCCCTGGCCTTATGGGTATATTTATAAAGCAGTGAATATTGCGTTCATCAAATATTCACTGCAGGTCAATCTTTGTGGTACATTTGTTTTAAATTACAGGGAATTATTAAAGAAGAAGTTTGGGAGTAAAAAACAAACACGCATACTCACCTCCGTGCTTCAGCATTGGTCCAATGCTACATCTGAGCCCTGCTGAATCTAAGCTTGAGACCACTAATCGCTCAATTCTTGGTCAATTCTTGGTCCGAATTGACTGAGAATTGAGCGATCGGTGGTCTCAAGCTTAGAGTCAGCAGGGCTCAGATGCAGCATTGGACCAATGCTGCATCTGAGCAGGTTAAGGTTGATCTTAACAATATGGTTGGGATCCTTCCAGAGCTTAGCTTGCTGTCAACCAATTCTGGAACACAGGAGAGCACAAGTAATTTCACTTCTATGACCCAGAAGATAAGTATGGCCAAAAAGGCTTTGGACATACTTCTCTTTTAACCACCGCCGAATATTTAGTATAAATATGAGCCTAGGTATCTACTAATTTGACTTAGCAGTGGATACATTTTGACCAATGCAATTTTATAATGTATGTACCTCAGTGGCAACCCATAGATGGGGTAACTGACCGACCGGCCACCTCTGAAGTACCTCATGAATCTTCTAAACTGCAACTAGTTGTGTTTACTCCTAATCACCAGTTCGTTCCATGGATAATCCTGTATTGAAGTTGCTGCCTTTCTTCAGATCAACAAGTATTTTTCTGTACTTGCTTAAAATATTCCTAGTCTGAAAAATGAAAACTAATGCAGTCTCAAAATCTAGAGACTGGTTAGCTGTAATATACTTTTTTTTTCTTGGGTTTAGTTATATTTTAATATGTGTATGTACTCCCATCAGCAAAGATATCTATTTATTTTATATCCACCCAGATACCAGTGAGTGGTAAGACAAATATAACGTTCAGAGCAATACTTGGATTATTCTGGCACCTTATACTGAACTCCATCCCTGGAGACAGGAAAAATTAGTGTTTTTTTGGAATTTTCACATGTCCAGTTACCATAATACATTTCAACCCAGCATCCATCTATTTGTAGTTAAACGGGCTTTACAGCACAATTACATACCAGCATATTTTTGAACAAGACTTCATCCAGGGCATAGATTATTCTCATATCACTCATGCTCTTTATATTTTAAATTCAATTTGTTAAAGCGAAAATAAAAAAACCCGAAAACAAACATTTATAATATTGCAGGTTATCAGTCCTTGGATGTTGTGGATGCTTTATTTTTCCTTTTTAGGCCTTTTTTTCTTTATTTTCATTTGTTGATCTGGCCAGTAAGTTTGTTATTTTCTTTTAAAATACCAAACTCTGAAGCAAAAGTGGCAGTTATAGAGTTGAGACAAACCATTTAACACTTTTACTCATGTTTGTGAAGACTTTATACCAAATTGAAAAAAAAGAAACTGTTGTTGTAACTGTTTATAATTATGTGAGCTGAAGTTTCAGCTTTAGGCCAGGTTCACACTGGGGTAATGCGGGAAACCCTGCAAATCTTGTGTGGGTTCCCCCATCGCACCTGAATCGCCGGCGGTTTACACTAACATCTGCGAACCACTGTGGGTGTCAGTGTAAAGTCAATGAGACCCCCAGATTGGTTCGCAGATCGCAGTGCGAACTGTGAAATGGTGCAGGAATTGGATCACATAGTTCTGAACACCCATGCGATACGATTTTAGTGCAGACCAAGAAAAGGGTCCTGAACCATTTTGGTACAAACGTGATGCGATTTCAGCCATACAGTTTGTATGGTTGAATTTGCATCGCACAAACCTGCAATGCGGTGCGAATCACATGAGATGTCTGTGATCACGCCAGTGTGAACCTAGCCTTAATGTATTAGTCATGTTCAGCTACATTGGCTAGTACATCCAACACTACCTTCTGCTGTCCAAGGGTGGCCCCATTGCTCATTTTTCCAGACTGGAGCCATCCTAAGACAGAAAGTGTGTTACCAGCTTGGTCACCAGGTGTAAATAAGGAAAAAAAGCCTGAGGAAAAGTAAACCACAGCCACCACTAGGGATGAGCTTAGCTGTTCTGGGTTCTAGTAAGGTTCAGCGAACTTCAAAGAAGTTCAGATGCCAAACCTGAACCAAACTGAAATCAAGCAAGGACAGAGAGTATTTTGGGTCTTTGAATACACCCTAGTGTGCACACTTACCACGCAAAAAGAAAATATATTTTCCTATAATATACAGTTTGTATAAAAATAATTTTTTATTTCATATAATGTCTGTAAAATACATTACAAAGATAAGCGCATTAAATCTTCTGAGAAGGTCAATGCGTTTTGTGGATCATCCGCTTCATCAGGACTAACAGAATTGGGTGTATTGAAAAAAGTAAATCACAGACAGTTAAAAACAAATCCAGAATGGATGCAATATAGTGTGCTCAATGCTTTATGGAAGGAGAAACTGAAGATCTCAGACACAGCCTGCAGGCTCATGGGAAGACAACCCTTAAGTACATAAACATAGACCAGAGCAAGCCAAAATCTAGTCTGCTGTAGATAAAATGTCTCTGGGTAGGGGTGGAGTCCTAGTAGACTGAAGTGAGTATTTGAAAATTGAAGAGCTCTTCAGGCCTCAAATATAAGAGAGGAAAAGATGACAAATGAATCAGTATCCTAGTGGGACCTCTTTAATCAATGTAAGTAGGTATGAATCACGGTCAGATGGAGCCAGTGACATCAAAGTATGGGTGAGCAAGACAATACCTTGTACAAAGATGAGAGGTAGTATGTCTCACCCCTCCTCCTAGGGCTGCTGGAAGGACTAGATTTTGGCTTGCTCTGGTCTATGTTTATGTACATGATGGTCTTCTTCCCATGAGCCATCAGGCTGTATCTGAGACCTTCAATTTCTCCTTCCATAAAGCATTGAGCACACTATATTGCATCCATTCTGGATTTGTTTTTACCTGTCTATGATTTGCTTGTTTTCAATAGACCCAATTCTGTTGGTCCTGACGAAGCGGATGATCCGAGAAACGCACTGACCTTCTCAGAAGATTTAATGCACTTATATTTGTAATGTATTTCACAGACAACAATACGTGTTTTTATATTGTAAGAAGTAAAAAAAGATTTTTATACAAACTATATGATATAGGAAATTTATTTTTCTTTTTGCGTGATAAGTGTGCACATTGGGGTATATTCAATGTCCCAAAATACTCTCTGTCTTTTTGCTACTATATCGGGATGATACCCTAGTGTTCACACATTTTAGCTTTACTGCACTCTTTCCCACAAAAAACCTCAAATATGCCAAACTAAAATCAATGGGAGTCAACTCGGTTACATTAAATTGCCAATTTGCTGGGCATCTCTGTTATGTAGATAACGTGCTGCAACAGCACTGATACTTACAAAGGAAAAATGTGTTTAAAATTGCTGGCAAATGACATTACATTGCCAGCTTCTTTAGAAAGAAAATAAAAACAGCGCACAGACTCCCGCCAAGCATCTGCTACAATTTTTGGGGAACCTTTTGAGGGGTCTGTGTGTTTTTTTTTCATATTTGTAAGTGTCACTTTTGATGTAGGCCACCCCCCTGAACCATACCAGGCCACACGCACTCAACACGAAGGGGTGACCTGCCAGGGAACACTTTTTCCCCCTGGAAAAGCAGCTTGTCCCTATGGTGATGAGGACAAGGGCTTCTTCCTCACAACCCTGGCTGGTGGTTGTGGGAGTCTCAGGGTATGGGTCATATCAAAATCTGAAAGCCCTGTTTAATACTAAGGGGGTCCCAAGATACCAGCCTTCGCCATGTGAATGAATAATGTATTAGGATACTCATACTAAAAAAAATGTAACCTAGAAATAAAGACACCCAAACATTTGACAAGACATGTATTAACCACTTGCAGACTGTATTACTTAGATATACAGGAGCAAGGAGGCTCTACTGCACCGGATCACGTACCTAAGACACGATCCAGAACCTCTGGGTTGGGGGGCGCGCAGGCGTGCCGCCGGTGGCCAGTTCCCGCGGTGACTATTCACAACGGGAGCCGATCAGCGGGTACCGCAGACGCGACGTCTGCTGCCATCTGCCGATCCTTCGGTACATAGGCAGCATGGCAGTCTGCCTATGTAAACAAGGTAGATTGGTGTGTTTCTGCAAAGCAGGGACACGGATCCATGCCTTTCCCTAGTAAAAGCATCTCCCACAGCTTAGTAAAACACAGGCTAGGCACACATTTAACCCTTTGATCGCACCTGATGTTAACCCCTACCCAGCCAGTGTCATTAGAACAGTGACAGAACATATTTTTAGCATTGATTACTGTATTAGTGTCACTGGTTCCCAAAAAGTGTCAAAAGTGTCAGTTAGTGTCCCGACTGTCTGCCGCAATATCGCAGTCCTGCTTTAAGTCGTTGGTCGCTGCCATTACTAGTAAAAAAAAAAAAAAAATATCCCATAATTTGTAGACGCTATAACTTTTGCGCAAACCAATTAATTAATTGCCCCTTATTGGGATTTTTTTTACCAAAAATATGTAACAGAAAACATATTGACCTAAATTGATGAAGAAATTTGATTTTGTACATTTTTTATTGGATGTGTTTTACAGCAGAAAGTAAAAAATATTGTTTCCTTTTTAAATTGTCAGTCTTTTTTTTTGTTTACAACCGCAGAGGTGTTTAAATACCACCAAAAGGACATAAACATTTTTTGGATACAGCGTCACACAACCGCGCAATTGTCAGTTAAAATAACGCAGTGCCATATTGCAAATAATGGCCTGGTCAGGAGGGGGGGGGGTAAATCTTCCGGAGCTGAAGTGGTTAAAAAATTAAAAATCTCCAAATTCACTAGTTGGAAATCCATCGTCAATCATGACCAGAGCAATGGTCCCACTGACCAAATGATATCTCCCTAAGCTGTCATCATATGTATAAAAAAAGGAGTGGGCATAGTGGGGACCTCATTGCCCAAATACGGCCATTTCGTTTCCTTAGCAATCATTGAGAGCTAGAAGCTTTCATGTTCATCCACACTGAATGCTCTAAACTTTGGACATTCAGATGAACGTACGAACAGCCAGTGTTCGGTCCAAACTTATGTTCAGTCCTAACACTAAGCTAATCCCTGTCCACCACATCCAAGGATTGGTAAACTGCAAAAAATTACATTTTTGTTTTATAGTTTATTACCTCTTTAAGGAAAATGCAGCATATATAAATTCTACTGTGCCAGCAAGCCTTTTCCATGAATTTCCTGGTAATGTGCATGTAGTACGTTTTAATATAGTATGCTATTCGAGCAACATAAATGATTTTTATTCATTGTTTCAGACAAGAAAATGCAAAACACACAGATGTGTGCTAAATAAGTGCATCATTCCATGACGTACAGCCATAACATGTATTTAAAACACACTAAACGGCATGCATATTCACAATACAATATGTGACTTCAGATGTAAGACAGCTGGCTGAACAGGAAAAAAAAATATTCTTTATTAGGTAGCACTTTATTTATTTTTTTACTTCAGTAAAATCATTTTCTGCTTTAGCACTTTAGCAACCAGTTTTCAATGCTCAACAATTTCACCCTCCACAGAATTCCCTTGCTTGACATGTTAACTCAATATGTGCTATTAACTAGGCAACATTTTGTCTCATGATTGATGAGCAATATGCATTTTTTTTAATCTGAGCTCCAACAAGATATTCCCAACTCAGTTTAATCAAGTTATGTATTCATTGACAATTCAAAAATGTATTTATTACAATAAACAAGCATAAATGCTTGAATCTATAAGCATCTCCATGCAATTCCTTGCACATTAACAGCCGAACTGGAAGATGATGGGGCAGCACTAGTTTGTTGTCCAATTCTTCCAATGCTTTGATGACCAATACATAATGACCTGAGTCACCATGTCGCCTTGAGGAAAGGACCCTGCATGGCCCCAGAACATATTTGACAAATGTGACATTGCAATAATAAATGAGTGTCTATGTTTGCAACAGAGTGCTGGTGATGTCTCATCATTTTATTGGGAAGACTTCACTTCCCCTCCTGTCTCTGTGATAGACAAGAAATGAAGGGCTAGTTAAGGCTTGGACAGGAAGACATAGACAGGAATAGTGGTTCTAACCCTTACCCAGTTTGCTGAAAACGTTTTTTGTTAGTATTAGTGTCCCCACTGGAGAGAATTCCCATCAGTCCCTGTCCAGACCGTTAGTAAAGGGACATCTTCCCAGTGGGGACACAGACCTCAACAAAAATCTCATACAATAGAAAAAGGGATTACCCCATAATTAGCTTCAGTTGTTTATTGAAGGCTTAACAAAACAGATGACAAAGAAAAGTTTCCTCTTACACCGATTTGGGGCCTCACAGGACCTCTTTCTTAAGGTGATAGACAAACAAACATCACCCATAGAACTACTTCTTACACTGCATACCTTTCCAATTGAACAAACTCACCACACCTGTATTCATGCTATTGCAAGACTAGATTGAACTTCATTAATAGAATTTTGTTAAAGCATAATAGTCCATATATGAAAACAAGACACTTCATCCGGCTGGCATTCCAGTCAGTCTGTACCACAAACAGGGCATAGATTGATGCACAGCCATTAGGAATCTGCTTGCGATCTTAAGATAGGAAGTGATGCAATAATGTGCATTTTAAAGGCAGAAAGTGTCACAGCACTACATCCACTCATCAGACAAGCCAGAATAAATCAGGCATGGACCGTGTCATCATATAGACAAAGTTTGTTGTAAAAAATGTCGAAGAGAATAGAAAACAATGCAATTATACTACTCACAGATATGCAACCACAATATATTACACAAAGATGACCAATAAAAAGTGCCAAATTTTTTGTATTTATCAGTTGGATCTGCTCTGACCAGGAGATCCCTTAAGCTGGCCATAGATGGGTAGAATTTTGAACGCTAAAAATTCACAGGAAAAGAATGTTCTAAGCAAGTTCATTTGTTTTTAAAATCATTTGTTGGTCAAATTGACGTTCATTTTCGAATGCAGTGACAAGAACATTTGAAGGAGCAGGATGATAAATTTTTGTCGAACTAAAAAATTTCTAATGCTGCCTACACACGGTCGGATCTTCCGACGGAAAATGTTCGATGTGAGCATGTTGTCGGAAATTCCAACCGTGTGTAGGCTCCATCGGACATTTTCCGTCGGAATTTCCGACAAACAAAATTTGAGATCTGCTAACTGAAGAATCCGCAGAATTCGACACTTCCAGGTCCCCCTTGACAATCCCTGGAATTCATAAAGACTGGCGCAAGCAGATTTTGTGAAAGTGTCTCACATGCATTCTTATGCCATGTACACATGGTCGTATTTTCCGACAACAAATGTTCGATGGGAGCTTGTCGGAAATTCCGACTGTATGTAGGCTCCATCGGACATTTTCCGTCGGCATTTCCGACAAACAAAATTTGAGATCTGGATCTCAAATTTTCTGACAACAAAATCTGTTGTCGTAAATTCCGATCGTGTGTACACAATTCCGACGCACAAAGTTCCACGCATGCTCGGAATCAAGCAGAAAAGCCGCACTGGCTATTGAACTTCATTTTTCTTGGCTCGACATACGTGTTGTACGTCACTGCGTTCTTGGCGATCAGAATTGTCCGACAAGATTTGTGTGACCGTGTGTATGCAAGACAAGTTTGAGCCAACATCTGACGGAAAAAAAACATGGATTTTGTTGTCGGAAAATGCGATCGTGTGTACGCGGCATAACAGTATATGTGGTTTTCAGTTGGTATAGTTCATTAAACAATCAAATATTAAAAGCAAACAAAATCTTTCGACTGACATTCAAATGTTCTGACAATGTTCTGAGCATTTTCATATTAATTTTCCTAAAATATTTTGTTCACAATTCTATCCATTTATGGATAGCTTTAGGTTTCTACTTCTACAGATGGTGGCTTTTTTACTATGTCAATTCGATACATTTCAGTTTGAAAATGTTGAGTTTGAACATAGGGGATCCTGTCCATACCTATTTTTAGAGGAGCAAATTCTTCCATTCTAGCAAATGCATGTTCTAGGGCTCTGTCCAGGACATCCCTAGGATACTCAAGATCAATTAATTTTTGCTTCACTGGGAATTTGATCCCTGTGGTCACCCAAGTCAGAACTCTTCTAAACCAAGAAATAGGAAGATTGACCACTGAGTTCCCAGGATGGGCACTAGAATACTTGAATAAGGTGATCCTATCCATGGCTTTTATATATTTTTTAGTTCAAAAACATAATCTATGAATCAGAAACCTCAGGTTTAAAAACTATTGATGGAAAAATAGAATTTAAGAATGACACAATTTCTTCAAATTCTTGGACCTACCCCATTCAAACAAGGAATATGTCATCAGTATAGCAAAAAAAACACTTGTGTACATGGGTTATGAATGACATGGATGATTTAACTTTTCATCTAGGAACCCAACTAAAAAATTTAGAAATGCTGGAGCATCTGATCTGCCCATAGCCATGTTCCTGTTTTGAGTAGGTCCTCAAATTTGAAGAAATTTTTCTCTAAAATCAGCTCTAGAACCTGTAAAGTTTAACAAAATGCTAGGTTTTGTAGAATGAGACAATAGCAAATGTTCAACAGGCAATAAGCGGAACTAAACCCTCCTATTCTTTACAGCCAAGGTAGCTACCATCTAAGCCTCTGTTTGATCTGCAGTTACTATGGTGCTGCACATCGGCTATGACACCAGACATTTGCTGGCTTGACAGTTCAGTTGAGGGCTAGCATAAGCACACTAGTAACTGTAACACTATCATTCAGGGCATGCCTTGAATGTATTAATTTTGGGAAACAATTAAATATGTGGGTTTAGTTCCATTTAAGGTCCATAATTTGGAATGTTTTTATACCATGAAAAAAATGTCTATGCTTGCAAGCAACCTAACCTGTTCTATCTTTACATTAGAAATTTGCTGTAAGTAACCACTAGCATCTTTTAAGAAAGAGGGTAAAGCTATCACCAATGACTGTAGTAAACTATCAATGAATTTGGCCAGTGGTGGGGTCACACTGTTGGAACCCGATATAATGGGGTGATATTTTAACAGTTCAAATTCTTTGTGGATCCTGTGGATTTGCTGTTTAATAACAAACATGATTGTTCCAGTCAGGGCCGGACTGGGAATAAAAACCAGCCCTGGAAAAAATTTCATACCAGCCCCATAGCATTATTATATCAGCCCTACATCATTATGTCATTTTCTTATTCATAAAAGTGAAAAACATGCATTTTAAAGCACATTTGAAGTGTATTATATATAGGTATGTAGATAAGACAGATATGAAGGCACATAGGGATATATATATATAAATATATATATATATATACCAGTGCCCCCTTACATTATTGTATTCACTCCCCCCTTACATCAGTGACCACCCCCCAGACTGGTTTGGCGGCACTGATGCTGACCTCCTCTCAGGTGCAAGAGATCAATGCATCAAATGCAGCCTCATCAGTGCCCATCAAATGCAACCTACCAGTGCCCACCAAATGCAGCCCACCAAATGTAGCCCATCTGTGCAGTGCCCACCAAATGCAGCCCACCTGTGCAGTGCCCACCTAATGCAGCCCACCTGCGCAGTGCCCAGCAAATGCAGCCCACTTGCGCAGTGCCCACCTAATGCAGCCCACCTGTGCAGTGCCTACCTCATGCAGCCCATATGTGCAGTGCCTACCTCATGCAGCCCATCTGTGCAGTGCCCACCTCATGCAGCCCACCTGTCCAGTGCCCACCTAATGCAGCCCATTTGTGCAGTGCCCACCTAATGCAGCCCATCTGTGCAGTGCCCACTGAATGCAGCCCACCTGCTCAGTGCCAGCAAATGTAGCCCACCTGTCCAGTGTCCACCTAATGCAGCCTACCTGTGCAATGCCAACCTAATGCAGCCCATCTGTGCAGTGCCCACCTCATGCACACTATCTAATGCAGCCCACCTGTGCAGTGCCCATCTCATGCAGTCCACCTAATGCAGCCAACCTGTTCAGTGCCCACCTCATGCAGCCCACCTGATGCAGCCTACCTGTGCAGTGCCCAACTCATGCAGCCCACCTGTGCAGTGCCCACCAGTACCTGGTTCACAAGCTCCTCATTAAACTTGGATTTCAATTGCCCACCCAGGTGGCCGCTGTAAGGAAGTCCTGCCTCCTGTGACACATGTCACACTGATTCAGTGCCCCATTGGATCATTTTTCCGTCAGTCACTGAAGCCGGTCTAGAAGGCGGGACTTTCTTACAGCGCAGCCAAACAGTTCAGACACAGCGGGAGCCGGGAGAACACCGCTGTGTGTGTGGCACACACAAACACACAAAGAAGAGGGGGGGAGGACAGCACGTAAGCTTCGGCAACCAGCCGCAGTGCAGCCACACAGGATCAGCCCTGCTTGAGCCACAGCTCAAAACGGCCCCAGGGCAGGCGGCCTACCGGCAAATTTCCCGGTATCCCGGTAGGCCAGTCCGGCCCTGCTTCCAGTATATAGAAGTGGCTGTCCAGTCCTGTATAGAGTCTAAGTGGGGAGCAAATACATTATTAATAACACTTGAATAATGATCTCTGATCCCTAAAAGAGTCATACAAAGTGACTCCAGAGAAACATTTTTAAAAAATTAGCAACTGTGACTGGACCATTAAAGAGATAGGGTTCTGGCAGACACCGTAAAGTGGTTTCTAGTTTTGGGGAGGGATTAGACCCCCTGATGGGTTTTTACTGCTATCCAGGACTCCATTGGAGAGATTTTCCCTGCTGAACATGAAAGCCTGAAAGTGATCTTAACCCTTCTCTAACACTAAGGAAAAACATTTTAACTGAACATATACATTAATGGGGATATTTATAAAGCAGTAAATTTACATTTGCCAAACAGTCACTACAGATGAATCTTATCGGTTAATGTTTTTATTGTAAAGAGAATAATTCACTACCACTGAATGTTTTGTGTATATCACATTTACTACTTTATAAATTTACCTCTAATGCCGCGTACACACGAACGGAATTTCCGACAGAAAGAGTCCAATGGGAGCTTTTCATCGTATGTTCCAAACGTATGTATGCCCCATCGGACTTTTTCTGTTGAAAATTCAGAAGGACATAGATAGAGAACATGTTCTATATTTTTCAGACGGAACAAATTACTATCGGAAAAACCGCTGGTCTGTATGCTGTTCCGACCCACCAAAAACTACGCATGCTCTGAAGCAAGTAGGCTACTGGCTATTGAACTTCCGTTTTGTAGTCCCCTCATACATGTTGTACGTCTCCGTGTTCTGGACGGTCGGAATTTGGTGTGACCATGTGTATGCAAGACAGCTTGAGCGAAATTCCGTCGGAACTCCGTCATAAAAACCTTCAGAGTTTATTCCGACGGAAAAAACGGTTGTGTATACAGGGCATTAGAGTTCTAATTTCTAAGTATATATGATCTGTAGAATATTCAGACAATTCTACAGCTACTTTTAAACCACCTCTGTCATCTTCTTTACTGCTTACTATTAAATTTGTGAAAGAACAGGAATAAAGCCAGCTATTCTTTTTGTTAAAATGTATTTATTCTTATTGCTGTTACACTCAAATTCTATCATTTTCTATCTACACGGGGGCATGGCAGGTGTGTGAGTTTTATGTACTTTTTTTCTCTAATAAAACTAAAATCAGTTCTACCAAGACTAGAACATTTATTCTGTGTAGTACTCATTATTTATATTTGTAGCTACTAATGAAACATTTATATAATCTCTATATGCTGTCTACAAGAACATCTTTCAGAAAAATTGCACAATAATTATTACTTACAGTGTCTCTTACTAACACACAAACTTTCTATTTTAGCCAAGCATCAAGAACGAAATTATAAAATCACTTCTTGTTGGTATAAATGCCCTCCTGATCTCCACACAGTCTATCTCAGTTACACTGACAAATGATGAGCGGTGCTTGAAAACACCTGAGACTATGATCCATGTATGGGCCAAGTGTCCTTTGGTAGCCCCCTTCTGGTCAAAAAATTTCTGGATCTATAATAAAATCATAGACACATCCCTACAACCCGCTATATATGCATTTCTCATTTATCAATCCTCCCTGGTCCCTTTAAATCTATTTGGAAAGACCTACTACATTGCATGCTCACTGCTGTTAAAACGGTAATAGCATCAAACCAGTTAGCCCTCCTATGGCAGAATAAGTTTGTGAAATGGGTGAAATTCACTCCATGGAGCAGATGAAACATGTTGAAGAGAAACCTCTAAAAAAGACATCTAGTCGCTTGGTTTCAATGGGAATACTTCCGTACCTCTGATGATTTCCCTCAATACTTATAAATGTATTGTTTTCCTTTGCCTCCCCCCAGGGCCTTCTAGTTATGTATACTTAACCCAACTAAAAAGCCATATGTTATCTTCATAAATATGACCCCCCCCTTTTTTTTTTACATTTTTTTTTTTCTTTTCTCTTACTTCCCTTTTTTTCTTTTATAGACCATTTCTTTCTGTTCCCAATTTGTTGTTTACATGACATCTTGTGGATATCATGTGCTAAACATGTAGTACCAGTATAAGTTACAACTACAGTAGTTCTTTGAATAGGATATAGAAGTACTTTCTACATTGTAACAGTGTTTACATCACAGATCTTTTAGTCAAAATAATCCCATGCTGGGGCTTTTCCTCCATTCAGGTTTAGACTCTCTGTGAGCTTTCTTTGTATATTGTATGTATTGACATACAGTACCTGTCTGTTGAGGTTTGTCATGGGACCATGACATGATATGCTTTATTATTATGTGACTTGTACTTATATGTCTCTACTGTTCTACAATGTCAAACACTATACTATGAAAACACATTTTTTCACAACACTAATAATTATTCTTCTCAAAGTATTCTAAAACTTGAACCATTTACAGAGACGATAATTGTGTATTTCCCTTTTTAAGACTTTTTCAAACATTTATTTTATTACAATAGAAATGTCAGCATATACAGTATGACAACTTTAAAGTTGAACACCAAGAATTCAGCCACTTCTAAATTCTTCTGGCCTACTATAGGTTAGGCCAATGAGGTGCATGCCACATTGATGATCAATTTCTTTAATTTACAATTTATATTTTTACTGAGTACTGGGAGGGTAGTTATCGCTATACTTCCAGTGCTCCGATGTTGGACCTTCTAGTCTCAACTCCAGCAGCTGCAGAGTAACTTGCAGCTGCTCTACCAGCCCCTTCTTTCCTCCTGCCCAATCACAGAGCACTTTGTACTATGTGAACCTAGTCACAAAATACAAAGCCTTCTGTGAATAGACAGAGGGAGGGGGGGGGCCTTGGGGATGGGCAGAACAGCTGCTGTGTAAGAAAGCAACGTCTCTCCTGTCAGAGTGCCAGGAGTATAGTGATATCTGTACTCCCAGCACTCATTAAAAGTGTCAATTATACATGAAAAAAGATAATTCCACAAGGTGGCATACACCTTGTTGGACTTAACAGATACTAAGCCAGCAGATTTTAGAAAGTGACTAAATTTTGGGAATTCAGCTTTGACTGTCAATAATCATGCAAACATGAACCCCTTTTTATAATTTTAAGATATCTGGTGTGTGTGTGTACAAGCATAACGGGGGAGCCTGCAAATTTGTCCTCAATAATCTTTCAATTTCGGTTTGAATTCTTTTTTTCTACTATGGTATACACTTCATGGAAAATATATTCTGTTATTTCTCTAAAATACTGAAAAACAATTAATTGCCGGTAATTTTAGGGTGACCATACGCTATATATTATCTGATCTTCTTTAGAAATACCAAAATGATGTAATATAAGGACCTACCTAAATTTTTCAATCAATGTGCAGCATATCCACACAGGAATGCCCTTCCATTACACTGTTAATTGTAGATCTAAAGAAGATTGTACAATCAGATTGGATAGTGTATGGCCAGCATTAGGGTAAACATATACTATACACTATGTTTTGGAACTACATTTCCCATGATGTTCAACTACACTGCAGAGTGCATGAGCATCATGGGAAATTTAGTTCCAAAACATCTGGGGTGCCAAGGTTTGCCATCACTGCACTATACATTTTTATTGTACCATTTCCTTTAGGTCTACCCATAAGTGTGTGCAGCCTATTGTATAAGGGTGTGCACCCCTAAACTCAAACACACATTCCTGTGTGTGTATGTGTGTGCATATATATATATATATATATATATATATATACACACACACACACACACACACACAGTATCTCTCAAAAGTGACATTTTTGTAAATATTTTATTATACCTTTTCATGTGACAACACTGAAGAAATTACACTTTGCTACAATGTAAATTAGTGAGTGTACAGCTTGTACAACAGTGTAAATTTGCTGTTCCCTCAAAATAACTTAACACACAGCCATTAATGTCTCAACTGCTGGCAACAAAAGTGAGTACACCCCTAAGTGAAAATGTCCAAATTGGGCCCAATTAGAAATTTTCCCTCCCTGGTGTCATGTGACTCGTTAGTGTTACAAGGTCTCATGTATGAATGGGGAGCAGGTGTGTTAAATTTGGTGTTATCGCTCTCACTCTCTCATACTGGTCACTGGAAGTTCAACATGGCACCTCATGGCAAAGAACTCTCTGAGGATCTAAAAAAAAGAAATTTTTGCTCTACATAAAGATGGCCTAGGCCATAGGAAGATTGACAAGACCCTGAAACTGAGCTGCAGCATGGTGGCCAAACCATACAGCAGTTTAACAGGACAGGTTCCACTCAGAACAGGCTTTGCCATGGTCGACCAAAGAAGTTGAGTGCACATGCTCAGCGTCATATCCAGAGGTTGTCTTTGGAAAACAGATGTATGAGTGCTGCCAGCATTGCTGCAGGGTGAAAGGGGTGGGGGGTCAGCCTGTAAGTGCTCAGACCATATATCGCACACTGCATCAAATTGGTCTGCATGGCTGTCGTACCAGAAGGAAGTCTCTTCTAAAGATGATGCACAAGAAAGCCCACAAACAGTTTGCTGAAGACAAGCAGACTAAGGACTAGGAATGAGCTTCGAGTTCGAGTCGAACCCATGGTGGACTCGAACATTGCATGTTCGACCGTTCGTCGAATTTCGAAAGTTATGGGCCGTTCGCGCCAAATTTGAGTGGCGCGTCATGGCCCATAATTCACTGCGGCATCGCAGTGCATTGCTGGCTGATGATTGGCCAAGCATGCACTATGACCCGCATGCTTGGCCAATCACAGCGCCGTCTGTACAGAGAGCCGTAATTGGCCAAAGCCAGGGTGGCTTTGGCCAATTATGGCTCAGGGGGTTTAGTACATGCCCCTGCATGGCGGCCTTGTGTAGTGTGTTGCAGCGGCGGCGGAGAGATAGAGACAGAGAGACAGTGTCATCTGATTTAAGTTAGATAGAGTATATATATATATATATATATATATATATATACATATATATATATATATATATATATATATATATATATATATATATATATACTGTATTCAGTTTAGCTAGATCCGTTCTGACAGGCAGGCAGGTGTTTTTACAGTATTTACAGCTATCTGAAGAAAATTGCTGCTGTTCTTCTGATCCTATTAGTCCTATTAGCTACAGTATTTACAGTTAGTGTAGTCCATCCTCTGCACAGTGTGCACCTAAAGCTACCTGAAGAAAATTGGTGGGTTCTTCTGATTCTATTAGTACTGCAGGCAGCTGTAGTATTTACAGTTAGTGTAGTGCATCCTCTGCACAGTGTGTACCTAAAGCTACCTAAAGAAAATTGGTGGTGTTCTTCTGATCCTATTAGTACCGCAGGCATCTGCAGTATATACAGTTAGTGTAGTGCGTCCTCTGCACAGTGTGCCCCTAAAGCTACCTGAAGAAAATTGGTGGTGTTCTTCTGATCCTATTAGTACCGCAGGCAGTTGCAGTATTTACAGTTAGTGTGGTGCATCCTCTGCACAGTGTGCACCTAAAGCTACCTGAAGAAAATTGGTGGTGTTCTTCTGATCCTATTGGTACCGCAGGCAGCTGCAGTATTTACAGTTAGTGTAGTGCGTCCTCTGCACAGTGTGCACCTAAAGCTACCTAAAGAAAATTGGTGGTGTTCTTCTGATCCTATTAGTACCGCAGGCAGCTACAGTATTTACAGTTAGTGTACTGTGTCCTCTGCACAGTGTGCATCTAAAGCTACCTGAAGAAAATTGATGGTGTTCTTCTGATCCTATTGGTACCGCAGGCAGCTACAGTATTTACAGTTAGTGTAGTGTGTCCTCCGCACAGTGTGCATCTAAAGCTACCTGAAGAAGATTGGTGGTGTTCTTCTGATCCTATTAGTACCGCAGGCAGCTACAGTATTTACAGTTAGTGTACTGTGTCCTCTGCACAGTGTGCATCTAAAGCTACCTGAAGAAAATTGATGGTGTTCTTCTGATCCTATTGGTACCGCAGGCAGCTACAGTATTTACAGTTAGTGTAGTGTGTCCTCCGCACAGTGTGCATCTAAAGCTACCTGAAGAAGATTGGTGGTGTTCTTCTGATCCTATTAGTACCACAGGCAGTTGCAGTATTTACAGTTAGTGTGGTGCATCCTCTGCACAGTGTGCACCTAAAGCTACCTGAAGAAAATTGGTGGTGTTCTTCTGATCCTATTAGTACCGCAGGCAGCTGCAGTATTTACAGTTAGTGTAGTGAGTCCTCTGCACAGTGTGCACCTAAAGCTACCTAAAGAAAATTGGTGGTGTTCTTCTGATCCTATTAGTACCGCAGGCAGCTGCAGCATTTACAGTTAGTGTAGTGCATCCTCTGCACAGTGTGCACCTAAAGCTACCTGAAGAAAATCGGTGGTGTTCTTCTGATCCTATTAGTACCACATGCAGGCAGCTGCAGTATTTACAGTTAGTGTACTGCGTCCTCTGCACAGTGTGCACCTAAAGCTACCTGAAGACAATTGCGTTTGTTGTTCTGATCCTATTAATACCACAGGCAGCTGTAGTATTTACAGTTAGTGTACTGCGTCCTCTGCACAGTGTGCACCTAAAGCTACATGAAGACAATTTCTGTTGTTCTGATCCTATTAATACCACAGGCAGGCAGCTGCAGTATTTACAGTTAGTGTACTGTGTCCTCTGCACAGTGTGCTCCTAAAGCTACCTGAAGACAATTGCTGGTGTTCTCATACTAATAATACTAAAGGCAGGCAGTTGATTCTGCTAGCTGCAGTATCAGTATATATACATTCATATATATGAAGGTGTAGGATTAGGTGTGTCACAGCCAAGTACTTGCGGGCAATCTGCTATCGGTACACCAACGTCAGATTGTACCAGGCAAATTTCCCTGCCCCGGGTGCTGCACCGCCGAAAGAAGTTCGCTCTCAGCCATCCACATGCCCAGCGGTTGAATGCTACCTTGGCTAAATTGCTAGCACTTCAACTGCTGCCTTTTCAGTTGGTAGACTCTGCCCCCTTCCGTGAGTTTGTGGAATGTGTGGTTCCTCAGTGGCAGGTTCCCAAACGCCACTTTTTCTCACAGAAGGCTCTCTACCGGCATGTGGAAGGCAATGTCTTGGCCTCGCTGGACAGGGCGGTCAGTGGTAAGGTGCATATTACCGCTGACTCATGGTCCAGCAGGCATGGACAGGGACGTAACCTATCTTTCACCGCGCACTGGGTGACTCTTCTGGCAGCTGGGAAGGATGCAGGACAGGGTGCAGTAGTGTTGGAGGTTGTTCCGCCACCACGCCTCCAAAATTCTACTAGTGGTGATTCTGCCACACCTCTCTCCTCCACTCCCTTCTCTGCTTCTTCCTCCATGGCCTCTTCCTGTGCTGATTTGTCCGCAGAACCAGCGGTGCTCCGTAGGCATTCAGCTGGTGTGCTTGGGGGACAGGAGCCACACTGGGGCAGAGATTCTGTCAGCTCTGCAGGGGCAGGTTCAGAGGTGGTTGACGCCATGCCAGCTTAAGCCAGGTATGGTGGTTTGCGACAATGGCTCCAACCTCCTCTCTGCCCTCCGACAGGGACAACTGACCCATGTGCCCTGTTTGGCTCACATCTTTAACTTGGTGGTGCAGCAGTTCTTTGGCAGGTACCCAGGCTTACAGGATGTCCTGAGGCAGGCCAGGAAAGTCTGTGTGCATTTCCACAGGTCATATAATGCCAGTGCTCGGCTGGCTGACCTCCAAAAGGAATTTAACTTGCCCAAGAACCGCCTAATCTGTGACATGCCCACCAGATGGAACTCAACGTTGGCCATGCTGCAGTGGCTGCACACGCAGCAGAGAGCCATCAATGAGTACCTATGCGACTATGGCACTAGGACAGGGTCAGGGGACCTTGGTTTTTTTCCCCACGCCAGTGGGCTATGATCAGGGATGCATGCACTGTCCTGTCACCATTTGAGGAGGCCACGAGGATGGTAAGCAGTGACAGTGCATGCATCAGTGACACTGTCCCTCTTGTGCACCTGTTGGAGCACACTCTGCGTGGAATAATGGACAGGGCACTTGAGGCAGAACAGAGGGAGGAGGAGGAGGACTTCCTTACCTCTCAAGGCCCCCTTTATCCAGACAGTGTTCCGATCACACAGGAAGAGAACGAGGAAGAGGAGGAGGATTGTGTCAGCATGGAGGTGGAGCCTGGCACTCAGCATCAGCAGCAGTCTTCAAGGGATCATTTACAGTCTGAAGAAACCCATGGACTTGTAGGGAGGAGGTGGCTGCGGATCATGTCGTCCTTAGTGACCCAGAGGCCTCTGGACCGAATGCCTCATCAAACCTACGCTGCATGGCCTCCCTGATCCTGCAAAGCCTGCGGAAGGATCCTCGTATTCGTGGTATCAAGGGGAGGGGTGATTACTGGCTGGCAACCCTTGTTGATCCACGTTACAAAGGTAAGGTTGCGGACCTTATCTTGCTGTCACAGAGGAAGCAGAGGATGAAACATCTTCGGGAGGCCTTGCAGAAAGGTTTGTGCAACGCATTTCCAGAGCCTGGGAGGTTACAATTTCCTGGTCGTCCTGGACAACGTGTTGCTGAGGCTTCGGTCAGTCACAGAAGGAGCGGTGGAGAAGGTGGCCATCTGACCGATGCATTCAGACAATTTTTTAGTCCACAGCCCCAAGGTCTGATCGGTTCCAGCAAGATCACATGGTGCAGGATTACCTAGGGGCAAGATCAGATTTGGACACCTTTCCCACCGAAAATCCTCTGGTTTACTGGGTCTTGAAGATGGATCACTGGCCAGAGCTTGCACGTTATGCAATTGAGCTAATGGCCTGTACTGCATCCAGCGTTCTTTCGGAATGCACATTCAGTGCTGCTGGAGGCTTTGTAACCGATCACAGGGTGCACCTGTCCACCGAATCGGTCGATCGGCTGACCTTCATAAAAATGTATCAGTCTTGGATCACCAGCTACCAAGCACCTGATGCTGATGTAACCGATTGATTTTTTTTTTAATGCGAGATCCCTTCAGGACTGCCTATGCTGATGCTGAGTGACTATCCTGTTATGCTGAGTCACAATCCTCTTCCTTCTCAATTTTCATGCTGATCGCTTGTAAGAACATTTTTGGTTCTGGGCACCGCCACCAGTGGCCAAGGCCCAATTTTTCTGCCCCTGTTTAACGGAAATTACAATTTTTGATGCAATACTTTGCGTCAGGGTTCATTCCTGCGCTCTAACTATAGCATCTGTGAGGGGTTGCAGTGTTGTGGCAATTTTTCTGCCCCTGTTTAACAGGGGCGTGTAATTACATTTTTTGATGCAATACTTTGCAGCAGGGCTCATTCCTGTGCTCCAACTAGGGTATCTGTGAGAGGTTGCAGTGTTGTGGCACCAGTGCCTAAGGCACAATTTTTCTGCCACTGCTTACAGTGTTGTGGCAACACCACCACCACCACCAAAGGTCCAATTTTTCTGCCCCTGTTCAACAGGTGCATGTAATTACAATTCTTAATATAATATTTCACAGCAGGGCCCGTTCCAGTGCCCACCAAGAGTAACTGTGAGGACTTACAGTGTTGTGGCACCAGCACCACCACCACCAAAGGCCCAATTTTTCTATCACTGTTCAACAATGGCATGTAATTACAATTCTTGATATAATATTTCACAGCAGGGCCCGTTCTTGCGCCCGCCAAGAGTGTGTTCAGAGTATATAGGGCCAGGGGGCCCCACGCCTTTCCCTTTTTTAATTTGGGTGCGGGGTTCCCCTTAATAACCATACAAGACCCAAAGGGCCTGGTAATGGACTGGGGGGTGGGGGGTACCCATGCCGTTTGTCTCACTGATTTTCATCCATATTGCCAGGACCCGACATTACATTAAAGCCACAAGCAGTTTTAAATGACTTTTATTCCTTTACAAATGTAATTTTGTGCAGGGACTGTTCTAAGCACGGGAAACACGGGCCACTTTACAGGCATACTATAGACACCCCCCAGGTACGATATTTAAAGGAATATTTCACTTTTTTTTCACTTTAAGCATAATTAAAATCACTGCTCCTGAAAAAACGGCCGTTTTTAAAACTTTTTTGCATTGATACATGTCCCCTGGGGCAGGACCCGAGTCCCCAAATCCTTTTTAGGACAATAACTTGCATATTAGCCTTGATTTCGAATGTTTGAGTCCCATAGACTTTAGTGGGCTTCTAAAGTTCACGCAAACTTTCGGTCCATTTGCAGGTTCTGGTGCGAACCGAACCGGGGGGGTGTTCGGCTCATCCCTACTAAGGACATGGATTACTAGAACCATGTCCTGTGGTCTGATGAGACCAAGATAAACTTATTTGGTTCAGATAGTGTCAAGCGTGTGTGGCGGCAACCAGGTGAGGAGTACAAAGACAAGTGTGTCTTGCCTAAAGTCAAGCATGGTGATAGGAGTATCAGGTCTGGGGAAGCATGAGTGCTGCCGGCACTGGCGAGCTGCAGTTCATTCAGGGATCCATGAATGCCAACATGTACTGTGACATACTGAAGCAGGGCATGATCCCTTCCCTTTGGAGACTGGGCCAAAGGGCAGTATTCCACCATGATAACAACCCCAAACACACCTCCAAGACAACCACTGCCTTGATAAAGCTGAGGGTAAAGGTGATAGCCAAGCATGTCTCCAGACCTAAACCCTATTGAGCATCTGTGGGCATCCTGAAACGGAAGGTGGAGGGGCGCAAGGTCTCTAACATCCACCAGCTCCATGATGTCGTCGTGCAGGAGTGGAAGAGGACTGGGCCCAATTTGGACATTTTCAGTTAGGGGTGTACCCACTTTTGTTGCCAGCAGCTTAGACATTAATGGCTGTGTTTTGAGTTATTTTGAGGGGACAGCAAAGTTAGACAGTTATACAAGCTGTACACTCACTACTTTACATTGTAGCAAAGTGTCATTTTGAAAAGAGTTGTCACATGAAAAGATATAATAAAATATTTACAAAAAATATGAGGGGTGTGCTCACTTTTGTGAGATACTGTATATACAATGAGTAAAATTATAAACGCAAAACTTTTGTGTTTGCCCCTATTTATCATGAGCTGAACTCAAAGATCTACGACTTTTTCTATGTACACAAAATACATAACAAATATTGTTCACAAATCTGTCTAAATCTGTGTTAGTGAGCACTTCTCCTTTGCCGAGATAATCCATCCACCCCACAGGTGTGGCAAATCAAGATGCTGATTAGACAGCATGATTATTGCCCAGGTGTGCCTTAGGCTGGTCACAATAAAAGGCCACTCTAAAATGTGCAGTATTACTGTATTCAGTGGGTCGGGGGGGTCTGAAAACCAGTCAGTATCTGGTGTGGCCACTATTTGTCTCACGCAGTGCAGCACATCTCCTTCGCATAGAGTTGATCAGGTTGTTGATTGTGAGCTGTGGAATGTTGGTCCATTCCTCTTCAATGGTTGTGCAAAGTTGCTGGATATTGGCAGGAACTGGAACATGCTGTTTTATACGTTGATCCAGAGCATCCCAAACATGCTCAATGGGTGACATGTCCGGTGAGTATGTTGGCCATGCAAGAACTGGGATGTTTTCAGCTTCCAGGAATTGTGTACAGATCCTTGCAACATGGGGCTGTGCATTATCATGCTGCAACATTAGGTGATAGTCGTGATTAAATGGCACAACAATGGGCCTCATGATCTCATCACGGTATCTCTGTGCATTCAAAATGCCATCAATAAAATGCACCTGTGTTCGTTGTCCATAGCATATGCCTGCCCATACAATAACCCCACCGCTACCATGGGCCACTCGGTCCACAACATTGACATCAGCAAACCGCTCACCCACACGATGCCATACACGCTGTCTACCATCTGCCCTTTACAGTGAAAACCAGGATTAATCCGTGAAGAAAACACCCCTCCAAAGTGCCAGACACCATTGAATGTGAGCATTTGCCCACTCAAGTTGCTTACGACGACGAGCATGCAGATGAGCTTCCCTGAGATGGTTTCTGACAGTGCATAAATTCTTTGGTTATGCAAACCAATTGTTGCAGCAGCTGTCGAGGTGGCTGGTCTCAGACGATCTTGGAGGTGAAGATGCTGGATATGGAGGTTCTGGGCTGGTGTGGTTACACGTGGTCTGCGGTTGTGAGGCCATTTGGATGTACTGCCAAATTTTCCAAAACACCTTTGGAGACGGCCTAAGGTAGAGAAATGAACTTTCAATTCAAGGCAACAGCTCTGGTGGACATTCCTGTCGTTAGCATGCCAATTGCATGCTCCCACAAAACGTGCAACATCTGTGGCATTGAGCTGTGTGATAAAACTGCACATTTTACTGTAGAGTGGCCTTTTATTTTGGCCAGCCTAAGGCACACCTGTGCTGTCTAATCAGCGTCTTGATATGTCACACCTGTGAGGTGGAATGATTATCTCGGCAAAGGAGAAGTGCTTACTAACACAGATTTAGCCCTGGTTCACAATGGAGCGTTTTGACTTGCAATTCGACATGTCAAATTGCATGTCAAATCGGCGCTGCAACGATTTCAAAAATAGAATTTTTATAACAGCTTACCTGTAAAATCCTTTTCTTGGAGTACATCATGGGACACAGAGCAGCGTAGTAATAACTATGTGGGGTATATAGGCCACCTTCAGGTGATGGACACTGGCACACCCAAGACAGGAAGTTCACTCGCTATATAACCCCTCCCACTACCAGGAGTACCTCAGTTTTTGTAGCAAAGCAATATACATAAATCTCAGAAAGAGGGGAGGGACCTCTGTGTCCTATGATGTACTCCAAGAAAAGGATTTTACAGGTACGCTGTTATAAAAATCCTATTTTCTTTATTGTGCATCACGGGACACAGAGCAGCATAGTAATAAATATGTGGGACGTCCCAGAGCAATGCTATTTGAGGGGAGGGAGACACAATAAGCAGGGCGCCAACAGACTTGAGGATCTATACTGCTGCTTGCAGCACACTGCACCCAAAGGCGATATCCTCATGGCTTTTTACATCCACCTGATAAAATCTGGTGAATTTATGGACTGAAGACCAAGTTGCAGCCTTGCAGATCTGAGCCATGGAAGCTTGGTGATGCACTGCCCAAGACGCACTAACTGCTCTGGTAGAGTGCGTCTTGACTTGAAAAGGTGCAATCTTACCTTTTAAACCATAGGCCTGAATTATAACTTGCCAAATCCACTTAGAAATAGTGGATTTCGACGCTGCCTGTCCTTTTCTAGGACCTTCTGGCAGCACAAATAAAACATCAGTCTTTCGGATCTGAGCAGTCGTCTTTAAATAGACCTTGACCGCTCTCACTACATCAAGACAATGTAGTGGCTTCTCCTCCTTAGAACATGGTTTTGGAAAAAACAACGGTAGGACAATATGTTGGTTCAGGTGAAAACCTGAGACCACTTTAGGCTGAAAACTTGGATGTGGACTCAACACAACCCTGTCCTTGTGAATAATTAAATATGGCTCTTTACAGGAAAGAGCAGTTAACTCCGATACTCTTCTTGCAGAGAATATAGCAACCAGAAACACTAATTTTCTTGTCAGAAGGATCAAGGGAGTATGCCGTATCGGTTCAAAGGGCTGTTTTTGCAAAACCGACAAAACTAAGTTCAAGTCCCAAGGCATCAAAGGTGATCTAACTGGTGGATTAAGCCGCATTACCCCTTGCATAAAAACTTGGACCAAAGAATGCAAAGCAAGCGGTCTTTGAAATAAGACCGATAAAGCCGAAACTTGGCCCTTAATAGTACTCAAGGCCAGCTTCATCTCTACTCCTAATTGAAGAAAGACAAGAATTCTGCCTATGCTATATTTCCGAGGGTGCCAACCCTTGGATTCACACCAGGCAACATAAGCCCTCCAGACTCTATAATATATGATTCTGGAAGCTGGCTTCCTTGCATTAATCAAGGTAGAAACCATTGACCCAGGGAGCCCCCGTTTTTTCAGAATGTGGGCTTCAATAGCCAAGCCATTAGAGTTTGTACGGTAGGATGGAATATCGCCCCCTGCGAGAGTAGGTCTGGACATGGTGGAAGGGTCCAAGGGTCCCCTACTGCCATCTTTACGATTTCTGCATACCAGGACCTTCTGGGCCATGCTGGGGCTACAAGAATTACTGGCTTTCTTTCCAGCTTGATCCCACAAAGAAGCCGTGGCAGCAACTGAATAGGGGGAAATGCATAAATCTGTGAGAACTGATTCCATGTGATCACCAACGCATCTGTCTTGCATGCGAGTGGATCCCTTGTCCTTGACACAAAATTGACCAATATTTTGTTGAGCCTGGATGCCAAAAGATCTACGTCTGGGATCCCCCATCTTTGGCATATAGCCAGAAAGATGTCGGGGTGAAGGGAGCACTCCCCCGGGAACAACTGCTGGCGACTCAAGTAGTCTGCCTGCCAATTCTCTATCCCTGGAATGAAGACTGCCAATACGCAAGGTACATCCTTTTCTGCCCAAGCTAGAATATGGTTCACCTCTCTCTGGGTTGCGTGACTCTTGGTGCCCCCTTGGTGATTGATATAGGCCACAACTGTGGCATTGTCGGATTGGATCCTGACAGGACAATCCCATAACCTGAATGTCCCAGCTTTCAGAGCCAAACGCTCTGCCGAATCTCAAGGATGTTGATGGGCAAGGCTCTTTCGGTTCTGGATCACTGTCCCTGGACAGTTGTTTTCTCCAGTACTGCTCCACAACCTAAAAGGCTGGCATCTGCCGTTATCACTTTCCAGGTAACTGGTATGAAGGATTTTCCCTTCTGCCGATTCTTGGCTACCCACCACCAACTGAGGCTCTGGCACACCTTTGGGGTCAGCCGCATTGGCAAATCTAGAGCTTGGACCTTTTTGTTGCAAGTAGACAGGAATACTGATTTGCAACAGTCTTGAATGGAACTGGGCATAGAGAACTGCTCCGAATGAAGCCACCGTCTTTACTAATAACCTCATGCAAAGGCAAATGGAGGGATCCCTCTTCAACCTGACCACCTGCATTAGCGCACTTATGGCGCTGATCTTTGTCTGGGGCAAAACCCCCTTTTTCTGGGCTGTGTCTATAATCAGACCTAAGTATTCCAGCCTTTTTAGTGGTTTTAAGTAAGACTTCTCTAGGTTGAGAATCCAACCTAGGCTTTCCAGGTATTTGACTGTGCTGTGCACACTTTGTTTCAAGGGGGCAACCGACCGGTCTACCAGCAATAGGTCTTCCAGGTATGCCATGACTGTTATACCCTGCTCCCTTAGTCTGGCTAGAGGTGGAGCCAGAACCTTTGTAAATACCTGGGGTGCTGTAGCCAGCCCGAAGGGCAAGGCTACAAACTGAAAATGGTGCTGTTCTACCTCGAACTGCAGAAATCTTTGGTGAGTGGGAAATATAGGTACATGCAGATAGATGCCAGAAGTTCCCCTCCTTGTAGGATAGAAACCACCAATCTGATCGATTCCATGCGAAAAGAGCAGACCTTCAGGAATTGATTCAGATTTTTGAGATCTAGAATGGGTCTTACATCTCCATTTGGTTTTGGCACAGTGAAAAGGTTTGAATAGAACCCCAAACCTTGCTCTTCCGTGGGGATTTCCATGACCACCCCCTGAGACAACAGATGGTCTAATGCCAGAAACAGAGATTGCCTTTTCCCTGTATCTTTGGGAACGTTTGACCTCAGAAAACGAGGCGATGGGAATTCTCGAAACTCTAGTTTGTACCCTAGAGCTATTGTGGAGATGACCCATCTGTCCTGAATTTCTTCCTGCCAGACTTCTGAGAACTGCAGAAGTCTTCCCCCCCCCCTGGCGAGTGGGGGTGCCCCTTCATAATGAGGCCTTAGAATTCTGTTTTGTAGGTTTCCGTCCCCAGGGCTTGATCTTGAGGTTTACCTCTAGACCCTGATGGCAGAGGCCGTCGTGACTGCCTAGAGGCTGATGTCCCTGACCCTGGAGAAGGAGCCCGCTTAAATGAAAGATGTTTATTCCTTTTTTTGACTAGCAAAAGAGTACTTTTCCCACTTGAAATCTTTTGGATGTATTTGTCCAAATCATCCCCAAATAGCCGATCCCCATGAAAAGGAAACCCAGTCAGGAGTTTTTTGCATGGTGCCTCGGCTGACTAATTTTTCAACCATAGGATCCTACGCATGTGCACTAACACAAGCGCAAGGCAAGATGCCTGGTGAATAGAATCCTTAAAGGCATCAATGGCAAAAAATAATGCCCTTGGCAGTTCGGCTAAGTCCCGGGCTTGTTGAACAGGAATCTCCTTAAAGGCCTGTTTAAACTGGTCCTTTAGGGATTCACAAATGCCTATAGCAACTGCAGGCTGAGTAACTGCACCTGCCAAAGAAAAAGAGGATTTTAATAGGAATTCCAATCTCTTATCTGTTGGATCCCTAAGCATTTGAGCATTGTCTAATGGACAAGTTAGACTTTTATTCACACAAGATATAGCAGCGTCAACTGCTGGTACATTCCATCTTTTGGTGAATTTCTCCTCTATGGGATAAAGTACTGAAAACCATTTAGGAGGGAGATAATGCTTATCTGGGTGATCCCACTCAGCATATATAAGTTGCTCCAGTAATGCGTGGACAGGAAAAGCATGCAAAATCTGAGAAGGTTTTAGAGAACCCAAGGAAGAAACTGAACTTTCGGCTGACTCAGTTAAGGGCAGCTTGAAAGCAGAACGGACCATTTCTGTAAGGGAATGCACCAGCAACTTTTCAGATTGCGAGGCTGACAAGGGTTCTTCCACAGTTGATTCCTCAGAAGAGGAATCGTTAGTCTGTCTTTCCTCCTGATCCCCAGATGGTAACACATCTTCCTCTGCCCATTGCTCCCTTGATAGAAGGCCCGATGCGGGGGAGGGGGATCTACCAAGTTTTCTATCACTCTGGATGGAAGATGCGATTAAAGCAGCTAATCTTTGCTCTAACTCCACCAGGGCTGAGGAAAAAACATCTTCAGTCATGTAGACAGGGGCTGAAATGTTAGATGCAGCTGCAACACCTACTGGTCCCAATGGCCAGCCAATTCTGGTACTTCAGGGGAAGATGGCATTGTGGAGGCATGATTAGAATGCTCAGTGCCTGGGGGTGATGCCCTAGGTCTCTTTTTTAAGGTGTTTGCACCCCCCTTTCTGGAAGGCATAGTCCTAAGCACAAAAGAAGAGACACTAAAATAAATGCATCACTTGCTGAACTATAGTCCAGCAATAAAATGCTGCTAGTAATGTTCAACCTGATGCTGAGTAAAATGTATCCCTTTGGGAATGCCTGTATGCATCACTCTTACGTGTCCCCACCGCTCCTGTGTCCATAGAGCTTTAGCCTGCACCGGCTTTCAGCTTCAAGTTGACAAGAGGTCTGCTTTTCTGGGCTCGGCAGCCCCGCGCCTGTGCCGTGTGATCCACGTGGATGCCATGTCCCGTACACGGCGCTGCGCTAAGCCACGCTCCTTCCATCTCCCAACCCGCCCTTCCTCTAGTTTAAAATGTAACAATTCCCGCGCAGGCACTGTTCAGGTCTGCCGTTCAGCAGATCTGATGAGAGGGGGAGAGGACAGAAGGGGCAACTCAGAAAAAACATATGGGAAGCCACCGCACCCCCCGAGGAGGGGGGTGGGGGGAGTACAAACAAGCTGCTGTAGCTTCCAACCCCTTTGTTCCCCAGGGGAAGAAGCTGCAGTAAGGTTTTCCCACTTGCTAACCTTTGCTGGAATCCAGGAATCCCCCCACCCTGAAAATGCTTCTGATGGCTGAGACCACACATGCTGTCTTCTGCTGACACAGAGCTAGATCTGAGAAGCAACGTAAAAAGGTATGTGCATTTACACCCTCTAATGGAGAATTTAGGCATGACAACATTTTACTCACAGAAGAAAACCATAGGTGGACTTTTTAAAGTTCCTAGGCTTCTTCACTTACCTTATCCCCGCCGCAGGATTCTGCTGATATCAGACAGATCCAACCTTCACCCATCATGGCGGGTTGCGTTTAACAAACCTTCAAGGACCAGGTCCGTTTTCATCGGCGTTCCACTCCCTTGGACCTGTATAGCACCCTGCCAGAAAAACTATATGGTAATGTATGCATGACCAAAGTACTGGATCCCAGGGTCCAGCCCTCCAAGGAGAGGCGTTACAGGCAAAACCTCTTTCTTCCTCTACGAGGCCCGGGTACCATCCACTTTGGCCCTTGTGGCACTTAGGATGGATCTGGTCTGTAGAAGCTGGATTTAATCCAAAAAAGGACCCTTCCAGCGGAGCTCTCAGAGCACATCTTTAACCGTGACCAACACCTTAGACACTGGCGAAAAAACTGAAGTACTCCTGGTAGTGAGAGGGGTTATATAGGGAGTGCCAGTGTCCATCACCTGAAGGTGGTCTATATACCCCACATAGTTATTACTATGCTGCTCTGTGTCCCGTGATGTACGATAAAGAAAAGTAGTTTCTGTACTACTTTTTGCGATTTCAGGCTGCGATTTACATTGACATCTGTGCAGAAACCTGCACAGGTGTCTCTAAAATTGTGGCTGAAATCAGGACTGATATGTGGGAGTGAAATCCTGTGAGTTCAGCTGAACTTGCACGGCTTCATTCCCACAGCTCAGTTTGAACCTGGGCTTAGACAGATTTGTGAACCATATTTGAGAAAAATAGGCCTTTTGTGTACATAGAAAAAGTCGTAGATCTTTGAGTTCAGCTCATGATAAATAGGGGCAAGCAGAAAAAGTGTTGCTTTTATAATTTTGCTCAGTATATATATACACACACATACACAGACCCAAACACTCTGATAAATTAAAGTAAACAAACATTTTAAAACATGGATGGTGTCAGTAGGTCAGTGGACACAGTGGACAGTGTTAGTAGAACAGTGAACATGTCAGTAATACAGTGGATGGTATAAGTCAGTGGAACAGTGGACAGTGTCAGTAGTGCAGTGGACGTTGGAGAAATCTGCATTGCACAGGGTGATTAGGATGTGCCCAGGCACACCCGGCACAAACCTGTGCACACCTATGGATCTACCACCAACTATGTTATGTGTTAAAAAACACATTTAAAACAAACTGAATGGACTGTTTATATATGTCCTCATATTATACAGTGTTGGTGAGTTAATTGAAGATTGCATAGTATTGTACATTTAGACTGTATCATGCATGGTCATCCTTAAGCTGGCCACACACTATACAGTTCGATTGTACAATCCCATTTAAATCTACCAACAACTATTTAATGCAAGGGCCTCCCTGACTGGTTACAAATTGATTGCTTAGGTTTATTTTTTTATTATGTAGTTTTGGTAAATCTAAAGACTATTGTACAGAGATTGTACATTAGGATTGAATAGCGTATAGCCAGCTTTAAGCAGGTTAAACATCTAGATGGACCCATTTTGGTTCCTGTTATTATTGTGACCCTTTACTGATGTTATTATATTCATGTAGAATAAGTGGATCACTTCCTGTTTCTCAGTTTTGTTAAATGACAGTATTAAAGGGTACACACATTTCAGCAATTAAAGGACTTACCCTGGATATAATGACATGTTTACACAAATTTCCAGGAAGGTAACATTCAATAAATTGTCACGACTCAACAGAGCAGTCATCTGACATTGAGCTGCACATTCAATCAGAGCCAGGTCTGGGCAGAGTGGACACAAAAGAGTCTGTTCTGGGTGGCAGTGGATTGATGTGTTGTGGAAAAGCAATCTTCAAATGTATAACAACACATGAAGCTAAAATGTTGATATTTGCCTGGCAGGGTTTTTCTAAACAGCTTGTCTAACTGAATTGCTATTGATCTAAATTCCCTAGCTGTTCTAAATGATAACAAAACATGCAGCCTTTACTGTTTTGTTATATAACCTAAGTTCAGTTTACAAAACAAAATTCAGGTTACAAAAAGGATTTTAATACATAATAAATACACAATATGATCAAATTGAATGACATTCGAATAACCTCTAAAAACAATTTAGGTAACTTTTTTTAACTGAATTTTCATACTGTGCATGTAGAACATAATGTTGTATATTATGTGAGAAACACCTTGAACAACTATTTTAAAAATAGTTATATTTACAGAATACATATTTCATTCATTGGAATTCCCAGGAGTCCCAGGGCTCCTGGACAGAAACCCAAATTTTAAGATGTCTTTTTGTTTTATGTCATCTCAGCAGAAGAACACCAATGATTTCTATGGTTTCTGATACCCATGGAGTGGTTTCCAGTTGGCTAATTGCTAGGGTACTCTGTCTTCTCAATGGAAGCACAACAACCACATCTATGGTTTCTGGCACCCTTGGAGCAATTTCTAATCTGTTGATTGCTAAGGTATTCTGTGTTCTCAATGGAAGCACAACAACCATGTACATGATTTCTCGTACCACTGGATCAGTTTCCAGTCAGTTGATTGCTAGGGTTCTCTGTGTTCTCAATGGAAGCACACCAACTATGTACATGGTTTCTAGTACCACTGGATCAATTTCCAGTCAGTTGATTGCTAGGGTTGCCTATGTTCTCAATGGAAGCACACCAACCATGTACATGGTTCTTGGCACCATTGGATCAGTTTCCAGTCAGCTTATTGCTAGGGCACTCTATATTCTCAATGGAAGCACATAGTTCCTGGCACCAGTGTTAATTTTGTTGACAAAAACATTTCCATCATAATTTTAGTCAGTGGCATGTTTCCAGCGGCAAAAACTAAATGAAATATTTTTGTCAATTGATGAGAACTGTGGAAAAAATCAATTCCCATTTTCATCAACGAACAAAAACAGAACGAAAATGTGAGAGTGGGACGTTTACCCATGTGAACTTCCAGTTACCTCGGAGCTCCGCCGGTAAAGCCTGTGAGTCTTTCCCCTCCCAGCAAGCTAGGTAGCTACTATAGCGTACTTAGTGGTGTGGCATGCTTAGCACTGTGCAGCATAATAGGCCTCCTCAGACCACCATCCAGAGCACTGTGCAGCATTTATAGGCCACCTGACCGTCCAGAGTACTGTGCACATTACAGGCCTCTGCTTCTCAGACCAACCAGAGCACTGTGCAGCATTTACAGGCCTCCTCTTTTTTGTAACTCCAGGAGTATATAAGGAGTTTGGAAATTCTAGAGAAATGCTTCAAGTGGTTGTAAAGTCGGAAGATTTTTTATCTTATTGCATTCAATGCATTAAGATAAAAAAACCTTCTGTGTGCAGCAGCCGCCCTCCAGCACCCCCAATACTTAACTCAGCGATGTCCATGAGTTCCTTGGCTGTCCAGGACTCTCCTCCTGATTGGCTGAGATAAAGCAGCGGCGCCATTGACACCAGCTGCTGTCAAAGTCAGTTAGCCAATCAGGAGAGAGAGGTGGTGGGGTCGAACTGGGGCTCCGTGTCTAAATGGACACAGGGAGCTGTGACTCGGCTAGGGTGCCCCCATAGCAAGCTGCTTGCTGTGGGGGCACTCAACAGGTTGGAGAGGCCAGGAGAGCCAAAGAGGGAGCCGAGAAGAAGAGCATCTGGGCTGCTTTGTGCAAAACCACTGCACAGGGCAGGTAAATATAATATGTTTGTTATTTTTAGAGAATAATAACGAGACTTTACAATCACTTTAGATAATGCATTATAGTTTAACTAAACCCATTATATTTTAGTGGACTAAAATAGTATTAGTCCACTATAATGTAAACTATTTTAGTCGACTAAAATACAACTAAAACTAAAACAATTTAGATGACTAAAATGGCACTAAAACTAAAATGTAATTTTAGTCAAAAGACTAAGACTAAAACTAAATCAAAATTTGATGTCAAAATTAACACTGCCTGACACCTCTGGAGCAAATTCCAATCAGATGCTGCCTTGGGTATTCTGTCTTCTCAGGGAAAGCACACCAACCACTTCAATGGTTCCTCTTACCCATGGAGCATTTTCCAATCATCTGATTGTTAGGGTATTCTGTCTTCTCAATGACAGCACACCAACAACTGTCATGGTTTCTGGCAACCCTGGATCAGTTTCCAATCAGCTGATTGCTAGGGTGCTCTGTATTCTCAATGGAAGCACACCAACCACATACATGGTTCCTGGCACCCTTGAAGCAGTTTCCAATCAGCTGATTTCTAGGGCACTCTATCTTCTCAATGGAACCACATAAACTACGTCCATGGTTCCTGGCACCACTGGAGAAATTTCCAATTAGCTGATTGCTAGGTTACTCTATCTTCGCAGTGAAAGCACACCAACTACTTCTATGGTTCCTGTCACCTCTGGAGCATTTTCATCTGATTGCTAGGGAACTCTGTATTCTCAATGAAAGCACGCCAACCACTTCCATGGTTTCTGTCTCCCCTGGAGTGATTATCAATCAGCTGATCCCTGGGTTACTTTGCCTTGCTAGGGAACTCTGTATTCTCAATGAAAGCACACCAACCACTTCCATGGTTTCTGGCACCCCTGGAGCAGTTTCCAATCTGCTCATTACTAGGGTTCTCAGTCTTCTCAGTTGAAGAACGCCAAGCACTTCAATAGTCCCTGGCAACCTTGGACATGTTTCCAATCAGCTGATCACTAGGGTTCTCTGTTTTCTCAATGGAAAAATACCATTCATTTCCATGGTTCCTGGAACCCCTGGGCTGGTTTCCAATCATTGGTTTGATAGTGCTCAATGAATACTCTGTCTTCTCAGAACATTAATGATTTCCAAGGTTTCTGGCACTCTGGAGTATTCTACAATTAGCCATGGCAATATAGTCACTATTATATGTTTTTTTAAAATAAAAAAAAAACAGTTAAGGTAAAGTATTATACGAGTTTTGAGTGCACCTGTTTGCAATCACTGTAATGTTAAAGTTTTTATATTCACTAATTGAAATTTTACACATTTTTACATAGGGAGCATATATTTGTTCGAAAAAAGTTATATGAAGTAGTCAGCCAGGCACAATACAATTCACCAAAATCTTCAAATCAGGATTGCGTACTGTAGGCGATTTATTCTATTAGGATCCAGTTTACTACTAGACCATATATACAAGAATGTGTAATCAAATTAGCATTGATTTTAGCTTTGTGGGCAATCTGAATCTAAATAAGGAAATGCTGATTGGACTACACGGTCATAAAACGAATAATGTTTTGTTGATATTTAGTTAAGCACATGGGAATAATTATTCTGAATATTAAGATGAGCTTTTTAAAAAAATAAAAAAAAATCACTTCATACTCTTAGCGTCAGATTCCATAAGAACTCCAATCCGACAACAGCCATGAGCCAGCAATCAGATGTCCATAGACAATCCAATTACCTTTGTTTTCCAATAGATCAGCAAATAACACGCTTACTGTTACCAAAATGTTGGCCTTTCCTAAAAAAATTTAGTAACTGACTATTGTCCAAACTACTTCCAACACATTTCAGGCCTCTGCTTCTGGGCAATTAAAGAGCTGTATTGTTTGATTTTGCCTCAATAGCAAACTTTGATTGTTTCCCAACTTTATAGCTGTCCAGCAGAATCATCATTTTTTTTTCGTAATATACTAGTGTATCCTTCAGTATTGATCAAATGCTGTTTATACATATATTACTTCCCTTGTGCCCCTAGCATAGACCATTAACAGTATTAGAACTGAAAGAGCATCAGAACAGTGACGAATGCAATAATAACATTTATATAATAATTAAATACTATAATATTAAGAAATCCGTTTCATGTTCGGTTTGAATTTGCCAAAATTGACTTAAAATCACAGCATATTATACATGTGTTGTTTTTAGCTCCTTTTTTGTAGGATTTTAGAAAGGAATAAAGAGAAACACATAACTCTGCTTCATTGCAAAAAAGGAACAATATAGTCTTTCTCACTAGCAAAAAGATAACAAAAACCCAAAGTAAATATGTGGTTTAAGCACGCAAACTCAATTTACAGTTTTACATTTCCTTTCAAGTTTGACATTAGTCATTTACTAACAATACAAAAAGTTACTGTAGCATTGTGTACAGTATATTTAGGTAAATGAGAAATAAATTAATTACATGTAGGAAGTATATTGGCCAATATCTTCTGTAGCTTATGGGACCAGCTCTTCACTCTGCTCAGCTATGCCATTAGCAACCAGCACATTGATCAACCACTGTTGAACCACTTCAAAAACATCGGGAGGCTTGCACCCTTGTTGGTAGTTGTGTGTAACAGACTAATTCTGAAACTCCTGGGTTTTCTATGATTAAGGGAGTAGTTTATATCTAGCATAATATCTCTAAGCAAATAGCAGTAAAGCTTACCTCCAGCCAACAATCAAAAAAAATTCCACAATTTTTTAGCCATTTACTAATTTTTATTACAGAAAAAAAAAAAAAGCTTAAATTAACTAAAACCACTATTGCATGCCAGTCTGGGTCTGATCGTTACCTCTTTTGATCTACAGTGTGGGAGGATCTTTCTTCCATAACCCCCATTGCTTCCTTCTGACATAATGACCTGCTATTGGTTTATGAAAATGCCCATTACAGGGGTTCACATAAGGTCCAAAATGAGTCCTCACAAAAGAAGTGAAATTATGATGTCATCAAGTGAGGGGCCGCAACAAGACTCAACAGCTGATCGGTGGAGAGAAGCAAACAATCACTGATCCCTGGAAGTGGCTCCACTGAAAGACACATGACAGTAAGCTAGGATTTTGGAATCATTGAAAAAACAGATTAGATAGGAGTGGGGTGGTGAAACAAAGATTTTTTTGCTCAAAGTTGGGCTTTAACCACTTCAATACCAGGCACTTAGACACCTTCCCGCCCAGACCAATTTTCAGCTTTCAGCACTGTCACATTTTGAATGACAATTGCGCGGTCATGCAACACTGTACTCAAACAATTTTTTTATCATTTTATTCCCACAAATAGAACTTTCTTTTGGTGGTATTTGATCACCTCTGCGGTTTTTATTTTTTGCGCAACAAATAAAAAAAGACAGAAAATTTTGAAAAAAACAAGTTTTTCTTTGTTTCTGTTAAAAATTTTTGTAAATAAGTAAGTTTTCTTCTTCAATGACGGGCACTGATATGGCTGCACTGATGGGCACTGATATGGCGGCACTGATGGGCACCGATGAGGTGCCACCAATGAGGTGGCACTGATGAGGTGGCGCTGACGGGCACGGATGATGGGTACTGATAGGCGTCACTGATGGGCACTCATAGGTGGCACTGATAGGTGGCACTGGTATGCGGCACTGATGGGCACTCATATGTAGCACCAATGGGCACTCATAGGCGGCACTGATGGGCACTCGTAGGTGGCATTGATGGACACTCGTACGTGGCACTGATTTGTACTTATGGGTGGCACTGATAGGTGGCACGGATGGGCACTGATGACACTGATTGGTGGCACTGATGCCCTTAAGGGTGGTATTGCTGGGCATCACTGAAATATACTGGTGCCACTCAATGCCCATTTGTGGGCACTGATTGGCACAGATTGGGCACTGACTGTGCACATTGGGCACATGTGGATGGCCATGGGGTACATACCTGGCCATCCACATGTTGCCCCTCTCCCTGGTGGTCCTAGTGGCGATCCCTGGTGGTTCAATGTGGTCATCTGAGGGGGGGCTGCACTGATAAACAATCAGCGCAGACCCCCCTGTCAGGAGAGCCACCGATCAGCTCTCCTCTACTCGTGTCTGTCAGACGCGAGTGAGGAAAAGCCGATCAACGGCTCTTCCTATTGACATCGTGATCAGCCGTGATTGGACACGGCTGATCACGTGGTAAAGAGTCTCCGCCGGAGGCTCTTTACCAAGATAGGTGGAGCGGTGTGTCAGACTGACACACCGCTCCACCGATCGCCGCGATGCGTGCCCCCGCAGGCGCGCGGCGGCATGTTATCCTGCTGGACGTCATATGATGCCCAGTCAGGTTAACGGAACCACCGCCCGGCCGTCATCTGCTATGGGCCGGGCGGGAGGTGGTTAAAGGACCATGTTTCTTGTACCGTTTCACTGTTAGGAGTGTGCTACATGCTCTCTCCCTCCAGTCACTTCTCCATTTTCCACAGCTGCCTCTTTGGTCTGCCTTCTTAAATGTTGTTTACAGGTAACCCTTCCTCCTCAGCTATTGTCTGGTGGAGGCATTTCCCTCAGGTGGTATCCTCATTGCTAGGCAGCAGGTCTGCTCCATCTGTATAGCCTCTTCCCCGATTGGTTGGTAGCACTGTGTCTCATTATTTAAACAAGCTGTGGGCTTGTAATAGCAATTGCTAACTGGCTTCTGTACCCTCACCATAAAGTGTTACTAAACCCACACCAGTAAAATCAGTGTGTATATGCAGTAAAGCATGCTTGTGATACTCACTGTGGAACCTAAGGGGTTAATCATGCGCATTGTGTAAAAAAGCTGTTAGATCCTGTCATAAGACAATCCAAGGAGAATTAAAACTCCTCCTACAAGCTTTAACCAGACATTGACAGAAGTCACAAGACTGATATATACTGCTTATGAGAAAAGGTATTTAGCAGTTTATATTTACTAAAATCAGGGCTTTTTTTCAGCGGGAACGCAGGGGAACGCAGTTCCGGCACCTTCAGCACTGAATGTATGTAATGGCAAGAGGTACTGGGATGTGCTGGAGGGTTGATGCTGCGGGGGGGGTCTAATGTTGCTGGGGGGATCTATTGTTTAGGAAGACAAGGTGGTGGGATCAATTGTTGCTGTGAAGAATCAAATGTTGAGAGAAGGGTCTATTGTTGCTAGTTGCTAGAGGGTCTATTAATGCTGGCTGTGGGGATCTATTGTTACTGGGGGGACTATTGTTTAGGGAGGGAGTCTATTGTTGCTGGGGGATCTTACATTGCTAGGGGGGTCAATAGTTGCTAGGAGGAATCTACTGTTGAGGGAGGGGTCTATTGTTGCTGGCTGCTGGGAGATTTATTGTTGATGGTAGGGGTCTATTATTCGTTTTTTCCTAGATCTGTTGTTGCTCTGGGGGTTCTTTTTTTGCAGGGGTTATTTTGTTGCTGGGGTATTTGTTGTTGCTGGGGGGGTATATTGTTGCTCGGAGGGCTATTGTTGCTGTCTGCAGGGGATCTATTTTACTGCTTTTCTTGTTATCATTAACAAATTCCATACAAATTGGGGGGTTGAACAAAGGGACTGTGTTGGAGGCAAGGGGTGACTTGAAAGAGGGGAGTACCTGCACTTATTTTATGAGAAAAAAAGCCCTGACTAAAATAATTGCATTCCCATGTTCTGTGTACTGTGGGAGACCAGATATAGTGAATGCAGGCTCCTGGGTTTAAGTTGTAATTCCTGTACTCCTAGTCTTGTTGTTTCAGGATTCTCCAGTTGCTGACCCCTTGCCTGAATAACAGATTACTCTCTGACTGCCCCCCGCCCTAGCCCTCACTTTGATAATAGATTGCTATCTCGTAGCTCCCAGCTGTCTCTTATTTCGAGGGACCGTCCCCGATTTCGAGGGACTGTCTCTGATTTGGAACAAAGTCTCTCTGTCCTTCTTTCCTTTTCATGTGTCCTTAATTTTGGTCTGATCATATACTTATATAAAAAATGCATTATTTATCTATCAAAAAGTGTTCAAAAAGTGCTAAACCTTTCATCAAATTTTTAAATGGTTGCATTTGTGAATTTCGAAAGCCAAGATAAAGGAATAGTAGTGGTAAAAAAAAAAAAAGCACTTGTGGTCTTAACCAATCAATTTTGTGTATTCATTTTCTATGCAATAGGGGTGTGGTATGTGGGTATCCTTTGGGTAACCTAGGTGTCCTTCTTTTCCATTTTGGAAAGTTAGGAGGTATGTTCATAACTAAGTAGTAAAAAATTGGAAATGCATGGCAATTGTAGTGTATATGCAAAACTCACAATAACTTTATATAAAAAAAATGTTAGGCATATTTATATCTTGGCAAATCTAGGCACATTCACCATGCTGGATTCACTGGGACATAGCACACATTTGCTGGAAACATTCACCACATTTTTAATGCAGTGGTTGTGAAGTTGGAGTTTTTTTAACCTGACTTGTACAGTAGGGGAAAATGTGCAGAAAATGTTTACCTATGGTACACATTAGTCTGACTGCTAGTAAGAAAATACAAGTTTCTTTAATTATGATTTTTGGGGTGGTTGGCTTTTAGCAAGATGCATCATTTGGGGTGCATGGGTTAAGGTTTGAGAACATAACTATATTCCAGAGTTTGAAGAGTTTAGGCTTATGTGAACAAAAATTTGTATAGTTAAAGTGATATGCTAAAAAATGTGGGTCTCTTGACACTCTCGTGTTTAATATGGTTGTAAACCTCTGAAATGAAAAATGAACAGAGCATATTCTCATATAGTGTGCACTTGCCTCAGTCTATAGCATTTACCGTTTATCTTCTCTACTCTCTGTTTCCTCTGCTATCTGTATGAGCCACTTCTGAGTTTTGCAACTTTAGCTTTGCATGTTTTTCAGTGAGGCTGTGTGTATGGGGGTGTCTATTCCCTCCATTCAGGTCTCAGATTACACTCAGCTGTTTTCTACCTGCTCTGCTGTGTGCCACATAAGTACACCTTATGTAGGAGGATTTAAATCATCAATGCGTGCCATCTGAGGCTAGTCACTTCAGTGGGCTTATGTAAGGGTTTATTATCACTTTAACCCAAGTCACACAAGGCAACAACTATGCCATATAAAACACTAATTGTTGCAGTAAAGATGAAAAACAGATAATGTGCCTCCTCTAAGGTACCATAGCACCTGCATTCTATCAGGCCAATGGCACCATGGTTTCAAAGAGACAGACACAGACAGGACAGGACACAATCTCAGTCACAGCCAGTGTCTTCCTCATCACCAGGCCAGTTACACACAAAAAAGTGCTCCACATATGCTGGTCATTCACTAGTAGAATTTTGTTCAAAATTTTTCATTTTAGCAATGTTCATTCAATTTTCTAATGGTTAGTCTGCTCAAATCAATGTTTGTTTTTCCACTGTAGTGATGGAAAAATTCAATGGAGCAGGATAGAAATTTTTTCTTGCACAAATAAATTCCTAATAGTGTATGTGGCATTTGTTCAGGTAATTATATTCATTCCAAAACTGAATGTTAAAATCAAAAGAAATTTTGAAGTACATTTGAATAACATGTATCATATATAAGTCATTGAATGTACTGAGAATTTTATTGGAAACATTAATTTTTGATGGCACTGCTGGTGATGAACTCAGACAGCACCCCAGATTGCTGTGGCACCCTGGTTGAGAATACAGGCCCCCTGATCCCAAAGAGAAGGAAAGCCTTGACTGATGGGAGTATGGCTCAGTAATTGTGCATTGACATCATGGCAGCTTTAGGATGATTGGTTACATAGGCAGGGGGTCAGGGCCTGAACGTTGGTACTTCCAGTGGCTTGATAAAACTGAGGAACTGCAGCTGCAGAAGAGTTGCCTGCTAGGGATGAGCCATAAATCTCCCAGTTTGGTTCGCACCAGAACATGCGAACAGGCAAAAAGTGCGAGCGAACATGCAAACCCCATTAAAGTCTATGGGACACGAACATGAAAAATGAAAAGGCTTTTGTGTAAGGGGACCCGGGTACTGCCCCAGGGGACATGTATCAATGCAAAAATTTTTTTTAAAACAACCGTTGTTTCAGGACAGTGATTTTAATAATGCTTAAAGTAAAACAATAAAAATGAAATATTCCTTTAAATATTGTGCCTGGGGGGTCCCCTTAGTCTGCCTGTAAAGTGGCGCATCTGTGTGATGTGTTTTACAGTCCCACAGCTAAATTACATTTCTAAAGGAAAAAAATTAGTTCAAACTTGCTCGTGGCTGTAATGTATTTCTCCTGGCAATATAGATGAAAAATCAATGAAAAAATCAGCGTGGGTTGCCCCCCCCATCCATACCAGGACCTTCGGGTCTGGTATGAATTTTAAGGGGAACTCCACACCAAAATGTAAAGAAACAACAGAATGGGGTCCTCCCAAAATCCAGACCAAGCCCTTTGGGTCTGGCATTGATTTTAAGGGGAACTTCACGCCAAAATAAAAAAAAAAAATTGGCTTGGGTTTTCCCCCAAAATCCATACCAGACCCTTATCCGAGCAAGCAGCCTGGCAGGCCAGGAAAGAGGGGGGACGAGCAAGCGCCCCCCCCTGAACCATACCAGGCTGCTTGCCCTCAACATGGGGAGGGTGCTTTGGGGTCCCCCCAAAGCACCTTTTCCCCATGTTGATGAGGACAAAGGCCTCATCCCCACAACCCAGGCCCGGTGGTTGTGGGGGTCTGCGGGTGGGGGGCTTATCTGATTCTGGAAGCCCCCTTTAACAAGGGGGCCTCCAGATCCCAGCCCTGCCCCCTATGTGATAGTACATTGTACCCCTACCCCTTCACCAAAAAAGTGTCAAAAAGTAAATACCACAATAGACAGTTTTTGACAATTCCTTTATTAAAAAATAAAAAATAAATAAAAATTGTATTCATGTAAATCCAATCACAAAGCCCGACGGACCCGAAAAATAGAAAAAAAATTAAAAATAACTCCATGGGAGGCCTCCCGGTGACTGCTGTCTTTTGGCTGTAACAGCTGTTATATAAGCAAGGGTGGGACCACTCGCTGATGTAACCGGATGACCCCACCCATCACATGATGTCAGAAGGGGCGGGTTCACTCGGTTATGTCACTGGGTGGCCCCGGCCTTGCCGATATAACAGCTGTCACAGGCAAGAGACAGCAGTCGGCGGGTGGCCTCCCATGGAGGCAGGGCTATTTTTAAAAATATTTATTATTATATTATTCACTCATGGTTAGTGTTTGGCTGAAGCTGTTTATTATCAATCAATTGTGTTTACTCTTTTTAAATCATAATGACAACACAAACTAGCCAAATGACCCTGATCAAAAGTTTACATACCCTGGTGATTTTGGCCTGATAACATGCACACAAGTTGACGCAAAGGGGTTTGAATGGCTATTAAAGGTAACCATCCTCATCCGCAACTTTGCTTGCAGTTAGTGTGTGTGTATAAAAGGTCAATGATTTTGTGGACTCTTGACAGACCCTTGCATCTTTCACCTAGTGCTGCACTGACATTTCTGGACATTTCTGGATTCTGAGTCATGGGGAAAGTAAAAGAATTGTCAAAGAATCTGCCGGGAAAAGGTAGTTGAACTATATAAAACAGGTGTAGTAGGTATGTTGTAATGCAATTTCTCCTTTTGGCCACAAGATGGAGACAGAGAGATGCTGACTGGTCCTTGCAGAAAACTGAGAGAGAGAGAGAGAACACTGGGAAAAAGGGGAGTTTCAGGAAGTGCTGAGGGGACAGAAGAGAGGGAAGTACTGATGGTAAAAGAGGGAGAGAGTGCTGACAAGAGACAGAGGAGATTGCTTAAAAGAGAGGGAGATAACAAGGCTCAAAAAGTCCTTTGCTGGGACACAGTGACACTTAACAGTGAGGAGAGGAGGAGTGTGTGAGGCGAAGGAACTGAGGTGCCAGAGAGAGAGGAGAGAGACACAAGCTGACACCAGGGACTGTGTGTCCCAACAGAAGAGGAGGAATATCTTGAAGCCCAGAAAAAAAAGAGTCTGTGAGGAGAACAAGGAGAGCGGCCTGAAAAGAGAGAGGGAGAGAGAGAGTGGTGAGGTGACAGGTGTGAAAACCGCTAAGACTGAGAGACTCTGGCAGCAACAGAGGGGAAGAAAGCCAAGTTTTTCCAGAGACTGCCAGGAGAGTGTTGCCTGGAGACGGAGGAGTGAGGATGCCTGAGGGGAGCCAGGAGCAGAAACAGCCACATGATCCATTACTATTTAGTCCAGGGACCCTACTCAGCAGCCCAGCACCACTCAGCTCAGCAGAGATGACCCACGCCTTTCAGGGATCGAGATACCCATCCGGGTATCGGGTCGGCCGCTGCCTGTTCACCTTGTGAGTTTCGCTACCAGTCATCTTGACCGGCCATCGGCAAGAGATCCAGTGCCTTACAACATCACTAGGAGCATCAGGAGCCTGAACCAGCACCTGGGACTATTGTTGTGTCATCGCACAGAGGACTGGTGAGTGGGTGTAAACCCAACATCCTTCTTGACACCATACTGACACTGCATGCAGACACCAATTTCCCTTTTTAGTGTCACAGGATGCTTGTTTGGAGCTGCCATCTCTAGTAGTTTGCCCTTTTAAATCTCTACCCAAAGGAACATTCTAGAGGATTACTTGTCAATGCAAGCTTGTTTAAACCTACTCTTAAAACAAGGGCCCCACCATTTGCTAGCAGAAGACACTAGTATTCTTCACCTCAGGACCGGCAACATTACAGAACTGTGCTTACTGTACTTGTGTAACCCTTTACTTTTCATTGTGTGTTTGCCTCTCAAAGGTGTTTGCGCCCAGAAGGAGCTGAGAAGTTGACAACTCCTTCTCAGCGCCTCTGTTAAGGGCATATAGATTACTGCCCTTTCTATACCTGCAGTTGCTAAATATTGAAGGTTGTCTTTTCTAATGTATTAGTTATTTGTAGCAAGGTTTAACAGTGTTGTAAGTTTCCATATGCTAAACCGTGCTAATATATTCAATTTGTTGATCATTACCAGGTGTGTTTCTATTTTTGGTGAATTCATAGCCAGGATAACGGTATTTACCCCATGTGTCCTTAAATGTGTTTGCAGTAATTTTATTTAACCAGGTGTGTCAGAGGGGCTGAGGTTGTTCTTGGAGTCGAGGCACAGAACAGAGAACCCAAAATTTAACCAGTGACTCCTTCAGGGGTAGCGCTAGACAGGAAAGGGATATAAACAGATATCCAAGGAATTGAGAATGCCATTCAGCAGTGTTCAAACTCTAATGAAGAAGTGGAAAATGAGGGTTCTGTTGAAACCAAACCACGGTCAGGTAGACCAATACAAATTTCAGCCACAACTGCCAGGAAAATTGTTCGAAATGCAAAGAAATACCCACAAATAACTTCAGATAAAATACAGGACTCTCTGAAAACATGTGGTGTGGCTGTTTCAAGATGCACAATAAGGAGGCACTTGAAGAAAGATGGGCTGCATGGTCGAGTCACCAGAAGAAAGCCATTACTACGCAAATGCCACAAAGTATCCCACTTACAATACGTCAAACAGCACAGAGACAAGCCTCAAACCTTCTGGCACAGTCATTTGGAGTGATGAGACCAAATTGGGCTTTTTGGCCACAACCATAAACGCTTCATTTGGAGAGGAGTCAACAAGGCCTATGATGAAAGGTACACTATTCCTACTGTGAAACATGGAGGTGGAGATGAATGCAGTATGTTATCAAAAAATACTGGACTAACATTTACATTCATCAGCCAGCAAGCTGCGCATGGGACGCACTTGGACCTTCCAACATGACAATGATCCAAAACACAAGGCCAAGTCGACCTGTCATTGGCTACAGCAGAATAAAGTGAAGGTTCTGGAGTGGCCATCTCAGTCTCCTGACCTCAATATCATTGAGACACTCTGGGGAGAGCTCAAACGTGCAGTTCATGCAAGATGGCCCAAGAATTTACAGGAACTGGAGTCATTTTGCCAAGAAGAATGGGCAGCTTTACCATATTAAACTGCCTGCATTCCACTAACTGACCTGCCTCTAGCTAACGTTCTCTCATCCTCCACTTTATTATAACACTATATACGGCTGCTGTGTAAGCAGCCTTATATAGTATTGGGGCGTGGACTTAGCCCCCTGAGCCATGATTGGCCAAAGGCACCCTGCCTTTGGCCAATCATGGTTCTCACAACAGAGTGCTCTGTGATTGGCCAAAGCATGCAGGTCAGGTGCATGCTTTGGCCAATCAGCAGTCGTCATGCACTGCGATCTTGCATCGCATTATGGGGCGCTCCACGGCGCTCATATTTGCCGCAAACGCCCCATATGTTCATTTGTTCTGTGAACAAACGAACATCGGGACCATCCCTATTGCCTGCCCATCTGCCCTGTTTGAGATGGATTGTCACAGCTTTCTTGGTGGTTTGACCTTGCCAGCATTAAATGTTCCTTCATTGGGCTGTGCCCTTGAATAGAAGTTGGGTCAATCTAATGTCTGTCCAGCACTCTTGGTAAGGACAAACCTTTTAGACTAGGTCAAGTCAATGTTCAAGAGTGCTTACAATATAACTGTGGCTGGCACTAGTTAAATAAGCTAATTTTTTAGAAAAAAAAAAAAATGCACATTTTTTTGCAAGTTAAAAAATGTGTATTTATTTATTTATTTTTTATTTTTTTGGAGCCTTTGAAGCATTGCACTAGAGATCAGCAGATCGCTTGTGCCATGCAGGTCACTTTCAGATCTGTCAGAATATCTGTGTGCCATACATCCCATACGGGCAGTCAGATACAATCTAACAGGAAGAGTCAGTTAACTACCATGGCACTCCACACACCGTGGTAGTTCATTAAGAACTAAAAGCCAACAGCCACAAAGGAACTTCACCCCATACTGCTGCCACAGGGAGAGGGGGGATTCAAGCAGCGGCTGCAACATTGGTCACATGTTACATGTTCCAGCCTAAAAAAGGGTTGAACATGTAACATGTTCCCAAAGGTGAACTTATCCTTTGAACCCTAATATTTTTTCAGTGTGTTTTTTTTTCAATAATGCCTGGTTGAACCTGCCATTTTGATTTTCTTCCAACGCAATAGCAGCCGATCCTCTTATTATTGTATTGCAACTACTTCTCTGGTGCGTAATGGGGGTGTGGGTCCATTATGTAAATTGGCAACCACTTATTCTCCTCCCCCATGCCTACATTATTGTAATCTAGTGGGGCAGGGTCGAGTGGGCAGGGCAGGTGGGGTGTAGTGGGTGGGGTGGGGCATGTCTAGTACAGGAACCTCTTCAGACCTCCTTGTGAGACATACAGTGGGGAAAATAGCTATTTGATCCCCTGAAGATTTTGTAAGTTTGTCCACTTACAAAAAAATAAAGGGTCTATAATTTTTATCATAGGTGTATTTTAAATGATAGAGACAGAATATCAACCAAAAATCCAGAAAAAACAAATGATACAAAGGTTATAAATTGAGTTGCAGTTCAGTGAGTAAAATAAGTATTTGATCCCCAAGCAAAACATGACTTAGTACTTGGTGGCCTAGCCAGTCTCCGGACCTTAATCCTATAGAAAATTTATGGAGGGAGGTGAAACTTCGACTTGCCAAGCTATAGCCAAGAAACCTTAAAGATTTAGAGAAGATCTGTAAATAAGAGTGGACAAAAATCCCTCCTTAGATGTGTGCAAACCTAGTAACCAATTACAAGAAACATCTTGTGCTTGCCAACAATGGTTTCTCCACCAAGTACAGTTTTGCTTGGGGATCAAATACTTATTTTACTTACTAAACTCAATTTATAACATTTGTATTATGTGTGTTTTCTGGATTTTTGGTTGACATTCTGTCTCTATCATTTAAAATACACCTGTGATAAAAATGATAGACCCTTCATTTCAAGTGAACAAACTTACAAAATCTGCAGGGGATCAAATAATTATGTTCCCTACTGTATTATACAAGCGTCATTAGATCCCAGGTTGCTTCTCCCCCTAATCTTTTGGTGCGGCTGGGAGCAAGAATGAAATGTCACGTGACTGCAATAGGAGTCAATAGGAGGGCCTTGCCCTTTTCCAATTTAATCCATCTATCGTATGTGTAGTCTTTGGGTAAGGTTACTTAAAGGATAAGTTCACCTTTTTTTTTCTAAATTCCTGCTCCCCTATGTACCAATATATCATTAGTAAATTAAGAGGGTGGTGGCTGCGCTGTGATAGAAAGGGGAAGGGGGGGAGAAGGGGGGGGGGGGGGGAGGGGGGAGGAAGGGAGCTAGACTAAATGAATCAATAAATACCAAATGACCTGAAAATGTGAATAGATAATGCGAAAGCGTACTCACAGATGCGAATAAATAAATAAGGTGTACGCACAAACAGATATCGCTAAAAGTTGTATAACAAAAGTGCTGTAATCAAACCAGATCAAATAAATAAACTGGAGGTGTATACCAGCAAAGAGTGTACAGGGGTATATGAATCTACTTCAAAAGGGGCATTAATCCAAAATCTATCAAAATAACATAAAAAACTTATCCAATGAAATTACTAAAACCATGTGTATATAAATGTGCTAATATAATAATCAACTGATGGTATAAGTACACACGTGAATAATAGTTTACAATGTGAATAAAGAATATATATCAGTGTCCATAAAAATAGTCCCAGTGGTTGGTGTTGGTGACCCGCCAACACTTGGCGTAAAAAAAAAAAAAAAAATTATTATATACCAGAGAAAAAGTAAAAATAAAATAAACAAAATTACGACAGTCCCACCACCAAATGTGATAATCCTGGATATAGATAGGATAATGATGATGAACCAGGGGGGAAGGAAAACAGTGTGCTGACAGGTGGGGGCACCTCCGTGTTCCCAGGCCCCTTACCTTACAGCTGTAAGGTATACAGCATATGTAGAGGAGGCCCCGCAGACGGGGAAGTCCAACGGTACAGCAGGTGGCATTGATTGGTAATGCCGTATATCATATGTAGAGACAAAGAACGAGTGGTATATAGTATAATACCGTTTGATGTAAAGATACAGGTGGGGGGGGGGGGGAGAGGGGGGGGTTGCACTCACTTTTAAGTAATGAGCGCACGCCTCAACCCACGAGCACCGAGCTCGTATAATCCCAGGCTCTGGATCTTCTGAGAGACTCTCCCCGCTTCCAATTCCTCACCACCCGTTGTGCAGAGTTATATTGTGCGGGATATAGAAAACAGAAACCGCACATAGCATAATCCCGTATATCATATACTTTATTAAAGCACTTACAAAAGTTCATGCACTTACATTTAAAACACAGCTGGGGGGTAAAACATCCACGAGCGCCGAGCTCGTCACATCCAGCTAGTGTGTGGCAGCGTCCCGTGCTCCTAACACGGGACGCTGCCACACACTAGCTGGATGTGACAAGCTCGGTGCTCGTGGATGTTTTACCCCCCAGCTGTGTTTTAAATGTAAGTGCATGAACTTTTGTAAGTGCTTTAATAAAGTATATGATATACGGGATTATGCTATGTGCGGTTTCTGTTTTCTATATCCCGCACAATATAACTCTGCACAACGGGTGGTGAGGAATTGGAAGCGGGGAAAGTCTCTCAGAAGATCCAGAGCCTGGGATTATACGAGCTCGGTGCTCGTGGGTTGAGGCGTGCGCTCATTACTTAAAAGTGAGTGCAACCCCCCCCCACCTGTATCTTTACATCAAACGGTATTATACTATATACCACTCGTTCTTTGTCTCAACATATGATATACGGCATTACCAATCAACGCCACCTGCTGTACCGTTGGACTTCCCCGTCTGCGGGGCCTCCTCTACATATGCTGTATACCTTACTGCTGTAAGGTAAGGGGCCTGGGAACACGGAGGTGCCCCCACCTGTCAGCACACTGTTTTCCTTCCCCCCTGGTTCATCATCATTATCCTATCTATATCCAGGATTATCACATCTGGTGGTGGGACTGTCGTAATTTTGTTTATTTTATTTTTACTTTTTCTCTGGTATATAATAATTTTTTTTTACGCCAAGTGTTGGCGGGTCACCAACACCAACCACTGGGACTATTTTTATGGACACTGATATATATTCTTTATTCACATTGTAAACTATTATTCACGTGTGTACTTATACCATCAGTTGATTATTATATTAGCACATTTATATACACATGGTTTTAGTAATTTCATTGGATAAGTTTTTTATGTTATTTTGATAGATTTTGGATTAATGCCCCTTTTGAAGTAGATTCATATACCCCTGTACACTCTTTGCTGGTATACACCTCCAGTTTATTTATTTGATCTGGTTTGATTACAGCACTTTTGTTATACAACTTTTAGCGATATCTGTTTGTGCGTACACCTTATTTATTTATTCGCATCTGTGAGTACGCTTTCGCATTATCTATTCACATTTTCAGGTAATTTGGTATTTATTGATTCATTTAGTCTAGCTCCCTTCCTCCCCCCCCCCTTTCTCCCCCCCTTCCCCTTTCTATCACAGCGCAGCCACCACCCTCTTAATTTACTTTTGTTTTGTCTGTTTTGGAGCAGTCTTGTGTGTTGCAGCAGTGTCCCTTTAGTATAGGGTTCTTTTGACAGCGCAGGAGTTTTTTACACAGTTTTTTTTTTTTTTTTAATATATCATTAGTGTACTCCTTTGGCAGAAATAAAAAATCATTCTATTTATCTTACACACCCCTTACCCCACTGGCCAGCAGGCTGTATGAAAAAAACTTCTCCATTACTTCCAGGACAGACCTTGGGACACAGGAAGGAGTTTACCAGCTGACCTCATTAACACACACGCTGCACCATCTACCCTCTACCCTCCAACACATCCCTACCACCCACCATCAGGTGCACGTTTTCTAAATGCAATCAGTGAATACCATTCTCACTAAATACAGAGCCATAGATCGTTCGTTTGGCAGATTGTTCAGGAGCTGAGCGATCAGATAACAGCATATAGAGATAGCTGTAATATTTAAAACAGGAGCAGTATGTTCTGGGTTCTGTAAAGCTTACCATACATTAAACAATCTGATTGTACAATTTCCTTTAGATCTACCATCAACTATGTAGTGCATGGGCCTGCCTGATTGGATACAGAGTGATTGGATAGTTTGTGTGTTCTCCTATTATATAGTTTTGTTGAACTTAAAGGAGATCATACAGAGATTGTACAATCAGGTTGTATAGTGTACCTTTATACACCCAAAAAATAAAAACCACAGAGGTGATCAAATACCACCAAAAGAAAGCTCTATTTGTGGGAAAAAAGGACATCAATTTTGTTTGGGTACAGCGTCGCGCGACCGCGCAATTGTCAGTTAAAGCGACGCAGTGTAGTGTTGCAAAAAATAGCCTGGTCATTAAGGGGGGAATCTTCCGGTCTGTAAGTGGTTAATTTGAGGGTACATCCAAATCGAAGGAAGGGTTTAGGAATTACAGCGCTTAAGAATAGCCCCCCTTTTTCAAGGGACCAAAAGTAATTGGACAATTGAATCAAAAGCTGTTTCATGGCCATGTGTGGGCTAATCCTTCATAATTTATTCATTAATTAAGCAGGTAATAGGTCTGGAGTTAATTCTAAGTGTGGTACTTACATTTGGAATCTATTGCTGTAAACCTACATCATGCGTTCAAAGGAGCTGTCCATGCAAGTGAAACTTAGGAGTGGCCTAATCAACAGTTTGGTACATTTTGAGGAAAGAAGAATGCACTGGTGAGCTCAGCAACATAAAAAGGCCTGGACATCCAACAGTGGTTTATGATTGCAGGATCCTCTCTATGGTAAAGAAAAACCCATTCACAACATTCAGACAAGTGAAGGACACTTTCCAGGAGGTGGGCGTATCATTGTCAAAGTCTACAATCAAGAGAAGACTTCACGAGAGCAAATACATTCATAAGCCTGAAAAATAGAAAAGCCAGATTAGACTTTGACAAAAAAATATCTAAAAAAGCCAGATCAGTTCTAGAAAAGCAATCTTTGGACGGATGAAACTAAGATTAATCCGTACCAGAATGATGGGAAGAAAAAAGTGTGGAGAAGGTTTGGACCAGCTCATGATCCAAAGCACACAACATCATCTGTAAAACATGGTGGAGGCAGTGTGATGGCATGGGCATGCATGGCTTCCAGTGGCACTGGGTCATTGGCGTTTATTGATGATGTGACAGAAGCACCCGGATTAATTCTGCAGTGTTTAGAAATATACTGTCAGCCCAGATTTAGCCAAATGCAGCAAAGTTGATTGAACGGCGCTTCACAATACAGATGGGCAATGATCCAAAACACACTGCAAAAGCAACCCAGGAGCTTTTGAAAGAAAAGAAGTGGAATATTCTTCAATGGCCAAGTCAATCACCTGATCTCAACCCAATTTAGCATGCATTCCACTTGCAAAACTGAAGGCAGAAAGACCCACAAACAAAAAACAACAAGACAGCTGCAGTTAGAGCCTGGCAAAAACCCAGTCTTTGGTAATGTCCATGGGTTCCAGACTACAGACAGTTATTGCCAATAAAGGATTTTCAACAAAATATTAAAAATGAACATTTTATCTATGATTATATTCATTTACCAATTACAATTGAGCCCCTGAAAATGGGGGGACTGTGAATAAAAATAGTTGCAGTTCCTTAAATTTGTATTTGATATTTATGTTCAACCCTTTAAATTAAAGCTGAAAGTCTTCACTTCAAATTTATTTGGATTGTTTTGTTTTAACTTTATTCTGGTGGCACACAGAGCCAAAAGTATGAAAATTGTGCCTGCGTCCAAATATATGTAGACCTAACTGTATATATACCCAGGTATATGTGCACAATTCCACCAGGACTCCTATCTGACCTTTGCTGATAAGGCTCGGTCCTGGGTGGAGTTACTGCCAACTTTATTATCAAACCTACTCTTCCACTTAGCAAAGGTTTCTAATTTACCTACAGGTTCTGTTTAGGGAGGGTCATTTCCCATTACCCCTCCGCCCCACCTTCAAAAGAGGGCTGCAAAAGTATGACACAGGTTACTGTACAATGCCCTAGTGGTAAACACTTTTACTTTACAGCAGTGGGGTCCCCAGTTTGCATGTTCTCCCTGTGCTTGTGTAAGTTTCCTCCCATACTTCAAAGACATGTTTTTAGATCAATTGGCTGGTGATTAGCCACTTGCCGACCAGCCACCGTCATTATACTGCGGCAGGTCGGCACGATCCCACGAACCTTCGTAGCTGTACGTTGGCTCCTTTAAGCGGGAAAGCAGGCGAGGGCACACTGCACTGCGGGGGGTGCCGATGCTCGTGACCAGTGGTCGCGATGACTGCTGGCCATGCGTGATTGCAGGCACGAGAGGCAGAGCACACAAATCCCTGTTCTGTGAGGAGGGGAGATGCAGATCGTGAGTTCCTAACAGCTAGGAACCATGATCTGTCATCTCCTATAGTCAGTCCCCTCCCCCTACAGTTAGAACATACACAACGGAACACAGTTAACCCCTCGATTGCCCCCTAGTGTTAACCCCTTCCCCGCCAGTGACATTTATACAGTAATCAGTGCATTTTTATAGCACTGATCGCTGTATAATTGCCAATCCACCCAAAAATGTGTCAAAAGTGTCTGATGTGTCCGCCATAATGCCGCAGTCTCGATAAAAATCACAGATCGCCGCCAGTACTAGTAAAAAAAAAATAATAATAAAAATGCTATAAATTTATCCCCTATTTTGTAGACGCTATAACTTTTGGCAAACCAATCAATATACGCTTATTGCGATTTTTATTACCAAAAATATGTATAAGAATACATATCGGCCTAAACTGAGAAAAAAAATTGCTTTTTTAACCACTTGATATCCACGCTATAGCCGAATGACGGTTACAGCGCGGACCTGAATTCCCAGGAGGCCGTCATATGACAGCCTCCCCTGTGCACGCACCCCGCGCCCCTGTGAGACTTGGGTGATCACTGATCCAAGTAAGGGGCCGGTCCCGGCCCTTTACCATGTGATCAGCTGTCAGCCAATCACAGCTGATCACATGATCAAAATAAAAGCTCTGTGATCGTTTTTTTTTTCTCCTCGCGCTGACAGTGCGAGGAGAAAAAAAAGCTGATCACCGGCTCACCAGCAAGGGACATCGGTCCCGAAGAGGAGGAGGCAATAATGCCTCAATTGTGCCTAAATTGTGCCACCAGTACCCCCTGACAGTGCCACCTGACATTGCCACATCACAGTGCCCACAGTGCCCACCAGTGCCCATCAATGCCCATGAGTGCCACCTATCAATGCCTACAAGTGCCACCTATCAATGCCCACCATTGCCACCTAACAATGCCCACTAGTGGTGCCAATCAGTGCCACCTAGCAGTGTTGCAGATCAATGTACCAGATCAGTGCCCATTATTGCCACCAATCAGTGCCCATCACTGCCACCCATCAGTGCCCATCACTGCCACCTATCAGTGCCCATTGGTGCCGCCTCATCAGCGTACATCAATGAAGGAGAAAAATTACCCAAATACCATCAAAAGAAAGCTCTATTTGTGGGGAAAAAATGATAAAAATTTCATTTGGGTACAGTGTTGTATGATCGCGCAATTGTCATTCAAAGTGCGTCAGTGCTGAAAGCTGAAAATTGGTCTGGATAGGAGGGGGGTTTAAGTGCCCTGTAAGCAAGTGGTTAAAAAAATTGGGGAAAATTGTCGCTCTTTTTTTTCTCTTTTTTTGTTTATAGCACAAAAAATAGTCAGTTAAAGCGACACAGTGCAGTATCGCAAAAAATGGCCTGATCATTGAGCAGCCAAATCTTCCAGGGCTGAAGTAGTTAAATTGGCCCTAGTATGTGTTTGTATGTGTGTAAGATAGGGACCTTAGCTGTTAAACCCCTTGAGGACAGGGACTGATGTAATTGTACAATATGTAAAGTTCTGCGTAAAATTGTCAGTGCTATATAAATGCTTGTAATAAATAAATTAGGTACACAGATAGCAAGAAAGACTCGACACTGAAACAATATACTTGTTCAATACAGTGAACTTATGTGGAGTATAGAATAAAAACAGATATAGAGATTTGCTGAGCATTATAAAATGCTGTGTACATATAATGATATTTGCATCTGGCATATAGAAATGACACTGCATATTTAATTATTTTTTAAGTAAAAAGGGGTGTTACAGTGCCTTGAAAAAGTTTTCACACCCCTTTAAATTTTCCAAATTTTGTCATGTTACAACCAAAAAACGTAAATGTATTTTATTGGAATTTTATGTGATAGACCAACACAAAGAGGCACATAATTGTGAAGTGGGAGGAAAATGATAAATGATTTTCCAAATTTTTTACAAATAAATATCTAAAAAGGGTGGCGTGCATTTGTATTCAGCCCCCTTTAGAGCCCATTCACACAGGGGCAACACGACTTCCAGCACGACTTTGGGAGGCAACTTGGACACGACTTGAGTATGAATCACAGCACGACTTGGGGCAACTTACAACACAACTTGAAGTCGCCTCCAGGACAGGGAACTTTACAAGTGGCCAATCAGAGCTTATCAGCTGTGTGTGAGAAGGAGGGGGCTGGCTGTTTAGTGGAGGAAATTACTTTCTGTTTCTTTTCTGCTTCCTGTAAAGTTGCCTCAGTATGAACAGTGATCAGACTTGGAGGCAACTTCCATTGAAATCAATGGGTACAAGTTGCCTTCAAGTCGGATTGAAGTAGTACAGGAACCTTTTCTGAAGTCGGAGCGACTGCAGTAGTGTGCATTAAGACAGATCCATTCACTTACATTGATTTTTTCGTGTAGCGCGACTTGAGGCGACTAGGGGCGACTTGAAGTCGGATCCAAAGTTGCCCCTGTGTGAATGGGCTCTTACTCTGATACCCCTAACTAAAATCTAGTGGAACTAATTGCCTTCAGAAGTCACCTAATTAGTAAATAGAGTCCACCCGTGTGTAATTTCATATCACTATTAATGCAGCTGCTCTGAGAAGCCTTCAGAGGTTTATTAATTTCCACCTCAATCAGCCACAGAACCTGTGCAATCAATAAGACCCTTTTCACACTGAGACATTTTTTTAGCCCTGCAAAAAGCCTGAAAAATGTTTCCCCTGCAGCCTCACTGTGTAAGCTGGAGGACTTTCACACTGAGGCGATGTGCTGGCAGGAGGTTAAAAATACTCCTGCAAGCAACATCTTTGGAGCGGTGAAGGAGAGGTGTAGGGCACCGCTGCCAAACCGCTGGCAAAGCGCCGCTGTAACGGCGCTTTGCGGGTCATTTCAACCCTTTTTCGACCACTAGCGGGGGTTAAAAGCGCCCTGCTAGTGTCCGAAAATCCCTGCAAAAACAATGGTAAAGCGCCGCTAAAAATAGCGGTGCTTTACCGCCGACGCCCCAGTGTGAAAGGGGCCTAAATGCTCGGCTCCAACGGGAAGAGGCGGGAAGACCATAGACTGTGAATCCTACAACCAGTGAAGCCTGTGCCGAATGATGTCAGACAATGACCGTCAGCGGCTCGGCGGCTTGGATCTGCGAATGAATTGTATGTTTGTAGATGGGATGACTAACAAGGCAGAAGGAACCTACGAATGTACTAGGCCTGTGCCAAATGATATCAGGACATGACCGACAATGACTCGGAGGCAGCTAACTACGAAAGGGATGCGGGATAGGAAACATAACGAATTGCAACATTGCTTATGATACGAAAAAAGGTTTGAATCCCACCTGCAACAGCAAGCGAAGACCAAGAACGCAGAAGGCGCAACACAATGGTAATTGAACACACAGACTCATGAACCACGAAGTGAGTTGGGAAGAGCTGGCCTAGTGACGTGACATATTGCTCACCGGAAGCGACAAGGGATACAGGTGAGTGAGCTGCTTAAACACCCATGGACTCCTCCCATAAATTCAGGCCACCATACTGGCCTTCTTATATATACTTGTGAGGTGATTCACTTTCTTAGTCTCCAAGTGAAACAAGGGAGACTGTATCAATGGTGGGATCCTCTTCATCCACCTCCAATGAATATCAATAATGAGAGATACAATCTCTACAATACAATATCTTTTCAAAAGCGTTTTACTTCATTCTTCATGCATATACAAGTAACGGCTGCACAGTTTCGGATAGGAACTCCGTACTTCATCAAGTTGCATGTGTGATGTTCAACATGCTAATCACCTTTATTGGCTAATGCATCTTAAGCCTCGTACACACGATCGGATTTTCCGCAGACAAAACCTCGGACTTTTGTCTGATGGTGTGAGCCTGGATTTTGTCTTGCATACAAACGGTACAGAATTGTCGGCCAAAACAAACACGAATGTAGCGACGTACTAGACGTACTACAAGCCGAAAAAAGAGGAAGTTCAATTTTCAGGCGCCACCCTTTGTGCTCCTTGTGCTAATTTCGTAGTAGTAGTTTGGTGAGTGTTGATTCGCGATTTTCATTTTTTTGCTTTTCATTTCGCACTTTTCTTTTTGCACTTTTCAATTAGTTTCTGAATGGCCGTTTGTCAATCAGCCATGTTGCGGAATCGGAGGAGATAACGTGTTATTTATTATTGGCCTTGGAGTTATTGCTCTGACCCAAGTCCAGTCCAGATAAAGGAAGAGGATTTCTTGGACCAAAAATTGATTGCTTTATTAATCGTGACCAATTATGTCATATGCCTTTGCTGTGGGAGCTCCAGGAGAATAATCCAGATGATTTGCGGAATTATCTCCGGATGACGGACCCCTGCTTTCACCAACTCTTGGCATTGTTGATCCCCTATATTAAGAAGCAGGACACATGCATGAGGCTTTTATTTTACTTTTTGGTTGAATAATGATTTGATTTGGTATATTTTCTATATTTTTGGATGCATAGAATGCACATTTTGGTTAATTTCTATTGGCAGATAGCGTGTCTAATTTTATTTGTTTTCTTTTTTTAATGCACAATAAAAAAATTGTGTAGAATAATACTTGGCTATATGTTTTACTTCAAATAACAGTTTGGGAGTAGGCAGTTACATTTGAAAAAATACAATGTAAAATTGACAAGGAACACCAACATAGTAGTGTCTTTGATCTTAAAAACTACGGGATAATGGTGTTGTGGTAACTTGCCCAAAAAAAAAAAAAAGAAAAGCAGAATAATATTATTCTTGATATCACTAAAAAATAAAAGGCTTTTAAAATACATTTGCCATAAATCCATCAGTATCACCAGAAAAGCAACTTTATTAATATCCTATTAAATAAAGAAGAGAATGTGCGCTGCATTTCGAGATTTCATAATTTGCCACGTCACGTGTTAATTCTCCATTACGAACGCTAGTTTACAAGACCGACTGCTTCCAGCCCGTCCTTGCTTCCGAGCATACGTGTTTGTACTTTGGAATTTTGTCCAACGGACTTGTATAGACATGCTCGGAAAATCCGACAACAGACATTTGTCCATGGAAAATTTTAAAGCCTGCCATCCAACATTTGTCTGACAACAAAATCCAACAATTGTCCGCTGGAGCGTACAAACGGTCATATTTTCCGCCAACAGCCTGTTATCACACAATTCCAGTCGGAAAATCTGATCGTGTGTACGTGGCTTAAGCCAACTACAAGTACACGGTGTATCCCTTCACTAATCTTCTAATCAACCATTTACTTCATTATACCTCTTGCATGTTTATCATTACACAATGAAAAAACATTAATTCAAATAAGAAAAAAAAATAATTATGCATCCCCCCAACTCTCCTACTTCCTCCAAATACATTGTATTCATTGTGCCTTACACCCCCCCTCCTTCCACTAATAAACCCAATTTATTCAATTCATAATCCCCTCCGAGAAAAAGAAAAATAATAACAGGCTCCTATGAGCCATATCCACCACACTCTAAACACCCAAAAAAAAAAAATTCAGAGGCTTCTATGAGCCATATCCACCACACTCTAAGCACCCAAAAAAATAAAAAAAAATAAAAAAAAAGTACGAGGCTTCTGTGAGCCATATTACACTCTTACCTACCTAAAGTGAATATATACCTCATCTTCCCTTTACCGTATCTACTCCAACTAGCCCCCTCCTCTGTGTCCATCTTCCCTTACCATTCCCTCCTATGTGCTTTATCCCCTCTCTCTTTCCCCAACCCCTTATACCCTCACAATATCAATTTCACCCTTCAAAGAATCAAGTGTACCACTCAATACCCCTCCATATGTGAGCTGGAAGAAAGATGAAGAGGACATAGAAAGGAGAGGAGGGAAAAAAAAAATAAATAAAAAAAAGAAAAAAAAAAAGAAAAAAGGGAAAATTTCCCTCCCAGGGGCACCTGCATCCGAAACTGGAAACCATGCGGCTCTATATATTGTTACTCTACCCAATCTCTAAAGAGCAGTGTTCCCATTCTGCCCATATTCCCCTGAATTTATCATTTCTGTCTTTAACTGCATGCACCCATCTTTCAGCCTCCATTATTAAATTGACCTCTCTCTTCCAGTCCAACAAAGTTGGACATCTAGTCTGTTTCCATAGCCTAGGTATTAAAAATTTGGCTGCATTCAATAAATTTGGAATAACCAGGGCTTTTTTTCTTAAACAATAGGTGCTGGAACTGAACCACGGCCCCACAAAACCCCTCCCTCTACATACACCCTCCAAATCACATCAAATAGTGGGTGTGTTCAGTCAAATTTCAGGAAAACAGTAGGAGGGTCTTAAAGGGGCATTAAATACCATACTGCATTACATACAGAGTGCAGAGCTGTCACTTGTAAACACAGAAACCAGACTTCTGTGTTTACAAGTGATTGTGGTGAGCAGGCACCAAAGGGTCTGAGCCAGAGGTGGTGGAACTGAGTTCCACCAAGTTCCCCCTGAAAAAAAAGCCCTGGGAATAACACTTTTCTTATAGGATCTGGGGTCCCATGAAATAAAAAATTTAAAAGCGTTAGTTCCATGGGTCCAGAGGATAGCCTCTCGACCCATCGAGCAATCGCTTCCCAAAATGGTTTAATCTTGGGGCATAATCACCATAGATGGAGTAAGGTGCCTTTTTGCCCGCCCCCCTCCAGCATCTGGCATCCACAGTCGGGTACATCTGTGCCAGCCTAACTGGGGTCTGGTACCACCTGGCCAAAAATTTATATGACATCTCTTGGACCTGTGAACTTATAGACGTTGAGTGTGTTGAGTCAATAAGCTTCTTAATTTGTGCCGTGGTAAAACCCTGCTTTAATTCTCCTTCCCATTCTCGAATGAAATAGGGAACTGTTTTATTTTGTACATATGTGAGAATCAATGTTAGGCACTTGATGTATGTACACACATAGATATAAATACCGTGAGGGAATTTAATGGCCTTATTAAGGATTTCAGCTTACTGAAAAAAACACACCAATTGATGGTATCTCCACTCCACCATAGGTACCTTTCCCAGCCTCGATGTCAGATCTAGCAGGGGAACTAACGTTCCACATGGGGCAAATTTACCGCATGTCGTGTCACCGTCCTTCCGCCATGCTCCCAGAGATCCCACCTCCTCTCCCAGAGGAAACCATGGGTACCCCTCCAGTGGGGTCAGGGGGGATGTCTGAGGGGCATAGTCCCCTAGCTGATTTAATTTGTCCCATATCAATAGAGCGCTCTGTGCTAAGGGTGGCATCCATTTTGAGAGGCCCCTGTCTGCACTTGGAATCCAAGGGACTCCCGCCAAACTTCCTACCAGCCATTATCCGTTCTAGAGAGACCCATAATTTATTTGATGAATCGTGGCACCATTTCAGAATCCGCACCAAAGACATCGCCCTATAATATAAGGCTACATCTAGTAGTCCCATTCCTCCTTCCAATTTGCCTCTGTGTAAAATATCGTGGGCTAGTCTAGGACGTTTGTCATTCCATACAAACTATATAAAAGCCTTCCATAGAGTTTTAAAAAAGCTTTGTGGAAGTGTAATTGGCACTGTGTGTAGGATATAAATTATTTTAGGTAGTATACTCATCTTTATGGCACTAACCCTTCCAAACCATGTTAAAAACTGGCCCTTCCATTTCTGCAGGTCCCCTATTATCCCCGCCATTAGGGAGCCATAGTTCAAGTCATACAAAAGTTTTGGATCTGGCGTAACATGCGTTCCCAAATAAACCAAGGATTTTTTATTCCAAATAAAAGGATAAGATTTTTGCAAGATCATTGTCATCGCTGGAGAGACATGACTGGGTAAAAGTACAGACTTGTCAAGATTTATTTTGAAGTTAGATAAAATTCCAAATTTAGACACTTCTGCCATCAAGGCCGATAATGATGTCTGTGGGGATGAAAGATAAAATAATAAGCCATCGGCATATGCCGAGACTTTATGTTCAATAGGTCCGATTTTTTTTTTGGAGGGGGAGACAGCTGATGCTGATAAGGATGTTTCTGTTTTGATAAATACGAATATATGTGATATGAAGTCTGTTTTTTTTTTTTTTGAAAAATATTTATTGGGTTTTATAGCATACAAAAGTATAAAAACTTAGTGTAGCATAAGTTACAGATTATTATCCGTTACAATCTATAACATTCAATGACTTCTCATGATAGTTGAAATTCAAGCTTGTCATATCGGTTAGAACAAGGGAGAAGTAACAGAAAACATAAAAATAAAAGAAAATTAGGGGAAAGGGAAGACAGGGGAGTTCATGTTTGCCATCTCATCAACACTATAAGTCGCAACTTTGCTTGACATATGAAATCTTAACATCTAAATACCTTCAGGAGTGGAGGCAGCGTTTGAGTAAACATGGGGGGGGTGGATGCCAAGGGGCACAATGGATTTGTGGATATCCTACGGTGAGTTAAAAGTAAAGGTATCTGGGGTGGGGGGTATTTTGAGTCGGCCAAGGGAGTTGGTGAGATCTTTTGTCAAGTACCATTTCGTGTAGCGAAATGGGTTCATTATCTCGATCAGAGCCTGCGAAGCGAATGTGGCTTCAATGTATTTCCTCCATCTTTTGAAAAAACGGGAAGTCGATCGGAGATTAAGGGTGATGGTGTCCAATCTCTCTAGGTGGAAAAGTGATGCCAGGGCTTTTTTAAACATTGTTAGGGTAGGAGGAGTAGCTGATATCCAGTGAGACATAATAGTCCTGCGGGCCACTAGGAGACATAGGTGAGCCCAGTGTGGAATATTTTGTGAGACCGCCGTTGGCGATGAGGATGAAGGGGGTATGCTGAACAGGCATAATAGGCGGTCCTTGGTGCACTGAGTTTTGTGGACTTCGTTGATGTAAGTGATCACCTTAGTCCAGTAAGCATCAATCTTGTTGCAGTCCCAAAGCCTGTGCAGTAAAGTGGGGCGAGATAAGTTACACCAGGTACATTGCGCTTGGGTGGGGTCTTTCTTGTTGAAGCGAAAAGGGAAATAAGCTCTGTGAATGATCTTAAATTGTGTCTCTCTCCAAGATTCAGAAGTAGTAAGGTTACGGACTGTCTTGTACCCCTCAAGGATTTTTTCTGGCAGAGATTCGTCATCTAATACGTGTGACCACTTTTGAAAGGGTTTGAGGGTATACTTCCGTGTTTGGTGTTGTATGAGACAAGAGTAAATATTGGAGATGGAGTAGTTATTGCTTTTGATGAGAGTATCAATGCAGGATGTTTCAAATGGGTTGGTGCTAGGTCCCGAGCAGGATTTAAGATAGCTGATGAGTTGGTGATAGAAGAAGACATGAGTTGGTGGTAGGGAGTACTCCCTCATCAGGGTTTGAAATGTTTTGAATTTGCCCGATTTGCTGAGATAGAGAGACGAGACATCTGTGAGGCCTTTAAGTTTCCATTGGTCAAAAGCTTTATGGATGATAGATGGAAGGAACATAGGGTTCCCTTGTATTTTGAGGTATTTGGAGATGCTGGATGGTACTTTGAGCAATTTTCTTACTTCTCTCCATGCAATGACCGTGTCCTTAATGATTACACTTGTTTTGAGGTGGGGGGGTAATGTATTGGGATTAGAATGAAGGATGGTCGAGAGGTCATATGGGTGCACCATAGCCTCTTCTAAGGATAGGTTAGAATATTTAGACCCACCAGTTAGCCAGTCTAAGCCCTGTCTAAGTAAACATGCCAGGTTGTAGAAACGCATATTGGGTAATCCCGCCCCGCCCTCGCCCTTCGGGAGACATAATTTCTGTAGCGCTATGCAAGGTTTCTTGTGAGACCATATAAAGGCAGTTAGGGCTTTCTGGAGTTTTTGGATGTCTGAATGCTTAATTAGAAGAGGTATGGTCTGCATTGGATAAAGAAGGCGTGCGAAAGACACCATTTTGAAAAGGTGGCATCTCCCAAATAGCGAGAGAGGTAAGGATCCCCAAGCCTCCAACTCCTTCACAATTTTGGTTATCAATGGGGGGTAATTTAAAGAGTACAGAGATGATGGTTCACGTCCTATTTTAATGCCCAGGTATGTAATGTGTTGGTTGGCTATGGCCAGGGGGGATAGATGTTTCCATTTACTGGAGAGATGGGGGTGTAATGGTAGGATTTCGCTTTTATCAAAATTGATTCTAAATCCCGAGCAAAGTCTGAAGTCTGAAAAAAGTTGTTTGAGTTTGTCAAAGTCTGTTATGGGATCGGTGGAGAACAATAGTATGTCGTCTGCAAATAGCGCCGAACGAAGAGTGTGGTTCTCCAGAGTGATGCCACTGATTCCATCAGCTGAATTTAGTATTCTGGACAGGGGTTCGATTGCTAGATTGAACAGGAGTGGAGACAGGGGGCATCCCTGTCTCGTTCCTTTTGTTAATGGGATCGTGTCTGAGATAAAGTCAGGGGTTACAAGACGTGCGGTAGGGGATGCGTGCATTTGTGAAAGAAATCGCATAATCGGTCCTGAGAATCCGAATTGTGTCATCACTCTGAAGAGCCAAGAGAAACTGATGTTGTCAAAGGCCTTTTCGGCGTCTAATGACATGATGGCAATGTCTTGGTTGGGGTGAGTTTTGGCGTATTCCAGAGCCATTAACACTTTGCGAATGTTTAGGGTGGCCGATCTGCCCGAGACGAAGCCAGATTGGGCTGGGTGTAATAATGATGGTAGTAGGGGAGCCAGTCGCGTCGCAATTATTTTGGATAGGATTTTGACATCAACATTGATTAATGATATCGGTCGGTACGAGCCCGGTAATAGGGGATCTTTCCCTTTCTTAGAGATTAGTTTAATGTGGGCCTGTGTCCCCGTGGGAAGATAGGGCCCTCCGTCCCACATAGCTGCGTATACATGTTTTAAGGTGTCCGGGATAAATTCCCTGGTCATTTTATAGAATTCGGTGGTGTATCCGTCGGGTCCCGGGGCTTTGGCCGAGTCCATGTCTTTGATCGTAGATCGAATATCATCAACAGTAATGGGGGCATTAATCGTCTCTAATTGTGTGTGACTGAGTTTGGGTAGACGTATTTTGTTGAGCAGTAAGTCAGTAGTAGGTAAGTCAGTTGGGTCGGCTTTGTATAAATTAGTGTAATATTCCACGAGTAGGTTGCTAATTTCGGCTGGGGAGGTGACCAGAGAGTTTGTCTTAGCTCTAAGAGCCATAATACGGGTAGGACGTCTGGGGCCTGAGGACATCTTGGCCAGGAGCCTACCAGCCTTGTTTCTGAATCTATGAAAATGTAGCTGAGAATATGACGTTTTGGCCGCTTCATGTTGTTCTGCCCAGAGGTCAAAGGTGCTTTTGGCCTGTCTCCATTTTTGTATGTTCTCTGTGGTGCGGTTTAATGTGAGCTGTTCATGTGCCAAGCGTAGGGTTTCGCTTGACTCAGTATATTGTTGCTTGGCTCTTTTTTTAAACTGTGTTGTGTATGAAATTATTTTACCCCGTAGAAAGGCCTTGCCTGCTTCCCAGAATAGGTTAGGGTCTGTAATGTGAGCTCCATTAGTGGAGATGTATTCCTCCCAGGCACAATATAGTGTATGTTGAAAGTCCTCATTGCCAACTAAATAGGAGGGAAAGCGCCAGGTAGGAGAGGGAGAGGAGCGAGCTGTTTGGGTTAGATGAACCACGATTGGGCTATGGTCTGAGATCACTGCGTCTTGTATGTCTGGTGCGTTTATTACGGAGCTTAGGGCGGGGGAGGCAAAGAAATAGTCTATACCTGAGAACGTATTGTGCGGGGGCGAAAAAAAGGTGTATTCCCGATCCGTTGGATGCATTAAGCGCCAGACATCCACAAAGTGCATGGAGGCGACGGCTTGTGACAGTAGGGTAGATGCAGATGATGAGGGGGTATGGGTGTGTGATCTGTGTGTAGGGGAACCTGTGCGATCAGCTAGGGAGGACATGACTGAATTGAAATCCCCACCCAATAGGTGTAGCGTCTCTGGTGTAGTTAGCACCCATTTCACTAAATCTTGAAAGAAGGAGGTGTCAGGAGAATTGGGAGCATAGATGTTGGTAAGTGCTACAGGTTTGTCATCTATAGTCAGATGTAGAGTCAGTTTCCTTCCTTCCGAGTCAATCTTGACGTCTCTGACAGTGTGCTGTAAATTCTTGTGTAGAAGGATTGCAACACCCGCTTTGCGGCCTACTGCTGGTGAGCCATAAACAGAGCCCACCCACAGTTTACGAAGACGCTGTAGGTCGTCCGCAGCCAGATGTGTCTCCTGAAGTAGAGCCACATCTGCCCGGAGACGACGCAAGTGTCTGAGGATAGACATACGTTTGTTTGGGGAGCGGAGCCCCTTAACATTCCACGAGACAAACTTTAGGTGACTCCCAAGTGCAGACTGTGACATAGTTGATATTTAAAAGCGTTTTGGTTGAGGGGTTTGTATAGGGACCCCTTTGTAGATGTGCTATCTACCTCTTGAGAGCCATCAAAGCGCCTCAAAGCCCCTGAAGTCATATGAACTAAGCTGGCAAACATGAACTTAAACTTCTCTAAGCAACAACAAATTATAAACATTAATAAGGCAGTATTTCGTATAAGGAAATACATAACGTGAGTTGTGGACTTCTCTTTTTTCCACATGAGGTCTCACCTATCTAGTTAGCATAGCTCTCATCGATTGCAAGCTCCTCACTTAGGGGCAGGGTGGTAGCAACGGGGGGTGGGGATAAGGATTTTAGGGGGAGAGGAAAGAGGGATAGGGGGGAGGGGGTATAGGATAGGAAGGGAGAGTAGTCTAAGGGGGGGGTTTCCTGAGGAGGTAGTGCAGGTTTGAAGCAATCGATGGTGAGGTATGCCACGCACAGGGGAGGGCCCCCCTCTTAAAATTAGGCATAAACAGACCAGAAAATAGAAAATACAAGAGATTACAACATTGCATGTGTCCCTGAAAAGGAAATTTTCCCAGGTATTGGGGGACTATCTCTGTTATTGAGTTCCATGAACATAACAGTATAGCTGCATAACTTTTAGCTGCGTACTTTTCAGCTACAGGTTGGGAGGGGTAGTGCTCCATAAGGAGCATGTACGGCAGTTTATAAGGTCATCATCAATAGCATCCTCCTCGTAATAATAAAACATTTTAAGAGAAAGAAAGGGTATGAGATGGGTTGATACTACCCGTTAGAAGATGGCGATGTGGAAAAGGTGGTGATGTGGAGTCCTTCGACGATTCCTTCAACGATTCTCAGAGCGGTCTTCCTGGTTGGTGGAGCGGCTGCGTTTGTATGGAGGTTTGGTCGGGCTTCGGGGGTGTTTGGGGGGTCCATATGCATGCTGTGAAGATTACGATGGAGATCCCTCTGTCGCGGCGCTGTGTTCCATTTCGGAGCTTCTGTTGGTTAGGTAGGTTTCCGCCTCTTCAGGTGTGTGAAAGGTGAGTTGCTCCCCTTCAGGTGTTTGAACACGGAGGACAGCTGGATAGGCTAGGGAGAATCGGGTTTGGGTGCGGTGCAGAGTGGAACATACCGAGGAGAATGCCTTGCGTTGTTTCATTACCTCTATGGAATAGTCCGCGAAAAGCAGCAGTTTCGCGCCATCTACCACCAGTGAGTGCGTGCGACTAAATTTTTGCATTATGGCGTTTTTGTCGGCGTAGTTTAAGTATTTTACTATCACATGCCGAGGTTTAGCGCACGTGTCAGAATATTGACCCATACGGTGTGCACGTTCAACAGTGCATGGTATGCGGAGGCCAAGTTGCTCTGGGATGGTTTTCGCACATATGTTTGTGAGGTGGGAGGCTGGGATCGACTCTGGTAAGCCAATGATGCGCAGGTTGTTCCTCCTTGAACGATTTTCCAAATCGTCCAGCTTGTCCCATATGTCTCTATATGAAGCATTGATACGTGCAAGTGCTGCAGATGAGGCTGTGCAGTCATCTTCAATTATAGAAATCCTTTCCTCTACCTGCGTAATGCGCTGGGCCTGAGCCTGAAGTTCTATGTGTAGCTGTTCCAGCCCTCTGTGTACCGCTGCGTCCACAGTGGCTGTTAGTGATGGCCCCAGTAGTTGCACTACAGCCTGGGCAATGTTGGCAGGGGATGCGGGGTCAGCCTCTGCCATTGCGGGGGCAGGGGGAGGTTGTGGCTGCTGCTGAGGCCGCTCTGCTGTGTCCGGAGCGGCCGCCATCTTGGCTGTGTCAGCCGCTATGTCTCCCGCCGGCGGAACTGTGGAGGGGGGCGAGGACAGCGCCCGAGCGTAGGAATTGCTCCACGAAGCGGTCCATGTCTGCCTGAGATGGAGCGGAGGCAGTAGGGGTTTCCCCCGGTGCTGTGGCTGGCTTAAATGCCGGTTATGTGAGGAGCTGTGCGGGAGCTGGAGCTGCTCACCTACTCCTCATGTGGCGCCGGAACCGGAAGTTGAAGTCTGTTTTAATGGATATGTTAAATACTAATAAAAATTTAATAATAATAATTAAAAAATTCAAATAAGAAAAACAAACAAAAAAACAATAAATATTAGTGAAAAATATATATAAATAAATGAAGCTCAAACCTCAAACCCCAAATACTTGAAAAACAACAAACCAAAAAGTCTATAACAACTAGTGATATGTCTCTATCTCATTGAGCCAATATAGGCTAGACAACGTATAGGCTAGACAAAAATATGTAACAAATTACATTCATGATTCAGATTATCACCCATATCCGTTTACAAAAATCAATACAGATCATAGTCTCTATTTAGGCCATGGGGATGTAGCTGTACAGCAGCCCTTCAAGACGTTGTAGGAGGCGCGCATTCGCACCCGCAGCGTGTCCACCGAGCACCTGTGATCACTCGTGACAGAGCAAGAACCAGGATCTGTGTGTGTAAACTAGGGTTGTCCCGATACCGATACTAGTATCGGTATCGGCACCGATACTAGTATCGGTATCGGCACCAATACCGAGCATTTGCCCAAGTACTTGTACTCGGGCAAATGCTCCCGATGCTTCCCCCCGATACCTTGAGAGTCAGCAGTGATCGGCGCGTGGGGGAGTTACAAGCTTATTCCCCAGCGGCTTTCAACTGCTTTAGTGAAATCTTTACAGCGGTGATCGGTGCTTGTAACTCCCCCACACGCGATCACCACTGACTGTCACCGCATCCTCCATGCCCCCTCTGTTCTGCTGTCCCTCTCCATTACGCTGTCCCTCTCCGTGCCGCTGTCCCCCTCCGCTGTCCCTCTCCGTTCTGCTGTCCCTCTCCTTTCCGCTGTCCCTCTCTGTTCCGCTGTCCCTCTCCGTACCGCTGTCCCCCTCTGTTCTGCTCTTCCACCTCCATTCTGCTGTCCACCTCCATTCTGCTGCCCCCCTCCGTTCTGCTGTCTCCCTCCGTTCTGCTGCCCCCTCCGTTCTGCTGCCCCCCTCTGTTCTGCTGTCTCTCTCTATGTCCTCCTCCTTCCTTTGTGTATGGACAGAGTCAGCTGACTCTGTCCATTCACATAACTGAAACATTGTAACCTCCTGTGATTACGATGTCTCATTTTATGAATGGAGAGGAGCCACTGTCTTCTCTCCATTCATTTTCAGGGCAGCTGAGGCTGCAGAGAAAGGGAATGGGGAATCTCTATCCTCGGTCTCTTTCTCTGTCTCAAGGGGGAGATATCAGGGGTCTGTTAAGACCCCTGATATCTCACCAAAGCCCCCCAACAGGGCTGATTAAAAAAAAAAAAACACAAAGTATTGCAATAAATAATAAAAAAAAATTATTGTAAAAAATAATAAAAATGTAAATAATAAAAACACACAGACAGCGTCCAACCCCTCCCCCCCCTAAAAAAAAAAAAAAAGAAAAAAAAAGAAAGCATTGTAAAAAAACAAAAACAAAAAAATTGTAAAAAAAAAAACAAAAAAGTATCGGTAATCGGTATCGGCGAGTACTTGAAAAAAAAGTATCGGTACTTGTACTCGGTCTTAAAAAAGTGGTATCGGGACATCCCTAGTGTAAACACACAAATCCCGGTTCTGTCAGGGGAGAGGAGACCGATCGTGTGTTCATACTAAGTATGAACACCGATCAGGTCTCCTCCCCTAGTCAGACCCACCCCCCCTAGGGAACACAGTTAACCCCTTGATCGCCCCCTAGTGTTAACCCCTTCCCTGTCAGTGACATTTATACAGTAATCAGTGCATTTTTATAGCACTGATCACTGTATAAATGTCACTGGTCTCAAAAATGTGTCAAAAGTGTCCGATTCCCACTGCAATATTGCAGTACTGCTAAAAATCGCAGATCACCACCTTTACTAGTAAAAAAAAAAAAAATAATAAAAATGCCATAAATCTATCCCCTATTTTGTAGACACTATAACTTTTGCGCAAACCACTCAATATACACTTGTTTTTACCAAAAACGTGCAGAAGAATACATATCAGCCTAAACTGAGGAAAACATTTTTTTTTTTTTTAATTTGGGATATTTATTATAGCAAAAAGTAAAAGATATTGTGTGTTTTGGTGATCAAATACCATCAATACTATCTATTTGTGGGAAAAAAAGACGTAAATCTTGTTTGGGTACAGCGTCGCATGACCGCGCAATTGTCAGTTAAAGCGACACAGTGCCGTATCGCAAAAAATAGACTGGTCAGGAAGGGGATAAATTCTTCCAGGGCTGCAGTGGTTAATCCACCACTAATATTGTGAAACAGTCTGTATAAATCCTGATCTAACATGAATTTATCCAAGTAACCCTTAGGGAAAAACAAGAGACCTGTATTCAGGACACTTACCTCCTCAGAGGAAAATATTCTTGTAGAGATATTATGCACAAAGTTCTCCGATATCAATTTAGATTGCCCCGTGTGTTTCAAGTGGTAGGTATGTAGACCCCTCTCTGGTGCTGTACGATCTGGTTTGCATCCGTGATCTGCCCTCCCACTGAGCCTGATCCAAAAAAACTGTGGGAGAGGAGTCTGTATCAGTAGAAACTGCTAATGAGGAGCCAGATGCCCCATCTCTTCTCATGGAACCTTGTTCCATCCAACCTTGTCGTGGCCACCTAATAGGTTTGATTTCTTCGATAGTTCTCACTATCAAATTTACTATGCTTCTTAGTCTCCAATTCCATTCGATATTTCGCAATATTGATGTCCAGGGTCTCCTTTAATTTACCAAATTCTTCTGGAGTGACAGCAATATTCAAGTTATCCTCCACCTTTTTCAGTTGTTCTGTAATTGTTAACAATTCCTTATGTACATGTGAAATCGTTAGAGTCATTAGATAGAAAGAACATTTGTTTAAAATCTGCATGAATGCATTTTTATATTCATTGTTGTCACTAAAGAGTGTAGGAGGGAGGCCTACTCGCAATCCTCTAGGGATCCGCTGTACTTTGTGATATTCAGCTAGTGTTAATCCATGTAATTCCAATGATATGTACTTCTTTTGTAGATTTTCCCATGAGCATGTATTGTGCACTGGAGTGTCACCAGTTAGAAATTCTCTGGAGCTAGCCAATCGGGAAACAATGTGTGTGGCCTCTTCCTGTGAGAACCAAAACATGTTACCAGGATTCGATTTCATTATGGAGAGATGAACAATCCCAACTGGAGTGTAATATAGAGACAAGGTGGGACACCTCTGCCATCTCTTACTGTTGCTGTAGAGATTCACATCTGATGTGGTACTCCTGCTTCCACCAGATATATAACAAGTAACTGGAGATGCAATCTCAATTTCTTTTCAAAAGCGTTTTACTTCATTTTTTATGCATATACAAGTAACGACTGCACAGTTTCGGACAGGAACTTCGTCCTTCATCAAGTTGCATGTGTAAAGTTCAACATACTAATCACCTTTATTGGCTAATGCATCTAAGCCAACTACGAGTAGGAACAGGTGCATCCCTTTTGAAAACAAATTGCATCTCTAATTTTTTGTTATATACTGTAATATATATATATATATATATATATATATATATATATATATATATATATATATATAGTATCTCATAAAAGTGAGTACACCCCTCACATTTTGTAAATACTTTATTATTTACTTTACTATATTATATAAGAAATTAGACTTTGCTACAATGTAAAGTAGTGAGTATACAGCTTTTATAACAGTGTAAATTTGCTGTCCCCTCAAAATAACTCAAGACACTGCCATTAATGTCTAAACCGCTGGCAACAAAAGTGAGTACACTCCTAAGTGAAAAAGTCCAAATTGGGCCCAAAGTGTCAATATTTTGTGTGGCCACCCAATATTTTCCAGCACTGCCTTAACCCTCTTGGGCATGGAGTTCACCAGAGCTTCACAGGTTGCCACAGGAGTCCTCTTCCACTCCTCCATGACGACATCACAGAGCTGGTGGATGTTAGAGACCTCGCGCTCCTCCACCTTCTGTTTCAGGATGCCCCACAGATGCTTAAAGTGGGGTTCCACCCAAATTTTGAACAATATCTGTATGTATTCTCTTCCTTGCCTAGATGCTGACTTGCCGTTTAAAAAAATTTAAATCGCTGTAATTACCTTTTATTTTTCTATTCTTCTTTGCACTTCCTGGTTCTCCTCCCGTGGGAGTAGGCGTGTTTCTAGTCTCTCCCAGACTCCGCACAGAATCCTGGGAGCTAGTCTCAGGCTTCCCAGGATGCCACTGAGCATGTGCGGGAACGAGCAGTGAATGCTGGGAGCACAGCATTCACCACATCCAGGAAATAAATGCTTGTGGGCTTCAAATGCCCACAATGAAGATGGAAACCGCCTGCAGTGAATAATATAAGTTATTCTTTCCGACGAAATCTGACACAGGCGGACTTATTACACAGAACATGTGAGTATGTAATGCTGAGAAGAAAAGTTTGTGAATGAACTAAAAAAAAAAAAACGATAGATAGGTGGACCCCCGCTTTAATAGGGTTTAGGTCTGGAGACATATTCGGCCAGTCCATCACCTTTACCCTCAGCTTCTTTAGCAAAGCAGTGGTCATCTTGGGGGTGTGTTTGGGGTCATTATCATGGTGGAATACTGCACTGCGGCCCAGTCTCTGAAGGGACGGGATCATGCTCTGCTTCAGTATGTCACAGTACATGTTGGGATTCATGGTTCCTTCAATGAACTGTAGCTCCCCAGTCCCCCCCACTCATGCAGCCCCAGACCATGACACTCCCACCACCATGCTTGACTGCAGGCAAGACACATTTGTCTTTGCACTCCTCACCTGGTTGCCACCACAGACGCTTGACACCATCTGAACCAAATAAGTTTATCTTGGTCTCATCAGACCACATGACATGGTTCCAGAAATCCATGTGCTTAGTCTGCTTGTCTTCAGCTACTGTTTGGATTTCTTCTACATCATCTTTAGAAGAGGCTTCCTTCTGGGACAACAGCCATGCAGACCAATTTGATGCAGTGTGCAGCGTTTGGTCTGAGCACTGACAGGCTGACCCCCTGTCCCATTCAACCTCTGCAACAATGCTGGCAGCACTCATATGTCTATTTCCCAAAGACAACCTCTGGACATGATGCTAAGCATGTGCACTCAACTTCTTTGGTCGACCATGGCAAGGCCTGTTCTGAATGGAACCTGTCCTATTAAACAGTTGTATGGTCTTGGCCACCGTGCTGCAGCTCAGTTTCAGGGTCTTGGCAATCTTCTTATAGTCTAGGTCATCTTTATGTAGAGCAACAATTCTTTTTTTCAGATCCTCAGAGAGTTCTTTGCCATGAGGTACTATGTTGAACTTCAAGTGACCAGTATGAGAGAGCAAATTTAACACACCTGCTCCCCATTCACACCTGAGACCTTGTAACACTAACGAGTCACATGACATTGGGGAGGGAAAATGGCTTATTGAGCCCAATTTAGACATTTTCACTTAGGGGTTACTCACTTTTGTTGCCAGCGGTTTAGATATTAATGGCAATGGTGTGTTGAGTTATTTTGAGGGGACAGCATATATATATATATATATATATATATATATATATATATATATATATATACAGTATATTACTACATGTACACATTGCTAGGGATATTAGTTAGCAGAAAAACATGCCACTCACATCTCAGCAAAATGTAAAATTATTGGAGTCACAGTACTAGAACTAACATTATTTAGGTCAGTTTTTTTCAAACACCCTGGAGTGCCTTCTGGGTTCTTCAGGGGTGCCTTGGGAAAATGTCTAAAAATTGCCCCAAATTGCCCAAAAATTGTCAACCAGCCAGCAAGTGGTTTAAGGCTGCCTTTTTGTTATTCAAACTACAGGTATTTGTTGTGCAGCATTACAGCATTACAATCTTGGGCACTGTGAGGACCAGCCGCAGGCTTCCTAACCACTGATGATATATTTGATTGATAAGGAAGACATCAGGGGTCTGCATCCTTGTTTGCCCCTCTTCTGCACCTCTCTATCAGCACTGAGGTCACTTTAGCTGAGAAGAGGAACGTTGGAATACTAGCCAGTACCAGTGTGCAAAAGTATATTAACTATGTAAGAATAATTCCCTTCCGTCATTGGTTGTCCTACATGTGTGGATGTTTCTACATTATGTATAACTATCCATTTAGTTCTTTACATTTTAGAATGGGGTGCCTTGAGATTGTGCAGGATTTTAAGGGTGCTTTGATTAAAAAAAGGTTGAGAAAAACAGATTTAGGACACAAATTGTAAAGCCACTGACCAAGGACAATTCCAAGAGACAGTTGGTAAATTCTGCCACTTTCTTTCATTTTCCCCTCCTGCTACAGGTCACAGGTCACATGTATATATTAAATATATTTCAGCTATTCAATCAGCTTAAGCACTGCTGCGACACGGGAAGCTTGCGAATACACTGCGGGTTCCCGCATCGCATGTCACCCGGCGACAGTTTGCACTGCCCTATGCAAACTGCTGGGTGTGTTAAAAGTTAATGACCCCCCCCAAATCAGTTTGCATATTGCAGTGCGATCTGAAAATTCAGGCAGGAATCGGATCGCATGGGTGTGAACACCCATGCAATCTGATTCTGCTGCGGACCAAAAAAAAGGGTCCAAAACACTTCCCGATTCCCTTACTTAATATGCCGGTGCCTTCACCCGAAACCGATTGAAGAATCGGTTCGAGCGAGGATATCACTGGATCCCTGGACAGGTAAGTGTCCTTATAGTGAAAGTCAGCAGCTACAGTATTTGTAGCTGCTGACTTTAATTTTTTTGGGGGGAGCCTGGAGCTCTGTTTTAATTGCAGCAAAGGAAAATCAGGTCTCTCCTGCTGTGTCAGACATGGCTTTGTAAATCTCAGGACTGGATGGGCAGAAATATAAATCCTCTGGCAGATAAAATAGCTGTAACAAATAAATGGCCCCTGCCCCCACCTATAACTGGCCTTCACAGCAAGGAGCACATGGAAGGGCAAACGCATAGAAGACAAAACCAGAGAATATGCCATAGCTCAACTCACTAACCAGTTTGCTGACCAACCAAATCAGCCTGTCCAACAGTCTGCTATAAAAACAGGGGTTTAATTAGCATGCATTTGCAAACGATTGCGTAAGCTGCAAGGCCTCTTCACGGCACCCTGTGTGTGCTTGCACTCCTAGCGCTACTGAATTTATGAGCGTCCCCACTATGGGAGCACATGCATTCTAATAGATAGATGAGGGGCAGGTGGGTCTGGAGGTAGCCTAATCTCCCTTTAAAGGACAAGAGAACAGATAAAAAACCTCATATGTATTCCATCTTTGTATTTGGCTGTTTGCCTGGAGGTCAGCTTTAACTTTAGAACTGTATTGCACTAATGTCATGGATAAGTATGGGACTTATGTAACAAATAAATACGAGCACTGAAAATCCTCTACTGGACTTTTACAGAGACTTCTTACCATCCTCCTGCATCTGAACATTCCCTTCCTTCTCTTAAATGAACATCAAGCTTTAAAAAAATACTGGTGCCTGTATTTATATTCACATGTATCTCATATGTCTGTTGTACATACCGTACTCTACTCCCCTTGCTGCATTTACCATCATAATTTTTTATATACGTTTCAGGGAATGGGAAGCATTAGTTGCTAATATGTTTGATATAGTCGTTTTTTTTTTCAAGGAACTTGAATGGAAAGTTCTTTTTTAAATCCACTGGGTCCTATTTCCGTGTACAAATAATTTTGAGGCTTTAAAAAAAAACAAAATATATGACAACTTTCACAGACCTCTGGGATGATGGTTGTGCTTTTTGTATCATATGTTCAGCTCATGTATTTTTTAACATAGAAGGACAGACTAGCAGCAAAAGTCTGCCTTGCATCTGGCTTTTATTTAAGTAGCAGATGTATCCGTTACAAAGGAACATACTATTTTAAGGTGATGTGCTGTAGAGAGGAACTAAATATATCACATTAAACACTTTTATAAAAAAAAACTCATGTTCAATATATATCAAGTCATAGGTTTGATAGCAATAAACTGACAGTACACTATACGCTTACTTATGTTAGTCATACATTATTATTATTATTAGTATTATGTCATCTACGACTTGCTGTGTTGATCTTTCTTGAGGTGACCACATAGGAATCCACAACAATGGAAGTGAAGTAGACTGATTTTTATTTGAATATATTAAGATATAATTGTAGATGAATAGTATTTACCGGTATTTAACCTCCCTGGCGGTATGATTATTTTGGATTTTAGGTGCTGAAAGCGGTACAATTATTTTGCACAGAAATTTGGCGTTTTATATTATAGGCCTGTAATTCTTAGGAATTATTCACTTAATTCTGTCCAAACAAGAGTTTAGTAGACATCCCGGGTATGATAAAGTTTGAAAAACGAAATCAAAAATTATAATACAATAAATAACTATAAAAAATTATACCAAATAATAATATAATAATAATAAAAATTATTCAATAATGTAATCAAATCAAAAACACTGAAATTTGCTCAGTTGCAGAATTGTCGCTTTTGTTACTTTTAGTGTTTGGTGACGGATTTCCCCACAAATCACTAATGATCAATTCTGCAAGTGATTCTAATTTATTATCGCTGTTTTCTAGCTGGTCTAAAGCCACTTTTGATGTAAAGGGACAGTTTTGGTTGCTATGGACAAGCTCCAGTTTCCAGGCAGAAAGAACAGTTTTTATAATATAAAACTGCATGCAGGGCACTGGACAGACCACTAGGGACAAAGGGGATGTGTAATTATTTGATACAGTACTGTAATCTGTAAGATTACAGTATACTGTATCTGTACTGTGTGTTTCACTTTTTGAATTTGGCGCCGAACTCCGTCCCCGTGCGTCGCAACGCTCGCAGGGAACGGAGCTCGGCACTGTGAATCGAGCGAGACATGGCGGCTCGCAGATCACAGCGAGGAGACATTGCAGGATCCAGGGGACAAGGTAAGTATCCTCTACATTGATCCTGCGATGCGATCCTGAGTCTGGCTCGGGGATACCGCTTTTGGTATTGAAAATCCACCCCGAGCCAGACTCGGGAATACCGCCAGGGGAGTTAATAAGAAAAAAAAGCAAAATCTGCAGGAATTTTCTTTTCAGAAAACCAACATAAGACTCTTATAATCAATTACTGTGGGCAGGTGGCACGGGCAGGCTGGATCACGTAATGTATGTTTTCAGCTGAGGAGACCTTGGGACGTGCAGCATGCCGCTTCTGTAACTGTTGTGTGCTCTGGACACAGCGGATTGTGGCTCCCAGTACCTGGCTGCGTTGAGCTATGCTATGCAATCACATGATCACAATGTAGACACAACTGTCATGAATGGGTTTCCTTCATAACAGCTGTGCTTAGTATTGTGATGCTGTGATTGGCCCACCGCTATCACATGGTACATGGCCCAATCACAGTACTATGTGAAAGCTGTGGGCCAATCACAGCACACAATAGTAATCACAGCTTTTATGAATGTGCCCATTCATGACAGTTCAAAAAATTGCTGTTACAGTGTTACAAAGTAGTACAGTGCCACTATGATGACACTGAACTAGTCTGATGAAAGTACTGTATGCAAAAAAAAAAAAAATAATTAAATGTAGAAAACAAATGTACAAAAATAAATAAAAGAATAAAGAGTAAAACTTTTTTAAAAAATTGAATAAAAAGTTACCTATTTATTTATTTATTTATTTATTTATTTATTTATTTATTTATTTTAACATACTCTCACCCGTCAGTATCCCTGATCACTGCCACACTAGTAATATGATGGCACTGTACTGCACAGATGTCACTATGTAAAAATAAATTGTAAAGAAAATCAAATTGTATTTAATTTCTTCATTTTCCAAATCAACAATTGTGAACAATTGTTAATTTGTCAACAAATTACAACTTCAAAAAACTCATCATGCCTCTTGCTGAATACTTCAGACTGTCTACTTTTGGAAAAGGGGTCATCTGGGGGGGTATTTGTTTTCTCCTGACATTTTTCAGGGCCTCAAGAAATGAGAGCTGCTAGTACATCAGGATTGATCAATTTTCAGCCGCTATAATTTTCACACAAATTAATTAATATACACTGATTTGGATTTTTTTCCTTTACCAATGACATCTGCCAGAATAAATGTTGGCCTAAATTTACGAAGAAATTAGATTTTTATTGGATATGTTGGATATATAACAGAATGTAGAAAATATTGTTTTGCTTTTTACATTTTGTTTTTTTTTTTCGTTTATATAGCAAAAAAGTTAAACCCAATGGTGATTAAAAATAATATACATTTCATTTGCATACAGTGTTGCATGACCGAGCAATTACCAGTTAGAGTAGCACAGTGTTGAATACAAAAAATGGCCTGGGGGGTGTAAAACCTTCTGCAGGTCAAGTGGTTAGAGTAGATGTAAACTCAATCACTTAAATCTCATATAATCTTTAACAAATAAATGTAATTTCAAAAGTAATATTGCATTTTTAAAAATCTAAGGGTGACGACGCTTCACACATACATTGTGCTTCTTCAAAACCCATGGGTTTTGTGAAGCGTTGTCACCCCTTGGTCCGTTGTTTTAGTCCTGGTGGCAATCTTTCAATAAACCTGTTGGACGGATGTTGGTGTGCAGCTAATTTTTCTCATTTGGTTTTCATTAACCACTTCAGCCCTGGAAGAATTTGCCTCCTTAATGACCAGGCCAATTTTTTCGATACTGCATCACTTTAACTGACAACTGCGCGGCCATGCGATGCTGTACCCAAACAAAATTTACATCCTTTTTTCCCACAAATAGAGTATTCTTTTGGTAGGTATTTGATTACCTCTGCAGTTTTTATTTTTTGCGCTATAAACAAACAAAGAGCGACAATTGTGAAAAAAAAAATCAACTTTTTTTACTTTTTGCTATAATACATATCCCCAAAAAATATATAAAAAAACCACATTTATTCATCAGTTTAGGCCGATATATGTTCTTCTACATATTTTTGGTAAAAAAATCGCAATAGGCATATATTGATTGGTTTGCACAAAAGTTATCACGTCTACAAACTATGGGATAGATTTAGGGACTTTTATTTACTTTTTATTATTTTTACTAGTAATAGCAGCGATCTGTGATTTTTAGTGGTACTGCGACATTGCGGCGGACAAATCTGACCCCAAATGACACTTTTTGGGGACCAGTGACATTATTACATTGATCAGTGCTATAAAAATGTACTGATCAATGTAAAAATAACACTGACAGGGAAGGGGTTAACACTAATGGGCGATCAAGGGGTTAAGTGTGTTACCTAGGTGTGTTCTAACTGTAGGGGGATTGGCTCACTGGGACATGACAGAGATCACTGTTACCGATCACTGGGATCTTGTCAGAATGGGGATCTGCTTGTTTAAACTGGCAGATCCATGTTCTGCCTCTGTACTAGGCGATCGCGGGTCGCCGGCGGACATCGAGTCCGGTGGTGGCACGCCCGCAACTGCGCATGCGCGAGCTGCCATTCAGGTACAGCGATTTGCACAGGAGAGCCGACTTGCCTCCGTATAAAGTTATACGGCGGCTGGTCGCCCTCACCTTGTAACATGCACTTTAACTGTTATCTGGAGGAGGATCTAAGCCATGGGCATTACTGGGAAACCAACTACAATACCCAGTACTGTTATACTTAAGAGCAGGAGGGGTTGGATAAAAGAAAAAGCCCAGGAAAGAGCGTGGCAGTTGGGGAGCGTACCAACTGGTGAGAGGATGGGAGAGGAAGTGCTGCGCTGTGTTGCGCTGAGTTTCGCTGGATGCTGCTCTATCCTGAACCAGGTAACTGCTCTGGTGCCTTCTTTGAAACACCAGTCCATGACCCAGGCCACTGGGGAGACACAGGAGTGAAAAGCCAATGTACTCGTCATTTCACCTGCCATATGCAATACATGAAAATCATCTGCAAAAAAGGAGGGCCCTCTTCCATTCATCCAACCAACTGCCACAACAGAATTACAGAGATAGTGAGAGAGTGGTAAGCAAGTCACAGACCCACAGTTAATCTGAACCCTTGTCGATGTTGTCGCTCCTGTGTGCTAACTGTTCATATTATTGCTAGGCAAGGCTCAACGTAGCCAAGTTACCTGTTCTGCTCTCCAAAGTGCTGCGACTGTGCACCCTCCCACCTTACTATTGCCTCTGTCCAAAGTACTCATCTGCATCTAAAGATCCCCCTCCCTTGCTAAAGCCAACCTCTCAGGTATAATAATGTAATAATGTAACAACCAGTCTAAAGCCACATCACTTATTTCCCTGCACACCATCATCTTCAAAGGGCCCCAACTTACAGTGCCTTGAAAAAGTATTCACATCCCCTTGAAATTTTCCACATTTTGTCATGTTACAACCAAAAACGTAAATGTATTTTATTGGGATTTTATGTGATAGACCAACACAAAGTGGCACATAATTGTGAAGAGGAAGGAAAATGATAAATGGTTTAATTTTTTTTTTACAAATAAGTATCTGAAAAGTGTGGCGTGCATTTGTTTTCAGCCCCCTTTTACTCTGATACCCCTAACTAAAATCTAGTGGAACCATTTGCCTTCAGAAGTCACCTAATTAGTAAATAGAGTCCACCTGTGTGTAATTTAATCTCAGTATAAATACAGCTGATCTGTGAAACCCTAATACAGATTTGAATTTTTTTTTTGTTTTAGTTCTGAATAAAATTAAGCCCTCATGCACACAGGCTGTTAAAAAAACGTTATGAAAACGCCAGTATCTTTGCGGTGATTTTTTAAAACTTTTTTCAGCTTTTTTCAGCGTTTTTGCAATAGCGTTTTTTAGCGTTTTTGAGCGTTTTTGAGCGTTAGCGTTTTTGAGCGTTTTTTTTTCAAATTTTTTTTTTTTTCAATGAATCAAAAACGCTAAAAAACGTTGGTGAATGACGTTTTTGAGCGTTTTTCAGCGTTTTTCAGCGTTAGAGCGTTTTTACAGCTGAAAAACGTCTCTCAGAACCCACTGGTCCTGGGTTTTTTTTACAGCTTAAAAACGCCTATGCCACTTGCAGCTCAAAAACGCCTAGGTGGGCATGAAGCCATAGACTAACATAGACAGGCCTTTTTAAGCTGCAAAAAAAGCTAAAAAAAGCAGCTGTAAAAACGTCCGTGTGCATGAGGACTAACAATTATAAAAAATGAATACAAAACACTATGAATTCACCTAAATGTGTGCTAAATACATAAATGAAAATAATCAGGTTAATATAAATAATCTTATGGCTGTGTTAACTCTGTAAAAACCTTGCTGTATGAAGCTTATAATTATGTTTGTACATAAACTCAGTCATATATGCTTGCTAATTTTTTATGCTTTGCTTCCTGTTTAAATGTACATCACAGTGTACATTACTTCACTACTTATCTTAGTGCCAGGAACATACACAGTGCCACCTCTAAGTAACTTAGCCTGTATCTCAGCATTTTTTGATTTCACTGACACACATATAACAGAGGGAATGTGAAAATGTATATTTTAATATAAAATGTCATAATGTAAAAATGACACACAGAACACATAAATGTGTAAAAGTCACACAAGGATTACTTTAAATAAGCTTTACAATAGTAACTAAAAAAAGTTTACTGAAAAAAAAACTCCAATCTCTTTCACCAAAACTGAAGCAATCATCATGATTTTGAATGATGTATGTACAGTACCTGATAGAGCCAAGGTCATTTAATAAATGTAAAGCGTATGTAAAGCCAAATAATGAACTTCTCTTATTTGCTCCCTTTTGTTCTGGTTACCATATTATTGCCTGAGCTGATTTTTGTATTTTCTGCACACATTTTAGGCTTGAAGATTAGTTAGAGCCCCCAAATTTCTTTTTTTTCTGAAAGCAGAAACCCTGGAGAATAAAATGGTGATAGTCCCAATTTTTATGTCACGCAATATTTGCGCAATGATTTATCGAGCGCAAAAAATTTCAGTAAGAATTAAATATTTTAGAGCACACAAACATAACATATTGACTAATTTTTAAGTAAAATATAAAAGATGAGGTTTCACCAAGTAAAAAGATGCAAAAAGTCCCCTATGTGACTAAAGCTAAAAAAATAAATTTCCTATGTGATATAATATTTTTTGGACAGGTTATCTAAAATAGGTCTTTTAGAGCCATAATATCTCACCTCCCTTCAAATGAAACTAATGGAATGCAGAAAGTGCCTCATTTGCTTCTTCCCTGGCTGCAATTGCCTAGAAAAGAGAAACCAGAAACTGGAGGTGATGTTTTACGCATAATTTCTGGGTTCATGCTAGCTAGGGGAGAGCAGTGAATACATGTATCCATCAAGCAACACTGAGGTCAGTGGAGCCTGAAAAGCATGGTCTGGGGTTTATGGGAGGCACACCCTGGGAGTATGCTGTACAGCCACTGGATCTCTTAATTAAAAGCCAACAGTTGGCTGTCTGTGTACCCCCCCCCCCGCTACCACTGTAAGCCTTACAGTGGTGGCAGTAAAAGGATTAAAGCTTAATATTACCTAACAAAAAAACATAAAATAAACAAAAGGGACATTATTTACCTTTAGTAAGATGTGTCCTTTGTGCTGCTGTGTCCTCCTGTCGCCAAAATCTTCGTCCACTGATGCCCCTTGCCACAGAAGATTATGGCACTAGAGGTAATCAAATTAAGGAAGATGTCTAATGAAGCACAGACTTTCATTAAAAGAGTACCCATTCTTTCCACCCAACCTCTTCATTCATAGAAGTTACTACAGCTTCCATGATAGGTCTGCCCCCTCCATTCATTAATACAATTATCTACTAATGGAGGGGGTGGACCTATCAATCATCTGCCCCTCCTTCATTCATAGATTGTATATTATTCATGGAGATGTAATATTGGTTTCTATGAATAAAGGAGCTGGGTGCAAAGGTTGGCCCTATCAAGGCACTCTAGATGAGTGCTTGTCACAGCCCCTTGGCCCCTATTAACCCATGCCACTCCAGAAGATTATGGCGGTGGGGGAGGGGGCATGGCAGGAGGAAGATTTCAGTGAAAAGGAGGACACAACAGCACAAGGGACACATCTCACTGAAGGTAAGTAATGAGTTTTTATTTTTGTTTTAGGTAAACAAAAGCTTTTTATATATCTTTCAAAATGTTTTGCTGTATCTGTTCAGTAAGTGTAACAAATGCCTGTTGATTCTACCAGAAATCCAGTGAGTATCTTTCTGTGTTCTTTACAGTAATATCTCAGATAATGTAAACAGCCCCACCCAGTTCGATCTATGAACTAGAGAACACCTCCCTATATTTTATAGAGATGGGGAGAGGGAGCCTTGATCAATTTAAACTTTGAACTAGAGAACACCTCTTTCCAATGTTATGACAATGAGGAGAGAGATAGTTCTGTAGTCCTATCACGTTTTCTGCCCTATGGTGATATGGCTGTTCCTCCATAGATGCAGAACAGTGAGTATGCAGTGTCACCTTAGTACAGGAACTGTGTAACATATAGTATCACCAGTTATGAAAATTGAAAGAAAATGAATGCAGTCAGTACATCTTAGGACTGATCTGTTGCAATAAGTTATATTTTGTTCTTGGGTTTAGATATGTAGCCTAACCTTATGTTTGGTTCTATTTTTCCAAATTCTATAAATCTGTCTTGTAGTAGGCCTAAGGCATTGTATAGACTGCTAAAAATATTGTGAACAATAAATTTATAATTTGTGAGCTCCAGACAAAACCTCTTTTTTTACTAGTTTTAGACTGGGGAAGGGATAGAACTCTGTGTCTCAGTTGAGAACATTTTCTGTTGGGAAATCATTCTAGTGGGGACAAAGATTGCAACAAAACACCTCTATCAGGCTATCATTGCTGTTATATATACTCTGCATCCAGTGTAGCCTATATCTACAGTGCATTTTGTGGTGTATTGTTTCTAACATACTTCAGGCGGTGTACACAGTATCTAATACAGTGTGTACAATGTCTACTACACTTATGGTGGTGTACACAGTTTAAAAATACAGTGCATCCGTAGTACAGTTGTTAATACAATGCAGGCGGTGTACACAGTATCTAATACAGTGTGTACAGTTTCTACTACACTTCTGGTTGTGTACACAATACAGTGCAGCCGTAATACAGTTGCTAATACAGTGCGGGCAGTGTACACAGTATCTAATACAGTGTGTACAGTTTCTACTACACTTCTGGTAGTGTACGCAGTACACAATACAGTGCAGGCATAGTACAGTTGCTAATACAGTGCAGGTGATGTACACAGTATCTAATACAGTGTGTACAGTTTCTACTACACTTCTGGTGATGTACACAGTACACAATACAGTGCAGCCGTAGTACAGTTGCTAATACAGTGCAGGTGATGTAAACAGTATCTAATACAGTGTGTACAATTTCTACTACACTTCTGGTGGTGTACACAATACAGTGCAGCCATAGTACAGTTGCTAATACAGTGCAGGTGATGTACACAGTATCTAATACAGTGTGCACAGTTTCTACTACACTTCTAGTGGTGTACACAGTACACAATACAGTGCAGTATTACAGTTGCTAATACAGTGCAGGTGGTGTACACAGTATCTAATACAGTGTGTACAGTGTCTACTACACTTCTGGTGGTGTACACAATATAAAATACAGTGCAGCCATAGTACAGTTGCTAATACAGTGTAGGCCATGTAAACAGTGTCTAATACAGTGTGTAGAGTTTCTACTACACTTCTGGTGGTGTACATAATATCTCAGTGTAGTGTGGTGTTGCAAAACAAAATATACATCATGTCCAGAAGGCCACCAAGGAGAGGCAGACACTCACAGGCCACTAAAAGAGGGCAAGCAGCCTCTGTGTCTACAGTCAACAGTGCTGGTCGTGGACAAGGTGCATCCTCTGCAGGTGGCTGTGAGTCACGCTTGTCCTTTTTTTCTGCTGCTGGCTGTGTTATTGATCTGTCACCCAGGCTCAGAGTAGTTTGCCTTCCAATGCAGCTGCCAAAGCGGTCTATTCCACCCGCTCCTTGTCCACAGTCACTCCTTCCGTAGCCCCACCATCACGCACGGAGGAGTCCCCAGAATTATTCGACCACAGTGTCGGGTACATGCTGCTGGAGGATGCACAGCGATTTGAAGGCTCTGATGTTGGTTCCCAGATTGAGGAAGGGAGTAACGTGAGCCTATAGAGAGGGGGTGCCCAGGAAGGACAAGAAACTGGCAGTCATGTTCCCCCAGCTGCAGCATACTGCCAAGTTTGTTCCAGTGATGCAGAGGGAGGGGATGATGAGGTCACTGACTCTACTTGGGTGCCTGAGAGAAGAGAGGAGGAGGAGGCACAACCCTAACGAGGCAGGATGTCCTCTAGGGGGCAGCTTAAGGGCAGCCACCCTATTGCATTACACCGCAGAGCTCCACAGGTGCAGGGCGCTGCTGACTCCCCACTGACTTTTAAAAGTTCCTTGGTGTGGACCTTTTTCAACACGTGTGCAGCAGATCGCACCGTTCCTGTTTGCAACCTATGTCTGAAGCAGATCAAGCATGGCCAGAACAGCAGCCGCTTGGGCACCACATGCTTGACCAGACATATGATACCTGCCATGCAGTCCATTCATTGGCAACAACACTTGAAAGACCCACATCAAAGAAAAAGGCTCCTCATCTGGGATCTCCAACCCTACTATACCTCCAGTCCTCCCAAAAACCTGCACTGAGAGGATTGAAGGTATAGCAATAGTTGTCCCAAGTACTTGCAGCCAATCTTCTAGCAGTACACCACCATCTGATTTTAACAGGCAAATTTCCCTACCCCAGTTGCTGAACCGTAAAAAGAAATTCGGTTCCAGCCATCCACATGCTCAGCGTTTGAATGCTAGCTTGGCCAAATTGCTAGCACTGCAACTGCTGCCTTTTCAGCTGGTAGACTGCCCTTCTTTAGTGAATTTTGTGGAATGTGCTGTACCTCAGTGGCAGGTTCCAAAACGCCATTTCTTTTCACAGAAGCCCATTCCGGCTCTCTGCCAGCATGTGGAAGGCAATGTTTTGGCCTTGTTGGACAGGGCGGTCAGCAGTAAGGTGCATGTTACCGCTGACTCATGGTCCAGTGGGCATGGGCAGGGACGTTACCTTTCCTTCACGGCATACTGGGTAACTCTGCTGGCAGCTGGGAAGGATGCAGGACAGGGTTCAGTATTGTTGGAGCTTGTTCCACCACCATGCCTCCAAAATGCTAGTGTCATGGTCCCTACCGTGCCTTGCAGACGGCCAGGCGTGGTCATACCCCAAGTGGCTCTAAATGGTATTGAACTCATGATTGTCTGTTCTTGCTCCCGTTTCTTTACCTCTGAGCCACACCTCAGTTCTATTAAGCCTGCTTTCCAGTCATGCCTAGTTTAGCATGAAGTATTGTGGGTGATACTCTGTTTGTACCTGTCACTCCTGGATCAGCTGAGGCAGGTTACCTAATTAGCTGGGTATAAAACCCTGTCTCACTCTGAGGGCTTTGTCAGTTCATTTTGCCAAGAGTTCCTGTGCTCCTGTCTTCTGTTGCTGTGTTCCAGTGTTCTAAGACTGACCCTGGCTTCAGACCCTGGCTTTGTTTATCATTATCCCGACTTCTGGAATCCCTGACTGCGGCTTTACCTTGACTGTCCCTTGGCTATTCCTGTCAAGGCCCCGTGCACAGATTCACAGCCCAGGTAGCTTATCCCTTTGTTACTGTGGGCTGTGTGTATTTGCAAGGGTGAGCATACATCTCTGCACCATGGACTACAACCTAGGTAAGCCCTTACAGCTAGTGGTGATTCTGCCACAGCTCTCTCCTCCACCCCCTCCTTCTTCTTTCTCTATGGCCTCTTCTGCTTTGTCCTCTGAACCAGCGGTGCTCCGTAAGTGTTCAAGGGGCTACGCAAGCAGTCAGGCAAAAAGATGCCATGCGGTGTTTGAGTTGGTCTGCTTAGGGGACAGGGGCAGAGTTTCTGTCAGCTCTGCAGGGGCAGGTTCAGAGGTGGTTGACATCATGCCAGCTTCAGCCAGGAATGGTTGTATGCGACAATGACACCAACCTTCTCTCAGCCTTCCGACATGGACACTTGACCCATGTTCCTTGTTTGGCACACGTCTTGAATTTGGTGGTGCAGCGGTTCTTGAGCAGATACCCAGGCTTACAGGATCTCCTGAGGCAGGCCAGAAAAGTCTGTGGTCATTTTGGCTGGTCATACAATGCCAGTGCTCGGCTGGCTGACATTCAAAGGGAATGCAACCTGCCCACCAACCGACTCATTTGTGACATGCCCACCAGGTAGAACTCAACATTGGCAATGCTGCAGCGGCTGCACATGCAGCAGAGGCCATCAATGAGTACCTGTGTGAGTATGGCACCAGGACAGGGTCAGCGGAGCTTGGCTTCTTTTTGCCATGCCAGTGGCTACTGATCAAGGATGCATGCACTGTCCTGTCACCATTTAAGGAGGGGACAAGGATGGTGAGCAGCGACAAAGCATGCATCAGTGACACTGTCCCTCTAGTCTTCCTGTTGGAGCACACACTTTGTGTGGAATAATGGACAGGGCACTTGAGGCAGAACATCGGGAGGAAGAAGAGTATTTCCTTACCTCCCAATGCCCCCCTTAAGCATAGCATTCCTGTGGGCCGCAAACACACAGGAATAAGAGGAGGAGGAGGATTGTGTCAGCATGGATGTGGAGGATAACACTCAGCAGCAGTCTTCAAGGGATGGTTTTCAGTCCCCAGAAACCCAAGGAGATGTACATGGCTGGGAGGAGGTTCTTACGGATCATGTGATCCTTAGTGACTCAGAGGACTCAGAATCGAATGCCTCTGCAAACTTACGCTGCATGACCTCCCTGATTCTGCAAAGCCTGTGAAAGGATCCTAGGATTCATGATATCAAGGAGAGGGATCATTACTGGCTGGCAACCCTTCTTGATCCACGTTACAAGGGTAAGGTTGCAGAACTCATCCTGCCTTCGTAGAGGGAGCAGAGCATGAAACATCTTCAGGAGGCCTTAAAGAAAGGTTTGTGCAATGCATTTCCAGACCCTGGGAGGTTACAATTTGCTGGTGCTGGACAATGTTGCTGAGGCTTCTTTCAGTCAGAGGAAGAGCGGTGGAGAAGGTGGCTGGCTGAACGATGCCTTTAAACAATTTTTAAGTCCTCATCGCCAAGGTCTGATTGGTTCAAGCAACCATCGCCAGCATCTGCATTACATGCTGCAGGAATATCTAGGGGCAAGAGCAGACTTGGAGACCTTTCCAACAGAGCATCCACTGGGTTACTGGGTCTTGAGGATGTACCACTGGCCAGAACTTGCTTAATATGCAATTGAGCTACTGGCCTGTCCTGCATCCAGTGTTCTTTCTGAATGCACATTCAGTGCTGGCTGCTGGAGGGTTTGTAACGGATCATAGAGTGCACCTGTCCACAGACTCCGTTGATAGGCTCACATTCATAAAAATGAATCAGTCTTGGATCAGAAGATGTCAAGCACCTGATGCTGATGTAACTGATTGAATTTTCTATGGATGTGGGATCCCTTGAAGACTGCCTATGCTTACTATCCTATGCCTCCTCAATCTTGATGATGCTAGCTTCCAACAATATTTGTTGTTTAGGGCACCACCACCACCCAAGGCCCAATTTTTCTGCCCCTGTTTAACAGGGGTATGTAATTACAATTTTTGATCTAATATTTCACAGCAGGGCCCATTCCTGCGTCCAACAAGAGTATCTGTGAGGGGTTACAGTGTTGTGGCACCACCACCACCACTCAAGGCCAAGTTTTTCTGCCCCTGTTTAACAGGGGCATGCAATTACAATTTTTGATATAATATTTCAATGCAGGGCCGTTCCTGCACCCAACAAGAGTATCTGTGAGGGGTTACAGTGTTGTGGCACCACCACCAATACCCAAGGCCCAATTTTTCTGCCCCTGTTTAACAGGGACATGTAATTACAATTTTTGATCCAATATTTCACAGCAGGATGCGTTCCTACGCCCAATAAGAGTATCTGTGAGGAGTTACAGTGTTGTGGCACCACCACCCAAGGCTCAATTTTTCTGCCCCAAACAGGGGCATATAATTACAATTTTTGATATAATATTTCAATGCAGGGCCCATTCCTGCACCCAACAAGAGTATCTGTAAGGGGTTAGTGTGTTGTGGCACCACCACCAATTCCCAAGGCCCAATTTTTCTGCCCCTGGTTTTTTTAATATAATATTTTAATGCAGGGCCCGTTCCTGCACCAACAAAAGTATCTGTGAGGGGTTACAGTGTTGTGGCACCACCACCAATACTCAAGGCCCTATTTTTCTGCCCCTGTTTAACAGGGGCATGTAATTACTATTCTTGATATAATATTTCATAGCAGGGCCTGTTCCTGCGCCCAATAAGCGTAACTGTGAGGGCTTACAGTGTTGTGGCACCACCACTACCAAAGGCCCAATTTTTCTGCCCCTGTTTAACAGGTGCATCTAATTCCAAATCTTGATATAATATTTCACAGCATGGCCTGTTCCTGCGCCCAACAAGATTAACTGTGAGGGCTTACAGTGTTCTGGTACCACCAACACCTAAGGCCCAATTTTCTGCAGCTTATATAGGACAGGCCGTATAGTGTATATACTGCTGTTCAGAGTATATAGTGTCTGGAGGCCTGGGCGGACCTCCAAGCCATTTTAAAAAAAGTGCGGGGTTCCCCTTAATATCCATACCAGACCCAAAGGGCCTGGTGATGGACGGGAGGGGAACCCATGCCATTTTTTTCAATGATTTTCATCTATATTGCCAGGACCTGACAATACATTACAGCCGTGAGCAGTTTTAAATTACTTTTTTTCCTTTAGAAATGTGATTTTGCTGTGGTATTGTTCTAAACACAGGAAAACTGTGCCACTTTACAGGCATACTATAGACACCCCCCAGGCACGGTATTTAAAGGAATGTGTCATTTTTATTGTTTCACTTTAAGCATTATTAAAATCACTGCTCCCGAAAAAACGGTCGTTTTTAAAACTTTTTTGCATTGATACATGTCCCCTGGGTTAGGACCCGGGTCCCCAAACACTTTTTATGGCAATAACTTGCATAAAGCCTTTAAAAATAGCACTTTTGATTTTTCATGTTCGTGTCCCATAGACTTTAACAGTGTTTGCACACATTTTTTGCCATGTTCTGCTGCGAACCGAACTGGGGGGTGTTCGGCTCATCCCTAGTGTTTATATGTGATAGTGTTAAGAACCTCCAGCTAGCTTTTACATTTTTTTTTTTTTTTGTAATTGTATGTTTTGTTTTATTTTCCAACAAAACAGGAAAAAGCAAACACATTACAGAGAAATATTCTAGTGAACAATGTCATAGTCAGAAAAAAAAAGGAAAAAAAAAAAAGAAACAAGGGAGGGGAGGGTATACCATGGATCCTGACACAGCATATATATAATAATAGTGGATATAAAAATAATAGTATTCAGGCTAATCATTTGAATATGAAGGGGCTAGTTGTCTCAGGAACATTTGATAGCAGTTTAGGATAGTGATTCAGGATTGAAAGAGGAGTTATCCCAAGCATCCCATACCTTTGAGAATTGAGGCAGAGAATCATGTATCACCACTGTCATATGTTCCATTCTACGTATCTGTGCTATAGCCAAGATCAATTGGGCTTGTGTGGGAGTGTTGGGAGATAACCAGTGGTTGGTATTACTCTTGGTATGGGGTCTTCATCTGGCAGCGGTGGACCAAGATTGCGTATGAACGCCTCACTCTCCTGAAGATCCCTCATGGAATATTGGACACCATCCTTCGAGGCAGACAAGCGGAAGGGAAATCCCCATTGGTATGGAAGATGATGATTTTGCAAGTGCGTGGTCACTGGGCGAAGGCTGCGGCATTTAGCAAGGGTTATAGGAGACAAGTCGCTAAAAATTTGTATTTTAGCCCCCTTGAATTCCAGCCGAGATCTATTGCGAGTGGCCATGGTCAAAGCTTCCTTGCTATCATAATAATGGAAGCGTACTATAATGTCCCTGGGGTTCGTTCCTGCTGGGGGTTTAGGAGCTAGTGACCTATGTGCTCTATCTAGTCTCCAGTCTGTGTCCGGTATCAGAGGGGCCAAGGTGTTAAAGAGGCTTAGTAGATATGGTCGGATCTCTCCGTCTCCTATTGGTTCAGGGACACCTCTAATACGAAGATTTTGGCGACGTTCCCTGTTCTCCAAATCCTCTTGTTGGGACTGGAGCTGGGAGATCGATTTGTTTTAAACCAGCATTGTCTTCTTCCAAGACATGTACATACTGTGTCAAGTCATCAAATTTAGTTTCTAAAACATCAGTGCGCTCACCAATATGAGCAATCTCCCCCCTCAGTTCATGTGCCAGCTTCTCCATCTCCCTGGAGACATTACTGGTCAAATCCTGCAAGAGAGCTTGTAGGTTATTGTCCAGTATGTCCACTGTAACGGGAGCTGGCATTTCTGTGGATGGGGTGGGCATAAAGATCTGAGGAGTGTCTCTTACCTCCCCGTGAGTGTCTGCGAGTGCTGACGCAGTACTGGGCATAATCTGGGCTGGGGATTCAGGCCTACTCAGAAAATGATCCAGTGTCTGTGAAGGCTGCAGCTCCGGTGTGTGAGATTGAGCAGAGTCTTCTGTGGTTGATGCAGTAAACATCTACCGCGTGGAAGCAGTGGAAGGCGGCAGAGATCAGGGAGGAGGGGTTACATAACCTCCGTCATCGGGCACCCTCCATGTGTCCCCCGCAATAGCAGCCGTGTCATAGAGAGCCTAGGGGGGGGGTCTGCGGAGGCTCAGGTAGTCTGGCAAAAAGAGGCGAATGATATATAGCGACCTAGGCAGTCCAGCAAGAGGGGTCTATTAGTAGATAAGTAGTTTAAGAAGCTTTGGAAGTCCTGAAATGTGTAGATCAGGCCTGGGAGGCGATGTGGGGGCCGTGATTGTAACCCACAAGCTGGGGCCAAGGGCAGACCAGAGATCGGTTTATACTAGTGTTTCAATAGGTGGTTAACAGTCCAATCTCCCTACTATGATGTGTGCAGGGAGGGCAAGGCGTCCGGGAGGTTGGGAACAGGTGCAGGCCAGGAATCCTGGTGCCTAAGCTATCTGTGCAGGGTCAGGGCTTGCCTCAGGACACAGTTCTTGCAAGGATGGAGGCACAGTATCACTAGAGCACACAGTACCTGGGTGTGGAGGATGTACCTTGTATAGTAGGCCGCAAGATGGTGGTGGGCTGTGGATGCCTGGAAATCTCCTTTTACTGATCCTCTGGTGGCCTCTCGGGAGCTTACACAGTCCAGCTACCTCCCGGTGACACCCGCTATGGATGTAGATGAATTAGCTGTCCCTCTTTCCGCCGGTCACAGTATTTGAGCCTGGGGACGCTGGAGGGTTCACAGGCCTCAAGATGGCAGCAGGCCGCGGGTGCTCGGAGCTTGTTGACGCGGGTCCTCCGGCGGTCTTTTGAGACCCCCACACAGCTCAGCCTCTTCCCGGGGGCAATCCCCACAGATGCGGGTGAGTTAGCCTTCCTCTGCTCTGCCAATCGCGGCACTCGAGCCCGGGATGTAGGAAATCCCACAGGCCTCAAGATGGCGGCAGGTCTCTGTGGTGTGGAGTCGGCAGCAGCCTAACAGAAACTCAATCGGCCGACCGGGCTCCACAATTTCCCCAGGGGCTAGTGTGAGCGATGTCCAGTGGCTTCTGGGGAAGGTTTGGAGGCTCACCCAGTTCCTCAGCAACACGTCCTTTCCCTTCAACGTCCGGATACGCCCCCTCAGCTTTTACATTTTTAATCCAATCCTCTATTGCCATGCAGACTAATTATCTGCTTCTAATATTTTATATTGGATTTATATATTCTATATACCATGTTCAGCACTGATAGTTGAGTTTTTTAGTGGAACTTTTTTTGCAATGAATACTGTTTCCTATTGCTAAGCGTGCTAAAAATAATGTCCATGTGGCTTCATCTGCAGGGAAATGAGGTTGCTAAATGCAGGTATAGCAGGTAATGTATCAATGCTCCTGGGCTTTACAACTATTGCATTTAAATGCATTTTTATTTCTGAATATGTTAGCTGGAATGAATTTTGAAGCCAACTGACCCTTGTATACACAATCAAAATAAATCTAAGAAGACAGGAGAGGACTTGAGGAAATGTAACAAAGTTTAGTTATATTTCTGACATTCAGTAATGCAATATGATGAGGCTGCAGAACTGAATATGTTGAGTTTGTCAGTGACTACATTTCTCTGTGGCATTATTTTAATGTAATTGGTGAAGGCTAGTACAACTTTATTCTCTACAATGTTTAAGGATACATACAGTTTCCATACCTAAGCTTATTTCACATTACATATTTTGTTAGGGGCAGACAGTCATTTAGATGAAACAATAAGACTAATTCACATTCCATAATATATAATAAAACTGTTATGGGGAAAGATTTACTAATAGTGTTGTTTTCAGCATACTGTGTGGTGTCTTTAGGGTCAGGGCTGCTGTTAGAAATCATGGGGCCCTGTACAACCTACCTGACAGGCACTTGCTAAAAATACATAAACTCAACAAAACTTTAGCTGCAGAGGCAGTGGCTGGGGGTGTACACATGCCCTGGGCAGGATGTTTTGCATTGTAGCAGTGGCAGGAATTATAATCTCTGTCGAACATGACCTATTCAAGTTAATGGCGCTGCTTCGCAAGTAATGCACGCAGTCGCGGTGCTCTAGTGCAGGGTTGAAGGGGTTAAAGCTGGCTGTGAGGAGATACAATGTTTCCTCACTGCCTGACAAATAGGAAAAAGTGATCTGAATGCAGATTGCTCTTCAGAGAGCAAAGCACATGTGAATGAGCACTATAATCTATTTTCTTTTAATTATTTTTTTCAATTGTATTTATTTATTTTTCATTGTTTAACAGAAATATCAGGGGTCCACACAGGTCCCTGATGTCTCTCTTTTGAGACTGAGAAAGAGACTGAGGACATAGATTCCTCAATCCCTTTCACTGCAGCCTCAGCTGCATTGGAGCTGAGGCTGCAGAGAAACGCAATAAGGGGGAATTGGAGCAGTGAGAGGGGGGTGATCAGTGCAATGAGGGGGGCCCAAATACTGGAACCGATCCCACTGTGGCTCCCCCTACAGTAGCTGAAAGCTGGCGGGAGGAAGAGGAGGAGAAGCCAGCTGTGCTGCACTGCAGGGGGAGCCACAGTGGGATCTGTTTCAGTGATAAGGCAGTACAGCTGGCCCTCCTACTTATCAGGTGCCTGTATCCCACTTCTGAATTATTGGGGCTTGGGCCCATACAGGAGAGCTGGATGTTCTGCCTTACTAGCTCTGGTCATTGGAATATAAAAATAGCAGGTTTCCATGAACCTTATTGTATATTTGAAGTGAACACAGTCAATATGAAAACTGCCCCAAGGAAATAATTTTCTATATGTGAAAATTTAATGTTTGCAAAATAAAATTCTGCCTTAACAACTTTACCACAACAAAGCATATTCAATAATATGTTCTTACTGTACACAATGGTCCTAAAAATAAAGATGAGTGAAATGCTAACAATCTTCTCTGTCAGCAACATGCCTAAAATCCTTGTACAGTCTGATTCACTGGTTTCTAATCTTCTGATTTGCTGCTATTTAATTCTATCTGGTTCTGACAACATTGGTCTCTTTTTTTAGGGGTTATACATTGGATCTACTCCCAATTACTTTTAGCTAAGGTGCTATCCCTACATTGGTAAATTGGAAAATGGGTCCTTTGGGCTCCATGCATTTATAGAATGATATATGAAGAGTCACAAAAACAGAGCATATTTAAAAGGAGAAGGCAAAATCACCCCCTTAATAACAAGAGAATTATGTGTAGCCCAAGCTTTTTTGTTTTGGATAAAGTAGAAAAGGGTTAAAACCAGGTTGTTGTTTTTCTCTTTCCTTTTTGCATACTGTTGGGGAAGTTTACCTTCACTTTCTGTTCCAGAGACATAACATGAAGAAAATATCCAAAAGTGAGGGGATTTACTCTCTTAAGTTGGCTATACACATATAGATTTGCTAGCTGCACAGAAGAAATCTAACAGACTCCCCCATCCACGCTACACAGTGCAAATGGACAAATCTCTCAATACAGCTATTGCATTTTGACAACTAGCCCCACCAGCTGTCAAAAAACCTGAAGAGTGCCTGCATCTGATTGGATGCTTGGCTGACAATTTTCCACCCAGATTCTTTGACTTTTCATTTGAAGGATGTTGGGCAGAAGGGGGCAACAGAAAAAAAAATGTTCTGTGTATAGCCAGCTTTAGATGGTTATCCTTAGAACAAGTGTCCCTATTAGAAGAGTCCCCCTTACCTCTTGTTACAGGGATTACAATGGTGATTCCAATATCATGTAAAACTGCAAAATTTTTTGAAACAATGTAGTGATCCATCATGATGCCCTATTAGAGCAGATAAGTTGACCATAAACCAACATGTACTGACACAAAATTATTTATGCTTTTTTCATTATTCTATTAAACATTTGTTATGTAACCTTTTAACATGAATTTGCAAACAGAGCTGTTAAAAAATGCAATGACAAATATAAACACACATCATTAGCATTGACAATGGTTATATTCAGTGAAATGTGTACACAGCTGCACTTGTATGCAAGGTCATTTAAATATGAAATTGATTCTTCCTGATTTTATGCATGTTTTCTTTCTATATTTAGCAGTTAGTGACCAAAATAACTGAATTAGAATATGAAATTGGTAAAAAAACATCATACCCATTTCATTATAATGTCCACACAGTCCTCATAGCTTCCTTTGGCTGCACATAAACAATGGGTAAGAAAAGTTGGCACTCCAGCTGATATACTGCAATATTTATACTCTATTGAAGCAACAGCAACTGCTAGTGTTTTGGACAGGCTTTTTCTTAAAGTGTATGTTACCCCAACAATTCAAATTCCTGATATGTGTCTGTTGTACAATGCACTTGTATGAAACAGTATACTGTTCTCTTTTTATTGCTTCCTTTATGTGAAATACCTGGTTATACTGCCAGTCCCCCTGCTTTCCTATTTCAAACTGACCACATCAGTGCATGGAAGCACTTCCATTACAATGTGGTCAGTTTTCTTTGCATTCTGCTTGGGAGCACAGGCTGCATGTCCACCAGTGGCCAAGACTTGTGCTGACATGCCTCCCTGCACATCTAATCACTGTACTAAGATCAGTGTACTAAGCCCCTTATGCAGCTAAAAACAGAGGCCATGTGATCACTTATAAAAATTAAAAAAAAAAAGAAAGAAAAGAAAAGGGTATTTATAATATACTGTATATCTATCTATCTATCTATCTATCTATCTATCTATCTATCTATCTATCTATCTATCTATCTATCTATCTATCTACATATATACAGTATTCCCCAAAAGTGAGCACACCCCTCACATTTTTGTAAATATTTTATTATATCTTTTCATGTGACAACACTGAAGAAATGACACTTTGCTACAATGTACAGTAGTAAGTGTACAGGTTGTATAACAGTGTAAATTTGCTGCCCCCTCAAAATAACTCTACCCACGACCATTAATGTCTAATGCACTGGCAACAAAAGTGAGTATACCCTTAAGTGTCAATATTTTGTGTGGCCACCATTATTTTCCAGCACTGCCTTAACCCTCTTGGGCATGGAGTTCACCAGAGTGTCACAGGTTGCTACTGGAGTCCTCTTCCACTTCTCCATGACGACATCATGGAGCTGGTGGATGTTAGAAACCTTGCACTCCTCCATCTTCCGCTTGAGGGTGCCCCACAAATGCTCAATAGGGTTTAGGATCTTGAGACATGCTTGGCCAGTCCATCACCTTTACCCTCAGCTTCTTTAGTGGTATGTTGGAATATTGTCCTGTGGCTCAGTCTCTGAAGGGAGGGGATCATGCTCTGCTTCAGTATGACACAGTACATGTTGGCATTCATGGTTCCCTCAATGAACTGTAGCTCCTCAGTCCAGTCCAGCAGTCATACAGCCCCAGACCATGACACTCCCACCACCATGCTTGACTGTAGGCAAGACACACTTTTCTTTTTACTGTACTCCTCACCTAGTTGCCGCCACACACAGTTGACACCATCTGAACTAAGTTTATCTTGGTTTCAAGATCAAGGACATGTCCCTACAATGTAGTAAAAGACAACAAACTTTATCTCTACATGTTTCACAATTGAATGCTTCTTCAGGAGCTTGTTTAATTAGTCTTAAATGGAACAATTAGGTAATGGTTCTAGGTAATGGTTATAGGTATAAATTTCCACTAAGTCCCCCCCTTTCTTATCTGCTGGTAGTCCTTTGAAGTGAACATTTTCTATGTTTGATATAAAGGCTTTACATACAAAACCACTACCATAAGAGGCGGTGATGTCTATTTCCAAGCACAGTCCCACCAATTAAAAGCTCGCCTTCTATTGAACATTCACCAGTCATGTAGAACCATTACCTAATTGTTCCATTTAAGACTAATTAAACAAGCTCCCGAAGAAGCATTCAATTGTGAAACATGTAGAGCTAAAGTTTGTTGTCTTTTACTACATTGTTGGGACATGCCATTGATCTAAGGATATGCCTCTGAGGTCTATGACCTATTTGAGAGAGATTCAGCTAGCTTTTTGCACTTTATTTGCAATGTTTAATATGTGCTTTTTTTGTGTATTATGTGTACAATAAAATTTATATATATATATTTTTATAATTGGTGCCTATAAAGTCCATTATTTCTGCCTTTCGATTTCAATAAATTGACATTTAGGACGTGGCACTGCTCTACCTAAAAAATTCCCAAAGATCCATACTGTGTTGGAATTTGGTACCTTTTGACTTAACACACCTGAGCAATGCATGTGAATAGTTTCTCCATACAAGAGGCGTCTTGAAGCTGTCATTACCAACAAAGGATTTTGTACGAAGCGTGTTCAGTACTTTTTCCCTGTCACATTCCATTTTATTACGCATAACTTAATTTCTGAAATTATTTGTTTTGGTTTTTTTTTGTATGCATGGATTGCATGGGTTGCTACCGACATGTGGTGAAAATTTCATGTCAATAGCACCTTTAGAAATACCATAAAATGGTAACGTATTCAATATTTATTTTACCCGCTGTGTGTGTATGTGTGTGTGTGTGTGTGTGTGTCTGTCTATATATATATATATATATATATATATAGACAGACACACACACACACACACACATACATTTTGCCTTGCATTTCTATTTTAAACTAAAAGGTCTGTTTTAGTGTGCTGACTGGTGTCCTTTGCATCGCAATGGTGAGGGAAGGTGCCTTGCGATGTTACAGTGCAAGGCACTGTAAAGCTTTTCTTTATTAACTTTATAAAATTTTCACAAAATGCCCGTCTCATTTATCTATTTGCTCTGCAGCAGAGTTGTGGTGTGGTTAGACGCACTAACATGAGTTGAGGTGCAGTGTGAAAACAATTCAGCATGTCTGCTTTTTTACGTAACCCACCAAAAAAACACCTCAATGCAGCACTAAGGTATGAGCAGGGCACATAGAAAACATTTTTTTTCTTTATGTGTCCTTGCAGTGAGCTTGTACTGATCTTTACGTGGTGTGAACAAGCCCTAAAACAAGGCCTGAAGTGGACACTATATACCCATCACAATTGTAACATGCAAAAACCAGATTGGAATAACATCAGAATCAGCTTTGTTGAGGTATGTAGAGCAAACAAGGAATGTGTCTTAATGTTTAGATGGCTATCACTGTACTTTGCACATAGATAAACATTCATGTATATGGTGCACCCACCCACCCCCATACACATATGTATACATACCTACACCCATTGAGACAACAATACAATAGGCAGGTTTTATTCATACACCCAGTTACTATATACTGTATGTGTGCTAATACTATACAAACAAGCAATGTCTTACTGTGAGATCTGTAAATATTTCAGAGCTGAAGTAGTGCAGACAGTGCAAACTGGTAATTGTGCAGATGAGAATACAGGAGCCAACCAGTCCTTGGAGCAGTTCCTAGGTTGCTATATTTCCGACCATCATAACAACTGGTCAGACCTCTTCCCTTGGGCGGAGTTTGCTCACAATAGTGCCTTGAATTCTGTTTCCCGATTGTCCCCGTTTATGGCAAACTATGGTTTCCAACCTGACTCGTTTTTTCTGCAGAGAAGAACTTGGGCACAAGTCCAGGAGGCTTTGCGACATGCCAATGTTAGGTACAGACTCCATGCTGACTGCAGATGCATGCCTGCGCCTTCCTACCAGGTTGGGGACAGGGTCTGGCTGTCATCTCGCAACCTCCGACTCCGTGTTCCCTCACTGAAGTTGGCTCCTTGGTTTATTGGGCCTTTCCGTATTCTCCGCAGGATTAACCCAGTGGCTTACGCTTTAGATCTCCATTTATGCAAAAATAAAAGCGATTGATAATGTAGTAGTTTTAAACAATTTAATGCACACAAGCAAACAAACCCTAATACAGGGTACTCACATTTATAAAGTGCGTCTAGTGCACCACTCTATTACCAGCAATAATCAATAAGATCAGATACCGGAAAGGTATGGGGGTGATGTGCGTTTCCTCCTTTGGCAGGTAGATGGCTCCTTGTGCCATCCTGTTCCCTCCCCAAAGGGTAAAGACAGTCTGGGGGAAACAGACAAGGGCCTAAAATGTAAAGCTGGCCATAGATGGTTCGAATCTTGACTGGTTCAGCAGGGTTTGGCCGATATTTGAACCATCAATGGGCAGGCTGTACGACTTGGGTACAACCAGCATGTTAGATATCACTGTGTTCTCCCAACAAGGATTGGTTCCCGCTCCCCCCCACCCCCGCTGGGAGAACACAATAGCTTTGCAGGAGGGATTCTTTTATCAACACTGACTGTGTTGATGGGGGAATTAAACGATTTTCTTTCCTGAAACCGTGTTTGTTAAGTGAGAGAGTTATTTGGACAGTGGAGGTCTCATCATGAACTGCATCTATCTTGTTTTTGAAATGGCTGGCAATGTCCTGGGCTGTGAATCAGTTAGTAGGTGGCGGTTGTGGGGGGACAAAGTAGAAAGTTAAAGACAGAGTTCATGAGGATTGGATAAGAGAGTGTGAATAAAAGTGGTCTAATAGGTGTTGTGCTATTATGTTTTTCCAATCCAGGGCCATCTTAACTGCATCATGGGCCCCTGGGCAAAGTTATGCACTGGGGCCCCTACTAGCCTGCACATACTATGCACATACCTTTAGCCCGGGTTCACACCACAACGGGCTGCGGATCGCACAGGAGCGCTGTGCGTCCCTGTTCACCGTTTCAGGGACGAATCAGGGCCGATTCTATGCCTGAATTCGGCCCTGAAACGCAGCCAAAGACGCACAGCGTTTTTGTGCAGTGCGCACCGCAGCCGCCCCGGAGATATGTGAACTGGCTCCATAGGGAGCCAGTCACATTCTCCTGCTATGCGAATTAGAGGTGCGGAAACGCACCTCTAATTCGCATAGGTGTGAACCCGGGCTCAAGAATAAGGTATACATAGTTGATAGAATTAGACATATAGTTTATTAGTACTTTCAATAAAATCAATTTTAAACAATAAAAAAATTCCATAAACCAAAGACTAATCAACACAAAGGACACAGTACAAGAGGGGTCAGGAGGGCACAGTACTGGGACAGGAAGGCACAGTACAGATTCCAGGATGCTTGCCAGGACACAGCCAACCTGGGATATATTAGTAAAAAGTGTGACTGTCTCGTCAATTCCAGGACAGTTGGCAGGTATGATGTAATGCAAGATTATCAGGGAGTCCCCATGCACCTGGGGTACCCATGCATTAGGGCTGCCTTGTTCCAATCAAGGTTTGATATATTACAACAGTAATGAGTGTATAATGTCTTTGGGTGTTGTTGTACTGCTTGGCAAGGCTGTACTAAACATATAGCATTTGCTTCTGCTTTCAGAGTTGCTTCAATAAAGTATTATTACAGAATATTTGCTGGAGAGCTGATAAATTCTTTTACCTACAGTAGTATAACAAGGGGAGAACTGTGATCTGAGCAAATGCATTGTGAGTGAGTCATTTACTGTTTATTGCTTAATAACAACTGGAACAGTTTTCTAAGTACAATTGTTACCTATATCAAATGAGTGTTGGTTGGGACTGGCTGGAATGAGTCATTCACTTTTGGCACTGAGATCTTAGCAATATCAGATTGTGTATCAAAAGGAGCAGTAGGCCTTCAGTGATTGAGGAAACCTTAGAAAGTATTTTCATATTATGGCTCAGAGTAACAACAACGGAGTAGCCTTAGCTAACCCACCCCCTCAGAGTAATGCCCCGTACACACGGTCGGATTTTCCGATGGAAAATGTCCGATCGGAGCGTGTTGTCGGAAATTCCGACCGTGTGTGGGCTCCATCGGACATTTTCCATAGGATTTTCCGACACACAAAGTTGGAGAGCAGGAGATAAAATTTTCCGACAACAAAATCCGTTGTCAGAAATTCCGGACAAAGTGCCACGTATGCTCAGAATAAATAAAGAGATGAAAGCTATTGGCCACTGCCCCGTTTATAGTCCCGACGTACGTGTTTTACGTCACCGCGTTCAGAACGATCGGATTTTCCGACAACTTTGTGTGACCGTGTGTATGCAAGACAAGTTTGAGCCAACATCCGTCGGAAAAAATCCTAGGATTTTGTTGTCGGAATGTCCGAACAAAGTCCGACCGTGTGTACGCCCTATAAGGGTTAGATTCGGTTCAAAGTTTAGAGAAGTCATTTCTAAAAAAATATTAAGACGGGTAGATTGTACTAACAACATATCTTACCTCTACTTTTCTGTTTCAGTAGTTGTGCACGGTGTCTAAATTTGACCATGGAGTCCAATAATCCACACTTATATCCAGTGAACTCAGTAATCAGTAACAGACTAGTCAGACATATGCCCCGTACACACGGTCGGATTTTCCGATGGACATTGTCCGATCGGAGCGTGTTGTCGGAAATTCCGACCGTGTGTGGGCGCCATCGGACATTTTCCATCGGATTTTCCGACACACAAAGTTGGACAGCAGGAGATAAAATTTTCCGACAACAAAATCCGATCGCGTCAATTCCGACCGTGTGTGGCCTGTTCCGACGCACAAAGTGCCACGCATGCTCAGAAGAAATTCCGACACGGGACAGCTCGTTCTGGTAAACTTAGCGTTCGCAATGGATACAGCACTTTCGTCACGCTGCAATGTAAAAAATGGTTTAATACAGCGCACTCTCTTCTTCTTTATAATGTGACAAGAATTAAGTCGTTTTGCTGCTCATATTCACACGCACTTCTCACAAAGTTTTATTTGTGTTTTTTTAGTGGGATTCCCTCAATATATTATTATGTTATTAGATGTCACATCTGACAGTTTTATATTTTTTATGTTTTTTTTTTTTTTGTTTTTAAGCCTTTTTTTTTCTTTAATGTTTGGATTTTTTCCAAGGCTGATCTTTGTTCAATGTTATTTTTATTTTTACTCCAGAATATTTTTGTCTGTGTTTTGTGTGTCAAGTTACCCCAACACCATTGATATCTTTTATTATTTAATCTCCAGGAGATTTTTTGTTGTTGGTGTCCCTTGTTCATTTCACATTGTATATTAGAAATGTACCTGAATCCTCACAAACAAACTGTCATTTTTGAAGTAAAACACATAGGAGAGTATAATTCAAAACAAAACTCCTTTTATTAAGGGCTCAGAACCAAACAAAGAGGAAGGCAACACTGGATCAACAGCAGAAATTAGTGAAGCATGGGACCCCCACGGCAGACATCAATTCTGAAACCTCAAAATTGGTGGCCTGAGGAGTCCATATGTAAGGGAGGGCAGTCTGGTCCGGGATTCACAGAGACTCGGATAGCAGCAGATGACATCAGTGTCCCCAGGCTGTGGTACCACAAGAGGCTGCATCTTTTGGCCGACCAGACTGGATCCAGGGCAATCACTCTCTGGTCTTCCTTTCACACAGAAGCCTCAGCCAGGGGGGAAGGAAGCGTGGAAGGAAGACTTGAGAGGGATGGCCTGGGTTCAGTCTGGCCTGCCAGAAAGTGCAGCCTGTCATAGTACAACATCCTGGGGACATAGATGTCATCTGCTGCTCCGGATCTCTGTGAATCCAGGACTTTATTGCGCTCCCTCAGATATGTGCTCCTCAGGCCACCGATGAAAATCTTTAAAAAAGTGATGTCTGCCGTGGGGATCACCTGCTTCACAATTTCACACAATTGCTCCAGTGCTGCCTTCCTCTTTGTTTGGTTCTTGTAATGGGGGTGTTTAATCTCCCACAGACAGGGCAGCTCCCTTAGCATCTCTATGAAGACTGAAATGAAGTCCTGATCTTTCAGTACCATATCCATGTTCACTGCAAGACACAATACAAGACAAAGCCTAATGTCAGACAAAACTCTCCTAATCTTGTTACAATATAGGCCTCAATCTATAGAAGCAGTATAGGCCCCAGTTTGTCTCTTACCTTCGTTCTTACGATCGCCGCGTTCAATGCTCCTTCCTCCGCTCACAGATCAAACATAATACGCACGCGTGTTACGCTTTATATACACTGCGCATGCGTGTAACTCCGCCCGCCCCTGACGTTCTTTCTAGTGTATTCCCCGCCCCTTTTCGTTCTGTGCAGTGGGTGAAGAGCATGATGGCGGACATACAGCAGGTGTGGGCTAATTGTAGCAACGAGGAGGAGGAAAGGGAGGATCCAGGCACGTCCCGATCCAGAAGGAGACGTTTTAAGGCCACAAATATGTCGTTTGGGGAGATGTTGGAGATGGTCGACATCATGAGGAAGTCTGACTATGACGGAAAATATGGGCCTTACCCCAACCCGAACATCCGAAAGGCCAAGATCATGGCGAAAGTGGTCAGGAGTCTAGAGCGGAATTTCGGGGTACGAAGGTCTAAAGATCAGCTCAGGAAGCGGTGGTCGGACCTGAAGTTGAGAGAGCCAGAGCAGTACCGAAAGATCCGGAGAGTGCTGCAAAAAAGTAAGTAGTTGTGCTGTGTTCCTATTCTTTCTGTCTTTATTCCGTTCGTTCTGCTCCATATGCTTTTAGTAATTGTAACGTTTAAAAAGGTCAACTTTAATGTTCATGGGCCCATTATTCGTTCGTATCAAACATTTTTCTTTCGGCCTCTAGAACACCATTGTTTAGGCCATATGCATTTTCCCACATTTTTTTTGGGCCTACTTGGATGCCAAATATTTGTTTGTGTAGATGGGTTTGTTACTAGAATGAAATGCAAACTAGATTCTGTGTAAGGAGAGGACACTGAGCAGCTGTTTTCACATCTGGACACTGGAGCACTAGTGTGGGACCCCAGAACACCATTTTTATTAGGGGGGCCACACAGGTGGTCAAGTGTATACTATAGGGGGGCTACATCTGTGAAGCTTGTACCAAACAGGTAAAGTATTGCAGCTTGACAAAGGGCAATATAAAATATACATCTTGGAACTCTGCTAAAATAGACAATTGTACCCCACTTCCAAGCAATGTTTCCTATTTCTAGTTCTGCCATCAAATATCTGTGTGCTAATTATACCATTTTTGTTTTACATAGGGGAGAAAAGACTCGGAGGACACTCCTCATCCCAGGAGACCAGAGACCCCCCCCCTCTGGAAGAAGGGGAAATACCAACCCAAGAAGCTGAGCAGGAGGAAGAAGAAGATGTGGTGGAGATTGGCACCACAACAGGTGAGTGTCTGCGACCACAGGCTCAGGTAAAAGAGATGGATGTTGGCAGATTTTTGAGACCTGTTTTTTTTGTTCTTTATCTCTTTTTAGGTGATCGTGATCCAGAACGCTTTACATCTGAAAGTGCCCAGATACTGATCGGGGAGATCATGGGGTGTAATCTCCAATTGCAAAACATCCAGCAACAAATCAGTGATGTTATTAAAAAAAATAATAACATCATTGAAAAATCACCTGTTTTATCTTACAAAAATTTTTACAATGTTTAAAAAAGCCAAATTTGGAGGATGCACACAGTGTGCCAACATGTGCTATCTGCCATCATGGGAGATCAATGGACGCGTTTTGGGGGTGCAACCCCTTCCTCAATTATAAAGTCGCATTGAGGAAGGGCTTGCTCCCCCAAAACACGTCCCTTGATCCCCCCTGATGGCAGATAGCACATGTTGACATTCGTAAATTGGTGTGCATCTTCCAAATTTGGCTTTTCCAGGGGTGATTTCCCCCCATCTGAACGCTATATCAATCCCAGTTCCTAAATACTGATGTCTGATATAGCCTTCAGGTTTTACCTAATGTGAACTTTGTAAGTTCAAGTTTTTTGGCTTTCTTGTTGGTTTTACACAGGCCTGTTTTATCTGAAATGGATATTTCGATTTTTGATAATGCCCCCTCAAAAATTGTTATACAACAAACATGTTGTTTTGTTTTAAAAACCTTTGGTAAATGCACATGTGATTGTGCAGGTATAAAAAAGTGCCTTACTCAAGAATGTGTGGATTATTGTCTCAACACTACAACACTTTTGGGGTGATGTAATTGCTGTTTTATGCAAAAATGGGGGTTATTTCCTAAGGGCAAATACACTTTGCACTACAAGTGCAAGTTCAGTGCAGTTGCAAGTGCACTTGTAGTGAAATGTGTTTTTGCATTTAGGAAGTACCAGCCAACACTATTCTTTATAAGGTTACCCAATCACGACATTTTCTGCACTCAACACATTTCTGTCAGGGTCAGCTCAAACAAACACAAGCAGTAAATGTCCACCAAGAATTGCTTTTGGTTGTTTTTTATTTGAAAAGGGTGTCACAGATTGTCTGGCATATTGATAGCCACCCTACCCGCAAAGAACTCCAGGTATCGTAACTGGACATCACGGGCGCTCAGGGAGGGCAAGCCAGGACGGCCGCTTTCAAGCGCCGTCATTGTTGATGTATTTGGTATTCCGGCTTCAGGCCCAACTGAGCCAGCATAGTTGGCTGAATGTTTTCTTAAAAAATTATGGAGAACACAGCACGCCAGTATAATATGGTTCAGTTTATACTCCGCCATATGGATGGGTGTCAGAAATAGTCGGAACCGGCTGGCCAGGATTCCAAATGTGTTCTCCACCACTCTTCGGGCTCTGGCCAGCCGGTAATTAAAAACCCTATGTTCCGGGGTGAGGGTCCTCATCGGGAATGGCCGCATCAGGTGGTCCCCCAGCGCAAACGCTTCATCAGCAACGAACACAAATGGGAGACCTTCAACATTGTCCTCTGGAGGTGGCAAGTCCAAGCTGCCATTCTGGAGACGCCTGTAGAACTCTGTCTGGCCGATCACTCCACCATCGGACATCCGGCCATTCTTCCCCACGTCCACATACAAGAAGTCGTAATTAGCCGACACCACTGCCAACATCACTATACTATTAAACCCCTTGTAATTATAATAGTACGACCCCGAGTTGGGTGGTGGGACGATGTGGACGTGTTTCCCATCAATTGCCCCTCCGCAGTTAGGAAAGTCCCACCGCTGGGCAAAGTGGGAGGCCACAGTCTGCCATTCCTGTGGCGTGGAAGGAAACTGTTGAGGAAAAAACAATAAACATTACTATTTTTTCACAGAAACATGGCAAGCAGATTAGACACAAACATTATGGGTCAACCTCCAGATAGCATTTACTAAGGGGAATTTTACAACAACAAAGTATAAGGTACACCTATCATATTCCCCCTCCCCCCCTCTGATGGTACATTTCTAACATTATAGGGGGGGGGGGACTCTTGGACAGGTAACCCTCTTCACTTCATTGAGAGATGAATGCCTAAATACAGGGTATTACTTGGAACAGCCCCTCCTTAGTTACACTATTGGCAGACCACTGGACAGGTAAGAAGTGTCATAATACAAAGATATAAATACACACTGTACACATTTGAGGACATTTGGACATTCTGCTATTACCTATCAAGATAATAATAGGATACAAGAACTTTAAACAGTACCATTGGAAAGTAGACAGGCAGGCCCTTGCACTACATGCTTTGGGGAATTCATCCCTAAATCTGACCAGTAAAGAGATGGGTATAGTGTGTATGGGTTTGGCAAAGTCAGCAGATAGATGATTGAGCATAATGAATTGGGATCAGCTGACTTAGCAGTTGGGGGGGGGGAGGGTTACAAAAAATTTGGGGACACCACAAAAAAAAGCCTCTGGCCCTCTGCCTGAATTTAAATCAAAAATAACATTTCCAAACATTTTAGGGGGTGTTTGGGGTAAAGCACTACTATGGAGCTGATAAAATACATTGTTAAGTGACTACATGAGGTGAATATAGGGCAGGAGACACCATGCTGGGGAGGTTATTGAAGTACAAATATGTATGAAGGACATAAAATAATAATGACATAAAAATCCAGCATGCATGAGAACAAAGGGGACATTCACAGCATATTCCAATCATGGTAATTAGGGAATGAGGAAAGAAATACAATATATTAGCAAACATTCAATACAATAAAATGTGATATAAAAGGATAAAAATCTTACCTTCATATACTCCTTCTGCAGGACCTGGATGATGGCAGAACAGGTCTCTGGGATAATGATACCCAGAGCCTGGGGGGAGATGCCTGTCGAGAACTTGAGGTCCTGCAGGCTTCTCCCTGTGGCCAAATACCGCAAGGTAGCGACCAACCTCTGCTCCGGAGTGATGGCTTGCCTCATGCAGGTATCCTGCCTGCTGATATAGGGGGTCAGCGAAGCCAACAAACGGTGAAACACGGGGTCCGTCATCCTGGGAAAGTTCCTGAAATCATCAGGATTATTCTCACGGATCTCACGGAGCAAAGGCATATGACAGAACTGGTCACGCTGAAGCAACCAATTCTTGGTCCATGAACTCCTCCCCACCCTGTTCATGGACTGGACTTGTGTCAAGGTCAGGACCCCAACACCAAGCCCCCGCACAGCACGAACTCTACGAGGAGTACGCATACGAAACATGGCTAGAAAACGGTTGGCTGCTCAGAACGAAGTAACAGAACGCACTGAAGAACAGCAAGGCCTGTGAAGAGCGACCTGAAAAACAGCAACGAGCAGGCAAGATCACACAGAAAACTCCGATACGAACTGACTGCACGCACTGAAGAGCAGATACAAACCCACAAGCACAAACTGAACGTCAGAAAACGATCTGAAAGCCACGAGTCTGAAAAAGCGCGAATCGTCTCTCACCAAACTTTTACTAACACGAGATTAGCAAAAGGAGCCCAAAGGGTGCCGCGCTTGGTTCTAAACCGGCCTTTTCTAGTCTCGTCGTACGTGGTGTACGTCACCGCGTTGTTGTCGATCGGAAATTCCGAAAACTTTGTGCGACCGTGTGTAGGCAAAACAAGTTTGAGCCAACATCCGTCGGAAAAAATCCTAGGATTTTGTTGTCGGAATGTCCGAACAAAGTCCGACCGTGTGTACGCCCTAATACTCTCTTTCTTCTCCTGCAAATACATCTGTGTGATGTGGGCCATGGTTATTACTCAGCTGCGCCATTATATAGCACTGGTGTGTGAGGGCAGGAAGTAGCATTTGTTCAGTATAGTATAGTGATAATAGAAACTCTCTAACTATAAAAAAAGAAAGAGAATTAAAGTGGTCATATACCCAGTGAAGTGACTGGCCTCCAGTGATACACAGAGATGAAACATCTCATCGTCCTCCTACCTAAGTTGTACATGTTTATCTGCCATCTTCTCTTCTCTACAGCCATTCAAAGTACTGAATTTATAAAGCTTGTCTAATGGCGTGTACACACGGGCGGACTTTTCGGCATCAAAGGTCCGACGGACTTTCGATGGACTTTCGAACGAACTGACTTGCCTACACACGATCACACTAAGGTTGGATGGATTTGTACGTGATGACGTACGACCGGACTAAAATCAGGAAGTTCATAGCCAGTAGCCAATAGCTGATCTAGCGTCGGTTTTCGTCCGTCGGACTAGCATACAGACGAACGGATTTTTCGACCGGACTCGAATCTAAAGTCTGTCTGATTTTCGACCGAAAAAGTCCGCTGCAGGTCTGATGAAGCCCACACACGGTCAGATTGTCCGATGGATTTGTTCCGTCGGACCAGTCTGGTCGAAACGTCCGCCCGTGTGTACACGGCATAAGAGTTCAGTAAAAAAGAGGCTGGAGAGCTGAAATGACACTGCAGACTTCAATGAAGAGAGCTGTGTAACAGTGCTAATTGGAGGGAAGGGACATACCCCCTCCACACAGCTCACAGGAACAGAGCTGACACTGTCAATCTGCTGGAGGTCCCTCATCTGTCACTTTTTTTTTTTTTTCTCTCTATGTCTGGAAATATTGTCAGAAGTGATTCATACTGATAGCAGAGGAACGAAGAAGCAAACAGAAATTACACTTAGTGCTCTTTATTGAGATAAGTAAACACTATAGAGGGATATGCTTTGTTCATATTTCATGTCTGAGGTTTGCAACCACTTTAACTATAAAACAAAAACATTGCAGCTGCCTCCCAAACCCTTCTGTCATGGTGGAAGCCCAACCAGTTCTGACAGGCAAAGCTTTCTGTCCCCTACACATTCCTTTTGACCACTAAGGCTGCAGTTTATAGCAATGGGCCAGTGAGAACATGTGAGGGAACCTTGAGGTGTTGGAGCTTTGCCTGCCAGAACCGGCAGGGATTATGCCATGGCAAGATCGTTTGAGATGCAGCTGCAGGTACTTTTAGGTCCCTATACTTTATACCTGCAGCAATTTTCTGTTCTATTTCGATGACAGATGATCTTTGAATTCCCACTGCAGGATGAAAAACATCCTTGCAGCCCCCTTCACCCAAAAGGGGGGCATTGCAAGGGTTATTACAAAACTTTTCATAGAAAAAACGTATCAGAATATTTAGGAATGCTGGAGTTGAGACTGAGCATTGGCTCTTTCCCAAGTCCTTAACCATGTAATTGTATATAATGGGTTTAATAACTTCAGAGCATTGTGGTTCAGGCAATGCCTTTGTGCTTTTCTGTTTTTACCAGTACCTTCAATGTAATAGTGTGCAAACTGTTCATCTGTTATCAGAACACTGATTTATAACAATGGGCTAAAAATGTCCTTTCTGGAACACTGTATTTAGAAGACCAGCTTCAAACAATTTCCTTAACACCAGATAATAACTTGTAAAAATGAACTTTTATTTAAAAGCATGCTTTTCATTCTTTAGGTTTTTCATTTTGCATTTTCATTAGTAATATTCTAACACTCAGAAAGTAGTGCTTTTGTCTACTGCCTGCCCTGAATATAAAAGAACAGCTCCAGGCAAATATTATGAAAATCACTTGAATTCATTTATGTGTTCCTTCAGCGGCAAGGAAAATCTGTCACACACCAGCTGAAAGGGAAATGTGGTTTTCAATGGGAGTGCCTGCTTTGTGATTACATGTTTAGCAAAGGACAGAAGGGGGGATTGGATTACATGAGACAGAATGCTTTTTGCGGCAGTGGCAGTAGTGAGGTCATGTATAGCACCCCAAAGTACCCTTAGTCTTGGCCCTGGCTGATTAAGATTTTTTAACTAGTGGAACCACCAAGAGTGTAAGTACCTTATCTGCTTGAGGATGCCTCACACAGGAGTACGGTGGCAGAGTGGCCCTTCTGTGCCGGATCACGTACCTACTATGTGACCTGACACTTTTAGGTAGGGGGGCACACGTGCCACCGATGCTACTGCTTTACTTAGACACAGCACAAGCTGATCAGCGGGTGCTGGCCAATGAATATCCGCCGGCACCCGCTGATCGGTGAGGATGGACACAGAACAGAGCTCTGCCTATGTAAACAAGGCAGAGCTCTGTTCTGTCAGCAGGGATGTGGTAGATTTCGTTTCCCCAGAAAAGAGGGAATAAAATCCACCACATCCCTTAGTAAAAACAGCACAAAAACACTGGTTAGGCACACATTTAACCCTTTGAGCGCCCTAGATGTTTAACCCCTTCTAATCCAGTGTCATTAGTACAGTGACAGTGCATATTTTTAGCACTGATCACTGTATTAGTTTCACTGGTTCCTACAAAGGGTCAAAAGTTTCAGCCAGTTTTAGATTGTCCACCGCAATAGCACAGTCTCGTTATAAGTTGCTGATCACTGCCATTACTGGTATAAAAAAAATTAAATAAATGCAAATTCCAGTATATATCATAGTTTTTAAAAGCTATACCTTTTGCACAAAGAAATCAATATACGCTTATTGGGATTTTTTTTTTTTTTTACCAAAAACATGTAGCAAAATACTTAGCCTAAAATTTATGAAGAAATCTTATTTCTATGTTTTATGACAAAAAGTAAAAAATATTATTTTTTTTTTTTCAAAATTGTTAGTCTTGTTTTGTTTATTAGGAAAAAAAAAGGGGATCAAATACCACCAAAAGAAAACTCTATTTGTGGTAAAAAAAAAAGGCTATAAATATCATTTATGTACAGCATTGCATGACCACGTAATTGCCAGCTAAAGTAAGGCAGTGCAAAAAGCAAAAAATGGCCTGTCATGAAGGGGGGTAAATCTTCCAGAGGGCAAGTGGTTAAAAAGTAATAGAACCCAATGGCTGAATATGGGCTGGTTTGCAGCACACTATGCACCCATACCAAGGACCTGGGGACCTCTGCATTCAATTTCTCTGCGTAAGGAGAGTTCTGCTGTTTATAGGAGTGTATATAAGCTATATAGTCATATAAATAGGCTCCATATCAGTAACAAAAATGCAACATTGTACTAAGACCTGTCTATGTTGATGCAAATCTTTCTGCAATCAGCTGCACTGAGGCCAGATAGAGAAATGTTTTACTGCCTATTTAGGAATATCAAAATCTGCAAAATACTGCATATGTGCATGGAAATAAGGAAATTGATTCACTTCAGATTAATCATGTAACTATACAGTGGGTCACTTACATGCAGTGGGTCATACATGTTGTTGTAGCTGATGTGACAAAGATTCATTGTGGTTACTGAAGGAATACCCACTCAGACCAACAATGGTTATGCAGTCTCCAAAAATGAATCAGATGTGAAACAAGAATTGCTGCATGAACATACAAATACGCAAAATAAAATCAGATTCATACCATAATTTTCCTTTCCAAGCGACTCATTATTTCAGCACTGGTGCGGTTAAGCTCCAACCATGAGACCCAGGTCAGCCTCTTCACATACCCTAAAATGGTTTTAAACCCTTATGTATACCCATTGAATTGACAAAACTCAGGTAATACAAAGGAATGAAATACATCCTCCTACATAAACTGTACCTGTTTATTTGCAGCCCTCGTTTCTCTGCAGGCTTCTAAAACACACAGACCAAAAGCTATTTCTCAGCTCTAGCAGGCAGGGGGTGGGTATCTTACGAAACATACTGCACAGCGCAGGAGAGCTGAGTGTAATCTAAGACCTGAGTGGTGTGAAAGGACACCCCCCCCTTAAACAGTCTTATAGGGAAACATGCACAGCTGAAGCTATCAATCACCTTCTGTGCACTAAAGGGTTGGTGGGGCCATCTTTTAAGACTCTATGGTGTCGAGATAACCTGTCAGAAGTGACTAATGCAGATAGCAGAAAGAAGAGAAGTGAGACAGAAATCACACTTGGTGCTTTGGATTGAAGCTAGTGCACACTTATGCCGCGTACACACGAGCAGACTTTACGACAGACTTGGTCCGGCGGACCGGAGTCCATCGGACAATTCGATCGTGTGTGGGCTCCAGCGGACTTTTTCTTCCCAAAAGTTGGACGGACCTAGAAATGAAACATGTTTCAAATCTTTCCTACGGACTCGAGTCCAGTCGAAAAGTGCGCTCGTCTGTATGCTAGTCCGACGGACAAAAACTGACACTAGGGCAGCTATTGGCTACTGGCTATGAACTTTCTTGCTTTAGTCCGGTCGTACGTCATCACGTACGAATCCATCGGACTTTGGTTGATCGTGTGTGGGCAAGTCCGTTCATTTGGAAAGTCCGTCGAAAAGTCCGCTGGACCAAGTCTGCCGTAAAGTCCGCTTGTGTGTACGCGGCATTAGACCTCATGCATACTGGACTCTTTGGTCATCTCTATTAGATGCCTTTCCTCCTGGCAGCGGTGTTTAACAGAAAAAAGGCTTGATGCTTGTAAATGTGTGTAATGCGTTTAGGCACATTTAGGCACATTTAGGCACATTTCCATGTGACAAGCATTTTTCTGCCAAAACACTGCTGCTCCTGGATGCGTTGGCAGTGAGGTTTTTTTTCTGTTTCTTTAGAGGTAGAAAAAAAAGCGCCGTTTACAACCACTTTAAAGGTCTAATAACATAGTCCTAAAAAAGAGGCCGGGGAGATGAAAAGTTTATTTTGGAAGACCAACTGGCTGCTTTGCAGATAACTTCTGGTGAGGTTCCAGTCTGTGATGACCAAGATGCAGCTGTTGTTCTATTTAACTGCGCCATAAATTGTGGAGGAGGAGGAACATCCTTAGCTTTGTAAGATACCTGGATTGCCTTCATGTATTACCCATAAACCAGCAGTAGAGCTGCACGATTCTGGAAAAAATCAGAATCACAATTTTTTTGTTTAGAATAAAGATCATGATTCTCAGCATATCATCTTCCACATTCTACAAAAATTGGGCTAAATTTACAGTTTTTTTTAAAATTTCATTAAAGTGTATATTTTCCCAAATAATACGCAAATACAATGAGACATAAAATATTGCAACCACCGCCATTTTATTTTATAGGGTCTCTGCTAAAAAAAATATATATAATGTTTGGGGGTCCTAAGTAATTTTCTAGCAGAAAATACTGATTTTAACTTGTAAGCAACAAGTGTCAGAAAAAGGCTTTGGGGGTTATTTACTAAAGGAAAATCCACTTTGCACTGCGCTGTAGATCCGAGGGGGGACATGCAAGGAAAATAAAAAACAGGATTTTAGCTTGCACATTATTGGATGAAATCAGCAGAGCTTCCATTCATTTCAGATCTACCCCTTAGATTTAGAGCGACTGCACTTCCAAATGCACTTTCAGTGCACTTTCAAGTGCACTTGCAGTGCAAAGTGGATTTGCCTTTCGTAAATAACCCCCTTAGTCTTTAAGTGGTTAAACTGCCCTCATTTACAGACTGAAGTTTATCCCTTTGAGCTAAAAGGACTAAATGTTACAATGTTTCCTTTTATCTCAGCACTGAGCATTGTTGATAAACATTTGCAGATTTTTTTTTTTTTTTTTTGACAGCTGTGAGTAAGCAGAGAATGGCTCTGCACTTGTTACATGAATGAATTGTGGAAATACCGGATTAAGATTGTGAGGGTGGTTGAATCGAGATCGCAATGTTTTAATGATAAGTCATGCAGCTCTAACTAGAAGGCATGCTGGTTCATCTACCTCCATAGATTAACAGTTCTGCTGTTCTGCTGTTACCTGTTATCCCACGAGATGTGTTCAAGACTGGTTATTGGTTACCTGCTTTTCATTCAGTCAGCTACACACTCAGTCCCAACCCTGCCAGGCCATCTCCCTTTCCAGGTAAACTGTGCTTCCCTCAGGCACTGATTCAGCAGCTAGTGTTTGTAGTGGCAAAATCCCCCCCCCCTTATTAGTTATTGCTGCAAGCAGAACCATTTTCAATGTAAGCTTCCACACTGAAATGGAGTCCATCGATTTATATGGATCTGTTGATGAACAAGCGGGAGATCTTGCTTGGGAAATGTTGCTCATTTTGTAGGATTTATTTTCATGAGAGCATTCGGTAACTGGATAAATAGGCTATTCAGAGCCCAGCAAACTCCAGTTAGGAAAGATAAGACTGAAACCTGAATTCACATAGTATTCGATGAGAGCTCCATATCAACCCCAAACTAAAGAAAGTCTAGAATCAAGGGATCTAATGCCTCATTTCCACTGAGCGGATCGGTTCAGTACAGTACGCTATTTTGGGTGTTTCCATTATGAAAGCGGCCCATACAACCGAACCACTCCATTCAGGGTCCTGCTTCAGATGTGGGGCCATAGAGAATGGAACGGTTCGGTTAGGGCGATGCTACGATACATTCCACTGATTGGCTGACAGAAAACCCTCTGCTGTGCTATGCTGAGGCATTTTTTCTAAACCCTGTATGGTCCCTTGTGGTCCCACTTGCAGTGGAAACGCTCATTCTAGGCCATTCAAACTGTACCGACCCGAACCGATCCACTCAGTGGAAACGAGGCATAAGATGACTCAGATAGTTATCCATCCTTCCCTTCATTAAAGACAAAAATCTCTCCCACATTTTTAAATTAAGTAGTGTTGGCAGAATAGTCCTAATAACTTTGTCAGACACAACAGTTTTTTGGTGCTTAACCTCCAAGCTACAAGGCTCAAGGCTCAACACAGAGGGTACCGTGTTGGAGTGGGTCCTGACTTGGTGGCAGGATCCATGGATCCTCTACATTGAGACTGCAAAGAAGGAGAAAGTGGCCTCCTGGGCCACAGAGGAATTATAGATATCGTCTTCACCTTATCACCCAGTGTCTATAACAAAACAATGAGAATTAATAGAACAAGAAGAAACATAGTGACAACAGGGAATCTCCATGAGATCTCCAGGGCATCCACTGCTAAAGAACTTGAATTTGGTGCTTTCAAGAAATTGAGGGAAGCTTGACATATTTGACATGAGATAATATGATTCACACATAGTACTCCCTACTTGGAGAAGATCTATTGGAGGGGTGAGTGTATAATGGCTATTCCTTTTGGAATGGCAAAGTTGAAGTTTAAGTTGTCCACCAAGATATTCTGAGGCCTCTGGAATGTAAGACATTGTTGGTTATTGGACAATTATTAATTAATTATTCTCTGCCCATGCTAGAAACAATGAAACCTCCTGAAGCATTGTAGGTTTCATTGTACCCTTTTGGCATTTGACATATGACAACGCCATTGAGTTGTGGAATTCCAATCTCATCTCCTCAGTTAGTCCAAGACTAACTGTCTGTTGGCTACCTCTTCCTTCAGAGATTTCGATACTACTAGGAGATTACCAAGGTGCTGATACAGACGTACCCCCTTTCTCCAAATCTGGGCTAACAAGCCTTTTACTCACCCTGATGATATCACATATGACAAAATGTGATGACTCACATAACTGCGCATGTTGGTCGGCGGGCCGCCATCTTGGATATTGGAATCCTGGAATTTTACCTGTACACAGCACTGTTTTATGTTGGATAGAATGTGAGTGCTTTACTTTTTATGTAATAAAGCTTATTTATGATTTTCCCTTGTTTTGCTCTTTACATGTATGCACTTCTGGGAGAGGAGAGTGGAGAAGTTTTGTGCATCACCCTATACATCCTTTGTGTCCACTCTAAACATGGGGATATTTGCTCTCTGATATACTACTGGCTTCAATGGTTAGAGGAATATAGGAGGTTTGTGCATTTCCTTGAGAATTTGATTAAAACAGCTCATATGACCACTCTAAGCAGGGGGTCATTGTTCTCTGGTAAGTAGCCCTGTAGACACAGTGGTGGGTCATTTTTGTTCATTGTCGTTTGAAATGGATGTACTTCACAAGCATCAGAGTGATGTTTTGCTTTTAGATGTTGAGTATTTTAGAGTCTTATGAGAATTAGTACTGCTTGGACCTTGAAGAAGGGGACACACCCAAAAAGCTCATCCATGAAAAATTATACGTTAGTGCAAATAAAAAAAGTATCACGGACAGTACTCAATTTTAAAAGTCTTATGAATAAGTTTCACTTGATTTGTATGGCAACACAGTGCTGTTTGTTAATTTCTCAGTATATTGGCACAGCTTTTTTGCACTTTCATTTATCGTGTCTTTGCACAGGGGAGTATGTTTTACTGTTATTTGGTAGCTGCACAAGTTTAATTATTATTATTATACAGGATTTATATAGCGCCAACAGTTTACGCAGCGCTTTACAATATAAAAGGGGGACAATACAGTTATAATACAATAAGATACAAGAGGATTAAGAGGGCCCTGCTCAGGAGAGCTTACAATCTAATAGGGTGGGGCAGGTGGTACAAAAGGTTGTAACTGTGGGGAATGAGCTGATGGAAGTGGTAAAAGATTAGTTAGAGACGTTATAGGCTTTCCTGAAGAGATGAGTTTTCAGGGATCACCTGAAGGTAGCAAGTGTAGGAGATAGCCAGACAGGTGGAGGTAGTGAGTTCCAGAGGATGGGAGAGGCTCTGGAGAAATCCTGGAGATGAGCATGAGAGGAGGAGATGAGAGGGCTTGAGAGTAGGAGGTCTTGAGAAGAGCGGAGAGGACGATTTGGGTGATATTTGGAGATAAGATTGGTGATGTAACTCGGGGCAGAGTTGTGAATGGCTTTGTATGTTGTGGTTAGTATTTTGAATTTAATTCTCTGGGTGATTGGGAGCCAGTGTAGGGATTGGAGGAGAGGGTTGGCAGACACTGAGCGGTTGGTAAGGTGGATAAGTCTGGCAGCAGCATTCATGATAGACTGGAGAGGGGATAGCCTATGGATAGGCAGGCCAACGAGAAGGGAGTTGCAATAGTCAAGGCGAGAGATAACAAGGGAGTGAATAAGGTGCTTGGTGGTTTCATTTGTTAAAAAGGGGCAAATTTTAGAGATGTTACGGAGGTGAATTCTACAAACTTTTGACAACGATTGGATTTGAGGCTGAAATGACAAGTCAGAGTCTAGGATTACACCGAGTACCCTGACGTGAGGGGAGGGACTGATGGTTGCATTGTTGATTTTGATGGAAAAGTCGTGGAGGGGGGCGTGGGCGGGGGGGGAATATTAATAGCTCAGTTTTAGAGAGATTTAGTTTAAGGAAGTGGTGGTGGTAATGTGTTGCGCTCAACCAAAATTAATCAATAAAGTGACTGTGCACAAATATAAATAACTAAAAAACATATATATATAATTTTTAGTTATTTATGTTTATGCACAGTCACTTAACCACCTGACATCCGGCCGTAGCCGAATGACGGCTTCAGCGTGGATGTCAATTCCCGGGAGGACGTCACATGACGGCCTCCCCTTTCCTCGCTCCCCGCGCGCGTTCACGAGCGCGCAACGGGGAAATTCTGTGTTGGCCGTGTCCCTTGGACACAGCCAATCACAGATCGCTGTAAACGGCCAATCACAGCGGCCGTTTACAGCGCGATCGCTGCCTCCAATGAGAGATGATCTAAAATGTAAACAATTGAGATCATCTCTCATTGCCGGCTCTCTCTCCTCACACAGAGACAGCGTGTGAGGAGAGAGAGAAACTGTCAGCGATCTGTGAGTTTGTAATTAACATTTACTGTGCCTACAGTGCCCACAGTGCCCATCAATACAGTGCCCATCAACACAGTGCCCCATCAATACAGTGCCCCATCAATACAGTGCCCCATCAGTACAGTGCAGCATCAGTACAGTGCCAATCGGTGCCCACCTGTGCCAAATCGGTGCCCACCTGTGCCAATCGGTGCCCACCTGTGCCAATCGGTGTCCACCTGTGCCAATCGGTGTCCACCTGTCTGCCCAGCGGTGATTAGTGTCCAGCTGCACATCTGCACAATCAGTGACCACCTGTGTCACCTCATCAGTGCCCACCTGTGCCACCTCATCAGTGCCCACCTGTGCCACCTCATCAGTGCCCACCTGTGCCACCTCAGTGCCCACCTGTGCCAATCAGTGCACATCTGTGCTGCCTCAGTGCACATCTGTGCTGCCTCAGTGCACATCTGTGCCGCCTCATCAGTGCCCATCTGTGCCGCTCCATCTGTGCCGCTCCATCTGTGCCGCTCCATCTGTGCCGCCCCATCTGTGCCGCCCCATCTGTGCCGTCCCATCAGTGCCCAGCTGTGCCACCTCATAAGTGCACATCTGTGCAATCTCAGTGCACATCTGTTCCACCTCGTCAGTGCCCACCTGTGCCGCCTCGTCAATGCCCACCTGTGCCGCCTCATCAGTGCCCACCTGTGCCGCCTCATCAGTGCCCACCTGTGCCGCCTCATCAGTGCCCACCTGTGCCACCTCATCAGTGCACACCTGTACCACCTCATCAGTGCACATCTGCACATCTGTTCCACCTCATTAGTGCACATCTGTTCCACCTCATCAGTGCACATCTGTTCCACCTCATCAGTGCCCCTCTGTGCCACCTCAGTGCCCATCTGTGCTCATCAGTGCCGCCTCATCAGTGCAGGCTTAGCAACCATGGCCAAAAGAAGCTTTTCCGCCGAGGAGGCATACCAAATACTGTCCCAGGCCGACGAGAGCAACGGGGAGCTCTCTTTTTCAGATTCCCTTTCCGATTCCGAGTCGAACATAAACTATGAGCCAGTCCTCAGTAGTGAAACACTGAGTGACTCAGAGGAGGAAGAGATTCGGCCCGCCAAACAAAGGCGTTCTGGTGGGGAGGCAGTGGCATCTACCAGCACGGCAGTCCCGTCCACCAGCACGGCAGTCCCGTCCACCAGCACGGCAGTCCCGTCCATCAGCACGACAGTCCCGTCCATCAGCACGACAGTCCCGTCCACCAGCACGGCAGTCCCGTCCACCAGCACGGCAGTCCCGTCCATCAGCACCGCAGTGCCTCGGCAAGAAAGGCCAAGGACCCAAGCCAGCCTTCCCTATGCCCTGCAGAACCCCTTGTGGCTTCCTCCTAATTCAGGAGAAGCCAACATTCCCCCTTTCACTGCCCAGCCAGGAGTCCAGGTGAACACGGAGAATTTTTCCCCAATAGATTTTTTTAGTTTATTTTTTACCGAGGACATGCTGTCAAGTATTGTGGCCCAGTGCAACCTTTATGCACATCAATTCATTGCGAATAATCCAACATCCTACTATGCCCGTCCCTACGAATGGAGAGACCTAACGGTGGTGGAGTTGAAGGTTTTTTTAGGGCTCACATTTAACATGGGACTCACGAAAAAAAACACTTTGCTGTCCTATTGGTCAACCCACCCCCTCCAACACCTGCCAATATACTCCAAGGTGATGCCCAGAAACAGATACCTCATGATATTGAGGTTTCTTCATTTCAACGACAATACCCAGTGCCCTCCCCGAAATGACCCAAACTATGATAGACTTTTCAAAATTCGGCCACTTTTAAATTATTTTTCTGCACTATTCCCCCTGCTGTTTACCCCAGACAAAAACATATGTGTGGATGAGTCCCTTCTTAAGTTTAGTGGCAGGCTTAAGATGAAGCAATATATTCCCAGTAAAAGGGCACGCTATGGGGTGAAGGTATACAAATTATGTGACCGAGTCACAGGTTACTTGTATGCCTTCAAAGTGTACGAAGGGAAGGACACCCAGCTGCAACCCCCTAATTGCCCAGACTACTTGGGATCAAGCGGGAAAATTGTTTGGGATCTCATATACCCCCTACTGGAGAAAGGCTACCACCTGTACGTAGATAACTTCTACACATCTCTGCCCCTGTTCCACAACCTGCATCGGATGAAGACGCCTGCATGTGGTACCATCAAAAAGAACCGGAAGGGCTTTCCTCAAAGTCTGGTCAATAAAAAATTGAGAAAAGGAGAAACGGCGAGTCTACGAAACAACAAGATTTTGGCAGTGAAGTGGAGAGACAAAAGAGATGTATACATGTTGTCTTCAATCCACGATGATACCTTCATGGAAGTCCCCAGAAGAAATGGCCCCATACAGAAACCTAAATGCGTCTTTGACTATAATTTGTTTATGGGGGGAGTCGACTTGAATGACCAGATGCTGGAACCGTACCTTGCCACAAGACGGACATACCATTGGTATAAGAAAGTCGCAATTTATTTTTTTCATTTGGCCATCTACAATTCTTATGTCATTTATCGTAACTCCACCCAAAACCCCAAACGCTTCCTTGGCTACCAGGAGGACGTTTTCACTGCCCTTACATTCCCGAACGGCCCCCCAGAAAATATCCGATCTGATGTTCTAAGTCGACTCTCCGAACGCCACTTCCCAGATAAGATCCCTCCCAAACCAACAGGCCAACGACGGCAAAAAAAATGTAAGGTGTGTACCAGAGCTGGATTCAGAAGAGACACATCTTATTATTGTGCACAATGTCCTTCTGAACCAGGCCTCTGCGTAGGTGAATGTTTTCGTCGTTACCATACTTCAGTAAATTATTAGTAAAGTATGGTAAACGTAAGCCTCCGTTCCTGCAATTTACCCTCACACCCCTTATGCCACTGCCTCCTCTGTAACTGACCCTGGCTTGTTATTTGACCACGCTTCTGCCTAACGATTCTGCACATACCTCTGCCTGATCTGGAACTGACCCTGGACTGTTATTCGACCATGCTTCTGCCCAACGATTCTGTACATACCTCTGCCTGATCTGGAACTGACCTTGGACTGTTTGACCATGATATTTGCCTGCCTCTTGGACTGATCTTGTACCCTGCAACTGGACTAGTGGGATTCAACACAGGGGTCTCACATATGTGAGGGGCTCCAGAATTGTTTTTCTGGATGAAGAAAAAAATTTATTTTGTTTTCTCAATCCTAGATTAGGGTCTGGAGACTCGGAGGCTTCAAAGAGATTTGGGTGGGAGAAGCCTCTACCCCTGTCCCCATTCTGTCCTGAACGAGGCCCTACTTCTGCCTGTAGGACTTACTGCCGTCACGCCTCTGCCTGTTGCACTGACCACACCACATGGACCTGCCTACTACCAGGACCAATATTTTTGGCACTGCGGACAATATCTCTGCCTGCACTGACCCTGGACTTTATATGGACAGTAACCCTGCCTGCTGCCTGGACAATTGTGTTCGCCGCTGCTGACCAAGTCCCTGCCTGCTGCCTGGACCAGTGCTATCCTCCTGTGTACAACTGCGCTACTACAACCACAGGTAATCTTTTTTGTTTACGCTTTGCTCAGCATAATGTATTTTGGGGTGTAATTCTTGGTATGTGCATGCTATGTGTCCCTGGAACACCTGACGCTGTTCCTTGCATGTTTGGCCTCTGTATGTGGCCAGGCAGTGAAAAGTCCCACACATGTGGTATCGTAATACTCAGGAGGAGTAGCAGAATGTATTTTGGGGTGTCATTTTTGCTATCTAAATGCTATGTGTTGGAAATATCTTATAAACTGACAACTTTGTGTAAAAAAAAATGCGTTTTCATTTTTTTCCATATTTTCCAAAAACTTCTGGAAAAAAATAAACCATTCAAAAGACTCATTATGCCGCATAGATTATACGTTGGGGTGTTAGCTTTCCAAAATGGGGTCATTTTGTGGGTGTTTCCATTGTCCTGGTGCTCCAGGGCCTTCAAAAGTGCAATAGGTGGTTGAGAAATGTGATGTGTAATTTATGCTCCTAGAACACCTGATGGTGCTTCATGCATGTTGGGCCTCTGTATGTGGCCAGGCAGTGAAAAAGTCCCACGAATGTGGTATCGTAATACTCAGGAGGAGTAGCAGAATGTATTTTGGGGTGTCATTTTTGCTATCTAAATGCCATGTGTTGGAAATATCTTATAAACGGACAACTTTGTGTAAAAAAAAATGCGTTTTCATTTTTTTCCACATTTTCCAAAAACTTCTGGGAAAAAATAAACCATTCAAAAGACTCATTATGCCTCATAGATTATATGTTGGGGTGTTAGCTTTCCAAAATGGGGTCATTTTGTGGGTGTTTCCATTGTCCTGGTGCTCCAGGGCCTTCAAAGGTGTAACAGGTGGTTGAGAAATGTGATGTGTAATTTATGCTCCTAGAACACCTGATGGTGCTCCATGCATGTTGGGCCTCTGTATGTGGCCAGGCAGTGAAAAAGTCCCACACATGTGGTATCGTAATACTCAGGAGGAGTAGCAGAATGTATTTTGGGGTGTCATTTTTGCTATCTAAATGCTATGTGTTGGAAATATCTTATAAACGGACAACTTTGTGTAAAAAAAAATGTGTTTTCATTTTTTTCCACATTTTCCAAAAACTTCTGGAAAAAAATAAACCATTCAAAAGATTGATTATGCCTCATAGATTATACGTTGGGGTGTTAGCTTTCCAAAATGGGGTCATTTTGTGGGTGTTTCCATTGTCTTGGTGCTCCAGGGCCTTCAAAAGTGTAATAGGTGGTTGAGAAATGTGATGTGTAATTTATGCTCCTAGAACACCTGATGGTGCTCCATGCATGTTGGGCCTCTGTATGTGGCCAGGCAGTGAAAAAGTCCCACACATGTGGTATCGTATTACTCAGGAGGAGTAGCAGAATGTATTTTGGGGTGTCATTTTTGCTATCTAAATGCTATGTGTTGGAAATATCTTATAAACGGACAACTTTGTGTAAAAAAAAATGTGTTTTCATTTTTTTCCACATTTTCCAAAAACTTCTGGAAAAAAATAAACCATTCAAAAGACTCATTATGCCTCATAGATTATACGTTGGGGTGTTAGCTTTCCAAAATGGGGTCATTTTGTGGGTGTTTCCATTGTCCTGGTGCTCCAGGGCCTTCAAAAGTGTAATAGGTGGTTGAGAAATGTGATGTGTAATTTATGCTCCTAGAACACCTGATGGTGCTCCATGCATGTTGGGCCTCTGTATGTGGCCAGGCAGTGAAAAAGTCCCACACATGTGGTATCATAATACTCAGGAGGAGTAGCAGAATGTATTTTGGGGTGTCATTTTTGCTATCTAAATGCCATGTGTTGGAAATATCTTATAAACGGACAACTTTGTGTAAAAAAAAATGCGGTTTCATTTTTTTCCACATTTTCCAAAAACTTCTGGAAAAAAATAAACCATTCAAAAGACTCATTATGCCTCATAGATTATACGTTGGGGTGTTAGCTTTCCAAAATGGGGTCATTTTGTGGGTGTTTCCATTGTCCTGGTGCTCCAGGGCCTTCAAAAGTGTAATAGGTGGTTGAGACCTCTGTATGTGGCCAGGCAGTGAAAAAGTCCCTCACATGTGGTATCGTAATACTCAGGAGGAGTAGCAGAATGTATTTTGGGGTGTCATTTGTGGTATACACATGCCATGTGAGAGAAATAAGCTATTACAATGACAATTTTGTGGGAAAAAAAAAAAAAATCTAAATTTTGCAAAGAATTGTGGGAAAAAAATACAACTTCAAATAACTCACCATGCCTCTAACTAAATACATTGAAATGTCTACTTTCCAAAAAGGGGTTATTTGGGGGGCATTTGTACTTTCCTGGCTTGTTAGGGTCTCAGGAAATGAGATAGGCCTCAGTACATCAGATGTGATAATTTTTTTATGATTTGCACCATAGCTTGTAGACTCTAAAACTTTCCACAAATTTTTGGTTATTTTTACCAAAGATATGTAGCAGTATAAATTGTGGCCAAAATTTATGAAGAAAAATTACGAATTTGCAAAATTTTATCACAGAAATTAGAAAAAATGTGTTTTTTTTCAAAATTTTCGGTCTTTTTTCATTTATAGCGCAAAAAATAAAAAACCCAGAGGTGATCAAATACCACCAAAATAAAGCTCTATTTGTATGAAGAAAAGGATAAAAAAATCATTTGGGTACAGTGTTGCATGACTAAGTAATTGTCATTCAAAGTGTGAGAGCACTGAAAGCTGAAAATTGGTCTGGATAGGAGGGGGGTTTAAGTGCCTAGTAAGCAAGTGGTTAATTGATTAATTTTAGTTGAGGGCAACACATTACGATTTTAATTAAGCTTGTTTTGAAAGGATATCTTTTTAGCTGTTTGCTGCCCCACTTATTAATTTCGTATCACCATTCAATTATTTGCACAGTTGCGCGGTTTATGCTTTTTTTTTTTTTTTTTTTTGCTATTTGCACTAGTTTATTGTGATCAGCAGATGCATTAAGCACAGTTTTACGTGATTTTACTTCTTTTTATAAATTGTTTAATGCCACACTTTTTATATTAATTTAAAACCTATATGTATCTGAATTTTGTGTTGGAAGCTTTAGCTTCTCTGTTCTAAATTATTTTGAACCTAAGTGCAGATTCTTTCTATGTAATTTAACAACCCTACTAAACAATTTGCCCCTGGGTGGAGAACCTCAGGAACTTCTAATGTGGCTTGAATATTGGGATGTAAGATAAGCATTGGCCAGATCGATAGGTAGAAGCCAAATTCCTTTCAATTCCGAACCCATGAACAAAGTTAAGTAGAAATCTGTTCTGTAGTTGGAACCAGAACTACATTTCCACATTGCCTTGGTGTTCTAAATTTGACCTTGCCACCAAGCCCTGAATAATATCCACTAGGGATAAGACAAGAGCCTTTACTTCCGTGGAGAAATAGTCTGGGTAGAGAGAGCTTCATTTGAATGTAAGTCTTTTGGTCTCTTTGCCACAACTTTTTTTTACATTCTTTTTAAAGTAACCCCACTGTCAATGGTCTCAGGCTTTATTAAAAGTAACACCGAGGAGGAAGAGACATAAGTCTTTTAGGTAATGTCAATTTGTCTATTTCTAGGTACTGTGGACAGTTGTGTTTATTTTGCCCATGTATTTACTTTGGGATGCCATCAAAATGATTGTGAATTCACACCAACACTCATACTTTGTTGCACGAAAACAATATGAATAGGTCTTTATGACACAAGCTATTTATGTTTTTCATGTATATAAGACATATTTCTCTCATAAAATAACCATACCAATAGTATTGGATGGTCCACAGTATATTGCTATATGTCTTATTATCTGTATAAAATATAAGAGATTATACTTTGAAGAAACTTCTGGTAGAACAGGCACTGGTCTTGACACCGGAAGATATATAGACATATAGAAACAGGGTGGTCATTATAAGCTAATCAGTAGTAAATATTATTCCTGCCTGTCAAACATGTTGAGAGCATAGGATTAGAACTTATAGCTATTAGTCTCTGTCTGTTAAAGTGTTCTATTTCCTTTCATCAAAAAGAATTAATGCTATGCTATTCTGCTAAATGGTATGCTTTCTCTGTCATAGAATGTATATGTTTTGCTGAAGGCAAAAGTCATGTCTAGGCAGTAGCACCTAATGCAAAAATTTCACATATGTAAAAAAATGCTTTTATCCCTCATACTTTTTTGTATTAGCCCAAATATTTTTTACATTGCTACAGGGACATGTATTTAATACAGTTTACACAATACTGTTAAAATATACAAGCTTTATAAAAAGAGAATGATTGTAATGCTTATATAAAAGGCATGAAAAAACATTGAGCATCACATATAGATTAGGCTATGGTTATCTATTAACCGCTTGCCGACCAGCCGCCACAGTTATACTGAGCCAGGTTGGGTCGGCTGCGAGAATCGCCGTAGGTGTACGTCAGGCTCATACACGGTGATCTGCGGGCGCGTGCGCGCCCATTGGCCAGCGGGGGAGCCAATCAACGGGTATGGCAGACTCGATGTCCGCCGGCTGCCTGCGATTGTTCCTCGCAGAGACAGAACGGGGATCTGCCATAGTAAACAAGGCAGATCTCTGTTCTGATAGGGGATCACACAGAGATCCTGTCTTTCTGCTATGCAGGAAGATGGATCTGTGTGTTGTCCTAAGCAGTTCATCCACCCCACACAATTAGAAACACACTGAGGGAACACGGTTAACCCTTTGATCACCCCTGATGTTAACCCCTTCCCTGCCAGTGTCATTTTACAATGTCAGTGCATATTTTTAGCACTGATCACTGTAATAATGTCACTGGTTCCCAAAAAAGTGTCAAAAATGTCAGTTAGGTGTCCAATCTGTCCACCGCAATGTCACAGTCACGCTAAAAATCACTTATCCCCGCCATTACTAGTAAAGAAAAAGAAAATAATAAAAATGCCATAAATCTATCCCCTATTTTGTGGATGCTATAAATTTATGCAAACCAATAAATATAAGCTTTTTTTTTTTTTTTACCAAAAATATGTAGCAAAATACATATAGGATGAAGAAATTAGATTTTTACACTTTTTTTTTTGTATTGGGTATGTTTTTCAGCAGAAAGTAAAAAATATTGTTTTTTTTTTTCAAAATTGTCGGTTTTTTTTTTGTTCATAGCGAAAAAAATAAAAACCGCATAGGTGATGAAACACCACTAAAAGAAAGCTCTATTTGTGGGGAAAAAAAGGACATACATTTTATTTAGGTACAACGTTGCAAGACCACGCAATTGTCAGTTAAAATAACGCAGTGCCGTATCGCAAAAAATGGCCTGGTCATTAAGGGGGCAAATCCTTCCGGGAATGAAGTGGTTAATTCACTAAGTACTGTGGATTTAACCACCTGCCATCCGCGCTATGTCCGAATGACGGCCACAGCGTGCACCTGAATTCCCGGGAGGCCGTCATATGACGGCCTCCCCTGTGCATGCGCTCTGCGCGCTGTGATCACCGAGTCACTGAGACTCAGCTGATCAACGATCCGAGTAAGGGGCCTGTCCCGGCCCCTTACCATGTGATCAGGTGTCAGCCAATGACAGCTGATCACATGATGTAAATAAAAGACTGGTAATCGTTTTTTTTCTACTCACGCTGACAGCGTGAGTAGAAAAAAAGCCGATCACCGGCTCAGATGAGAGGGACAAAGGTCCAGAAGTGGAAAAGGCACATCTGCCTCATCTTTGCCAGTTAACAGTGCCACCTAACAGTGCCCACAGTGCCACCTAACAGTGCCCAAAGTGCCATCTAACAGTGCCCACAAGTGCCACCTAACAGTGCCCACAAGTGCCAACTATCAATGCCCACCAGTAGTGCCAATCAGTGCCACCTAGCAGTGCTGCCTATCAGTGTAACAGATCAGTGCCCATTATTGCCACCCATCAGTGCCCATCACTGCCACCCATCAGTGCCCATCACTGCCGCCTATCAGTGCCCATCACTGCCGCCTCATCAGCGTACATCAATGAAGGAGAAAAATTACCTGTTTTAATTTTTTTATAACAAAATATAAAAAAATATTTTATTTTTTTTTTTAAATTCAGTTTTTTACATTTTTTTAACAAACAATAAAAACCGCAGAGGTGATCAAATACCACCAAAAGAAAGCTCTATTTGTGGGGAAAAATTATAAAAATTTCATTTGGGTACAGTGTTGTATGACCGCACAATTGTCATTCAAAGTGCGTCAGTGCTGAAAGATGAAAATTGGTCTGGATAGGAGGGGGGTTTAAGTGCCCTGTAAGCAAGTGGTTAAGTCTAGTTGGGGTTATTTAAAGCTGAACTCCAGGCAAGAAGTCCAGAACACACTTCTGTTTGCAACAAGCTCTGAGTTACTACAAGCCACCATTAATTTTACAGATATGCCTTCTTACTGACATACAATAATTCCCTTAAAGCATAACTAAACAGAAGAACAAATATAGTAAATTTCAGCTTCCCTGTTCAAAGTTGTGGTGGCTGTATTATTTTCTTTATTAATATTATTATTATTTTTTTTTAGGTTAAGAACATTTTTTAGCAAGTACATAAAACACCTGCTGTTTTAGTTAGAAATGCAGTGTCCCTCTAACTTCCTGTGAGCTAAACTGGAGGCATCAAAGGGCATTATTATTATTAATATTTTACAGTACTTCTGTAGAATAATAATTTCTGCACCCTAAATGTTGTGGAAACAAACAACGGCAGAAATCATTGAAGAACAACCTCAACGGCGCACATAGATACAGTGGAAGAGTAAGTGTAGTCACCCAGAGGCAGGATGTGTTATTTGCAGGATTACCAGTTAAAAAAAAAAAAAAAGCCTTATGCCGCGTACACACGGTCAGATTTTCCGACAACAAATGTTCGATGGGAGCTTGTTGTCGGAAATTTCGACCGTGTGTAGGCTCCATCGGACATTTTCCGTCTGAATTTCCGACAAACAAAATTTGAGATCTGGATCTCAAATTTTCCGACAACAAAATCCGTTCTGAAATTCCGATCGTGTGTAGACAATTCCAAAATTCCACGCATGCTCGGAATCAAGCAGAAGAGCCGCCCTGGCTATTGAACTTCAATTTTCTCGGCTCGTCGCACGTCACTGCGTTCTTGACATTCGGAATTTCCGACAAGATTTGTGTGTGTATGCAAGACAAGTTTAAGCCAACATCCGTCAGAAAAAAAACATGGATTTTGTTGTCGGAATGTGCGATCGTGTGGCATTAGGCTGCATTCACACCTGAGTCAAAGTCGCGCGGTTTTACCGTGTTTTTACTGCGATTTTGCTGCGTTTTTGCCACGATTTTGTTCAGGTCACAATGTAAAAGGCAGACAAATGCCTGTAATCAGCCCAAAAGAAGCTCATGTTCTTTTTAGGGCGTTTTTAGGCGTTTTGCTTCAGGTGACAAAACGCTCAGATGTGAACAGGTGCCATTGAAATGAATGGTATTTTACTTGTTGGGCGTTTTTCAGGTGTTTTTTCTGGTTTTACGAGCATTTTATGAGCTGAAAACGCTCAGGTGTGAATGCAGCCTAAGGGTTAAGATATAAGTACACTTTATTAGACATCTCCCACCATGACAGAATGTTCGGAATATAGATGGAGCAAGGGTGTCTGCAAAGACATAGACTAATCTCAATCTGTTATCCAAAATTTCTGAAACATGGCCAGAAAACCGTAATTATTGTATAGGTTTGATACATCCTTAATGTTAGGGACATTTTCATAATCCCCAAAGCAGAAAACCTTAAATACATTTTCTGTGTTGTTCTAACATAATTGTGAGGACCACTGCTAAAAAATATTGATAAGCAAAACCTAAACACTGCATTGTAAGCGAAGGCATTTAGCGAAGGAATTTCCGCCAACAAATGTTGGTTAGCAGGTTCTCAAATTTTCCACCAACAAAATTTGTTGTCGGAATTTCCGATCGTGTGTACACAAGTCCGACGCACAAAAATTCACTCATGCTCGGAATCAAGCAGAAGGAGCCGAACTGGCTATTGAACTTCCTTTTTCTCGTACGTCTTGTACGTCACCACATTCCCACGTTCGTAATTGTTGGCCAACATTTGTGTGACCGTGTGTATGCAAGACAACAACCTTCAAACAAAATTCCACAGTTTTGTTGTCGGAAAGTCCGATCGTGTGTACGGGGCATATAGAGTGCAATTACGTGTTTGTCAAAAAATAAATTTTTATTATGAATATTTTTAATAACATACTATTTGTGTTACTGGAATCACTGGACAACTTTTTAACGGGAGACCCCCTCCTTTGTGAAGCACTGTGGATAACCCAGGATTCTGCACTCCAAATGTCACATATCAAATCCATCAGACTAATGTAACAACTAACCTGAGGGAGGAGGGGGAGAGAAATCTCCTATCACAAGTTGGATTAGCAGCAAGAATGGGAAGTGTGATCATAATGGGGGATTTTAATTATCCAGACATAGACTGGGTGGAGGGAACCACACATTTGCCTAAGGCTCACCAGTTCCTAAATGTCTTCCAGGACAATTTCATGGTTCAGATGGTAGTCGCACCAACTATAAATAAAGCGTTCCTGGATCTACTGATTACTAACAATATAGACCTGATCACGAATGTGGAAATACAGGGCAATTTAGGAAACAGCGATCACAGATCAAGTGGCTTCAGTATAAATCACACAAATAAAAAACATAAGGGGAATACAAAGACACTGAATTTCAAAAGAGCCAACTTCCCTAAACTACGAACCTTGTTAGAAGGCATGAATTGGTATAAAATCTTAGGAACAAAGAACACGGAGGAGAGAAGGGTTTGCTTTAAGAGCATATTAAATAAGGGCATTAGCCAATGCATCCCATCGGGTAATACATTTAAAAGAACGAACAAAAGTCCTGGATGGCTTAACTCCAATGTAAAAATGCATATAAAAGCAAAGGAGAAGGCCTTCAAAAAATACTAGGTTGAGGAATCATCATCAGTATTCAGACTTTATAAAGAATTCAACAAGAAATGTAAGGGTGCAATTAGGGTGGCTAAAATAGAACACGAAAGACACATAGCGGAGGAGAGGAAGAAAAATCCCAAGAAATTCTTTATGTATGTAAACAGTAAAAAAGGGAGGACAGACCATATTGGCCCCATAAAGAATGAGGAAGGACATCTGGTTACAAAGGATGGGGAGATGGCAAAGGTATTGAATTTATTCTTCACCTCAGTCTTCACGAGGGAATCGGGGGGCTTCAGTAACAAAAACTGCAGTGTTTATCCTTTTGACACATGACAGGAAGCACCTCCATGGTTAACAGAGGACAGAATTAAAATTAGACTCGGGAAACTTAACATTAACCAGTTGCCGACCACCGCACGCCGATGTACGTTGGCACAATGGCACGGGCAGGCATAAGGGCTTACCTGTACGTCCCTGCCTGGCCGCGGGCGGGGGGACCGATCAGACCCCCCTGGTGCCTGCGGTGGTCAGATTCAGGTCAGGGGCGATCAGAGGTGAGGGGGAGGCCACTCATTCATGGCCACCCCCTTGCGATCGCTCCTGGCGAATGAAATGTTTCCTCGGCTTCTGTAATGTAAACAGAAGCAGAGGAAGTGATGTCATCTCTCCTCAAGCTGGTCTTTTCATTCCGGCGCCGAGGAGAGAAGACATCAAGTAAGTTTGCACCAACACTACACTTCCAGTAGAACACGCAGGCACACTAATCACCCCCCAATCACCCCCCAGTCACCCCCCGATCACCCCCCTGTACCCCCTGTCACAGTGACACCAATAGCAGTTTTTTTTTTTTTTGCATTGGTGTCAGTTTGTGACAGTTATAAGTGGTAGGGCAGTTAGGGTTAGCCCCCTTTAGGTCTAGGGTACCCCCCTAACCCCCCCAATAAAGTTTTAACCCCGTGATCACCCCCCCCTTGCCAGTGTCACTAAGCGATCGTTTTTCTGATCGCTGTATTAGTGTCACAGGTGACGCTAGTTAGGGAGGTAAGTATATAGGTTCGCCGTCAGTGTTTTATAGCGACAGGGACCCCCATATACTACCTAATAAAGGTTTTAACCCCCTGATTGCCCCCTAGTTAACTCTTTCACCAGTGATCACCGTATAAGTGTTACGGGTGACGCTGGTTAGTTAGTTTGTATATTATAGTTTTAGGGCACCCGCCGTTTATTACCTTATAAAGGTTTAACCCCCTAATTGCCCGGCGGTGATATAAGTTAAGTTTTTAGGGTCAGATAAGGTCTGCGTCGCCCCAGGCAGTGTCAGGTTAGTGCCAGTACCGCTAACACCCATGCACGCACCATGCACCTCCCTTAGTGGTATAGTATCTGATCGGATCAATATGATCCGATCAGATCTATACTAGCATCCCCAGCAGTTTAGGGTCCCCAAAAATGCAGTGTTAGCGGGATCAGCCCAGATACCTGCTAGCACCTGCGTTTTTTGCCCCTCGGCCCAGCCCTGCCCAGCCCACCCAAGTGCAGTATTGATTGATCACTGTCACTTACAAAACATTAAACACATAACTGCAGCGTTCACAGAGTCAGGCCTGATCCCTGCGATCGCTAACAGTTTTTTGGTAGCGTTTTGATACAGTCGCTAACAGTCAGGAGCTTTTTTGCCTGTGAGTCTCACTAGTGTACCACTAAATTTAGAGCCCAAAATGGCAAATCGAAGGTACACTAGTGAAGAGGCCTACACGTTTCTGAGCATGACAGATAGTGAAGAGGAAGTCACTCATCTGTCAGATTCAGGCTCAGAATATGAACCTATAGACAGCAGCGGCTCCATGACAGATAGCTCTGACGACAGAGTTGTGGTCCCTGCCAAGGTCAGGCGTACCAGACCCCGAATTTCTTCTTCTGTCCTTGATGTGCAAGAACCGCAGGTCCCTCGTATGGAGCAGAGCAGTACTAGCGCCGCTATTCCTTCTGGTGAACTGGCAAGCACAAGCGGTACCAGCGGTACCAGCGGCACCAGTACACCCTGGTCGTACATCCAGCACTGCAGTAACACTTGGTGACGTGTCGAGTCCCATAAGTGCAGTTCAAGCTGGTGAGGTGGCAAGCATAAGTAGTGTCCTGCTGGCACCAAGAAGACGAACACAGGCCCGTCGTGCCCATAGTGCCCTTCCTGCAGCATTAGCCAATCCGAATTGGGAGCCCACCACTTCTGCAGCACCCGTACTTCCCCCATTCACTGGCCAACCCGGCATTCATGTGGAAATAGTTGATTTTACGCCACTTGATTTTTATTCGCTGTTTTTCACCGAAGATCTCTATAGATCTATTGTGGACTAAAGCAATTTGTACGCTGGTCAACACATCGCCACTATTCCCCAGTCCTCCCTTGCCAGAGATTGGAAACCAATCCGAATTTAAGATCTTTGTGGGCCTTTCCCTCAACATGGGCATAACTAAAAAGAGTGAGTTGCGTTCATATTGGTCCACTGACCCAATTCACCATATGCCTTTGTTCTCTGCCTCCATGACCAGGGCACGATATGAGCAGATTTTGAGGTTCATGCACTTCAACAACAATGAACTCTGTCGTCTTCGTGGAGACCCTGAATACGATCGGCTCTACAAAATTCGGTCCCTCGTAAACCACTTCAACCAACGTTTTGCAGATTTGTTTACTCCCCATCAAGTTGTCTGTGTTAATGAGTCCCTGATTAAGTTTTCTGGCCCCTTGTCATTCAAACAGTACCTTCCCAGCAAGCGTGCCAGATACGGGGTCAAGATGTATAAGCTCTGTGACAGGGCCACAGGCTATACATGTAGTTTTATGGTTTACAAGGGCAAAGATAGTCACATAGAGCCGACAAACTGCCCTGACTACATAGGAAGCGCTGGCAAGATTGTGTGGGATTTGGTGTCACCCTTATTCAGAAAGGAGTACCACTTATATGTGGACAATTATTACACGAGCATGCCACTTTTTAGTCACTTTTTTGATCAACAGATTGGAGCATGTGGCACCGTGCGACCTAATCGCTGGGGCTTTCCCCAGCGGCTTGTAGATTCCCGTCTTAGGCTGGGGGAGAGAGCCTGCTTCAAGTGTAATAAATTGCTCACTATGAAGTGGAGGGATAATAAGAATGTTTTCGTTCTTACCTCCCTTCATGCAGACACGACGGTCCAAATTACTACGGCGACTGGTGTTGTGGAGAAACCCCTCTGAGTCCATGAATATAACCTCAATATGGGAGGGGTGGACCTCAACGACCAGTTGTTGGCGCCGTACCTAGTTGCCCGTAAGGCCAGACGCTGGTATAAAAAAGTGTCTGTATATTTATTGCAATTGGCTTTGCTGAACGCTCATGTGCTATACAGAGCTTCAGGACAGACTGGATCCTTCCTTAAATTCCAGGAAGAGATCGTCAGAGCCCTTCTGTTTCCAGACGGTGCTCCACCTCACCTTCCCAATCCAAATGCAGTAAGCCGGCTGCATGAGAGGCATTTTCCTTATGTCCTCCCGTGTGCCCCTACCCAACGAGCCCCCCAAAGAAAATGTTGTGTCTGCAGAAAGCGTGGATATAGGCGTGACACCCTCTATTATTGTCCCTCCTGTCCTGACAATCCTGGTCTTTGCATTGGTGAATGTTTTGAACGCTACCATAAACTAGTTGAGTTTTAGCATAGGGTACAGCACTGCACAGACTAGGACACACTTTCACAAGGTCTCCCAAGATGCCATCGCATTTTGAGAGACCCGAACCTGGAAACGGTTACAGTTATAAAAGTTACAAAAAAAGTGTAAAAAAAAAAAAAAAAAAAAAACCACAAAAAAAATATAAAATAAAAAAAACAAAAATAGTTGTCGTTTTATTGTTCTCTCTCTATTCTCTCTATTGTTCTGCTCTTTTTTACTGTATTCTATTCTGTAATGTATTATTGTTATTATGTTTTTATCATGTTTTCTTTATAGGTATGCAATTTTTTTATACTTTACAGTTTACTGTGTTTTATTGTTAACCATTTTTTTGTTTTCAGGTACGCCATTCAGCTGCAGAGCGGATTTATTTATCTTGACAGCAACAGCGTTTGCTCCCACGATACATAAAGCCGCGACTCCAGCGCTGTCGGAGGTGATTTAACTACCACAGTTACATACTTTAGCATATAAGCCGAAGCGTGGGGGCAGCAATGGGCGGAGGAGCGATTTGCTCCTACCTTTTGCGGGAGGATGCCCCCATGCTTCGGCATATACATATTTTAGGCACAGGTTGCGTTAAATGTTTTATTTTTTACTGTTTTTTTTGTATTTGCTTTGCAGGTATGGTAAGTCTAATGCCCCGTACACACGGTCGGATTTTCAGACGGAAAATGTGTGATAGGACCTTGTTGTCAGAAATTCCGACCATGTGTAGGCTCCATCACACATTTTCCATTGGATTTTCCGACACACAAAGTTTGAGAGCAGGCTATAAAATTTTCCGACAACAAAATCCGTTGTCGGAATTTCCGATCGTGTGTACACAAATCCGACGCACAAAGTGCCACGCATGCTCAGAATAAATAAAGAAATGAAAGCTATTGGCTACTGCCCCATTTATAGTCCCGACGTACGTGTTTTACGTCACCGCGTTCAGAACGATCTGATTTTCCGACAACTTTGTGTGACCATATGTATGCAAGACAAGTTTGAGCCAACATCCGTCGGAAAAAATCCATGGATTTTGTTGTCAGAATGTCCGATCAATGTCCGACCGTGTGTACGGGGCATTACTGTTATACTGTAATGTTACTTTTATTGTTAACCATCATTTGCTTAGCAGGTATGCCATTCAGCTTCAGAGCGGATTTATTTATCTTGACAGCAACAGTGTTTGCTCCCACGATACATAAAGCCGTGACTCCAGCGCTGTTGGAGGTGATTTCACCACCACAGTTACATACTTCAGCATATATGCTGAAGCATGGGGGCAGCAGTGGGCGGAGGAGCGATTTGCTCCTACCTTTTGCGGGAGGATGCCCCCATGCGTCGGCATATATAACGGTGCATGTATGCCCATCATTAGAAGTGGGTGGATGAAGAGAGGTATTCTAATGGTGGGCATACCCACTGATCAATCTCTTTTTTTCGTTCAGCCCACAGGCTGCATGAAAAAAAAGTTTACAATATATGCCCAACAAGACCAGCAATGTACTGGTATGTTGCTGGACTTTGAGTGGTTAAACCAGAATGATGCCTGCAGGTTTAGGTATCATCTTGGTATCATTCTTTTCAGCCAGCGGTCGGCTTTCATGTAAAAGCAATCCTAGTGGCTAATTAGCCTCTAGACTGCTTTTAAAAGCAGTGGGAGGGAATGCCCCCCCACCGTCTTCCATGTTTTTCTCTGGCTCTCCTGTCCCAACAGGGAACCTGAGAATGCAGCCGGTGATTCAGCCAGCTGACCATAGAGCTGATCAGAGACCAGAGTGGCTCCAAACATCTCTATGGCCTAAGAAACCGGAAGCTACGAGCATTTCATGACTTAGATTTCGCCGGATGTAAACAGCGCCATTGGGAAGGCATTTTATCACACCGATCTTGGTGTGGTCAGATGCTTTGAGGGCAGAGGAGAGATCTAGGGTCTAATAGACCCCAATTTTTTCAAAAAAGAGTACCTGTCACTACCTATTGCTATCATAGGGGATATTTACATTCCCTGAGATAACAATAAAAATGATTTAAAAAAAAATGAAAGGAACAATTTAAAAATAAGATAAAAAAGCAAAAAAATAATAAAGTAAAAAAAAAAAAAAAAAAAAAAAAGCACCCCTGTCCCCCCCCTGCTCTCGCGCAAAAGCGAACGCAAGCATTGGTCTGGCATCAAATGTAAACAGCAATTGCACCATGCATGTGAGGTATCACCGCAAAGGTCAGATCAAGGGCAGTAATTTTAGCAGTAGACCTCCTCTGTAAATGTAAAGTGGTAACCTGTAAAGGCTTTTAAAAATGTATTTAGTTTGTCGCCACTGCACGTTTGTGCGCAATTTTAAAGCATGTCATGTTTGGTATCCATGTACTCGGCCTAAGATCATCTTTTTTATTTCATCAAACATTTGGGCAATATAGTGTGTTTTAGTGCATTAAAATTTAAAAAAAGTGTGTTTTTTCCCCAAAAAATGCATTTGAAAAATCGCTGCACAAATACTGTGTGAAAAAAAAAACACGAAACGCCCACCATTTTAATCTGTAGGGCATTTGCTTTAAAAATATATATAATGTTTGGGGGTTCAAAGTAATTTTCTTGCAAAAAAAAATAATTTTTTCATGTAAACAAAAAGTGTCAGAAAGGGCTTTGTCTGCAGGTGGTTAGAAGAGTGGGTGATGTGTGACATAAGCTTCTAAATGTTGTGCATAAAATGCCAGGACAGTTCAACCCCCCCCCAAATGACCCCATTTTGGAAAGTAGACACCCCAAGCTATTTGCTGAGAGGCATGTCGAGTCCATGGAATATTTTATATTGTGACACAAGTTGCGGGATGAGACACATTTTTTTTTTTTTTTTTTGCACAAAGTTGTCACTAAATGATATATTGCTCAAACATGCCATGGGAATATGTGAAATTACACCCCAAAATACATTCTGTTGCTTCTCCTGAGTACGGGGATACCACATGTGTGAGACTTTTTGGGAGCCTAGCCGCGTACGGGACCCCGAAAACCAAGCACCGCCTTCAGGCTTTCTAAGGGCGTAAATTTTTGATTTCACTCTTCACTGCCTATCACACTTTCGGAGGCCATAGAATGCCCAGGTGGAACAAAACTCCCCCAAATGACCCCATTTTGGAAAGTAGACACCCCAAGCTATTTGCTGAGAGGTATAGTGAGTATTTTGCAGACCTCACTTTTTGTCACAAAGTTTTGAAAATTGTCTTTCTCCATTTTCAAAAACAAATGAGAGCTGCAAAATACTCACCATGCCTCTCAGCAAATAGCTTGGGGTGTCTACTTTCTAAAATGGGGTCATTTGGGGGGGGGGGGGGTTGTGCCATCTGGGCATTTTATGGCCTTCAAATCTGTGATAGGCAGTGAAGAGTGAAATCAAAAATTTACGCCCTTAGAAATCCTGAAGGCGGTGCTTGGTTTTCGGGGTCCCGTATGCAGCTAGGCTCCCAAAAAGTTCCACACATGTGGTATCCCCGTACTCAGGAGAAGCAGCAGAATGTATTTTTGGGTGCAATTCCACACATGCCCATGGCCTGTGTGAGCAATATATCATTTAGTGACAACTTTTTGTAATTTTTTTTTTTTGTCATTATTCAGTCACTTGGGACAAAAAAAATTCATATTCAATGGGCTCAAGATGCCTCTCAGCAATTTCCTTGGGGTGTCTACTTTCCAAAATGGGGTCATTTGGGGGGGTTTTTTACTGCTCTGCCATTTTAGCACCTCAAGAAATGACATAGGCAGTCATAAACTAAAAGCTGTGTAAATTCCAGAAAATGTACCCTAGTTTGTAGACGCTATAACTTTTGCGCAAACCAATAAATATACGCTTATTGGCATTTTTTTTTACCAAAGACATGTGGCCGAATACATTTTGGCCTAAATGTATGACTAAAATTGAGTTTATTGGATTTTTTTTAAAACAAAGTAGAAAGTAGAAAAACCGCAGAGGTGATAAAATTCCATCAAAAGAAAGCTCTATTTGTGGGAAGAAAAGGACGCAAATTTCGTTTGGGTACAGCATTGCATGACCGCGCAATTAGCAGTTAAAGCGACGCAGTGCCAAATTGTAAAAAGTGCTTTGGTCAGGAAGGAGGTAAATCCTTCCGGGGCTGAAGTGGTTAATAAATCACCGGGACCAGATAGCTTGCATCCGAGGGTACTTAGGGAACTCAGTCAAGTAATTGCCACATATGGTTCGTAATTTTTACTGACAGTCTACTGACTGGAATGGTACCAGGTGATTGGAAAAAAGACAAATGTAGCACCAATATTTAAAAAGGGCCCAAAATACATCCCTGGGAATTACAGACCAGTTAGCCTAACATCAATAGTATGCAAGCTCTTGGAGAGGATGATAAGGGACTATATACAAGATTTTAGTAATGAGAACAGTATCATTAGCAGTAATCAGCATGGATTAATGAAGAATTATTCTTGCGAAACCAATTAACCTTCTATGAGGAGATGAGTTGCCATATAGATAAAGGAAGACCTGTAGATGTAGTGTATCTGGATTTTGCAAAAGCATTTGACACAGTTCCCCATAAACTTTTACTGTACAAAATAAGGTCCATTAGCATGGACCATAGGGTGAGTACATGGATTGAAAACTGGCTACAAGGGCGAGTTCAGAGGGTGGTGATAAATGGGAAGTACTCGGAATGGTCAGAGTTGGGTAGTGGGGTCCCCCAGGGTTCTGTGCTGGGACCAATCCTATTTATTTTGTTCATAAACGACCTGGAGGATTGGGGAAAACAGTTCAATCTCTGTATTTGCGGACGATACTAACCTAAGCAGGGCAATAACTTCTCTGCAGGATGTGGAAACCTTGCAAAAAGATCTAAACAAATTAATGGGGTGGGCAACTACGTAGCAATTGAGGTTTAATGTAGAAAAATGTAAAATAATGCATTTGGGTGGCAAAAATATGAATGCAATCTATACACTGGGGGGAGAATCTCTGGGGGAATCTAGGATGGAAAAAGACCTGGGGGCCCTAGTAGATGATAGGCTTAGCAATGGCATGCAATGCCAAGCTGCTGCTAACAAAGCAAACAGAATATTGGCATGCATTAAAAAGGTGATTAACTCCAGAGATAAAATGAATAATTATCCCGCTCTACAAGACTCTGGTCCGGCTGCACCTAGAGTATGCTGTCCAGTTCTGGGCACCAGACCTCAGGAAGCATGTACTAGACATGGATTGAGTAGGGATGAGCTTTATGTTCGACTCCAACGTTAGCTGATGAGCCAAACACCCCCCCGGTTCGGTTCGCATCAGAACATTCGAACAGACCGAAAGTTCGCGCAAACTTTCGAACCCCGTTAAAGTCTATGGGACTCGAACGTAAGAAATCAAAAGTGCAAATTTTAAAGGCTAATATGCAAGTTATTGTCCTTAATAGGGGTTGGGGACCCGAGTCCTGCCCCAGGGTACATGTTTTAATGCAAAAAGTTTTAAAAACGGATGGAAAATTTGAAATATTCCTTTAAATATTGTGCCTGAGGGTGTCTATAGTATGCCTGTAAAGTGGTGCGTATTTCCCGTGTTTAGAACAGTCCCTGCTCAATATGACATTTCTAAAGGAAAAAAAGTAATTTAAAACTGCTTGCAGCTTTAATGTCATGTCTGGTCCTGGCAATATGGATGAAAATCATTGAGAACCCCCCCAGCCCATTACCAGCCCCTTTGGGTCTTGTATGGATATTAAGGGGAACCCCGCACCCAAATAAAAAAAGGAAAGGCATGGGGCCCACAGACCCTATATACTCTGAACAGCAGTATACAGGTGGCGCAAACAAGACAGGGACTGTAGGTTTGTTCTTAAGTAGAATCTGTTTGTAATTTTGAACTGGTACATTTTTTACGTGTAGCTCCAGCCAAAAAATCTATTTTTAAGCTTTTTGGAAGACATAGGGAAGGATTATCACCCCTGTAACATTTGTTTTGCTGTCTGTGCACCTGTTCAGATTATTTCACCTCACTTTCTGTCCCAATGACAATTGGATTTTGAAAATTTGGGGTTTTTAGTGAAACAATGAACTCTTACAGGAGAGAATTTCCCTTCCTAGGGGTAGATTTCCTCTCACTTCATGTTGTCTCCTTCTGTTTGCAAGTAGGAGTCGTTTGTAAGCTGGAGGTTTGAAAGTAGGGGCCTGCCCTATATACTCTGCAGAAATTTGGGCCTTAGGTGTTGGTGTTGCCACAACACTGTAAGCCCTCACAGTTACTCTTGGTGGGCGCAGGAACGGGCCCTGCTGTGAAATATTACATCAAGAATTGTAATTACTTGCCCCAGTTAAACAGGGGCTGAAAAATTGGACCTAAGGCACTGGTGCTGGTGCCACAACACTGCAACTCCTCACAGATACTCTAGTTGGAGCGCAGCAATGATCCCTGCTGCAAAGTATTGCATCTAAAAATTGTAATTACATGCCCTTGTTAAACAGGGGCAGAAAAATTGGGCCTTAGCCACTTGTGGCAGTGCCCAGAACCAAAAATGTTCATATAAGCTATCAGCATGAACATTGAGGAGGAAGAGGATAGTCACTCAGCATCAGCATAGGCAGTCTTAAAGGGATCTCAAATTAAAAAAAAAAAAATTATTTGGTTACATCAGCATCAGGTGCTTGGTAGCTGGTGATCCAAGACTGATTCATTTTTATGAAGGTCAGCCAATCGACCGATCGACAAAACCTCCAGCAGAACTGAATGTGCGTTCTGAAAGAACGCTGGATACAGGACAGGCCAGTAGCTCAATTGCATACTGTGAAAACTCTGGCCAGTGATCCATCCTCAAGACCCAGTAACCCAGAGGATTTTCGGTGGGAAAGGTGTCCAACTCTGATCTTGCCCCTAGGTATTCCTGCACCATGTGAATCAGATGCTGGCAATGGTTGCTGGAACCGATCATACCTTGGGGCTGCAGACTAAAAAAAATTGTCTGAACGCATCGGTCAGACAGCCACCTTCTCCACCGCTCCTTCTCTGACTGACTGAAGCCTCAGCAACACATTGTCCAGGAGGACCAGAAAATTGTAACCTCCCAGGCTCTGGAAACGGGTTGCACAAACCTTTCTGCAAGGCCTCCTGAAGATGTTTCATCCTCTGCTCCCTCTGCGACGGCAAGATAAGGTCCGCAACCTTACCCTTGTAACATGGATCAAGGAGGGTTGCCAGCCAGTAATGATCCCTCTCCTTGATACCACGAATACGAGAATCCTTCCGCAGGCTTTGCAGGATCAGGGAGGCCATGCAGAATAGGTTTGCTGAGGCATTTGGTCCAGAGTCCTCTGAGTGACTAAGGACGACATGATCCGCAGCCACCTCCTCCCAGCCACGTGCAAGTCCATGGGTTTCTTGGGACTGTAAATGATCCCTTGAAGACTGCTGCTGATGCTGAGTGCTAGGCCCCACCTCCATGCTGACACAATCCTCCTCCTCCTCCTCTTCCTGTGTGATCGGCGGGCATGCAGGAACACTGTCTGGATAAAGTGGGCCTTGAGAGGTAAGGAAGTCCTCCTCTTCCTGCCTTTGTTGTGCCTCAAGTGCCCTTTCCATTATTCCATGCAGCGTGTCTCCAGCAGGTGGACAAGATGGACAGTGTCACTGATGCATGCACTGTCACTGCTCACCATCCTCGTGGCCTCCTCAAATGGTGACAGGACAGTGCATACATCCCTGATCATGGACCTCTGGCGTGGGGAAAAAACCAAGCTCCCCTGACCCTGTCCTGGTGCCATAGTTGCACAGGTACTCATTGATGGCCTTCTGCTGCGTGTGCAGCTGGTGCAACATGACCAATATTGAGTTCTACCTGGTGGGCATGTCACAGATTAGGCGGTTCTTGGGCAGGTTAAATTCCTTTTGGAGGTCAGCCAGCCGAGCACTGGCATTATATGACCGGCGGAAATGCACACAGACTTTCCTGGCCTGCCTCAGGACATCCTGTAAGCCCGGATACCTGCCCAAGAACCGCTGCACCATCAAGTTAAGGATGTGAGCCAAACAGGGCACATGGGTTAGTTGTCCCTGTCGGAGGGTGGAGAGGAGGTTGGTGTCATTGTCACAAACCACCATTCTTGGCTTAAGCTGGCATGGTGTCAACCACCTCTGAGCATGCCCCTGCAGAGCTGACAGAATCTCTGCCCCAGTGTGGCTCCTGTCCCCCAAGCACACCAGCTCAAGCACCGCATGGCATCTTTTTGCCTGAGTGCTTGCGTAGCCCCTTGAAGGCCTACGGAGCACCGCTGGTTCTGAGGATGAATCAGCACAGGAAGAGGCCATGAAGGAAGAAGAAAAGGAGGGGGTGGAGGAGAGAGGTGTGGCAGAATCACCACTAGTAGAATTTTGGAGGCGTGGTGGCGAAACAACCTCCAACACTACTGCACCCTGGCCTGCATCCTTCCCAGCTGCCAGAAGAGTCACCCAGTGCGCGGTGAAAGTAACGTCCCTGTCCATGCCTGCTGAACCATGAGTCAGCGGTAATATGCACCTTACCGCTGACCGCCCTGTCCAACGAGGCCAAGACATTACCTTCCACATGCCGGTAGAGAGCCGGAATCGCCTTCCGTGAGAAAAAGTGGTGTTTGGGAACTTGCCACTGAGGAACCGCACATTCCACAAACTCATGGAAAGGGGGCAGAATCTACCAACTGAAAAGGCAGCAGTTGAAGTGCTAGCAATTTAGCCAAGCTAACATTCAACCGCTGGGCATGTGGATGGCTAGGAGCGAACTTCTTTCGTCGGTGGAGCAACTGGGATAGGGAAATCTGCCTGCTAGAATCGGATGTTGGTGTACCAATTGCACAATGCCCGCAAGTACTTGGCAGTGGCACACCTAATTCTGCACCTTCATTCCTCTCAGTGCAGGTTTCAGAGAGGACTGAAGGTATAGTAGGGTTGGAGATCCCAGCTGATGAGGAGGAACAAGGAGAGGTCCGCCTTGTTCTTTGGTGTGGGTCTTTTAGGTACGCTCGCCAACGGGCTGCATGGGAGCTCCACTGTCAGGGGATGTTATACACAACATCCAATGCAGGTGATCAGATCGCTGGGCTGCACCAAGGAATCAGGGACAAACGAGTAAGTAAATAAAAAAAGTATGTTTATTATTAATGATAAAGATACACGTGAAATCAAGACAGCAAACCAAAAACAAGTAAATGGTGAAAACACAGCAAACCCACCTATCTAACTAATATAATACACGAGCAAGGAAATAAACATGAAATAAAAATAAGGCATGGGCAAAAGCGACAAGGGAACAGAAACCAGGAAATAATGAAGCAGACCAAGGAGCAGGGAACAGGACTCAAGGACAGGATACACAAACAGGGTTCTGGGTACGACAGTCTGAGTGGGTGCAGAAACACCCTAAAATGTTTCCCTACTGAGTCTGCGGACTTCTTCGCACTTCCAAGGCCAGAGTCTTTTAGTTCACTGGGGGACGTGCCATTAGAGTCTAAAAATAGGACACGCACCCCACCACCCGGGTCAGGAAGTTTGGATCTGGAGATGAAAATTAGCAGGGTAACGGGCAAGAAACCATCGGAGGCAGACCACACAGGAGCAACAGACAGGATTGACACAGCAGCAAGATGGCCATCAGTCGGGAACAGTTTTAGCAGGCACCATGTCATCAGGCTGAGCAGAAAGCAGAGGTACACCACGCTGGGCAGTGGCACATCCACATCGAGCTGGGCAGCAGGCAAAGGCACACCGAGCTGGGCAGCAGGCAAAGTTACACCGAGCTGGGCAGCAGGCAAAGGCACACCGAGCTGGGCAGTGGACAGGGACACATCAGGCTGGGCAGCGGACAGGAACACATCAGGCTGGGCAGCAGGCACATCAGACCAGGCAGCAGGTACTGGAACTTTAGACTGGGCAGTAGGCACAGGCACTGGCACATCAGGCAGAACAGCAGGTGCTGGCACAACAGGCTGAACAGCAGGTGCATCGGGCTGAATAGCAGGTACTGGAACTTCAAACCGGGCAGCCGGTACTGGAACTTCAGACTGGGCAGACCGGCATTGGCACTGGCACATCAGGCAGAACAGCAGGCACTAGCACAACAGGCTGAACAGCAGGTACATCGGACTGGATAGCAGGTACTGGAACTTCAAACCAGACAACCGGTACTAGAACTTTAGACTGGGCAGCAAGCACAGGCGCTGGCACATCAGGCAGAACAGCAGGTGCTGGCACAAGAGGCTGAACAGTAGGTGCATTGGACTGGATAGCGGGTACTGGTACTTCGAAAAGGGGAGCCAGTACTGGAACATCAGACTGGGCAGTGGGCACAGGTGTTGGCAAATCAGGCAGAACAGCAGGTACTGGCACAACAGACTGGATAGCAGGTACTGGAACTTCAAAACGGGCAACTGGTACTGGAACTTCAGACTGGACAGTGGGCACAGGTGCTTGCACATCAGGCAGAACAGCAGGTACAGGCACAACAGGCTGAACAGCAGGTACATCGGACTGGATGGCAGGTAATGGAACTTCAAACCGGGCAGCTGTCACTGGAACTTCAGACTGGGCAGCAGGCACGGGCGCTGGAACATCAGGCAGAACAGCAGGTGCTGGCACAACAGGCTGAACAGCAGGTGCATCGGACTGGATAGCAGGTACTGTGGAACTTCAGACTGGGCAGTGGGCACAGGTGCTGGCACATCAGGCAGAACAGCAGGTACTGGCACAACATCAGGCTGGGCGGCATACAGGAACACATCAGCTGGTGGGGAGGCAGGATTGGATACTGACATGATGGTATGGGTTGGAAAAAACTTCAGCTTCTTTTTGGTTTTAGCCACTGGGGATCTATAAGTGGGTACAGGGCTGTAGGTAGTGAATGCAGCTGGTAGAAGCGAAGAGTGAAAGGATGGCAAAACAGAGGGAGTAGGTTTTAAAGGGAGATTTAGTGGAGCTGATGGAGGCAACTGAGAAGCAGCAGGGGGGTTAAAGGCAGGGTAGGTGCAACAGGAGGAAACAGGGTACTGGTATTTCATTGGTAGAAAGGTATATTGGGAGCTAACAGAGGCTGAGTGCAACAGACTTGACCAGGCCTGTATTAATGATTGCACTGAATCAGGTTTGCAATTAGCTTGTCTGACCAGAGACTGCACTGATTCAATGCATTTTGCAAGCACCTGCTGAGGACAAGCTGAATATTGTTCAAAAAAAAAATGCTGAGTCATCCTCCAACAGCCAAACTAAAGATTCTACCTGAGCTGCACTAAAAGGGGGTATATAGTCATCACCATCAGACAGGGCCAACTCAGTACAGATCTTAATTAATGGTTGTACATCTTCAAACAAAAAACTGCCTTGATCAATAAAAACATGAGCTAGGTGGACGCCTTCTAACAATTGTTCCCTAGTGTATTCAGCCAATGTCTGATAACAAAAGTCTCTGTCATCAGTTGCCAGGAGCGATAAATACAAAATACTTTCAAAATCCATCTTTCAACAATAGCTGGAGCTCAGGCCCCAAATCCCAGGTGCAACCGATCTGATTGTATGGCTTCAGAATTCTGTCAGGGGATGTTATACACAACATCCAATGCAGGTGATCAGATCACTGGGCTGCACCAAGGAACCAGGGGCAAACCCCCAAACCTACCTAACTATCTAATATAATACACGAGCAAGGAAATAAACATGAGGTAAAAATAAGGCATGGGCAAAAGCCACAAGGGAACAGAAACCATGAAATAATGAAGCAGACCAAGGAGCAGGGAACAGGAAACAGGACTCAAGGACAGGATACACAAGCAGGGTCCAGGAACAGGCTGGAACAAGAGTAGGTACTGGCATGGACAAGGGGTTAGCAGAGGAATTCTGAAGCACTGAAGCCTAGTTTAGGGCGGGTCTTTATAGTCCAGCAGACCCATGACAGGTGTGCTTGATGGCAAGTCTGAAGTCCAGGCAGGGAGACACCCGCTGGTGGCTGCTGGAATTACACCCTTTTGGTGCTGAATGTAATAGTGCCACCAGCAGGTGAAACCGGAGAGGACACCATTCCTGACATCCACATATCTCTGATTAAGCATGTTATACTCAAGCGCTTGCTGTCTAGTCCACGCTTAATACGTTTCAGACATATGTTGCAAATAGCAACGGTGCGATCTGCAGCACACGTCTCAAAAAAGGCCCACACCAAAGAACTTTTGGAATAACACGCAAAGTCACCAGCGCCCTGCACTTGCGGAGCTCTGCGGTGTGATGCAGTCAGTTGGCTGCCCTTAAGTTGGCCCCTGGAGGGCATCCTGCCTCGTTGGAGATGTGCCTTCTCCTCCTCCTCCTCTGCCTTCTCCTTCCCTCTCCTATCAGGCACCCACGTAGAGTCAGTGAGCTCATCATCCCCTCCCTCCTCGTCACTGGAGCAAACCTGGCAGTATGCTGCAGCTGGGGGAACATAACTGCCAGTTTGTTGTGCTTCTTGGGCAACCCCTCTCTCTGGGCTCACGTTACTGCCTTCCTCAAGCTGGGTACCATTATCGGAGCCTTCAAAACGCTGCGCATCCTCCTGCAGCATGTACCCGACACTGTGGTCAAACAGCTCGGTGGGGCTAGGGAAGGAGTAACTGATGATGATCTCGAGTCCAAGGAATAGGCCGCTTTGGCACCTGCATTGGCAGCCAAGGTAGCCTGGGTGACAGAGGATGAGGAGTATGAGGACGGCTTGGTCATCCACTCTACCAACTCTTTGGCATGTTGTGGCTCAACACGGCCAGCTGTCGAGAAAAAGGACAAGCGTGCCCCACGGCCACGCGCTGATGAGGATGCACCGTGTCCACGACCAGCACTGTTGCCTCTAGACACAGGGCCTGCTTGCCCTCTTTTATTGGCCTGTGACTGTCTGCCTCTCCTTGTTGGCCTTCCAGACATCCTGTCTTTGATGTATTGGAATAGGTACACAAGTGGCCTGCAGTGAGATGTAGCTGCACAAAGCTGGGATGTATATATATATATATATATATATATATATATATATATATATATATATACTGCTTATACTGCAGCTAGCTGAATCGCCTGTCTGCCTGTAGTATTATTAGGAAGAAAACAACAGGAATTGTCTGCAGTGAGCTTTAGCTGCACACTGTGCCCAGTATACAGTACACTAATATACTGCAGCTAGCTGAATCAACTGCCTACCTGTGGTATTATTAGGAAGAGAACACAAGCAATTGTCTGCAGTTAGCTTTAGTTGCACACTGTGCACAGGATACAGTACACTGACTGAAAATACTGCAGCTGCCTGCCAGTGGTATTATTAGGAAGAGAACACCAGCAATTGTCTGCAGTTAGCTTTAGTTGCACACTGTGCACAGGATGCAGTACACTGACTGAAAATACTGCAGCTGCCTGCCTGTGGTATTATTAGGAAGAGAACACTAGCAATTGTCTGCAGTTAGCTTTAGTTGCACACTGTGCACAGGATACAGTACACTGACTGAAAATACTGCCGCTGCCTGCCTGTGGTATTATTAGGAAGAGAACACAAGCAATTGTCTGCAGTTAGCTTTAGTTGCACACTGTGCACAGGATACAGTACACTGACTGAAAATACTGCAGCTGCCTGCCTGTGGTATTATTAGGAAGAGAACACCAGCAATTGTCTGCAGTTAGCTTTAGTTGCACACTGTGCACAGGATACAGTACACTGACTGAAAATACTGCAGCTGCCTGCCTGAGGTAATATTAGGAAGAGTTGTGACTGAAGAAAACTAAGGCAGAGTCTCATAAGCATTTCAACATGTGATCAATGGTGAAAAATTCATATGAGACATAATCTAGTGAGCAATAATACAAAGACATGTATAAAACTTTACATGTGAAAAAAGGAAAAGTCCCATCAAAGTAATAGTCCATGAATGAACAAAGAAAAAACACCCATCCGTGGAGATGCAAGAAACCAGAAAACACTGACTGAAAATACTGCAGCTGCCTGCCTGTAAGTATATTAGGAAGAGAATAACAGGAACAGATCTAGCTAAACTGAATACAGTGTATATATATATATATATATATATATATATATATATATATATATATATATATATATATATATATTCAACACCTGGGATGCATATATATATTAAATACACTGACTGCAGCTAACTGACTCACCTGCCTGCTCTATCTAACTCAAATGAAGTGACACTGTCTCTCTCTCTCTATCTCTCAGTACGCCGGAACAAACTACACAAGGCCAACTTCCAGGCGGCCTTATATAGTGTGATGCATGTACTAAATCCCCTGATGCATAATTGGCCAAAGCCACCCTGCCTTTGCCTTGGCCAATCATCAGCCAGCAATGCACTGCGATGCTGCAGTATATTATGGGCCATGACGCGCCACTCGAATTTGGTGCGAACGGCCCATAATGTTCATAATTCGATGAACGGTCGACCGGCCGATGTTGGAGTCGAACTTACGTTCGACTCGAACTCGAAGCTTATCCCTACTGTTCGCCCGTTCACCAACTGGCAAACAATTTGGGGTGTTCGCAGAAAATTCGAAAGCCGCGGAACACCCTTTAAAAGTCTATGGGAGAAATCAAAAGTGCTAATTTTAAAGGTTAATATGCAAGTTATTGTCATAAAAAGTGTTTGGGGACCTGGGTCCTGCCCCAGGGGACAAGTATCAATGCAAAAAAAGTTTTAAAAACACGTTTTTTTTGGGAGCAGTGATTTTAATAATGCTTAAAATGAAACAATAAAAGGGAAATATTCATTTAAATTTCGTACCTGGGGGGTGTCTATAGTATGCCTGTAAAGTAGCGCATGTTTCCCGTGTTTAGAACAGTCCCTGCACAAATGACATTTCTAAAGGAAAAAAAGTAATTTAAAACTACTCGCGGCAATAATGAATTATCGGGTCTTGGCAATACAGATAAAAGTCATTGAAAAAAACGGCATGGGATTCCCCCACAGTCCATTACCAGGCCCTTTGGGTCTGGTATGAATATTAAGGGGAACCCCGAATCAAAATTTTTTAAAAAAATTGCGTGGTGGTCCCCCTCAAAATCCATACCAGACCTGGTTTATAAGGGGAACACCGCGACAAAATAAAAAAAAAAATGGCGTGGGGTCCCCTCAAAAATCCATACCAGACCCTTATCCGAGCACGCCACCTGGCAGGCTGCAAGAAAAGAGGGAGGGACGAGAGAGCGCCCCCCCCCTCCTGAACCATACCAGGCCACATGCCCTCAATATGGGGAGGGTGCTTTGGGGTAGCCCATGCAAGGGCCTCATCCCCACAACCCTTGCCTGGTGGTTGTGGGGGTCTGCGAGGGGGGGGGCTTATCAGAATCTGGAAGCCCCCTGGAAGCCCCATTTAACAAGGGGACCCCCATATCCCGGCCTCCCCCCTGTGTGAAATGGTAACGGGGTACAAATGTACCCCTACTATTTCACAAAAAAAGTGTTAATAAAACAATGCTCAATAATATTTTTTTGGATACACACAAATCCTGAAAATGTTGTTTCTGATGAAAAACTCATAAATTGCCCAGATGGAGGATCACAGTGTGCACATTTCAACATTTTTTTCTTTATACAGTACATGAATGGAGTATATATAAATGCTTTTGATAGCACATGTATTTAATTTAGCGGACTATATTATCTGCATGTGCTGTCATATGAAAAATGATATTTAAACATTGCTTAGGAGTGTTCATGCTCAACGTTGTGCATAATGATTTTTCTGGTTTTGATAACATTAGCAAAATAGAGAATGCCATGGGAAAACAACAGTTACATATTTTCAATGCTAGACTTTTGACATTTTTATTATTTTAAAAGCTGCTAAGTCCAATATGATTTAAATGAGAAATAGATCTTACATAAACGTTTGTAATGTAAGACTGACATTCCAAAAATAATAGGTACTTGAAAATGTTTTAAAACAGTAAACGGTCTCAGTCAATGTTACAGCCCTGTGTCTACAGCTCTAAATAGATAACCCACTAAAACTCTTAATAACCTAAACTAACATGTCATTAATAATTTAAAGATTGCTTGCTAGCACAGTAGGTATTATCTGACTATTGCAATACAAAATAAAATGTACAGTGCCTTGAAAAATTATTCACACCCCTTGAAATTTTCCACATTTTGTCATATTACAACCAAAAGCGTAAAGGTATTTTTTTGGAATTTTATGTGATAGACCAACACAAAGTGGCACATAATTGTGAAGTGGAAGGAAAATGATAAATGGTTTTCCAATTTTTTTTTCAAATAAATATCTGAAAAGTGTGGCATGCATTTGTATTCAACCCCCTGAGTCAATAATTTGTAGAACCACCTTTCACTGCAAGTACAGCTGCAAGTCTTTTTGGATATGTCTCTACCAGATTTACACATCTAGAGAGTGAGAGTTTTTCCCATCCTTCTTTGCAAAATAGCTCAACTGTCTATTAGATTGGATGGAGAGCATCTGTGAACAGCAATTTTCAAGTATTGCCACAGATTCTCAATTGGATTCAGGTCTGGAATTTGACTGGGCCATTCTAACACATGAATATGCTTTGATCTAAATTAGGGGTCTCCAAACTATGGCCCTCCAGTTGTTCAGGAACTACAATTCCCATCATACCTAGTCATGTCTGTAAATGTCAGAGTTTTACAACATCTCATGGGATGTGTAGTTCTGTAACAGCTTGGGGGCCGTAGTTTGGAGATCCCTGATCTAAACAATTCCATTGTAGCTCTTGTTGTATGTTTAGGGTCATTGTCCTGCTAGAAGGTGAACATCTGCCCCAGGCTCAAGTCTTTTTCAGACTCTAACAGATTTTCTCCTAAGATTGCCCTGTATTTGGCTCCATCCATCTTCCCATCAACTCTGACCACCTTCCTTGTCTCTGCTGAATCAAAGCATCCCCACAACATGATACTGCCACCACCATGTTTCACAGTGGGGATGGTGTGTTCAGGTTGATGTGCAGCGTTTTGCTTTTAGGCCAAAAAGTTAAATTTTAGTCTCATCTGACCAGAGCACCTTCTTTCACACTTTTTCTGTGTCTCCCACATGGCTTTTAACAAACTGCAAACAGGACTTCTTATGGCTTTCTTTCAACCATGGCTTTCTTCTTCTTGCCACCCTTCCATAAAGACCAGATTTGTGGCGTGCACGACTAATAGTTGTCCTGTGTACAGATTCTCCCACCTGAGCTGTGGATCTCTGCAGCTCCTCCAGTGTTACCATGGGCTTCTTGGCTGCTTCTCTAATTAATGCTCTCCTTGCCCAGCCTGTCAGTTTAGGTGGATGGCCATGTCTTAGTAGGTCTGCAGTTGTGCCATACTCTTTCCATTTTCGGATGATGGATTGAACAGTGCTCCGTGAGATGTTCAAAGCTTGGGATATTTTTTATAATCTAACCCTGCTTTAAACTTCTCCATAACTTCATCCCTGACTTGTCTGGTGTGTTCCTTGGCCTTCATGATGCTGGTTCTCTAACAAACCTTTGGGGGCTTCACAGAACAGGTGTATTTATACTGAGATTAAATTACATATAGGTGGACTCTCTTTACTAATTAGGTGACTTCTGAAAGCAATTGGTTCCACTAGATATTAGTTAGGGGTATCAGAGTAAAGAGGGCTGAATACAAATGCACACATTTACAGATATTTATTTGTAAAAAAAATTGAAAACCATTTATCATTTTCCTTCCACTTCACAATTATGTGCCACTATGTGTTGGTCTATCACATAAAATCCCAATAAAATACCTTTATGTTTTTGGTTGTAACATGACAACATGGAAAATTTCAAGGGGTATGAATACTTTTGCAAGGCACTGTAAGTGCCAATTAAAATTACAGAGGTTCCCTACTTGAAAATCTTGCTAGTAAGAGTTAAAATGTCCATGTGTAACAGTGTACAGTTTCCATCTTACCCCTCTCTGTGACTGGTGAGTACCCTACCAGTACAATTACATTTTTTTAATTTGTTGGTAGACTGGCAGCTCAAGTGGTTTCATAACCACTTTAGGACCGGGCCTATTTTTCAAATGTTGTTTACAAGTTAAAATCATTTTTTTTGCTAGAAAATTACTTAGAACCCCCAAACATTATATATATTTTTTTCTAACACCCTAGAGAATAAAATGGTGGTCTTTGCAATACTTTCTGTCATACAGTATTTGCGCAGCAGTCTTACAAGTGCACTTTTTTTTGAAGAAGACACTTTTTTGAATTAATAAATAAGACAACAGTAAAATTAGCCCAATTTTTTTATATCATGAAAGATGATGTTACGCCGAGTAAATTGATGCCCAACATTTCATGCTTCAAAATTGTGCCCGCTCGTGGAATCGCGACAAACTTTTACCCTTAAAAATCTCCATATGTAACATTTAAAAAAATTCTACAGGTTGCATGTTTTATGTTACAGAGGAGGTCTATGGATAGAATTATCTCTCTCGCTCTAATTATCGCGATGATATCTCACATGTGTGGTTTAAACACAGTTTTCATATGGGGGCGCTGCTCACCTATGCGTTCGCTTCTGCATGCGAGCTCGGCGGGACGAGGCACGTTTAAAATATTTTTTTTTCTTATTTATTATACCTTTTATTTTTTATTTTACACTGTTCTTTAAAAAAACGTGTCACTTTTATTCCTATTACAAGGAATGTAAACATCCCTTATAATAGAAAAAAAGCATGACAGGACCTCTTAAATATGAGTTCTGGGATCAAAAAGACCTTAGATCTCATATTTACACTAACATGCAATAAAAAATAAGAAATAAAATGTCGTTTGAAAAAAAAAAAAAAATGTTGCTTTAAGAGCTAAGGGCGGAAGTGACGTTTTGACGTCACTTCCGCCCTGCATTGGTATGGAGCCCGGTGGGGGCTATCTTCCCCTCGCTCCATAGCACAGAGGACAGAGGATTCTCCCCCGATAAAAGTGATCTTGTGGCGAATCCGCCTCAGAGACCACTTTTATCTGAAAGCGGACCACCCGCTGAAGAAGAGGACTCCGGGGTTATGGCAGCTAGCTGCTGCCATAACAACGATATTCCTCTTCAAACGGCCGATGTATAACGACGGCGGGCAGTCCGTAAGTGGTTAAAGTTGAACACATGTTACACCTCACACACCCACTATGAATATAAAATTCTTTGTCATTGAGCGCTCTTTATTCTTTAAGAATGGTTTAAGTCAAATGAGACATAAAGTATTTCACAAAAGTGAGTACACCCTTCACATTTATGGAAATATTTTAATTATATCTTTTCATGAGACAACACTGAAGAAATGGCACTTTGCTACAATGTAAAGTAGTGAATGTACAGCTTGTATTAGGGTTCTTTCGCACGTGCGGATATGTTTTCAGACATCCACTTGCTCAGCAGGGATCGATCCGTTGATCCTCGCTGAGCCAGTGGATGACAAGTCCGTCTCTGCACACTGTGCAGGGACAGACCTGTCAGATCTCTGCTGTCTGTTTTCATCCGATCCGCCAAACGGATGGAGAATAGGACATCCATTCGCCTGGATTTAGCGGAGCGGATGGGATCGGGGCAGATCGGTTGTCAGTGGACATGTCACCGCTAACATCCATCGCTCCATAGAGATGTATGGAGCGAGCGTTTAGGTCCGCCTGAAAAAACTGACAGGTGGATATGAACGGTCTGCACGTGTGGAAGGGCCCTAACAGTGTAAATTTGCTGTCCCCTCAAAATAACTCAACACACAGCCATTAATGTCTAAACTGCTGGCAACAAAAGTGAGTACACCCCTAAGTGAAAATGTCCAAATTGGGCCCAATTAGCCATTTTCCCTCCCTGGTGTCATGTGACTCATTAGTGTTATAAGGTCTCAGGTGTGAATGGGGAGCAGGTGTGTTAAATTTGGTGTTATCGGTGTTATCGCTCTCACTCTCTCATACCAGTCACTGGAAGTTCAACATGGAATAGGAGAATAAGAAAAAAATAATTGTTGCTCTACATAAAGATGGCCTAGGCCAGTGATGGTAGCCTTGGCACCCCAGATGTTTTTGAACTACATGTCCCATGATGCTCATGCACTCTGCAGTGTAGTTGGGCTTCATGGGGAATGTAGTTCCAAAACATCTGGGGTGCCAAGGTTTGCCATCACTGGCCTAGGCTATAGGAAGATTGCCAAGACCTTGAAACTGAGCTGCAGCATGGTGGCCAAGACCATACAGCGGTTTAACAGGACAGGTTCCACTCAGAACAGGCCTCGCCATGGTCAACCAAAGAAGTTGAATGCTCGTGCTCAGTGTCATATTCAGAGGCTGTCTTTGGGAAATAGATGTATGAGTGCTGCCAGCATTGCTGCAAAGGTTGAAGGGGTGGAGGGTCAGCTTGTCAGTGCTCAGACCATATGACACACACTGCATCAAATTGGTCTGCATGGCTGTCGTTCCAGAAGGAAGCCTCTTCTAAAGATGATGCACAAGAAAGCCCACAAACAGTTTGCTGAAGACAAGCAGACTAAGGACATGGATTACTGGAACCATATCCTGTTGTCTGATGAGACCAAGATAAACTTATTTGGTTCAGATGGTGTCAAGCTTGTGTGGCGGCAACCAGGTGAGGAGTACAAAGACAAGTGTGTCTTGCCTACAGTCAAGCATGGTGGTGGGAGTGTCATGGTCTGGGGCTGCATGAGTGCTGCTGGCACTGGGGAGCTACAGTTCATTGAGGGAACCATGAATGCCAACATGTACTGTGACATTTTGAAGCACAGCATGATTCCCCCTCCCTTCAGAGACTGGGCAGCAGGGCAGTATTCCAACATGATAATGACCCCAAACACACCTCCAAGATGACCACTGCCTTGCTAAAGAAGCTGAGGGTAAAGGTGATGGACTGGCCAAGCATGTCTCCAGACCTAAACCCTATTGAGCATCTGTGGGGTATTCTCAAACGGAAGGTGGAGGTGCGCAAAGTGTCTAACATCCACCAGCTCCGTGATGTAGTCATGGAGGAGGGGAAGAGGACTCCATTGGCAACCTGTGAAGCTCTGGTGAACTCCATGCCCAAGAGGGTTAAGGCAGTGCTGGAAAATAATGGTGGCCACACATAATATTGACACTTTGGGCCCAATTTGGACATTTTCACTTAGGGGTGTACTCACTTTTGTTGCCAGCAGTTTAGACATTAATGGCTGTGTGTTGAGTTATTTTGAGGGGACAGCAAATGAACACGGTTATACAAACTGTACACTCACTACTTTTAAATTGTAGCAAAGCGTCATTTCTTCAGTGTTGTCACATGAAAAGATATAATAAAATATTTACAAAAATGTGAGGAGTGTACTCACTTTTGTGAGATACTGTAGCAAAGGATTGCTGTTAGTGGTTTAGGGCTTATGCACATAGTTGTATCTGTATAGTTCAATTTTGACATATTGTTCCGCCCGGGGGTCCCATAAGTACAGTGTACAGGCACTTATAGAAGTCAACAGCTGTATGCTGCTGCTATACTCATGTATACACAAGTACTTCATAAACACATGTATGTGTATAGGTGCACAAATGTGAATACTAATTCTGCATCCAAAGTTGTAGACCCATATGGATATACATGTTTACACAGCCACTTGTTTTAGCATGTGGGTTAGCGCCCCCTCATGACTGGAGGCCATATTATAATCTTGAGGCCCCCAAAACAAAAGAACAGCATCTTCCACTTTCCCTGCCAGTGACTCCTGTCTCAGTGTAGACCTCTGTCCCTCCCACTAGCTCTTGCCACCTCACAGAACTTCCCCAATTTGAGCCCTGTGCTGAGAAGGGAGCCACTATAATACTTAGCCAGGCCTCGCTCTTTGTGGTTCCATACTAGTCTCCTTCTTCAGCTGCACTCTACAGAAAAAAAGATCCAATCGCTTGGAGGGGTGCACCCCATTTGCTGGACTACCCCACCTATGGGATCTCTGATGATTATTGGCCAAAGCATGCACCTTGCACCTGACCTGAATGGCTTGGTCAATCACAGCGCGCTCTGCTAAGAGAGCCATAATTGGCCAAAGGCTGATAAGCCTCTCTCTGCTAAGAGAGCCATAATCGGCCAATTGGCCAAAGGCCTATCATGGCTCAGGGGGACTATATAAGGCTGCTTTTGTGGTATTTGTGGATGAGGCTCTCTTTATCTTCTCAGATGGTAAAGCTGCCCATTCCTCTTGGCAAAATCTCCAGTTCCTGTAAATTCTTGGGCTGTCTTGACTGAACTGCACGTTTGAGATCTCCCCAGAGTGGCTCAATGATATTGATGCCAGGAGACTGAGATGGCCACTCCAGAACCTTCACCTTATTCTGCTGTAGCCAATGACAGGCCTTGTGTTTTGGATCATTGTCATGTCGGAATGTTCAAGTACGTCCCATGCGCAGCTTCCTGGCTGATGAATGCAAATGTTCCTCCAGTATTTTTTGATAACATACTGCATTTATCTTGCCATCAATTTTGACCAAATTTCCTGTGCCTTTATAGCTCACACATCCCCAAAACCTCAGTGATCCACCTCCATACCAATCATTATAGGCCTTGTTGACTCCTCTCCAAATGTAGAGTTTATGGTTGTGGCTAAAAAGCTCAATTTTGGTCTCATCACTCCAAATAACTTTGTGCCAGAGGTTTGAGGCTTGTCTCTGTGCTGTTTGGCGTATTGTAAGCGGGATACTTTGTGGCATTTGCATAGTAATGGCTTTCTTCTAGCGACTCGACCATGCAGTCCATCTTTTTTCAAGTGCCTCCTTATTGTTCATCTTGAAACAGCTACACCACATGTTTTCATAGAGTCCTGTATTTCACCTGAAGTTATTTGTGAGTTTTTCTTTGCAAACAATTTTCCTGGCAGTTGTGGCTGAAATTATAGTTGGTCTACCTGACCGTGGTTTTTCCACTTCTTGATTAGAGTTTGAACAGTGCTGATTGGCATTCTCAATTCCTTGGATATCTTTTTGATATCCCCTTCTTGTTTTATACAATTCAACTACCTTTTCCTGCAGATCCTTTGACAATTATTTTGCTTTCCCCATGACTCAGCATCCAGAAACGTCAGTGCAGCACTGGATGTAAGGTGCAAGGGTCTGTCAGGAGTCCAGAAACTCACTGACCTTTTATACACACACAATAATTACAAGCAAACAGATCACAGGCGAGGATGGTTACCTTTAATAGCCATTCAAACCCCTTTGTGTTAACTTGTGTGCATGTTATCAGGCCAAAATCAGCAGGGTATGTAAACTTTGGATCAGGGTAATTTGGGTAGTTTCTGTTGTGATTATGATTTAAAAAGAGTAAACACAGTTGATTGATAATAAATGCCTTCAACCAAACACTAACCATGAGTGAAATTTTTTTTTGTGTTATCATTCATATTCTGTGAAAAATGAACGTGAAATCATAAATTATGCCCGGGTATGCCCGAGCACAACTGTATATATACAGTCTAGTACTGTATATATGTACTGTTTCTAATACACTTCAGGCGGTGTATATATATATATATATATATATATATATATATATATATATATACACACAGTCTCGTGTGTATATATATATATATATATATATATATATATATATATATATATATATATATATATATACTCTGCATCCAGTGTAATCTATATCTACAGTGCATTCTGTGGTGTACAGTTTCTAATACACTTCAGGTGGTGTACACATTATACAGTACAGTGCAGCCGTAGTACAGTTTCTAATACAGTGCAGGCGGTGTACACAGTATCTAATACAGTGTTACAGTTTCTACTACACTTCTGGTGGTGTACACAGTACACAATACAGTGCAGCTGTAGTATAGCTTCTAATACAGTGCAGGCAGTGTACACAGTATCTAATACAGTGGGTACAGTTTCTAACACACTTCAGGCAGTGTACACAGTATCTAATACAGTGTAGTGTGGTGTTGCAAAACAAAAAATACATCATGTCCGGACAGCCACCAAGCAGAGGCAGATGCTCACAGGCCACTATAAGAGGGCAAGCAGCCTCTGTGTCTACAGTCAACAGTGGTAGTCGTGGACATGGTGCATCCTCTGCAGGTGGCCATGGGGCACGCTTGTCCTTTTTTTCTGCTGCTGGCAGTGTTATTGAGCCAGAACATGCAGAAGAGTTGGTGGAGTGGATAACAAAGCCGTCCTCATCCTCCTCATCCTCTATCGCCCAGGCTCAGAGTAGTTTGACTTCCAACGCTGCTGCCAAAGCGGCTATTCCACCAGCTCCTTGTCCAAAGTAACTCCTTCCATAGCCCCACCATCATGCATAGAGGAGTCCCCAGAATCGACCAGTGTCTTGTACATGCTGCTGAAGGATGCGCAGCGATTTGGAGGCTCCGATGTTGGTTCCCAGGTTGAGGAAGGGAGTAACGTGAGCCCATAGAGAGGGGGTGCCCAAGAGGACAAGAAACTGGCAGTCATGTTCCCTCAGCTGCAGCATACTGCCAAGTTTGCTCCAGTGACAATAAGGGAGGGGATGATGAGGTCACTGACTGTACTTGGGTGCCTGAGAGAAGGGAGGAGGAGGAGGCAGAACTCCAATAAGGCAGGATGTCCTCTAGGGGGCAGCTTAAGGGCAGCCACCCTATTGCATCACACCGCAAAGCTCTGCAGGTGCTGGGCGCTGCTGACTCCCCGCTGACTTTAAAAGTTCCTTGGTGTGGGCCTTTTTCGATACATGTGCAGCAGATCGCACCATTGCTGTTTGCAACCTATGTCTGAAGTGGATCAAGCGTGGCCAGAACAGCAGCTGCTTGGGCACCACATACTTGACCAGACATATGATGACCTGCCATGCAGTCCATTGGCAACAGCACTTGAAAGACCCACATCAAAGAAAGGCGGACTTCTCCTTGCTCCTCATCTGGGATCACCAACCCTACTATACCTCCAGTCCTCTCAAAAACCTGCACTGAGAGGAATGAAGGTATAGCAATAGGTGTCCCAAGTACTTGTAGCCAATCTGATAGCAGTACACCACCATCTGATTTCAGCAGGAAAATTTCCCTACCCCTGTTGCTGAACCATAAAAAGAAATTCGGTCCCAGCCCTCTACATGCTCAGCGTCTAAATGCTAGCTTGGCCAAGTTGTTAGCACTGCAACTGCTGCCTTTTCAGCTGGTAGACTCTGCTCCCTTTCATGAAATTTGTGGAATGTGCTGTACCTCAGTGGCAGGTTCCAAAACGCCATTTCTTTTCACGGAAGGCCTTTCTGGCTCTCTACCGGCATGTGAAAGGCAATGTTTTGGCCTTGTTGGACAGCGTGGTCAGCAATTAGGTTCTGTCAGAAACCATGAAATCAGACTGAGACAGAAGTACAGTTAAATCACACTTGTTTAATAATAAAAGTAAAAAGAACAAACATAGTCAAAACATACCCAAAGTTCAGTAACCGGAACGGATAGTCAGCCAAGCCAGAAGTCAGAGATCAAAGTAGTGGAACAACAAGTAGGATCTGGAGCCAGAAGGGATGTCAGCAAAGCCAGTCTTTAAACAGTAATGCAGGAGATAGTTTCTTGTGATGTGACCAAGGTGAAGGCAGAACTCCTCTGGACTGGACGGCTTAAGTAGGCAGGACTGATGAGCAGGATCATCAACAGCTGAGTAACTGTGGAGAGAGATGGGAGCTGGCAATTAGCCGACAGCTGAGCGGCCTGCTCAGAGAAGGAAGGGCTGAGCCCAGCCCTGACAGGTTCATATTATTGCTGACTCATGGTCCAGCAGGCATTGGCAGGGACATTACCTTTCCTTCACGGCCCACTGGGTAACTCTGCTGGCAGCTGGGAAGGATGCGGGACAGGGTTCAGTGTTGTTGGAGCTTGTTCCGCCACCATGCCTCCAAAATGCTAGAGGTGATTCTGCCACAGCTCTCTCCTCCACCTCTCCTCTTCTTCCTCTATGGCAGTGGTTCTCAACCTTCCTAGTGCCGTGCCCCCTTGATAAAATTTCCCAAGTTGTGGGGACCCCTAGTAGTAAAATTATTTTCGCTGGTCCTTCATTGCTGTCATTTTGCAACTGTTATGAATCGAAATATAAATATCTGATATGCAGGATGTATTTTCATTCTTACAAATTTAACATCTTAAAGCGTAGTGATTAATCACAAAAACAATCTGTAATATACAGTATAGTGTGCAATATTTATTATTTTGATGGCACAGTGGCAGCGTTTGATGGCACAGTGGCACGTTTGATGGCACAGTGGTGGCAATTGATGGGCACAGTGGCAGCAATTGATGGGCACAGTGGCTGCGTTTGATGGCACAGTGAGGCTGCGATTGATGTTTTTTTTTCAGATTTTTTTCAGTTTGTTTGCGCCCCCCCACAAATTTTGAGCACCAGCCGCCACTGATTTAGATATAAACGTCCCAGCTGGTTCCTCAAAAGTGGTTATTCCGTGCCAGTGCTAGATATACAAAGTGTATAGCACCCAAACATGCATCTAGCACTGGCACGGAATAACCACTTTTGAGGAATCAACTGGGAAGTTTATATATAAATGATATGTACTGTTCCATAATAAATTTTTTTTTGTTATGTCAGACTTATTTATTAACAATCTATGTATTGATTGCGCCAGTGACACACAAAGTACAAAAATGCTTTTATTAATGTCTCTGACATACCAAAGTCACTCAGGTGTTCCGTCAGATTCAGCAACCCGTCTGTGTTAACTGGAAGTGACGTTTCATCGCCGCCATCTTGGTACACTCGTCCGCAGCAAGCAGACTTCAGAGGGTGTAAAAAGATGTCCGCTTGCCGACTTCTAACTGTAACCTTACCGAGGACGAGAGTACCAAGATGGGGGCGACAGAACGTCACTTCCGTGCGGTCTCTCCTCTCCCGGAAATGACATCTCACTGTCTGAAACAGACAGACTCCGGCGTAACACAGTAACTTTGGGTCCGTGTCGGCCAGCATTCATGACCCCCTGGCGAATCAACAATTGACCCCCCAGGGGGTCGCGACCCCCAGGTTGAGAACCGCTGCTCTATGGCCTCTTCTGCAGATTTGTCCTCTGAACCAGCGGTGCTCTGTAAGCGTTCAAGGGGCTACACAAGCAGTTAGATGCCATGCGGTGCTTGAGTTGGTCTGCCTAGGGGACAGGAGCCACACTGGGGCAGAGATTCTGTCAGCTCTGCAGGGACAGGCTCAGAGGTGGTTAACACCATGCCAGCTTCAGCCAGGAATGGTTGTATGCGACAATGGCACCAACGTTCTCTCAGCCCTCCGAGAGGGACACTTGACCCATATTCAATATTTGGCACACGTCCTGAATTTGGTGGTGCAGCGGTTCTTGAGCAGGTACCCAGGCTTACTGGATAAGCCAGAAAAGTCTGTGTTCATTTCCGCCGGTCATACAATGCCAGTGCTCGGCTGGCTGACATTAAAAGGGAATGCAACCTGCCCACCAACCGCCTCATTTGTGACGTGCCCACCAGGTGGAACTCAACGCTGGCAATGCTGCAGCAGCTGCACCCACAGCAGAGGGCCATCAATGAATACCTGTGCGAGTATAGCACCAGGACAGGGTCAGGGGGCTTCCTTTCGCCACACCAGTGGCTACTGATCAAGGATGCATGCACTGTCTTGTCACCATTTGAGGAGGCCACAAGGAGGGTGAGCAGCAACAATTCATGCATCAGTGACACTGTCCCTCTAGTCTTCCTGTTGGAGCACACACTTCGTGGAATCATGGACAGGGCACTTGAGGCAGAACAGTGGGAGGAAGAGGAGGGACTTCCTTACCTCTCAAGGCCCCCTTTATCCAGATAGCATTCCTGCAGGCCAGCCAAACACACAGGAAGAAGAGGAGGAGGAGGATTGTGTCAGCATGGATTTAGAGGATAACACTCAGCAGCAGGGATGGTTTTCAGTCCCCAGAAACCCGAGGAGTTGTACGTGGCTGGGAGGAGGTAGTTACGGATAATGTGATCCTTACTGACCCAGAGGACTCAGAATCGAATGCGTCTGCAAACTTATGCTGCATGGTCTCCCTGATTCTGCAAAGCCTGCGAAAAGACCCTAGGATTAGTGGTATCAAGGAGAGGGATCATTACTGGCTGGCAACCCTTCTTGATCCATGTTACAAGGGTAAGGTTGCAGAACTCATCCTGCCTTCGCAGAGGGAGCAGAGGATGAGGATGAAACATCTTCAGGAGGCCTTGAAGAAAGGTTTGTGCAATGCATTTCCAGACTCTGGGAGGTTACAATTTTCTGGTGCTGTACGACGTGTTACTGAGGCTTTGTTCAGTCAGAGGTAGAGCGGTGGAGGTGATAGGCCGGGAGTATCCAATCATGATGCCCACAGTTTGTTATACTTTCCCGGTCGTCCTCTATGCTGAAATACATATTTCTCCATCCTGATGGTCTTCCCCATTTGGGCAATCCACTCCTTCAGCCCTGGAGGCTCAACCACCTTCCAATGTCGGAGGATCAACTTGCGAGCCTGAAACAAGGCTCTGGCCTCAGCCTGTCTAGTATTCTCATCCATGGGAATGTCATCTAGTATCCCAAGCAGGCATGGCTTTGGGTGTGTAGGTATGGTAACCTGGTATACACGGTTGATGGTGGCCAATACCCCTGTCCAGAATAAATGTAGTTTGGGGCATCTCCATAGCAGATGTATTAAGTCCCCATGATCTCTTGCGCATCTGGGGCAGTTAGAGTCCTGTTTTACTCCCATCCTGAACAGTCTGTCGGGTGTAAGGTGTACCCTGAGTACTATATATAATTGCGATAGCTGCTGGGCTACATTTACTGAACATATTTGGACTGCCTGGAGTGCCTCCTCCCATTGCTCATCCTCAAATGTTCCTACATCCTTCTCCTATTTACCTGAGGCAGTCTGAGGAAATCCCCTCAAGTGAATATTAAGGACCATGGCCTAGATTCTCGAGATAAAGCCCTGAAAGTGTGATACCTCCGCCATGTATCGAAAGATCGGGGTCGGTGAGAGAGTCCACGGGGCCTCCCCAGCCTGTGCCCTCACTGCATGCTGCAGCTGTATATAGTAGAAGAGCATTGACTGTGGGAGATGAAATTTCTCCCTCAGCTCAAGGAAGGGAATCAGTTTTCCCGCTGTAAAAATGTGTTTCATACGCGTGACCCCATGTCTCCTCCACGAGCACTACAATTCAGCGATAGCATCTCCTCGTAATACTTGTTTGCCCATATTGGACTATACTCTGTAAAGCCCTCCACCCCCTGCAACTGCCTGAGTTTATTCCATATTTTCTGCATCAGGGCATATGTGGGAAACCGTTTGTTTGATTTTGCATATGCTAGGGCCTCCATACCATTGGACACAACATCACAGCCAGATGCGTAGCACATCAGGGCCCTAATGGGTTTGGATGGTATACTCCCCTCCTCCGCTCCTGTCTCCTCCCGCATGGCTCAGGCTATATGCTGCGCCTGAGCTGGCAGGTAGTAGGCCCAAGGATTAGGAAGGGCAAGGCCTCCCGCTTCCTTAGACTTTTGTAGTTGTTCTAGTTTTATTCTTGGGGGTTTATCCAACCATATGAAGCCTCTAAAAATAGAATTAATAATTCTAAACATTTTCAGAGGAATCACCGTAGGTGTGTTATTCAGAACATATAGGAGTTGGGGCATAAAAATCATTTTTATTAAATTAATTCTTCCGACCAAAGACATCCTAAATCGAGACCAGATTTTTGCTTTATCCCAAATTCTATTTAATAGTGGGGTCAGATTAAGTGAGATAAAATCTAGTGGTTCTGACGTGACTTGGATGCCCAGGTACTTAATGCCGGTAGACACTGGAATATCTTGCACCATCCTCTCTCCATTTTCCGGATTTGCATCCAGCAGCAGCAGTGAGGATTTGATTAAATTGATGACAAGTCCTGAAAATTTTCCAAATTCGCAGATTATTGCCATAGCTTCCCTCAGGGAGTCAGCCGTGTCTCCCAGAAGCAGCATAGTGTCGTCCGCGTATAGCATGATCTTCTCCTGAATCTCTCCTTATAACTCCCTGGTTTGCTCTGATCAGGGCAGCCATGGGTTCAATAGCGATGGCGAATAGAAGGGGGGACAGTGGGCACCCTTGCCGAGTGCCCCTATGCAGGTTAAAAGGTACAGAAATGTGTCCCGCCTCCCTAATGGCTGCTCGTGGTGCGCAATACAATAGCTTCACCCATGACATGAACCCTTCGCCAAAGCCAAATTTACCCATGACTGCCCATAAATATTCCCATTCCACACTGTCAAATGCTTTGTGGGCATCCAGTGAGAGTAACGCCCGGTCCCCCAAGTTATCTGTTAAACGAAAAAGCTGCGCTAAATGAGACCAAATACAAAATGTAATAGCACAATTGGTGCTATATAACTATAATAAAATTAAGAAAAAGCAACTTTCTAAATAATACCACTGTATAACACAGTACTTTCACTCTACCATGTTGCAAATAATCGCATCCTAATAAAAAAGAAAGATACATGTGGGCGTTATTAATTTCTGAGAGAAGTGAGCCGGAAATGCTGTTGACTGATCCCTAGTCAGGATATAAGAGAGTCTCTCCTTCACGTAACAGGTGACATCAAACTTGAGAAGCACCATAGAAAATAGTGATGTGAGATAGGAAAGTCCATCCACCTGTAAAATCACAGCCCCTTACCAGCTGCCCAGATCTCTTATCAGGAGATCAATTCCACTTTTTGGCTTATGACCCAGCCACAGTCTCTTATTCAAATGATTAGAAACGACTTCTTCTCTTCAATCTCTCTCAAGCATCTCTCAGTCAGCCGGGTATAGTAAAATGGGAAACAGACCTACACCGCACTTTCACCATGTACCAGGTGCGTCAGTGCACCACTCTGTATATGGCAAATATTACAACAGCTGGTTTTGGAATGGTGTATGCTACCTCCTAGGCAGATAGACTGCCTGTCGTACTGTCCTGGCCCCTCCCCTAAACGTGTTCAATACAGGGTAATCGTATCTTCATAAGGGGGAAGCTGACTGCCACTGAATACGGGGAAAAAGGCAGGTGGATATGGCCTGCACAGTTGCTGCCTTGCGGTGCAAAAATAAGGATGTGTGGCTAGATGGATAAAGCCAAAGCCAAAAGCGTAGAGGATAATATCTGGTGGGCCCACAAGAACTCCCACTGAATGGAGAATCTGGTCCCATCAGTATCGGGTTAGCCAGCAGGTAGTAGAGTTCAACCTGTAGCCTCCTGTCATGTCAGAGAACATGCAGAGGTCGATGGGTCCCAGCAGCAAGCACCAGCAATGTGTGTTATATGCCTGTGTCTGTATGTTCAAGTAGAGTCTACGGAGATTAATTGCAGTAGATTTTTGGGGCATAAAGCCTGCCTGGTCTGGTTGAATAATGGAGGATATAGCCCTGTTAAGTCTCAGGGCCAGGACCTTCGCCAGGATTTTAATATCGCTCTGCAAGAGCGTTATCGGTCTATAAGATCCTAGATCTAGTGGGTCTTTACCTGTCTTTAGGAGAAGGACTATATTAGCTCTAGTCATGGAGTCGGGCAGGCTTTGGTGTTCACTTGCGTAGTTAAGGACCTTCAGCAAGCGGGGCAAAATGACCCCCCCATATTGTTTGAAGACTTCCAAGGGAAGACCATCATCCCCAGGGGCTTTAGAATTAGGGAAAAGGCTAAGAGCCTCTTGTAGTTCCTCGAGTTTAATTGGGGAGTCTAGGATCGCACGTTGAGATTTTGACAGTCTAGGCAGCTCAATTCCCTGTAGGTAATCCCTTAAGTCAGTATTTGAATAGGTCACACTGGATCTATACAGGTCAGTGTATAACCTCACCAGTTCCCCCATGACATGGGGGGGGTGTTTACCAGCCTCCCTCCCTCGGTGCGGAGCACCCCGATGGATTGAGACGTCTGGGAGGCCTTCATATTTTTGCCAAAAGACGGCCTGTTTGCTCGCCCTCCTCATAAAAGGCCTGTTTATTTAAAAATCTTTTCCTATCTGCCACCTCTCCTGTAATCCTAACGACCGCCTTCTGTGCAGCCAACCACGCTGCCCTGGACACGTCAGAGGGGTCTGCAATATATTCTGCCTCTAATAGGCTCACCAACTGTTCCGTCTGATCCTTAATAGCATGTGTTTTAGATTTAATACCCGAGATCTCGTTGATCAAGATTCCCCTGAGAAACACTTTAAATGTCTTCCATGTTAACCCTGGATCAGAATGATCCCCATGGCATCTTCAAAACTCAGAGATCTCGCCCATCACCCACTCATGAGAGGGAAACAGGTTGAGCCAGAACGCATTGAGTTTCCATGGTGCCCTGGGCATGTCAGAAGCAGGCTTGGCAGCCAAGGAAACCAATAGAGGCGAATGGTCTGACACACCCCTTACCAGGTATCTAATGTCTTCAAACAAATGTATCGTTTGGGGTGTACAAAGACACATGTCAGTCTTAGAAAAACAGGAGAATTGTTTCTGCAGTGGTTTACGACTGCGCCACGGTTCAGCCCATCCAAGCTCTTCCGTCAATTTCCGCAATTCTGTTCGGGCTCCTGTGCAGGAAGTCACTGGAGGCGGGTGCTTATCCAAAGCTGGATCCATGTAGCAGTTGAGATCGCCCATGATAATAAAGGGAACATCTGGATGGTCCAACTAGTAAGTCAGCAATACCCTTAGAACCTCTGTAGTAAAAAGGGGTGGCACATATATAGCAGCAAGTATACATTTCAATTGGTGAATTTTACACAGTAATATCACATAACGCCCCTCATCATCTATCAGTTTATCTATCATTTGGAAGTCTATGGCACTATGGACCATGACACTCACACCCCTTGAATAAGAGGTGTGAGTGGAATGATATGCCAAACCCACCCAGGAAAATCTCAGGCATGAGACCGTCTCCGGCACCAAGTGAGTCTCCTGCAGTGCATAAATGGCGGGGGAGTATTTTTTAAGAATGGTGGTAACCATAGTGCGCTTTAATAGATTCTGAACACCGCTAATGTTCCAGGAAAGCAAAGAAACAGTACACATTTGTATGTGTTCGTATGTGAAGTGTAGGATAAGATATCATGTGCACCCTAGGCGCTTTAGGGTGTGTATAGTTGTGACGCGCCAAGTGTGACAAAAACAAAATACCTGAGTCACGTGTATAGTAGTTCTCTGCGGCATGGAAGACACAATCGGCCTTGTTACGATCTCTCCTGCTTGAGCTGAAACTGTGGTAATAGCACAACATGCATGTAACAATAAAAACTGCATAACATACATTCACCTTGCCCCTGTTGTAGCGAGGGAAGTAAATCCACCAAAGTGCTGAGAAAAATCCCTCCAAACTGTAGAGGAGAAGGTAGGGGTTTCTGGGGTGAATAGAAAAAAACTGGGTAAAAGCGTATACAAAAAAGTCTGGGTTGCTCATAACGACTCAACCCGTAATGCCAAGTATCTCTTGGGTCAACCTTGTAGGTAGTTAAACTAAAAAGTCACTGAACTGCTTTTGAAATAACTTCACTTGCTCTCAACGCTTGTAGAGTATCAGTAGGTTACGGCTTGAGCCAAACAGGTGAAAACTTCTTTGTATTTTTGCAGAATTTTGGGGGTGTCTGTTCAATCCCCTTCTGCTGCCACCCTTGCCGTTTGTCTGACGATATGCTCATTAGCATCTAGCCAAGAGGACACCTCAGCTGCCGCCTCAAAAAAATGGGACTGGCCCCCTGCCGTGATTCTGAGTTTCGCCGGAAATAGCATGGTGTAAGTGGACCTGAGCCTTTGTAATCGCTTTTTAACATCAGCGAATCTAGCTCTGCACTTCTGTATCTCTGCTGAGTAATCAGGATAAAAGGAGATGCGGGCCCCGTTAAATTGAACATTGCGTTGTTCCCTGGCTTGACCTAGTACAATTTCTTTGTCTTTATAGTTGAGTAGCCTGGCTATCATGGTACGTGGCGGGTGCCCTGGTGGAAGGGGCCTGGGCGGTACTCTGTGCGCACGTTCCACCGAATATAGTGGGGTGAACACTTCTTTTCCGAAAACCTGCAAGAGCCAATGTTCAGCAAACTCCGTGGGGTCCCTACCCTCTGTCTTCTCTGGGAGCCCCACTATACCGATGTTGTTCCGTCTCAAGCGATTTTTAATATCGTCCGATTTGATTTCATTCGCTCTGGCAACCCTGGCTGTTATCTGCATGTCTCTTAGCAATGGCGCAATCTTATCTTCTATCTCAATGTTGCGGCCTTCAGCTGCAGTGGTGCGCTCCCTCATTTTCTGTAAATCATGTCTAATAAACCCCAGTTCCTCCCTCAGGCCTCCGAATTGATCCTGCAGGGAGTGTACTGAAGCTGTGCATTTCTGTACCGCTCGCAGAATTTCTGCCAGGGAAGGTTGTTCTGACTCCTCTACCTCATCCTCCTCTGCCATGTCTTCCAGGCTCTGACTGGGGGATGCTGCATGGCCTCTTGTGTATGTCTCCTCCTCTGACTGGGTATGGAACATGGCAGGGGTATTAAGCATCTCCTCCCCGCTCACCTGGGCTGCCCGACCCCCTAGCTTCTGGGCGTAATAAAGCATGTCTTTAGGGGGCTCTTTCCCTGTCCCTCTGGGAGTCTTAGGAGGCTTACCCACTTCTTTCGTCTTCTCCGTGCCTTGAGCATGCAGTGAGAATGGAGCTGCGGCGCCATGTTGGAATTCCGTCGCCCCCGCACTACAGGGAGGGTTGCTGAGCAGGATTTGCCTCAATTCCAGGCATAGTAGCTTGCTGGGAAGAGGATCGTTGGAGGATCAGTGCGGGAGCTCCGTGATGCACGTCCTCTCACGCGCCACTCTCGGCCACGCCCCTTGAACAATTTTTCAGTCCTCAGCGCCTAGGTCTGATTGGTTCAAGCAACCATCACCAGTGTCTGCATTACATGGTGCAGGAATATCTAGGGGCAAGAGCAGACTTGGAGACCTTTCCAACAGAGCATCTACTGTGTTACTGGGTCTTGAGGATGGACCACTGGTCAGAACTAGCTCAATATGCAATTGAGCTACTGGCCTGTCCTGCATCCAGCCTGCTTTCTGAACACACATTCAGTGCTGCTGGAGGGTTTGTAACGGATCAAAGAGTGTGTCTGTCCAGAGACTCCATTGATAGGCTCACATTCATAAAAATGAATTAGTCTTGGATTAGCACCTATCAAGCACCTGATGCTGATGTAACTGATTGAATTTGCTATGGCTGTGGGATCCCTTGAAGACTGCCTATGCTAACTATCCTATTCCTCCTCAATCTTGATGATGCTAGCTTCCAACAATATTTTTGGTTTAGGGCACCACCACCACCCAAGGTCCAATTTTTCTGCCCCTGTTTAACAGGGGCATGTAATTACAATTTGTGATCTAATATTTCACAGCAAGGCCCGTTCCTGCACCCAACAAGACTATCTGTGAGGGGTTACAGTGTTGTGGCACCACCTTCACCACCAGAGGCCAAATTTTTCTGCCCCTGTTTAACAGGGGCATGTTATTACAATTTTTGATATAATATTTCACAGTAGGGCCCGTTCCTGTGCCCAACAAGAGTATCTGTGAGGGGTTACAGTGTTGTTGCACCACCACCACTGCCCAAGGCCCAATTTTTCTGCCCCTGTTTAACGGGGGCATGTAATTACAATTCTTGATATAATATTTTGCAGCAGGGCCTGTTCCTGCACCCAACAAGAGTAACTATAAGGGCTTGCAATGTTCTGGTACCACCAACACCTAAGGCCCAATTTTCTGCAGAGTATAAAGGGCAGGCCATATAGTATATATACTACTGTTCAGAGTTCCCCCACGCCAGCCATTTTTAAAAAAAATTTGGGTGTGGGGTTCCCCCTTATATCCATACCAGACCTGAAGGGCCTGGTATGGATTTTAGGGGTGACATTCACGCCATTTTTTTTTTGGTATTTTTGATATTTTTATCTTTATTCTACCCTGTTTCCCCGAAAATAAGACCTAGCGTGATTGTCAGGGATGGCTGCAATATAAGCCCTACCTCCCAAATAAGCCCTACCCTGTTTCCCCCAAAAATAAGCCCTACCCTGAAAATAAGACCTACAAGGACTTTAACTAGGGCTTATTTGGGGGGTAGGGCTTATATTGAAGCCATCACCAACAATCACACTAGGTCTTATTTTCAGGGAAACAGGGCATCTATATATTCATATCCGACAATACATTACAGCCGTGAGCAGTTTTAAATTGCGTCTTTTCCTTTAGAAATGTCATTTTGCTGTGGCACTGTTCTAAACATGGGAAGGATATGCTACTTTACAGGCATACTAAGGACACCCCCATGCCCAGAATTATATTTAAAGAAATATTTAATTTTTATTGTTTCACTTTAAGCATTATTAAAATTACTGCTCTGGAAAAAAACTTCAGTTTTTAAACACTTCTCGACCAGCGCACGCTGATATGCGTCGGCAGAATGGCACGGCTGGGCAAATGGGTGTACCCATACATCCCTTTGAATATGCCATTGCGTGCGCGTGCGCCGGCTGGGAGCTCCGTGAGTCGGGTCGCGGGTCCCGCGGACTCGATCACCGCGGGGATACCCGCGATTGCCCCACGGAGAGGATGAACGGGGAGATGCTAATGTAAACAAGCAGCTTCTTGTTGCGCCTAGTGACAGTATCACTGATCTCTGCTCCCTGTGATCGGGAGCAGAGATCAGTGACATGTCACACGTAGCCACGCCTCCAAACAGTTAGTAACACTCCCCAGGACATACTTAACCCCTCCCTAGCCCCCTAGTGGTTAACCCCTTCACTGCCAGTGTCATTTACACAGGAATCAGTGCATTTGTATAGCACTGATTGCTGTATAAATGACTATGGTCCCAAAAATGTGTAAAAAAATGTCCGATGTGTCCGCCATAATGTCGCAGTCACGATAAAAATCACTGATCCGCTGCCATTACTAGTAAAAAAAAAAATCATAATAAAAATGCCATAAAACTATCCCCTATTTTTTAAACGCTATAACTTTTGTGCAAACCAATCAATAAACGCTTATTACGATTTTTTTACCAAAAATATGTAGAAGAATACGTATCAGCCTAAACTGAGGAAAAAAAATGTTTTTTTAAATATTTTTTTGGGGATATTTTTTATAGCAAAAAGTAAAAAATAATGCGTTTTTTTCAAAATTGTTGCTATTTTTTTGTTTATAGTGCAAAAAATAAAAACTGCAGAGGCGATCAAATACCACCAAAAGAAAGCTCTATTTGTGGGGAAAAAAGGACGACAATTTTGTTTGGGAGCCACGTTGCACGACCGCGCAATTGTCAGTTAAAATGACGCAGTGCGGAATCGCAAAAAGTGCTCTGGTCAGGAAGGGAGTAAATTCTTCCGGGGCTGAAGCAGTTAAAACTTTTTTCACATTGATACATGTCCCCTGGGGGAGCACCCGGGTCCCCAAATATTTTTCATGGCAATAACTTGCATATAAGTCTTTAAAATTATCACTTTTGATTTTTCACGTTTGTGTCACATAGATTTTAACGGTGTTTGCGTGGTCGAACTAATTTTTTGCCCGTTCGCATGTTCTGCTGAGAACCGAACTGGGGGGTGTTCGGCTTATCCCTACACTTTACACATTATATGCATGGGCATAATGTGATGATATCAGACTGCTTGCCCCATCCAGCACGTTCGAAATAATATCTTCAAGGGAATGTGGAAGCGCGTGTTGGGACTTGATCTAATACACATTTTGATTGTAGGGTGGATACTATTATTTAAAGTGATTATAACTTGGATGTTTATATTGTTCACACTTCTTAAAGGGACAGTGGCTACAAATAGCTGCACCCTTTAAACGGGTAGTAGTCACGTAACTTTGCACATTTACTTTTTTGCACTTAAAAAGCGCCATACATGCTTGGTACTGTATATACCTATATTCATATTCTTTTTTTGATAGCAGTAAGTATTGCAAAAATGTATTTGATATATGGTGTATAAAAGTAGAGCTGTGCTAAAGACATTAAAGTAATATTAAAGTCTTGTTTTTTTAATTTAAAAATAACAAACATGTTATATTTACCTGCTCTGTGCAGTGGTTTTGCTCAGAGCAGCCCAGATCCTCCTCATCTCAGGTCCCTCGCCGAAGCTCCTGGCCCCTCCCTCCTTCCTTGTGCCCCCACAGCAAGCAGCTTGCTATGGGGGCATCCGATATGAGCCACTGCTCCGTGTCTCCATTCAGACATGGAGCCATGGCTCGGCCCCACCCCCTCTCTATCCTCGTTGGCTCACTTACTTTGATTGACAGCAGCGGTTGACAATGGTGCCCTCTGCTGTGTCTCAGCCAATCAGGAGGGAGAGTCCAAGACAGCCAAGGCTCTCATGCAACATCACTGGATCGAGATGGGGCTCAGGTAAGTATTAGCCAGGCTGAGGGGGGCTGCTGCACACTGAAGGTTTTTTATCCTAATGCATTTTAGCATTACCTGACACTTAAACAAGGGCTGGTGTAGCTGCACACCCCGAAGTAAATTTTACCAGAAAAGTTGTGGACAGTCCCCATGGGGTTTTTTTAGCAGCAATCATCAAGCAAAGGGGTTTTTGTAAAAAATATGTTTTTATTAGCAAAACATGATTTTAAGAATACAAGAATTTTAAAAATATGAGCTCCAGTTTCACACATAACGAGACATAATGGGTACATATATAAATATAAATCAGACAAAAAAAGAGTTGTCACACAATTAATCACTAAGATTGTATATATGATACTGCTCCACACAATATTGCTTGTGATTATAATGGTGCTTGCCAATAATAGAGAAAACCCCGCATTTTGACGTTTATAGTATCATAGTCTTCCTCAGGGGGTCCTTAAGACTCTGTAATAGCATCGGAGAAAAAAATTATCATATATTCTTTTTTGTATGTTATTTTGTATATGTACTCAATATTAGATATTTACCCTTGGCACCATCTAGACTCGTATAAACCGGAGATATCTTAAAAACATTGGAAAAAGCAAAAGAATCCCCCCCGCTTGTGGTGCTGGACTCCATTACCTGCCTGCGTCTCGAGGGAAAGACAGGACCGACCCGTGGGGCTTATGAATGGTCACAGATGGATGGCTCTCCTCCACCGATGGAGGAGGAAGCAGGAAAAAAGTACGATACCTATAAATTTTTTATAATAAAGAAATTTCTTAGTGCTTTGTACTATAATCAAAAGGGTATATGTGATTAATTTGAGTATGCGTGACAAAAGTAAGAAAAAAAATAAAAAGATAATCTAAAAATCTAAATTAGTGTAGCATGTATGACTAAAGGTTTGAATGTGAGCATGTCTAGTGTATGGAGTCAAAGAGATAAAACAAGTCTTGAAATAAATGTGTGGTAAATAAATAGTTAAAAAATATATAGTATATAGATTAATTTGAAATATTAAGCCATACTGTGGTTCTATTATACCTAAAATACACATTATTCCTAGTGTGTGTGCTGGTGTATTGGAATTGGTGATGATGAAGAGTAGTGTAGCAAAAGAGAAGGGGTATAAAACGTGAAAGATGTGATTGCACCGTGGGAAAAAGTAAAAATGAAACCAAAACTTGAAAAATAATAACGTGAAAAAATAATTAATTAAATAAATCCTCTTATTAGAGGGGATTCCTTGTGCTGAGTGTGAAAAACCTTGTATTGAGTGAAAATCTACAAAATAAATATAGCTGAAATGAAGGAGAAAAAAGAAAAATTACAGTCAGAGGTGAAGTGATGTATCATATGTGTGCAAAAAAAAGGGAAGTAGTGAATAGTGGTGATTAGTATACACCTGGTCACCTGTGTAGGCGCAGGGCATAAGAAGTGAAGTGGAAATAAGGACCAGCTGTGTCTCAAATGTATAGGCTAAATAGAGGCAAAAAGAAGCCCCTTAGCCATTGCCAAAAATATAAGGAAAAGTAGTTGTTTACATTGCGCTAAAATAGCTAAACAACTAAGCTCACCTAATGATTGTAGGTGAGGGATAAAGAGTATCTGTGGCTCAGTATCTGGTGGCCAGGTTTGACAGGCATACGCGAAAAAAACCTTAAATAAACGAAAAACAATATCAAATACAAAAGAGTTGCAAGGGCAGACTGACAGTGGTACAACATGGCTCTCTGTCTGTCTGTATTCTTACCTCATGGATTTGTAGCTGACGTGCTCTGTCAAGGATCGACTGAATTAGCTCAGCCTAAGGTGTCTCAAGATATACTGCTTAGATTAGTGTAACATTACTATCAGCTGTTTAAAATGAATTTGTGGTCCATCCTACCAAGGGGAGGGGCCGTGGGGAGGCAGACGTGCGTCCCCTCTGTGGCCATCCCGGCGTTGCGGCGAGCTAGTCGCTCCGGAAACTTCCGACATCCCCGCCGTAAAAGACGAGACTGGGGACAGGGCATGCGCACACGCAGTGACGGCACCACCGCCGCTGGACGGAGAGTTACCCCGCGCATGCGCACTGCCCTGATACCAGTCCGGTGGTGTGCACAGAACGCCGCCGGCAGGAAAAAAGAAGGCTCCACCTAGTGGTGGAATAACCAAACCACTGGTGTTGCCTAACAAGGGAGATGTAAATAAACATCACATCTCCCTACCCTGCCGGGAAGCTGCCGAATCGATAGTTGCTGAACCCAGGAAACAAGGAGGGAGGGCGGAACGATGGTCCAGCGTCTAGAGGGAGAGAAGGAAAAAAAGAAAAAAAGGGGGAAATCAAAAAAGTTATACATATTCTTTCAACAAATTATGCTTCAATGTTCTGGAGTTTATACCAATTTACAATGTATTTCTTAGCATTTATTTATACAATGAGCAAGGAAGAAAGAGATATGGCTTGCACAGACTGTAATACAGAGGATATCTTCCAAAACACATTCTTTATCGAAAAACGTCCCCAAAGGCTCCACCTCTAAAAAGGAGGACCACCTGAGGGAGTAGCTGAGTGAGTGTTCGTAGGGGTCTAGGGACACATTACTGTAATATAATGTCATGTTTGATACATTTATTTATCTTGTTTTGTTTTAAGTGGTTATTATGTATCCTATATCTATAGCACCAAATTCTTTTTCGTTATTTAGATGTAGCGAATAATTGTATATAACAAAGGAATCAAAATATCCCTGGCTGTTAGAAATAACAGCCGGGTAATACTTTAAATAAGCATAGCTAATATTGACATAGGAAAAAAAAGGTGTGTAAGTATAGTCACTGACTCCCTCAGCCATATCACTCTAGTTTGTCCTCCCTGAGCTGAAGCCCTTGAGAAAGGGGATTTATGAGATGGACTCATTTAGACCCGGATATGAGGTTGCCCCCAATCTATATATCCACTTTTGCTCAATCTGAAGAAGCCTTTTATTCCAATCGCCGCCTCTTCCCGGAATGTGTATCCGGTCTAGAGCTGCAAATGTGACTTTAGGCATTCTGTAATTGTGTTTGGTGACAACGTGCCTTCCCAAAGGAAGGTAGATGTTACCTATTTCCATACTATAAATGTGTTTCGATGTTCGACACCAGAATTTTTGCTTGGCTTTTCCCACGTAAAATGCTCCACATTCGCAGGACATTAGGTATACTACTGCAGGGGTCTGACAGTTTACAAAGTGTTTTGGTTTAAAGATCTGTCCGTTGGGGAGTGTAAAGACTTTTTCTTTCCTTATCCATGGGTAGTGGGCACAATGTCCACAGGGAAAGGTACCATATGTCGAGCAATGTTTCTTAATGGATTTTCGATATTCGCTTTTTACCAGCTTGTCTTTTAGGGATGGAGATTTAGGTGATGGAGGGAGCAGGGGACACAAAGTGCCTCACCTTATCGTCATCGGTGAGGATAGACCAATGTTTGGTGATAATATTGCGAATATGTTGGTGTTGTCGTGAGTATCGTATAATTATACGTGAGGGATTCGCCTCCTTCCTCCTCCTTGTTTTTGGTCTGAATAACAGTTGTTCTCGAGCTTGAGACAGGGTTCGGTTGTATGCTTTTTTTTAAACAATGGCGACTATAGCCCCTGTCAAGAAGTCGCTTCTGAAGCCTGCCGACTTCAATTTTGAAAAGTGTATTATCTGAACAGTTTCTTCTCATGCGAAGGTACTGTCCATATGGTATGGACCTTTTGAGGGGGATGGGGTGGAAACTATCCACGTGTAACACGGTATTTACAGCTGTACTTTTTCTGTACAGTGTGCTCGTTAGATTTCCTTGTATATCACATTTGAATTTTTACGTCTAAGAAAGTCACAGATTTAGCATTGTGGTTCATAGTGAATTTTAAATTCCAACTGTTGGTATTGATCTGATTGAAAAATTGGATCAACGAGGGGCAGGAGGCGGAGCCTAGCAGAGCAGACATGCATTGTTAGAGCTCCACACCGCTGAGGAGAGGACAGAAGGACAAAGCGGAGCCTGCAGGCTCAAAAGGTATCCATTTGAACCTTTTTGCCCCTGGGAACAAACTGTGAAAGTTTGGGAAGGAAATATGGTACTGGGAGGAAACCGTGGCAGAAATAAAAATCACCTCACAAAGAGCTCACAGGCACTCACTGCAGCTGAAGCAGCTCCAGTCACCTCACAAGATACAGCATCAGGGCGCTCTCACAGACAGAAAATGTCACAGCAAGACTCTCCATTTGAGTCAGATACAGAACAAATCCTCTCACAAACTTCTCCACAAGCCTCCTCAGTATCCCCAGTAATATTATTACAATTTGAAAAGATGCTTCATAAGGCTTTAAAACAAACCTCAGACCAAATAACAAAAAGCCTAACCAAAGAAATAAGAGAGCTGGGAAACCGCACCGCAGCCTTAGAAATAAAAATGGATGAAATTGAAATTACAACCCAAGAAAATATAACAGAATTGGAACAATTAAAAAAAGAGAATTTAATACTTCAAACTAAGCTCGAAGATTACGAAAATAGAGCCAGACGTTCAAACTTACGCATAAGGGGAATACCTAAAACTGTGACAGACCTGCAATCTACTATTACTGCTCTATTACAAGAACTAAAGCCAGATATCCCTATTGAACGTTTAGAACTGGACAGAGTACACAGAGCCCTCACAGCCAAAAAGAAAGATGGACCCCCACGTGATATAATCACAAAATTTCATTATTACAGAACGAAAGAACAAATACTAATTGCTGCAAGAGAAAAAAAGGAACTTAATTTTCAAGGACACAATTATCAAATTTTTGCTGACCTATCCCAACTTAGTATTACTAAAAGACGATCCATGAAACCCCAACTAATGGAACTGCAACGCCACAACATTCTGTATCAATGGGGCTTCCCCTTTTCAGTCAGATTTAACTACCAAGGTACAATTTACAGAAGCAGATCAGCAGATGAACTACAACAAACCCTTTTAAAATTAAATCTGACAGAACCCACAAGCAGCAACTCTCCCACACGCAGAAGAATGGCGTCATCTTCACCTTCAGGCAGCACCCAGAAAATTTCAGAACAAAATGGGAATCATCATTCTCACAAAAGAGGCCGTTATGCCACATCATCCATGGACCAAGAAGATTCAATGGACTGACATCCTAATTCCTGATATCTCTTCATTTATTATACTAAGAGATGGTTCTCTATAAAAAACCTATATTTATAACTGAATGTAACTGCATTCTGATAGTCACACACTGTGTGGGATCATGTTACATTCCAGTTATATTTCTTATTACTTCTGATTCATATAGCCTTAGAATATATAAGTGAAATAAGGAAATTCTTGTTCAGTTATATATTATCAGGTAATAACAATAGATTTATTACTTTTTAGGACAAATATGTTCAATAATCCAGAAGTAATGGAAGCTTTTTCTTTCTTTTCTTAAAACAAATATATTATTACCTAACTAGTTCCTAGAATTATGTTTTTGTTTATTCTAATCTGAAGCAATACAACCTCAATTTTATGAGTTAACATATCTAAACAGTTACGTATGAATAAAATATGTAATTGTTTACTCTAAAAGGGTTAAAATCCCAAAATAATTCAAACTATCTTCATCAATACCAAAGTTATTAACAGTACCTTTCTAACTGAATTATCTAGCCTAGGGCAAGACTAACCATATACAACCACCCTGGAATAAATAATTTCAACAAAAACTATATTCTGCACTCCAATTAATGAAAGATCATTTTGATGTCTTTTGACATAGCACTTCTCTCCTGTAAGCGGAAGATCTGTGTACCCCCATTAGCCCTCCTCATTCTCCCAACCATATTATGTGGGAGTGTGACGAAGGCACTTATTCCCCTGAGAGAGATATTTATTCTCTTTCACGGGTAAATTGTGATTACTTGCAAAAAATAATTTATACAATGTATCATCTAATCTCATATGTTTTTTGTTTACTCTTTACTCCAGAATTCACTGGTTTCTTTTCTATCTATTCATCTCTTCAGTCCACACAGGTTGATCTGCGCAGTCAGCTCTGCATAACAAAAAGTAAGTCAAAACTATTTGATCTATTGCCATGGCACCACTGAATATACTTTCCCTGAATGTTCAGGGAATAAATGTCCCACAAAAAAGGACCAAAGCCTTCCGTACTTTCCATAACAAGAAGGCTCACATAGTATGCCTCCAAGAAACACACTTCACCAAAGATTCTACTCCAAAATATATTTCTCCTTTTTATCAACAAATTTACACGGCTTCTGCCTGTACCAAGCAAAGGGGAACTCTAATTGCATTTCACCGATCCACACCATTCACCTTATCATCAGAAATTAAAGACCCAGAAGGTAGATACCTGATACTCATGGGTTATATAATGGATACAGCAATCACAGTGATTTCCTACTACGCTCCTAACAAACAACCTACACTATTCCTCTCACATATATTACAAGTGATTAATACACACAAAATAGGAACAGTGATAATGTGTGGGGATTCGAACCAGGTCCTCCTCCCATTTCTAGATAAATCACCTTTTACACCATCAAAAATAACCTCTAGATTACCTTTTTCTCAACTTCTTTCCAAATACAATCTGGTAGATTCATGGAGAGAAAGTAACCCAATGAAAAAGAAATTCACTTATTTCTCGCACCCTCATCAAACCTTCACCAGAATAGATCATATTTTTCTAACAATAGGAATGATACCAGAAATTATTGCATCAGATATAATTCCGATTCCGTGGTCTGACCATAATGCAGTATACACTACTATAGCCTCAGCCATACCAAAAGCGCATGACCCAACGTGGTACTTACCGGACATAATGCTCAAACACCCACTACATCAGATGGCCATTGAACAAGCTTTAAAGGAATACATATCAATTAATAATACAACAGACATCTCCCCAATAACACTGTGGGAAGCTCATAAGCCTGTCTTGCGTGGTACAATACAAAGACAAATGGCACTATTTAAACGGGAACGCAAAAATCTAGCAAAAAAACTAGAACTCAATTTTAATGCAGCCTACATATCATTTCAAGATAATCCATCTCAGAGTACAAAATCTCATCTGGAAAAATCTAGATTGGAATACGATCTATTTCTCACTGAGTCAGTTGATAAATCCCTCAAACGCTCCAAACACAATTTCTACATGAATACAAACAAACCAGGTACATATTTGGCTCGGGCATTAAATTCAACTAACAAATCTTTCAAACCAATACGTTTGAAATTATCAAAAAATGTTTACACTTGTAATCCAGTTAAAATAGTCCATAAATTTCACTCACATCTCGCAACTTTATACAAGACAAACAATGAATCTAATCCTACAGAGGCTGAATCCTTCTTCTCAAAAATAACCTTACCTGAGTTATCTCAGAATCAAAAAAGCAGTTTGGATGAGCCTATAACTATAGATGAAGTTGCTAACGCCATAAAAGACCTAAAACTTAACAAAAGACCAGGCCCAGACGGCTACTCGGCTTTATACTATAAAACATTCTCAGAAATACTCTCTCCCATTCTCACTGAAACTTTTAACAAACTTCTAGATGGACATTCTTTTCGGCAAGAAACACTAATGGCAATTGTTTGTATGATCCCAAAACCCCTTTCTGATGATACTTCCTGTGTGAATTATCGGCCTATCTCTCTGTTAAACCTCGATATTAAATTATTAGCAAAAATAATAGCAAAACGCCTCAATAGCATTATAGGAAAATTAATACATAGAGATCAAGTAGGCTTCATGCCAAATAGACAGGCAGGCGATAATATACGCAGGGCAGTGTTATTGGCACATATTGCTAAAAAACGGAAAATCCCTTTATGTTTTCTATCTCTCGATATTAAGAGGGCATTTGACACAGTATCCTGGCAATATATGCAATATTCATTACAAAAATGGGGTTTTGGACCCCACTTTTTAACATGGATCAAAGCATTATATAATAAACCCAAAGCCTATATAAAATATGCTGGATACAAATCTGAAGCCTTTAATATCGAAAGAGGTACCCGACAGGGTTGCCCATTATCTCCCTTATTATTTGCCCTTATACTCGAACCCATGGCCCAATACATCAGAACAAACCAAACTATAACTGGCATTGAAGTAGGAGGTATTACACACAAATTATGTATATTTGCAGACGATATATTACTTTTTCTATCATCACCACAGGTCTCTGGTCCTAACTTAATACCAGCTCTTGATGGGTTTGCAGCCCTATCCGGCCTTATGATTAATCCTAAGAAATGCCTAGTGCTTAATATTTCACTCACAAACATGGAATTGATCCTGGCTAGGGCTGCACTCCCATTCACATGGGCAGAAAAATCAATCCCATATCTTGGAATTCATTTAACAGCATCTCATTCTGACTTATTCTCAACCAATTATCCTCCTGTATTAAGACAGATCACAAATCTAATAAAACAATGGTCGCAACTTCCTTTATCCTGGATAGGGAAGATTAATGCAATCAAAATGACTATTCTACCCAAATTGCTTTATCTATTCAGAGTCCTCCCTATTCCAATTCCTTCCTATTTTTTGAGAATAGTACAAAAAAGAGCAACTTCGTTTATATGGGGCTCTTCTAAACCACGTATACCTATACACACACTACATCTTCCCAAAAATAAAGGAGGCCTGGGATACCCTAATTTTACTAACTACTACAGAGCAGCACATTTGGCCAGTCTGTCCAAATACCATGCAAAACAGGAAATCCCATTATGGGTATTTATAGAGGCTTCAGAAAATGACCCTCTATTAATATCAAATTTATTATGGCTTGATCCTAAAGACCGCTTTAAAATTCATAATCCCATAACTAAACACTTCTTATCTCTCTGGGATAAACTAAAAACCAAATATCAGTTACAATCTCCACACAATCCTCTCCTTTCTTTTATCAGAAATCCGGCCTTTTATCCGGCATGGATCTACCCAAATTCTTTTAAAGCTTGGACAACATCAGGCATTCAGACACTAAATGACTTCATAGCATCTAAATCATTCCTTTCATTCCCATCGCTTAGAGAAAAATATGATCTACCAAACTCTGAGATATTTAGATATCTCCAAATCAAAAATTTCTATACACCATTCCTAAAGGGGGATACACCATTATCCCAATTATCCATTTTTGAATCACTCTGTAGAAAAGATCCATTTGCTAAAGGTACAATTTCATCACTTTATAATCAATTATATGGAGTAGCAAATCTTAATAGACCCTCTTACGTTCAGAGGTGGGAGGAGGACCTGGGACGAACTTTAGAAGACACGGACTGGTCTAACATATGGCTCACATCTAAGTCATCTTCACCCAACATCTTAGCACTGGAGACAAATTATAAAGTCCTAACTCGCTGGTACCTTGTACCCGCTAGAGTGGCAAAATATTCACCTAATACCTCAGCTCTTTGTTTTCGAGGATGCCCAGAAATAGGCACATATTTACACATATGGTGGACGTGCCCAGTAATCCAAACCTTCTGGAAGGAAGTCTTCGTGATTGCATCTAAAATATTTAAAAAAATAATACAACCAGATCCATATTTAACTTTACTTAATCTAAAACCGGAATGGTTAACACTCTCTCAATTCAAACTTATGATCCAACTAATAACGGCTGCAAAACAAACAGTGGCCAAGGCATGGAAATCTCCTACATTGGTACTAGCAGAAACAATTCACAGAATGAATAATACAATGTCCCATGCTAAGATGGTAGCCATCGATCAAAATCAAATTCCAAAATTTGAAAAACTTTGGCATCCTTGGATAAAACAACAGTTCCTGTCAAACTTCAATGACTCTGTCCTGTTGCCATGGTAACAAATTAAATGACTTACAGAGACACCCATTCTAAGGCTTCAAAGAGAACTAAAAAGAATAATAAACTGACGAGCGGGACAACCTTGTGGACCATACCTCTACCTTTCAACCCTTTTTCTTCTTTCTCTTTCCTTTTCTCCACCTTACGATTAAAGCTCATTATCAGAATTTATTTGACCTATATATACTCTACTTGTAAACAATATGTATAGTAGGTATAAATCATTTAAATAACTACAAAAGTAACTAAGGAAATGATATATATCTTTAATTTAGGTTTACGTGAACCCAATGTTTAATATTTGAAATTTCATGATATTTACCTATATAAACCCTACTGTAAAACAATGAGCTTACTTTATAGATCCTTGTAAACTTACTTTATGTATCTTTATAACATTGTATACTCAATAAACTTCTTTTGACAAGAAAAATTGGATCAACGTTTCCTCAGGGCCTTCTCTATTATTGGCAAGCACCATTATAATCACAAGCGATATTGTGTGGAGCAGTATCATATATACACTCTTAGTAATTAATTGTGTGACAACTCTTTTTTTTTCTGATTTATATTTATATATGTACCCATTATGTCTCGTTATGTATGAAACCGGAGCTCATATTTTAAAAATTCTTGTATTCTTAAAATCATGTTCGGAGTAATTTGCTAATAAAAACATATTTTTTACAAAAACCCCTTTTTTTGATGATTGCTGCTAAAAAACCCCATGGGGACTGTCCACAACTTTTCTGGTAAAATTTTATCCTAATGCATAGAATGCATTTAGATAAAATACCTTCTGCCTTTAGAACTACTTTACCAACTCAGCCCTGGAAGGACCAGGCCATTTTTTGCGATACAGCACTGTGTCATTTTAACTGACAATTGCGCGGTTGTGTGACGTTGTACCCAAACAAAATTAATGTCCTTTTTTTTCCCACAAACAGAGCTTTCTTTTGGTGGTATTTGATCACCTCTGTGTTTTTTATTTTTTGCGCTATAAACAAAAAGGCTGATAATTTTGAAAATAAACAACATGTTTTACTTTCTGCTAGAATACATATCCAAAAAAAAAAAATGTGTTCATCCGTTTAGGCCAATATGTATTCTGCTACATATTTTTGATAAAAAAAAATTTGCAATAAGTGTACATTGATTGGCGGAAAAGTTATAGCGTCTACAAAATAGGGGAAAGATTAAGGGAGTTTTCATTCACGCCTCCAAAATACTACTAGTGGTGATTCTGCCACACCTCTCTCCTCCACCCCCTCCTCTTCTTCTTTATCCATGGCCTCTTCCTGTGCTGATTTGTCTTCTGAACCAGCGGTGCTCCGTAGGCGTTCAAGGGGCTACGCAAGCATGCAGACAAAAAGATGCCATGCGGTGCTTGAGCTGGTGTGCTTGGGGGACAGGAGCCACACTGGGGCAGAGATTCTGTCAGCTCTGCAGGGGCAGGTTCAAAGGTGGTTGACGCCATGCCAGCTTAAGCCAAGAATGGTGGTTTGCGACAATGGCACCAACCTCCTCTCCGCCCTCTGACAGGGACAACTGACCCATGTGCCCTGTTTGGCTCACGTCCTTAACTTAGTGGTGCAGCGGTTCTTGGGCAGGTACCCAGGCTTACATGATGTCCTGAGGCAGGCCATAAAAGTCTGTGTGCATTTCCGCAGGTCATATAATGCCAGTGCTCAGCTGGCTGACCTCCAAAAGGAATTTACCCTGCCCAAGAACCGCCTAATCTGTGATATGCCCACCAGGTGGAACTCAACATTGGCCATGCTGCAGCAGCTGCACATGCAGCTGAGGGCCATCAATGAGTACCTGTGCGACTATGGCACCAGGACAGGGTCAGGGGAGCTTGTTTTTTTTTTTCCCCCACGCTAGTGGGCCATGATCAGGGATGCATGCACCGTCCTGTCACCATTTGAGGAGGCCACGAGGATGGTGAGCAGTGACAGTGCATGCATCAGTGACACTGTCCCCCTTGTCCACCTGTTGGAGAACACGCTGCGTGGAATAATGGACAGGGCACTTGAGGCAGAACAGAGGCAGGAAGAGGAGGACTTCCTTTGCTCTCAAGGCCCCCTTTATCCAGACAGTGTTCCTGCGTGCCCGCCAATCACACAGGAAGAGGAGGAGGAGGAGGAGGGGGAAGAGGAGGATTGTGTCAGTATGAAGGTGGAGCCTGGCATTCAGCATCAGCAGCAGTCTTTAAGGGATCATTTACAGTCCCAAGAAACCCATGGACTTGTACGTGGCTGGGAGGAGGTGGCTGCGGATCATGTCCTCCTTAGTGACCCAGAGGACTCCGGACCGAATGCCTCAGCAAACCTACGCTGCATGGCCTTCCTTGGTTCTGGGCACCACCACCAGTGGCTAAGGCCCAATTTTTCAGCCCCTGTTCAACAAGGGCATGTAATTACAATTTTTGATGCAATATTTTGCAAGGAGGGTTCGTTGCTGCGCTCATCTAGAGTATTTGTGAGGGGTTGCAGTGTTGTGGCATCAGCACCAGTTCCTAAGGCCCAATTTTTCAGCCCCTGTTTAAAAGGGGCGTGTAATTACAATTTTGGATGCAATACTTTGCTTGTTCTTGTGCTCCAACTAGAGTATCTGTGAGGGGTTGCAGTGTTGTGGCAGCAGCACCAGTGCCTAAGGCCCAGTTTTTCTACCCCTGTTCAACAGGGACATGTAATTACAATTCTTGATCTAATATTTCACAGCAGGGCCCTGTTTTCTGTCCATTTTATCACTGTTTCCAGATATTTTGATTTCTCTGTGACATGGATTCACAATCTCAATCTTTTAGAACTCATATTGTAGTGTATCCATCTGAACATTACACCGAACTGTAAGTGCTATTGTATTTGAACAGGAAGCCTAGTATCCACAATCGTTGACGTTATGCATCCCTCTTTTACTACATCATGGCCTGAAAGTATGGGCAGTAGCAAATTAAAAATGTCCTGTGCATTTTGTGAGCTGAGCAGCTTTTCTTTTCCTATTTATTTTATATTAATGTTAAAAAAAATTAGGCCATTGTACTGTTTTCTCATATACAGTAAGTTAAAGGTAAACCATTAAAATGTACAACAAAATATTTAAGCAGTACAAAAATACCCCTGTATTTAATGCAAAACACACATTCTCATCTGACACATCACACTTACTATGGAGAAGACTTGGCATGAAATGTCACATAATTTGTACTGTGGTTGAAATGTGCATGTTCAGCAGAAGTTAAGCTTAACTTCGAAATACTGCTTCCTATTACACATAGATCCAAACTTATATCTCCATATATTCAGAATATATTAAAGTAATTGAGCCACATCAGTTCAATGAGGGGCTTGGGGTTGTCCCAGAATCCAGGCAAATGATTGGCTAACCACAGTTTTGTTCCAGTCTTGTGGTGACAATTTTTAAAATTTAAAATAACATAATTCAATACTGCTTTTTTTTTAATTTGTTAATTGCACCATAATGATTGACAGCAGGGATGACTATTATGCCATCTAGCAATTGGGTAACCCCATTAGCTTTCTAAATTTGAGTTGGGGTCAAAAGATGAACAGTTCACGTATGAGCTTCAAGGGGTCCTTTTAATCCATTCAATTTCAGGAGAGTTTAGTATAGTTTACCAGGGCAATAAGACATCATTTTGCATGTGTTCAGATACCTAAAGTAGTCTCTGATAGTGTCTTATATGCTCTTTTCCACATGTTAACAGCAACTGAAGACTCGGTAGATGTAGATGTGGATGTAGATGTATGCAACTCAACACGTGTCCATCAGATTTCAGATCAGAAGTCAAGAACTTAATTATAGCCATACAAGATCATAGAATAAAAATACACCAAAGATCTTTATCATAAAGTCTGAATTGTTATTACAGATTATATCACAGTGCAGATAGTGCAAAGTTTCGGGGCCGCTCAGGACCCCTTCTCAGCCTGTGACAAAGGAGTTCACACATGGCTAACAAAGGTGTTCTTCGTGGCTGTAAAGTGATCCCTCTAATAAAAATTTGTACTTTATAATAAATATTCCTTGATGTGCTGGCAACATATTTCCCCTACATTTCATACTAGTTTTTTTTTAATGTAATACTTTTTCTTTATTTATGCATTGAAATATTGTCTCACAAATAGCAAAACAAAGTTAAAAAATACAACATCATAAAATATAGTGTAATATATTGCACTTTTATTGCTTTAACTACACATTCCCTCTCTCTCCACCCCTAACCACCTCCCCACCCCTGCACCACTCGATCTTCAACCATATATCAGCTCTATTGACTATAAACCTATCAATAAGGGGCGTGTAAGATCCACAGTAAAAAGGGAGAGGGGGAGAGAGAAGAAAAAAAGGGGAAAGAGAAAGGAAAGGAAAGAACAAAAGGAGGGCAGGAGGAATACTATACACCCCTCTCACCCTATAAGGGAAAGCTCAACTTATCCAGCCAGGGTCTCCACATTCTCTTGAACTTTCTATAATTACCCTGTCTAATAAAAATCACTCTCTTGTTCCCTACTATTAAATTGATAGTCCCGACCCAGTTCTCTACAGACGGGGGTTATGTGCTTGCCAGTGCTGTGCAATTAGTTTCCTCGCCTGAAATAAACATCTTAGCACTGCTTCAATGGTGTCTTTCGGAACATTACCCTCTTCCATCATCCCCAGTAAGCAGGTCTTAAACATTGACTCAATTGCAGTCTTAAAGGTTTTGTTTATCCTATCCACAATCTCTACCCAGTATCTGAATAGCTTCGGGCATTTCCATAACATGTGGATAAAATCCCTAGATGCCCTGCACCTGGGGCACTGATCGTTTTGTTGCCACCCAAGTTTAAAAACATTTTTTGGGGGGTATAATATACTCTATGAATTAGGAACAGGTGGGATACCTTCTGTGAGGGAGAGATCGAGACGAGTGTTCCTCGTCTAAGGATCCCATTCTATTCCACTGTAGTCATTGGCCCGACATCTCTCTCCCATCTCCCTCTACTCTTAGAAGGACCCGCTTGATCAATTGTTCTGGCTTCTAGTCTGGCATATAACCCAGAGATTAAACCTTTAGATGAATCTAAAGTCATTATTTGTGACAATATGGAAATCTGGGTCCATTCAAGTGTCTGCAACCTGAACTGCATCTGGATAGCATGCCTGATTTGGGGGTATTTATAGAATTAATTATTTGGTAGATTAAATTCCTGTTTCAAATCTAGGAATGTTTTCATAGTATTGCCCATATATAATTGGCTTAGACGATCGATACCCTGACTCACCCATTCCATAGACCTCTCTATGTCTCTTAATTCAACCAAATTTCTATTGTTCCAAAGAGGAACATATTCTGATATTCCTCTATATCCCAATAGAACCTTCGTTGACTACCATACTTTGCTAATTAATTTTATCGTCGGGCATCTATGGATAAATGAGTCTGCCTCTAAGACCTCTATCAATGAACTATGATATGGCCCCCATCAACATCATCCTAGCGCTGGAATTCCCCCCTCTAAGGGTTCCACAACCCACTAGGTGCTGTAGCTGAGATGCCAAAAAATATGACCTCGGGTGTGGAACCGCCATACCCCCTTCGTTGAACGGCAACTGCATCGTTTGCAAACTAATTCTGGATTGGCCCTTTTTCCAAATTAAATCCCTAAACAGGGATTTTATTCTTTTAAATCACTTTTGGCCTATCCAGATTGGGGAGTTATGGAAGAGGTATAGTATCTGGGGCAACCATATCATCTTAATTAAATTGCATCGTCCTGCTATAGACAGAGGGACCCGGCTCCAGATATCTCCCTTAAGTAGTAGAGGGACTAAGTTGTCATTTAGATATAAATTTATCTCGCTAGAGATCCAAACCCCCAGATACTTCAATTTATCAACAACTTTTAGGTTGGGAGTTCCCGACAGTATTTGGCTACCAAGTGGGTCGACCGGAAGCAAGGCCGATTTATCCCAGTTGATAACCAGACCAGAAAATCGTCCAAACTCCCCAAGCATTTATATCACTGTTTTTAATGATGTTTGGACATCTCCAAGAAAAAAAAGGACGTCGTCCGCAAACAGTGCTATCCTATCCTCTTCTGTCCACCTCCGAAATCCCTGCATATCCAGCTTAGATTTAGTCATAATTGCTAACGGCTTCATTGCAAGAGCAAATAGTAAAGGGGACAGGGGACAGGCCTGTCTCGTACCTCTCTCTAACTGGAACAAAGTACTCATTATTGATTTTTATTTTTGCTCTTGGATCAGTGTAGAGTATTTTCACCCAGCTAATGAAGGCCAATCCTGAATCTCTCAATCACTCTGAGTAGGTAGTCCCACTCCAGGCTATCGAAGGCCTTGGCTGCGTCTAGGGCCAGAATGGCCCTGGAGCCACCATTGTCAGTTGAAATCTGATTATTCAAAAAGACCCTTCTAATGTTAATGCTATTGACCTATTCGGAATGAATCCTGACTGATCGGGGTGAATAAGATCCTGGATACATCCATTTAAGCGGGTGGCTAGTATTCTGGCCAATATTTTTACATCCGTACATAATAATGATATTGGGCGATAAGAGGAGGTGTCCAGTTGATCTTTCCCCTCCTTGGGTATAACAACGATAGTAGCTTCCGACATTGAGGTGGGCAGTCTCCCATTGGTTAATGCCCATTCCAGCATCTTCAGCAGCTCTGGAAGCAAAGCCTCACCATACTGTTTATATACTTCTATTGGCAGCCCGCCAGGGCCTGGCGACTTTTGGTTTGGCATCCCAGCTAGTGCTCGCCGCACTTCATCCAGGGTTACTGGTGCGTCCATATCCATTTTATCCCTTTCTGAGAGAGTCGGGATTATTATCTTCCGAAGAAAATTGTCCTTTTTTTCCCTCCCCATACCCTTGTGGGTCCTGTTGAGGGAGCAATAATATTCTCTGAATGTATCCATTATAACAGTTGGATCGGAAGAAATTTCTCCACATGAAGTCCTAACCGCCGAAACCGTTGAGGAAGGGGTATTAGATCTGATCAATAAGGATAGCATGCAACCAACTTTCTCCCCTTCTCCAAATTGACACTGTCTCTGGAATATACGCCTGGTATCTGTCTTTCTCGTGACAGTCATTTTGCAAGCTTGTTGTTTTTCTAGCCATTCCCTCTGTCTATCTGGGGTTGGATCCTCAACAAATCGCCTCTCTGCCAAAATCGCCTCGTTTTTAACTTCCCTTTCCCACTCCCTAGACTTGCCCTTGGCTCTTGCCACCTGTTGGATAAGGAGACCTCTAAGGTAGGCCTTCACGGAGTCCTAGACCATTCCAACCGACGCCGTACCTGCATTAATACGTATAAATTGATTTAATCTGGTCACCACTTCACCAGAGTTGGCGATCACTTCCAACCAAGAGGGACCAATTTTCCATTCTCTCAGATGGACCTTACTCCCGGCATTGATTGTCAGCGTGAGAGGGGAATGATCGGAGACCCCTCTTGGACCATATTCTATATACATTTCATACTAGTTAAAGTGGAACTAAAGGGTGAATACTTACCTGTTCAACGGTCTCTCATTGGTGCCAGCATCTTCTTATGAGTGGCGGTGCCCGAGATTCTTCATTGATTAGAGGGGGATGATGTCACTCCTGCTAGTCATTCCAGCACTCAGAGACTGGCCCCACACGGTGAGCTGAGCTGCGCACGTGCATCTCAGTTTACAGCAACATGACAGCGAGCAGGCAGGTATGAGCATTTTACTGGAAAACAGACATTGCATGTCTCTCCTGCAATAAATGCCTACCTGCTTGCTGTTTCTTACAGCGGAACGTCAGTTCCATTTAAAATAGTAGTTGCTATAGCATCTTTTAACTACAGGCCCTTTCCAATAAGAAGTGTGATGTGAATAATACAGTATATTATGAAAAAGGGAAATGCTTATGATACCCAGTGATTTGCAAACAAATCTACTTTAAAAGCACTTTACAAAAAGCAATAAAATAGTCTTTATACCCACTATCATAGCCATCAACAATGAAACAGATCATCTCTAATCAGTTTGCATTAAGGACAAGTGATGTTCATTTCAGATATTTTCATCTGATGTTATATATGCTTTGGAAAGAGTTTCTAGCAATAATTACCCATAACTTGAATGTGACAGTGATTCTATTTATATTAAACAAGAGCTTCCAGATCTGAGGTTGGAAACTGTTGAAAATATGTTTGGCATTTTGCTTGTGCCACTCCAATCATTTTCCCAACTCATAAAGAATTTAATACATTTGGATAACAATCTAATGGAGCTGCGGTAGCCTCTAGATCTCTTCAAAAAACCCTTTAATGGCAATTATAAAACTGCTGGTGAATTTACCCTTTATTAACTTGGCTTGCAATTTCTCAAATTCCATTGGTTTATTGACTTCAATTATTACAAGCATTACTTTAGAGAATCCTATGCACTTTAAAAGGTATTATCTGAAAGTCCTGCCATACAAGAAAGTAGGTTTATTTCAAAGGGGTATATATTATGTAAATAAATGGATCAGGGATGAACTTAGATCTGCCACCAAAATTTAAAGCTGAGGTTTAGCTCATTTATATTCTGTACAGCTTTAGTCACATTACATACCGGTAACAAAGTATGTAGGCAGCTAGATCCTAAAGAAATCTTCCCTGCAGCTGAAATACTGTGAAAAGTTGATCCGGGGAACCGCCTCCTCCTACATTGAGAATAGTCCTTTCATTGTTTATACTGTTTGTAACAGGTTCTCAGAATATAGGGGAGAATCCTGTGAATCATTAGACTCTCCCCTATATAGAGATCCTGTCACAGACAGTTTACACAATGAAAAACATCTATCCTGCAAAAAAATAAAAGGCCCCTACCTGCCTGCTCGCTGTCATCTCCGGCGCTGTAAACTGAGCTGTGCATGCACAGCTCAACTTACAGCACCGGACCAATCTCTGTGTGCTGGGATGAGTGGCTTCTGTGCATTTGCTTGAACCTATGAATTTTTAACAGTGTATGTGTTTTTTGTTTGCTAAAGTCCATTTATTTCAAAATAAAATGTTCAAAGCCTTTTGAATAACGCTCAAGAATGTTCCGGGGGACTTTCATAGAAATTTTCCTTATGCCGCATACACACGGACTTTTCGACAGACTTTCCGATGGACTTTAGAATGAACGGACTTGCCTACACATGATCAACCAAAGTCCGACGGATTTGTACGTGATGACGTATGACCGGACTAAAATAAGGAAGTTCACAGCCAGTAGCCAATAGCTGCCCTAGCGTCGGTTTTTGTCCGTCGGACTAGCATACAGACGAGTGGACTTTTCGACCGGACTCGAGTCCGTCGGAAAGATTTGAAACATGTTTCATTTCTAGGTCCATTGAACTTTTGGGGAAAAAAGTACGCTGGAGCCCACACAGGATCGAATTATCCGACGGAGTCCGGTCCGCCGGACCAAGTCTGCCGTAAAGTCCGCTCGTGTGTACGCGGCATGAGACTTTTCCTAAGAATTTTTGTTTGAAATTCTATTCATCTCTGGGCAGTTAGTAAATAAACAAGCGGGGTAATTATCACACCACTACAATTGTTCAAGTAGTGCAGCCTTGTCTCATATAGACAACTATGTATTTGTATCATGCATTCACCCTTTCAGTGTGGAAGCATTAGGTCTAAACCATAGTACACACAGGCCGAATGTCGGGTGGGATCAGCCGGTTCAATAGAAACCGGCCAACGTTCGGCCTGTGTGTACGGCAGCTGGTCCGACAGAAGCTGGCCAAACGGCTGGCTTCTGTCGAAGGGTCATGACAGAAAAAGTTCTGCAGACCGGTTCCCGATCCTCACTCTCAGCCAATGGCTGAGAGCGCTGACTGAAGTGCTCTAGCTATCCCTCTGTCAGAACACAATAGCACAGCATGGGAGATCACTGTACCAACATCGGATTGTTAGTACAGTGGCTCTTACCAGAGCTGTCGGGTTTTTTTTCCGTTCAACCCATCTGGTTGAACAGAAAAAAAAATAGTAGTGTGTACGAGGCTTAAAGGAGTTGTAAAGGCAGATGGTTTTTTATCCTAATGCATTCTATGCATTAGGATAAAAAGCCTTCTGTGTGCAGAAGCCCCCCCTAATACTTACCTAAGGTCCCTCTGTCCAGTGATGTCCACGAGTGTCTCAGCCACCTGAGATTCTCCTTCCTGTTTGGCTGAGACATTGGCTGCCGCTGCTGTCAATCGAAGTCAGCTAGCCAATCAGGAGAGAGAGGGGTTGGGGCCGGGTTGGGGCTTCATGTCTAAATAGACACAGGGAGCTCTGACTCGACTCGGGTGCCCCCATAGCAAGCTGCTTGCTGTGGGGGCACTGAAGAGGAGGGAGGGGCCAGGAGCACAGAAAAGGGACCTGAGAAGAGGAGGATCTGGGCTGCTCTGTGCAAGTCCACTGCAACAGAGCAGGTAAGTATAATATGTTTGTTATTTTTTTAGGGAAAAAAAACGAGACTTTACAATCACTTTAAGACCCCCAGAGGGGCTGTGCCAACTGCTGACTCAATTTATTGCTGATATGATATACAAGAGTTAAATACTTTTAAACAGATACAGACACTGCAGCTTTTCTCATTATAACATAAGAGCCTAACAGCTGATAATAAAGAACCAGACAAATCTATTCAGAATTAGTAACCAAAGCACATAGTGGCCCAAACAGCATTTCTTGAGAACAGAATAAGGTAGGACTTAAAATCAGAACAGAATAAGGTAGGAGTTTAGTAAAATGCCTGCAATGTACATTGATCACCCAAAGGGGATCGTTTTTTTCTCAGCAAAAGTGGAGTCACTCTTTAAACCTATCACTCTTAACCAAACCCTGACCCCAAGCTTAATTTACTCATGAACTGGTTTCTAATTCCTAACACATTTGTGAGGATCATTAAAGCATATACTTTAATATGCATTAACACATGTTGCATTAAGGCAGCCCATTGAAATCAATAGACTTCCAATGCATCTATGTTCTAAAAATCAGACATCACAAATGGTGAATTTATGAAATGATCTATGTTTATTATTAATTTAGGCAATCAGTCATTGAAGTGTCATTTTCGGTGACATATAATTATTTAGCTTTTTCATGAAGCAGTATATCAATCTAATGTACCAGAGAAGAAGGTACACATATACCCTAAGGAGCTATATAGTTTAAAATATTTTAAAATTTCTTGTGCACAACACAACCTTTTCACATTCATTTGTAACAATGAATGCTGGTGACTACTGGCTGCAGACATTAGTGGATGATAGGTATAGGTACACCAAGGAATTAGGTGCATGGCATGTTACACAAAAACAGAAACTTAAAGCTGAGTTCCAGTAATTTTTGTGTTTATTAATAGTCAGCAGCTACAAAAACGGCCAATTTTTTAATAAACAGCCACTCACCTGTCCCACGATCCAGCGGTGCACTCGCCCCAGCTGTTTTCACTCCCTGTCTTTCCTTGGCGGCGTCAGCATCTTCACTATGGGCACAGCTTGCGGCTTCACAGCTGGGTGCTCACTGCGCATGCGCAAGCAGCGCTTCGCTTGTGACTGGTCCCGAAGTCTTCTGGGACCTGTCATGTGTCCAAGAAGACTTCAGGAAGGAGAACTTCTGCTTCTGATTGCCTAAGGTGTCAAAATCGGGTATCCGCTCCCCCCCCCCCCCCAAAGCTCAGTTTCATAAACAGGAGCCAGGCAGGAGCTCTTAAAGAAAAACTTCCCCTTTTGGGTGGAGCTCTGCTTTAGAGCGGAGCTAAACTATCTCAATCAACTTTAAAAATGTTTTAATCCTTATGTTGCCAGCTTTAGTAAATAGATAGAAAGGTATATAAGGCATATTATATATTATATTTAATTGTTATAACCTATAACCATTTCTTCAGTTGTTTCCTTGTCTCTGGTCTAGGTCAAAATTATGTCATACATCCCAGAAGTCTTAAGCTTTAAACTTTTTTTGTTTCATCAGAAGGTGGAGAGGAGGGCATTTTATCAGCTAAGCCAACAAGTAAATGCAACATCTGTCCTTACTCAAGATGGCCATGTCTAGAAATGCTACAAGGTTTTTTTTTTCAAAGTGATTTCTCCACAAAGTAAAGCACGGAGCATGGATGCATGGGTGACTTTGCTTTGAATATTAAAAATAGCGTTCTCAGTTTGTGGTGCTCAGATAAAGTTTAGTTCTGTTTTAACAAATATAACAATATATAATGAAGCAGCAACCTAGGTAATAAACAATACCAATGAGCATATAAACAACACAAGGTTTTTGGATTTTATAGGGGATAGTTAGAGTGTGTGTTAGATTTTTATTGCCACTTGTGTTCCTATGAGGGAAAATTCCCCTTCACTTCTATCGGGACAGGACATAAATATAAATCTAGTAGTGATTATGTGGATGAAATTACAATGGAATACATAGAGGCACCATCTCAAAAAGTGTAAATTCAAGTATTGAATCTCACCTACTCACACAATTGTGTGGAGTGAGAAGAGGGACTTTAAATGTACCAATATTTCATACCAAAAGAGACATGAATATATAAAAAATGCATAAGGTTTTTTTCTAAACTTTTTGCATAGAAATGAGGCATATACAACTTGATACATTCAAAAAACATATCGTAATGTATAAGACACGATCGGCTAGTGTTCACAAGAGATACGCATGCAGGATTAATGCGTTTCGCTTTTCAATGCTTCGTCAGAATCCATGCCAGCGCTAAGATTATGATATAGCACAAATTGTGTCAAAAGACCATTGGAATAGGCAGATGCGGTATCACAGGATTAACTCCCAAGCATTGAGTTGGGCCAGATAAAGGGAGAGGAGGGCCAGATAACTAAAAATATTTTTGCTCCTAAAGTACCTGAGTACCTGAGGCATAGAGAAGCCAGATTAATGCCCTTATAAATTCCAATTGGGATTCATAACATGAGAGCTTAGAGGAACCTCATAACTCAGCTCATGCTGTTGTTGTATGGTGGAGCTTAGTTATCATGAGGTTCCTCTAAGATCCCATGTTATACAGTAAATGGCAATTGGAATCTATAGGGTCATTGATCTGGCTTTTCTATGCCTCAGGTACTTTATGAGCAAAAATATCTCTATTTATCTGGCCCTTCTCCCCCTTTTTGGATGTGCAACTCTATGCTTGGGAGTTAATCCTCTGATACTGCTTTTGCCTATTCCATTGGTCTTTTGATCTGACACGATTTTTGCCATATAATACTCTTAATGTATGGATTCTGACGAAGTATTGAAAAGCGAAACATGTTAATCCTGCATGCGTATCTCTTGTGAACACTAGCCGATCATGTGTTATATGATATGTTTTTTGAAAGATGCCTGATTTCTATGCAAATGTTTTTCATTCCTAGTTTTTATTATAAAATAGAATAAAGCTTATGCATTTTTTATATATTCATGTCTCTTTTGGTATGAAATTGATGGCACATTTAAAGTCCCTTTTCTCACTCCACACAATTTTGTGAGTAGTTGAGATTCAATCCATAAATAGAAATCTCTTCACAAAACCACCTTATAAGTGGGGAAGGGTTAGACCTTTTGACAGTGATTAATCAATGGTTTAAGTACTGCCTTTTCTGGAGACCATTGCACCCCCCATTTCTTCTAAGGGCATAACAGGAAGATTAAATGAGAGAAAAATCTCCCTACAGACTGATTCCATACACTTGACAGAAATTTGAGGGTTTTTTTTATAACCTATCCAAAACTAAAAAAAAAAGAAATACAAATTGGGCTGAAGGCTTTAAGATACTGCTATATACAAGTCTAATTTAAATTCAATTAACATGTTTCTGTTTACTAGAAAAGTTTATCTAAAAAATATTACATACTGTACATGTGTTAACTTTTAATAGTATTAAAATGCATACATGTAAACAAGTCAGTTTTACAAATACAAAGGCATAAACATAATTGTGGAACAGGTCTTAAACCTAATTTGCATTGGCATGAAAGCTGTACTAAAGCTAATGTAACCAGTACAGGTGAATAAAGGTTAGGTTGCCCATGGAGTAATCTTTTTAATGTAATAATGTTGTGCACTGTTATGCTGAAATGAAATGACATTACTGAGACGCACACAGAACTTTGTACATCACTCATTATCTTTATAATTATCATAATGAATAGACTTTGTTATATAAGAAGGAATTATAATAGCTGACATTTTATATAACATGCCTTCCCAGATTGTTAATGATAATTAGAACTATACTCAGTGAAAGCTGAAGCCTGGTTCATGTTTCAACTTGAATTATGTTGCAGACACTGAACCTGAAAATAGTAATTTCTGCTAACATTGTGGGAAGTCTGCAGTCTACCTAAATGTATTAAAAGTGACAAGAAAAAGACGGTTTGAAGAGTGCTAAAAAGTTTCTTGTTGCTCTATGTATTCTGCAAAAAAAACTGCTATCACACGTTTTTATTTTTCAAATAATTACAGTATAGGAGTAAGGGACATGTCACTAAAACATTTACCAAAGGTATCAGGAAAAGTGCAGTGTGTGCTAAAAAGAATTCAATGTACCAATGTGTTTTCTTATCTGTACTGAAAAAAGAATGTTATATCAAAATGGACTATAAATACAACTCCCCTTGACCGTATACCAAAAGACTGAACTATGAGACCAATATACTCATATTGGCGGGCTCTCATTCCTAAGAATTTAATTCCCACTTAAAATAGCCCCCCTGCCCCCATTTTCCCTTGCCCTTGTCCACTCCCCTCCCCTCCCCCCTCCTCCTTTCCTTCTCTCTTCAATCCCCCCCCCATCTCCTATCCCCCCCTTTACCTTTCCTCCAACCCTAGCCTCCCCTAAAAGGTATTTTATGTATGTAACTTCACTGACTGAGTTCAGTGAATGTCATATCTCAAATTTTATTTTAGAAATATTTCTGAAGGGTGATGTCGCATGGATTCCAACATCGTCCACATAGAATGAAATTGGCTGTTTCACTTGTTCCACCACCCCCACTTCTAATTCTAGATAAAAGCGCTACTTAACTGCAAATGCTTTTTAGAGGTATTTTGGTTGACTAGAATCGATACCCATGCGATGCTACCCTTCCTTAAGGATGCCATACTAGGCACTCCTGAGATTCGGTCACTCCAACAACAGGGAAAATCTCGTAATAATTGGACTTCGCCAATAGGATAGCTCTTTGTACGTGATCGACTTCCCTACAAAAATTTACAAGGGAACAGCTCCTCATAGCTTATAGGGCATTGCCTATATAAAAGCACCTGGAAGTCCCAACCCAGGTTATGTCGCGATATGATCTATGATCGATCATAATCAATGATCTGCTCTATCTCACACAGAAAGAATAACTTTCTTGAGCGATCTCAACAGAGGAGCTTTATAGATGTACTCAGGATGTTACAACTATTTTTATTTTTGTTATTGGTTGAGGTGCCTCTCCTCATCACTCATGAGGAGATGCACCCTATCCATCTTACTGTCTTACAGCTCGCTGTTCTTGTTCTTATTCTTATACTTGTATAACTGGTTGTGTTCTACGTTTTAAAATTAATGGAAAATGTTCCATACACACATTACGTGACCTTAAGAGTCGGATAACTACGTAATTCCCTTGAGTTTCGAACCACTGTCATTCTGTTTCTTGCTAAAAAGTTTTGGCTCTTTCGTGAAATTGGAATCATGAAGATCTCCTTTGGACTAGAGATTGATATTTGATCTTGTCTATTTTATACTGACACCCTCAACCTCTGCAAACGACGGGAACATATTTATGCCTCCCTTCTATCACTGTATTTCTGACCATCATAACAACTGGTCAGACCTCTTACCTTGGCGGAGTTTGCTCACAATAGTGCCTTGAATTGGTTTCCAACCTTCCGTGTTGCCTGACTAATTTGTTCCGCAAAGCATCCCTGTGTTAGAGGAGCATTTCTGTTGTCTTCGTTCCACTTGAGCAGGAGTCCAGGAGGCTTTGCGACATGCCAATAATAGGTACAGACTCCATGCTGACCGCAGACGCCTACCTGCACCTTCCTACCAGGTTGGGGACAGGGTCTGGCTGTCATCTCGCAACCTCCAACTCTGTGTTCCCTCACGGAAGTTGGCACCTCGGTTTATTGGGCCTTTCCGTATTCTCCACAAGATTAACCCAGTGGCTAACGCTTTAGACCTTCCTTCTAATTTGCGTTTCTCGAATGTATTCTATGTCTCCTTATTAAAACCTTTGGTCTGCAACCGCTTTATTACCACGGTGCCATGTCCTCAGCCAGTACAGGTTGAGAACCATGAGGAGTATAAAGTACAGTCCATTGTTGACTCCCATTGGTTCATGGGCGCATACAGTACCTGGTGTATTGGAAAGGGTACGGTCCGCAGGACTGTTCTTGGGTCTCATCCTCGGACATACATGCCTCTGTCCTCCTCCGTGCTTTCCATAGATGTTTTCCCCTCAAACCTGGTGGTCCCCTGAGGGGGAGGGGTCATTAAGCAGGGGGTACTGTCAGGGCTGGGCTCAGCCATTCCTTTTAGAGCAGGCCGCTCAGCTGTCGGTTAATTGCCAGCTCCAATCTTTTCCACAGTGACTCACCTGATGATGATATCCTGTTCATCAGTCCTGCTGGTTACGTAAGCTTAGTTCAGTTCCTCTCTGCCTTTGCCTTGATCAACACTTCCAGAAACTCTCTCCTGTGTACCTGTTAAAGACTTGCTTGGCTGATGTCCCTTCTGGTTCCTGATCCTGCTTGCTGTTCCACTACGCTGATTCTCTGGTTTCCTGATTTCCTGGCCTGTCCTGAAGTACGCTGATGTCTGGCTCCTTGATGTTCTGGCTTGTCTGACTATCTGTTCCGTTTACCAAACTCTGGCTATGATTTGACCACATTGCTCTGTTTACCTTTTATTATTATTATTATTAAACAAGTGTGATTTTAACTGCACTTCTGTCTCGGTCTGATTCATGGATTCTGACATACAGCTGTTTAACTGGACAGGTTCCACTCCCAACAGGCCTCGCCATGGTCGACCAAAGAGGTTGAATCCACGTGCTTAGTGTCACATACAGAGTTTGTCTTTGGGAAATAGATGTATGAGTGCTGCCAGCATTGCTGCAAAGGTTGAAGGGGTGGGGGGTCAGCCTGTCAGTGGTCTGACCATACACTGCATCAAATTGGTCTGTATGGCTGTCATCCCAGAAGCAAGCCTCTTCTAAAGATTATGCACAAGGAAGCCTGCAAACAGTTTACTGAAGACAAGCAGACTAAGGACATGGATTTCTGATGAGACCAAGATAAACTTATTTGGTTCAGATGGTGTCAAGCATGTGTGGCGGCAACCAGGTGAGGAGTACAAAGACAAGTGTATCTTGCCTACAGTCAAGCATAGTGGTGGGAGTGTCATGGTCTGGGGCTGCGTGAGTGCTGCCGGCACTGGGGAGCTACAGTTCATTGAGGGAACCATGAATGCCAACATGTACTGTGACATACTGAAGCAGAAAATGATCCCCTCCCTTCAGGGACTCTGCCGCAGGGCAGTATTCCAACATGATAATGATCCCAATAACATCGCCAAGACGAACACTGACTTGATAAAGAAACTGAGGGTAAAGGTGATGGACTGGCCAAGCATGCCTCCAGACCTAAACCCTATTGAGCATCTGTGGGGCATACTCAAATGGAAGGTGGAGGAGCGCAAGGTCTCTAACATCCACCAGCCCTGTGATTTCGTCATGGAGGAGTGGAAGAGGACTCCAATGGCAACCTGTGAAGCTCTGGTAAACTCCCTGCCCAAAAGGGTTAAGGCAGTGCTGGAAAATAATGGTGACCACACAAAATATTGACACTTTGGGCCCAATTTGGACATTTTCACTTAGGGGTGTACTCATTTTTGTTGCCAACGGTTTAGAGATTAATGCTGTGTGAGGGAACAGCAAATGTACACTGTTATCCTCTGCTCTACCTTGCCAGACACCACCAGCCACATCTCCAGCCACATCATTTTGACTCCAACTTTAAGATCCATAAGGCACATCCAGATATCTGACTGTTGGATACAGCTATCTTTAACCCTTGATGTTCTGGATGGTTTAATAACTTTTGATTAGGAATGAGCTGAACACCCCCCTGTTCGGTTTGCACCAGAACATGCGAACGGGAAAAAAATTTGTTCGAACACGCGAACACCGTTAAAGTCTATGGGACACAAACATGAATAATCAAAAGTGCAAATTTTAAAGGTTTATATGCAAGTTATTGTCATAAAAAGTGTTTGGTGACCCGGGTCCTGCCCCAGGAGACATGGATCAATTCCAAAAAAAGTTTTAAAAACTGCAGTTTTTTTGGGAGCAGTGATTTTAATAATGCTTAAATTGAAACAATAAAAGTGTAATATCCCTTTAAATTTCGTACCTGGGGGGTGTCTATAGTATGCCTGTAAAGGGGCGCATGTTTCCTGTGTTTAGAACAGTCTGACAGCAAAATGACATTTCAAAGGAAAAAAAAGTCATTCAAAACTACTCATGGCTATTAATGAATTGCCGGTCCGACAATACACATAAAAGTTCATTGATAAAAACGGCATGGGAATTCCCTACAGGGTAACCCCGAACCAAAATAAAAAAAAATGACGTGGGGGTCCCCCTAAATTCCATACCAGGCCCTTCAGGGCCCTGGCCAAAATTAAAAAAAAAAAAAAATGGCGTGGGGTCCCCCCAAAAATCCATACCAGACCTTTATCAGAGCATGCAACCTGGCAGGTGGCAGGAAAAGAGGCTGCGCCCCCCCTCCTGAACCATAGAGAGTATAGCGCCCCCCCTCCTGAACCACGAGAGAGCGCCCCCCCTCCTGAACCATAGCAGGCCACATGCCCTCAACATTGGGAGGGTCCTTTGGGGTAGCCCCCCAAAACACCTTGTCCCCATGTTGATGGGGACAAGGGCCTCATCCCCACAACCCTTGCCCGGTGGAAGATGGAGGAAGAAAGCAAAGGAAGATAGAAGATAGAAGAAAGAAGATAGAAGAAAGTAGAAGCATTTAAATAAAGGAATTGTCAAAAACTGTCTCGTCATTTTTAACATTTTTGACACTTTTGTACCCCCTTACCATTTCACACAGGGGGGAGGGCCGGGATATGGGGGTCCCCTTGTTAAAGGGGGCTTCCAGATTCCGATAAGCCCCCACCCGCAGACCCCCACAACCACCGGGCAAGGGTTGTGGGGATGAGGCCCTTGTCCCCATCAACTACCCCAAAGCACTACCCCAAAGCACCCTCCCAATGTTGAGGGCATGTGGCCTGGTACGGTTCAGGAGGAGGGTGCTCTCTCGTCCCCCCCTTTTTTCCTGCGGCTTGCCAGGTTGCATGCTCGGATAAGGGTCTGGTATAGATTTTTGGGGAGACCCATATACCATTTTTTTTATTTTGGCGCGGGGTTCCCCTTAAAATCCATACCAGACGTGAAGGGTCTGGTATAGATTTTGAGGGGGACCCCACGCCATTTTAAAAAAAAAAATTTGGCCGGGGTTCCCCTTAATATCCATACCAGACCTGAAGGGCCTGGTATGGAATTTAGGGGGACCCCCACATCATTTTTTTTTTAATTTTGGTTTGGGGTTCCCCTGTGGGGAATTCCCATGCCGTTTTTATCAATGAACTTTTATGTGTATTGTCGGACCGGCAATTCATTAATAGCCGCTAGTAGTTTTATATGACTTTTTTCCTTTGAAATGTCATTTTGCTGTCAGACATGCATTGATCCATGTCCCCTGGGGCAGGACCTAGGTCCCCAAACACTTTTTATGACAATAACTTGCATATAAGCCTTTAAAATTAGCACTTTTGATTTCTCCCATAGACTTTGAAAGGTTGTTCCGCGGCTTTCAAATTTGCCGCGAACACCCCAAATTGTTCGCTGTTCAGCGAACTGGTGAACAGCCGATGTTCTAGTCGAACATGAGTTCAACTCAAACTCGAAGCTCATCCCTACTTTTGATATACACTCTCTATCAACCGGACCTGCATCAAGGGGAAAGTACTATTCTACCTCTTCTCTATAGCTACGATCTATATAGAGTTATACCACTAAGTTATATAATTAGACCATACCACAATATATGTTCCCCTGGCTTTTCACGTTTTCTGTTGCTTGTGCGCTGCTCTAATGGACATAGCTTTCTTTTCATTTTTGAGTTATGTTCTTTGTCTTTATGGGTGGAGCATCAACATTTGGGATATGAGCTACAGATCTGGAATCCGCAAGCCCTCTGACCCTGAAGAAGATCTGCATTTTGTTTATTGAAACGCGTTGGACGTTCTGTCTGTCTGACAAAGCTCTGGGCTTTTCCTTGCAGCTGGTTTCCATTTCTGCTCCCAATATTTGTGTTTGTTGTGTATATCCCCATGTTCATGTTGCTATATATTATCCACGTGTAATACATTTTGAATATTTTTTTACCATCAAACTGTTTGTGGCCTGGTTTAAAGTCCCAATCTGAGGAATTCATGTTTTGACTCTATGTATCAGGGATGTGGTCCACAATCAGTTTAAGCAATTAGTTGCGGTAGAGGGTCTCTTTAAACTGTTATACAGGCTGTACACTCACTAATTTACATTGTAGCAAAGTGTCATTTCTTCAGTGTTCAGTTCACATGAAAAGATATAATAAAATATTTACAAAAATGTAAGGGGCGTACTCACTTTTGTGAGATACTATATATATTGCAATACATCCTTCTCAAAATTCATGCAATCTCAAAGTTCATAAACATTCAAAAATTTGCCATGCTCACAGTGTATCAAATAAAGAGCATTGAATAAAGTAACTAGCAAAGTACATGTATCTTCATCTGTCTGAAATGGCAAATCTTCATCCACAGTGTATGCACCCTTGTGTAACCACCACCTTTTCAATCTAACAACTTACCAGAGGAAATGATTAAGCCAGCCTTTGTAATTATTGTATCCCTGGATCATCTCTTCTCCAGCCTCTGAAGGATCATACACACTTTGATATGTACCACTGTGTTGCGTTTGTTACAATATGATTTTTTTTTATTAATCAGACTTACGATACATGGGACATAACATTACACAATAGTGGTTGGTCATAGAGATATTGTCAGTTTTTGGCTTGAGTAGATTTCTCAAACAAATGCTGTTTTATACAATGGAGGTAAATATCATTGTTGTATTCAATTGGCAGTTCAATTAACAGGCTATTGTCTCTATAGCTACAGTAAACAAGTAAGAAATGTACTTTTCTGAGGTTCTTTCAGCTTTCAAATTGAAAGAATGACTGTTAGATTACTGTCAGGTGTTGGCTTGATTAGACAATGGGTACGTAGATGCAGTTTTCAACAGTCCATTGTTTTTACAGCTACAGTAAACAGGCATGTTTTCTTTTGTTTGGTAACTAAGCCAAACAGCCTGACACATAAAAGGGGGTGAGTAGGGACACAAACACACACACCATCATGCTGTAACATCTGACGCCACTCATAATAGAAGAAACTTGCCTGATGCTCCAGGAGAATCGTTGCCAATGGAGATCACGAACATACAGTAACAGAAGATAAGTAACCTTTAAGTGTATTTGTACTATTATAGACCATAGGCTGTTCAGTTTGCTAGGCATTTTGCTTGTTATAGATATCTGTCAGTCTTGTATTGTATTCCTAATATTGTAATAGTTTTTGTATGTACAGCATCTTTGTATAGTAAAAGCACATTTACACATTGCAGAAATCTCAGCTTCCTTGCTTATACCACAGAGTAACCTTGCTAGATAGACGCAAGCAAAACATTTGGGGGCTCGATCTGTGCTATAATTCAACTGAAGCAGACCTGTTTTTCTGTAGTGTGTTGTGTAGCTTGTGCTAGGTAAAATGCTGCGTAAGCTGTTTAGGAAAAGCAAGGCTGCAGAGGGTTCTGGTGGCCAGAAGGAAGTGTGCAGCTTACCTATCTGGGCCAGAGACAATGAGTGGGAGCCTCTTGCTAAAGAATTTGTGAAGTATGCTTCTCCCTTGAAGCTGACTTGGGGTGATAAAGTCTCAGATCATTTTGTAGATTTTAGCCTTAAGGGGTTGGATTTAAGTAAAAAAGAGAAGAGGACAGTGTCCACAGTGGGCTGGTATTTCCTTAATGCTATTTACACTGAATCACAGAGAAAGGAGAAGGCAGAGGCAGAAGGTATTAAAAGACCAGCTAGCAGTTGCTTCAGAATATGTACGTTCAACTGCTAGTCGAGCTGATTATTTGCAAGAGCGGTGTGCAGCCCTCATGACCAAATTAATTAATGCCTTAAGGAAAAGGAAGGGCTGTAAACCTGTTAGTAAAGCCAGGGTACGTGCCATTGTCACATCCCAAAATTGGGATTGTGAGGATGTGCTCTCCTCAAATGATAGTGAGGATGAGAGATAGAGTTTGATATTTCGCATGATGATCTGCTAGTGCGAAAGAAAACGTATGCCAGACCTCTCATTACTAAGCATAGGAAACGGCAACATGATAGAGAGGATATAGCAGATGGGGAGGTGCATTATTGCAACCCCAGAGATGTTGAATTTGAAGAAGTACAGGAGTTTACACAAACTGAACTCCATGAGCTGGCAAAACAATACAAACAAAGGTCTGGGGAGCCCCTATTGACCTGGCTCCTACGCTTATGGGATGAAGGGGCGGACATCGTTGTTTTGTCAGGTAAGGAAGCAGTGACTATGAGAGTGTTAACCCATGATCCACAATTGCATCAGGCAATGCGAAAAGCCAGAGAGTTTAGCGTGAATTTTCACTGTTAGACCTCGTGAGAGATGGAATAGTCCGAGTATACGCTAGTCCTACTGACCTGGAAAATACCTACTCATGGAGAGCAATAGGACAGGGTATTTCCAGGTTACGTGAGATGGGCTGTGTAACCGGATTAAATACGTTTCCAGAATGGATGGGTCTAGATATGGAACCCTTTATGTCTGCTCTGCGCTCTAAGCTGATGAAGCCTGCACCATTTAATCTCAGGGCTCCATTATTGTCTTTGTTGGGAGCCTGGGATTAAACAGCAAGATTCATGAAGCTACAACCCTTTTAAGCCAGTTGGGGGAGCTAGAGGAGACTAAAACAAAACCTGTCAGGGCAGTAGATAAGGTCAAGGCCAGACAGGAAGAATACAAGCAGAAAAGAACAGAGAAGAAAGGGAATGGGGTAGAGAAGACAGGAGGTGAAGAGAAAACCAGGCTAGTTATTTCTAGGAAACAAATGTGGGTGGACCTATTAAAGGCACGAGTACCTAAATATGAGATAGATGGCATTTCTACTGCAGAAATGCTGAAGAGGTGGAAACATTTAGTAGGGAAAACTGTCAGGGTTAGAAACACTACTCCTAGTGAAGATAACATCAGCCTGGACTTAGAGAAAACAGAACAGACCCTTCCTGTTAGCCCCAAACCAAGTCCCAAAACTGAACATGAACCCAAATGACTTTATCCTGGGGAGGAGTTAGAGAGAATCAGAAAAGGGGATTGGGAGGTTCCTTATCTTTTATGAAGGGAAGGTGAGTTTCCTGTAATAGCCGTGAGGGTAGTGACAGCAGGAGAACAACGCCCATATGCACCTGTCACTGTATGGTGGGGGAAGTCATCTTTTCCTACACATGTAATGGCTTTAGTTGATAGCGGAGCTGAAGTTACACTTTTGCAAGGTAATCCTTCCCATCACAAAGGAGAACTGATTTATGTAGAAGGTTTGGGAGGGCAAACCACACCAGCAGTTAGGATACGGGTGAAATTGGCTATTGGCAAGGGATCAGGATTTATGACAAATGTTTTGGTATCAGAGTTACCCGAAAATATTCTTGGGATGGATGTACTTCAAGGTCAGTCAATTCAGACTGAAAGAGGTACATTCACATTCGGGTATCCTGATAAAGCGTATCTGGTTAGGGCGGTGAAGGCTGTGGTTAGAGGTCATGCGAAATGGACCCCTGTCTACATTCCTGCACCAGAGAAGCCAGTCTGTCTCAAGCAGTACAGACTTCCTGGAGGCCACAAAGAAATTGGGGAGACTATTCAAGAACTGTTGAGAGTAGGGATCCTTAGACCTTCTGTAAGTCCTTTCTCGTCTCCGGTGTTCTCAGTAAAGCAACTTGATGGGACATATAGAATGACTGTGGATTACAGAGGTTTAAACAAAGTGGCACCTCCATTGAAGTCAGCTGTACCAGATATGATCTCAATTGTTGAGAAAATTGCTAAAGATGCAGAAGAATATCATGCTGTGATAGACCTGGCTAATGCTTTCTTTTCAATTTTGATAGACCCAGAGTGCCAAGACCAGTTTGCTATGGTGTGGGACGGCCGCCAGTACACTTTTACCGTGCTTCCTGAAGACTATGTTCATTCTCCAATGATTTGTCATGGACTGATTGCCCGAGATTTAAGTACCCTGAATTTGAAAGTCGCTGTGTTTCACTACATTGATGACATTATGATCTCTGGGACAAAAGAAGATGTAACTGAAGCACTGCACTTGCTGATAGAGCACTTGGAGAACAGAGGGTGGGCTATCAACAGAGACAAAGTCCAAGAACCTGCCACAGAAGTGAAATTCCTGGGAATGATGTTGTCTGGGCCGCAGAGGAAAATTCCAGAGACAGTTGTGCAAACTATCCAGGCGCTGTCGCCCCCTACTACCAAAAAGGAGGCACAGAAGTTCATTGGAGTTGTGGGGTTCTGGAGATCATTCATCCAACATCTTGGTCTGATTCTGAGGCCTATACATAATGTCACCAGAAAAAAGACTGAGTTCTCATGGGGTTCAGAGCAGCGGACTGCATTCCTGGCTGCTAAAGAAGCTATTTTGCAGCATCAGGGATTAGGACCCGTGAGACAAGGAGTACCATTTCAGCTGGATGTAGTGGAGCAGAATGGTACCATATATTGGAGTCTGTGGCAGCCAAATGAAAAGAAAGGACTGAGAGCAATACCCATTGGATTTTGGTCCAAACAACTGACAGGGGCACAGAAGAGATACACGCCCCTAGAGAAGTACCTGTTTAGGGCCTACACAGCACTTCAACATGTAGAGACCATTACAGGAAAGGACACAGTCACCATCCATACTGCATTGCCAATAGCAGGATGGGTGAGAGATAATGGACTGACCACTAGGGCAGCTGTAGCCCAGAACCAGACACTGATGAAATGGAAGTGGTACCTTCAAGAAAGAGGGGGTATTGCAGCTGGCGATGTTAGAGACATTTTAAAACAGTTGGCAGGGATTGTTACTTTTACCAGCACCCGGCCAGAAGAAGAAATTCCTGTGCTGCAGTCATCCCCCATTCAAGAGGCTCCACCCTTTGAGTCTCTGTCAGAAGACATGAAGGAGTCAGCGTGGTTCACTGATGGTTCAGCCATAGTGACCTCATCTGGACGTAAATGGACAGCAGCAGCCTACAACCCAAGTACAGACACAGTCCCGCAGGAGACCGGAATTGGAGGGTCCAGTCAGTATGCAGAGTTGAAAGCTGTGGTGATGACTCTTCAGGAGGATCCTTCTTCCCATGTCACTATCTACACTGACAGCTGGGCGGGTTTTAAAGGACTGACAACTTGGATGCCCATGTGGAAGTCCAATGAATGGATGATTCATAGAAAGGTGGTGTGGGGAGGCAAGGAAGTCTGGGACTACATCTGGAAGGAAGCTCACTCCCGCACCATAAAAGTGGGGCATGTTGATGCACACGTGCCCCTAGTCCCAGACTTTGAGAACTATAACAGAGTTGCAAATGAAATCGCTAAAGTGAAGGCAGTTGTACCAATTGATCCTGTCTTGATGAACTTGGCCAACTGGGCCCACAAGCAATCTGGACATTTGGGGCAGAAAGCAACATATGAATGGGCACAGCAGAGAGGATTGCCTATATCCATGGACATGATAAAGACTGTAATAGGGAACTGTACAGTGTATGGAGAAGTGCGACAATGGCCATTGCAAAAGTACTCCACCGGGTCGATTAAGAGGGGTGAAAGGCCTGCAGAGATCTGGCAGATTGACTTTATCGGTCCCCTGCCCCGGGGAAACAATGGACTGAGATATTGTTGCACTGCAGTGGACACCTATTCAGGACTTATGCTTGTTCATCCTTGCAAACGTGCAGATCAAGCCACAACGCTTCAACTGCTTCAGAAACTTGTAGTTGCTTATGGTTGTCCCAAACAAGTCCAAAGTGATAACGGCTCACACTTCACCGGATCAACAGTACAGCAGTGGGCCAAAGATTCTGGAGTGTACTGGTTGTGCCACATCCCATACCATCCACAGGCAGCTGGTTTGATTGAAAGTAACAACGGGCTATTGAAGGACCAGATACGCAAACTTACACCCACACATACACTAAGGGGGTGGGATCAGGTCCTCATACAGGCAGTCATGTTGTTAAATTCTAGGCCAATAGCCAAAAGCACACCATATGAGAGGATGGTAGGGGCTGGGGCACAGATTCCACAGCTGGAGTGCAGAGTTCAGTATTTATATAAGGTTCCTTAAAGAACAGGGCTTAACAGATACCATGTTACTGCTTCCCATGACATAGAAACCAAGAGTGACGTATCTGAAGCTGAAGCCTATCTAGGAATGAGAGGAAATCTGGCAGGAAGGTTTAAAGTTACATTTGCATTGACAGATAAGCTTCAAGACAGTGGCTGGAACTCTGACTGGTTAGTGGATACTTCTCAGCAAGAGTGGAAAGTGAGGCTACATAACAGCAAACCTTCCAAAATAAACAGCAGTGATCTTCTGGGAAATATCAGTATATTTCCTCTCCTCCCTATTGATGTTCTTTGGGAGGGTCAGAAGTGGGTACAGGCAGGGGGCAAAGTGTTAGTCAGATATCCAGGCAAGAAGCCATTTAGAGGAGAGATTTTAGCTGAAGGGTCTGGATCTACTGTTTATGTATTATTAGAAGGAACAGATAATCCGCTTTGTTTTCAACTCCACAGGCTGTCTCCGATTTGATCCATAGGAAGACCAGAGAAAAGTGGTTACATGATGGAAAGAATGACGGAAGATCGCAAGAGCTGTGGAGGCAAGGCCTTTGATGTATTACAAGCCTGGACTTGTTTCTAAAGAACTTTAGAATGGACTTTGTAATGAACTTTTTAGTTAAAGAATGAAACACCTTCTCACTGAGAGAAATGGTTGCATTCAAGGAAAATTAATGTTTAGAATGAGTTTAGTAATGAAGAGATTTTGTGTGTAGTCTGAGAAAAAAAAATCTAGGGCGGAATGTATTGCGTTTGTTACAATATGATTTTTTTTAATTAATCAGACTTACGATACATGGGACATAACATTACACAATAGTGGTTGGTCATAGAGATATTGTCAGTTTTTGGCTTGAGTAGATTTCTCAAACAAATGCTCTTTTATACAATGGGGGTAAATATCATTGTTGTATTCAATTGACAGTTCAATTAACAGGCTATTGTCTCTATAGCTACAGTAAACAAGTAAGAAATGTACTTTTCTGAGGTGCTTTCAGCTTTCAAACTGAAGGAATGACTGTTAGATTACTGTCAGGTGTTGGCTTGATTAGACAATGCGTACGTAGAAGCAGTTTTCAACAGTCCATTGTTTCTACAGCTACAGTAAACAGGCATGTTTTCTTTTGTTTGGTAACTATGGCAAACAGCCTGACACATAAAAGGGGGTGAGTAGGGACACACACACACCATCATGCTGTAACATTTGACGCCACTCATGATAGAAGAAACTTGCCTGATGCTCCAGGAGAATCGTTGCCAATGGAGATCACGAACATACAGTAACAGAAGATAAGTAACCTTTAAGTGTATTTGTACTATTATAGACCATAGGCTGTTCAGTTTGCTAGGCATTTTGCTTGTTATAGATATCTGTCAGTCTTGTATTGTATTCCTAATATTGTAATAGTTTTTGTATGTACAGCATCTTTGTATAGTAAAAGCACATTTAGAAATTGCAGAAATCTCAGCTTCCTTACTTATACCACAGAGTAACCTTGCAAGATAGATGTAAGCAAAACAACCACCTACCTAAACATGGTTGCTGACCAAGTACACTGCTTCATGGAAACAGCATTACCTGATGACAGTGGCCTCTTTCAGCAGGATAATGCACTCTGCCACACTGCAAAAAAGTATAGTTTGAGGAAGAAACATGTTTTGACGGCAAAAGGGGAACCTACTCAATATTAGGTGGGTGTTTATAACGTTATGGCTGATCATTGCACAAAAGTCATACATACTCACCCATTCTTGGTCATATGTTATAAATAGACTACAGATGTGCTTCTCTTTTCAAGCCTATTGGATCCATTAGCCACTTCTTTTATACTATCATTTTTACATTTAGCGTGTTTTGTAAATTGGCTTGAATTTTGGAAAATATTTATAAACATACGAGTATGATTGCCAAAACCAAATAATTAAGTGTGCTTCCCCTATTCAATGTCTCATTGTAGTGATACTCCCACTCAGCTGTATTTAGTTCATGGCCGATAGTCATATTATAATTACTTTCAATATGGCTCTGATTGGAATAGTTATAAGATTATTTATTAGAGTGAGTGGAAATGTGCAGTAGTATGCTTTATTGTTGACAGATAGATTTCATTCTAGGAATGTTTGCTATTGCATTCCACTTACTGAGCTGACAGGTAATCTAGACATTTTATTTTTATTTCAGGTACTTATAAGCGCTGTCAATTTATGCAGCGCTTTACATATACATTGTACATTCACATCAGTCCCTACCCTCAAGGAGCTTACAATCTAAGGTCCCTAACTCACATTCATACATACTAGGGGCAATTTAGACAGGATCCAATTAACCTACCAGCATGTCTTTGGAGTGTGGGAGGAAACCCACGCAGGCACAGGGAGAACATGAAAACTCCAGGCAGGTAGTGTCATGGTTGGGATTCGAACCAGTGACCCTTCTTACTGCTAGGCGAGAGTGCTACCCACTACACCACTGTGCCGCCCGTAGATGTCTAGAGGAAGATAACACTCACCAGGTATTCTATTATACACAATTATTTGATTTTAAACTAGAGTTTTGATAAGCCCACTTAACAG